>NC_069376.1:44955000-45580000 GCF_021730395.1 Mercenaria mercenaria
CGAAGTCATCGATCAAACAGTTGTAACGTAATCAGACATGTTTTTGAAAAGATATGCCACTTTGAACTATACCTCCGTCTTTCGATGACAGAACACGGAATTAGTTATTGAAATGTTTGAGGTCTTATATATACTTATTTTACACTTTAAAAGATATGTAATTTTAATCAATGAAAACAGCAAAACTTTTTATGTACCGTATGCAATTTCGATATCGGAGACATACACACTTATAATTTAGAAAAAAGAAACATTTTTTTTCTGTATTAAAACTTTGTCAGATCCTGTATTCGAAAAATATTACTTGGTGTAGTTAGGTCTTTGATTTAATATAGAGACAACATTAAGTACTGTTTGAATATGTCTTGTTTAGTTTAAGGAACATTTTGATAGTTAAACAAGCGGATATTATGCGAAATTTGTGTAGCATAGTGCATTTTTTGGTGTCTGATTCCTCTACAGTTAGTCGCTTTGTTTTCCTATTTGATAGTGCGATGATTAATAAAGTCTAAGACTCCGTGATGTTGTTCGTTCTCCTAATTCCTAGACAAATGAACAGAGTGAGTGGAAATTGCAGCTTGCATAGTCGCGCCCTCAAAAGTATACTTAAATCCTTGTGTTCTGACTTAGACAAGTCGTTGAGTAAATGTGTGTACTTGACCCTCAGATTGGCCGTATTATATATTTTACTTTATGTAATATTGGTGTTTTGACACTGATGTTAGAGCTTTTCTCAACAGGAAGTACTTTAATTTACAGTTTTGTCTAACCTGCTGAAAAAGGTATGTGCGAGGTTGGCATACCGCAAACGCGGTTAAACTCTGACTTTCCTTGATATAAATTACTGACTGTTCCTTTACGTTCAACTTGTTCTTGATAGTTTCATAATAAATGCTATGTATTTCATCTGGTATGTTAGTTGTGTTACTTTTCTTATCCCCGCACCCATTTGCGACCCGATCACCACCACACACATACTTTTCCATCCCCCACCTATCATTTTTCCTATGAGTCAGGTTAGGTACCCGCCATGTATTGACTGGAGCTCCAGACTGGTGATTTTGCAACCGGTCGTCCCTTTGCGCTGTCCCACTACTGTGTGTGTTATTTGTAAGTGGTTGTTCTACTTGTCTGTTTTGCTATGTCCATGTGTACCTGTGTGTGTGCGTGTGTGCTGGCGTGTTTGAGTGATTGCCTTCTGCGCATTCATGTTTACACTGCTGTGTTTTGTGGACTCTAATATCCCGGTTCCTTTGTCAACCACATCTCCACTTTTTTTATCTTACATGTAATTACAATGCGCTTGTTGTTGGGTTGAGCCGCGTCATGAGAAAACCAACATAGTGTGTTTGCGACCAGCATGAATTCAGACCAGTCGCTTACGGTTTCTCTAATTGTTTTAGGCTTTGAAAGTGAACAGCATGGATCCTGACCAGACTGCGCGGATGCGTAGGCTAGTCTGGATCCATGCTGGTCGCACATGTACTTTGTTGGTTTTCTCATGGCGCGGCTCAAATATGCTTTATCTTTTCACTACAGTTTCAATTTATGGCGAGCGTACTAAGCATTGTATGGCTGTGGTTGTGTTTGCCGTGATCTAAGCTTTTTGGAAATCTACCCTTATGCCTAATATTAAAAGAAATTTTTCTGGATGGCGCAGTAGCTAACATATGTCATTTATCATTTTTTAAATTTCATCTTACATAGTACTCGTTGTTTTGTTTCCAAAATATTTCATTTTTCATTTATTTCTATTTCCATATTTTCAATATAAATCTTTACATTGCCCATTAACTACATATTTCCCGATAGTCAGCTTATAATAGACTCTTGAATATGGTCCTCATCAATATTTATAGCACAGGTTCTTTTCATAGCATATTGCATCTCAGCAGGATTGTTGATTGTAAGCCACCTCATTTAAAAGCACTAAAAATATTCATGAAAGTTTCGAACAGTGGACCGAGTTCGATCTTCTACAATCATATTATTTGTGTGAGTTATCAAACATTTTGATTTTAACAATTATATTTATATTATACTCTTTAACTAACATAGCTAACCATAAACAAAAAAAAAAGTAAATATAATATTGTTTTAGGTGCAGTAACGACCAAGTACGGGACGACCTATAGTTGCTTGTGTAGGTCATATTTTGAGCATTGGTAAAATGGCCTACTAAACCGTAAAATGTCTTTATCTTTGATATGGGTTAAATTTAGGAAAATCGTTACACTGATAACTTTATTTTTCTAATTTTACATGCCCTTGTCTTCCTGCAGACAGGTTTGCGAATGATCTTTGCAGTATACAATTATATTCCCGTAACTAGTTTGTGACCGGTCCCACAAATTTTCTTCGTCTGAAACTCTTAGTTGAAACTCAGGAAAATGATGATCGGAAGTTCATAATAGGTAGGCGTATTTTTTCTTCTTATTTGTTTCTTAAACTTTTTTTTATCTTTTTCTATACAGCGATATTTACTAGCATGTTTCCTGTGCGTGTGTATATTCGTGCGCTTGTGCGTGAGTGTGAGTGTATGTTTTAAGCGTATTTTGATATTTTTCTCAGTGATATAACGACGGTTTCTGGTTGCAGCAGCGAACTAGCAACAATGCCTTACATTTAAGTACTACCCCACTGGAATACCGCGCCGTATACAAATGACGTTTTATCTACCCAGTTAAATTATAGTGTTTTGTATATATAACATCATTGTGCACAGCTGAAATCCCTGGCTTCGTCATACCAAAGTAGTAGCTTCCTCGCTTTGCACTCAGCACCAAGAGGGTAGTGCTAGGATTGGTCAGCCTTTGTCAATATAATGTAACTTGATGGGGTATAATGGCATGTGTCTACGGCGTGATATCCCACTGAGGTATATTGGGCATTTTGCCTACTGCTACAAGTAGACGACTGAAAAATTGTTGGAAAAGATGCTAAACACGAACACTCACACGCACATTTTATTTATTGACTTCAGGAAATATCTAAAATATAGAATAAGTATAGAATAATACAGAATTAATATAGAAGTTGAGTTTTAAATTAAGGGATACCCCTTTTCAATGCAAAGCGTTGGCATTATATGTTTAAAAGATAACATTACAATTATCGTCTGTAAGACATCTCTTTATGTGAAACTGATACCTCTTTGTTTGACAGTCTAGCACATAAAGATAAAGGGCTTTCTCTAGTTATCGTATACGGCTACTAAATAAATAAATTTATTTACAGGGAAAAGAGCTATCAGTCAAAAGAGAGAGGTACCTCATTTTGAATACTGCTTTCCATCTAACTAAAGAAATATCACATTAGAATATACCTGTCCTGTACTCACTGATACTTTTCTAATTGTTTTTCTTTTTCAGAAACTTATATTATGATTTGATAAAAATGTATACATAATATTTCAATTGTATTACCTAACATGTCATTGACCAGATTGACTACTTATTTTAATAACTTTGTTAATTCAGTTTTCTATACCAAAGTGAAAACCTGTGGCAGATTTTGGGTGCACCAGATAACTAGGTAATAACTCTGATAAGCAGACAAAGTTACGTCCATACCTTGTCGATTTTTCATACCTTTCTTCGATTAAAAACGTTACTGTAAATAAGTCAGTGCTGTAAGGGTCTAAAACTTGATTGAACTATACATTTGTATATACCATATAGACGTTTATTGATATATCATTTATATACCGAACAATACATGTAAAATATACATCATTAGTGTTTTTAATTAATGCTACATTTAGAAAAGGACGGAAGTGTTCATGTTTATTATAACACTTTTAACTATATTTTTTATGTTTCATTTAATATATATAATATATTTACAGGTAAAGTGTAAACTGTTACTGTTTGTATTTTTATGCTTCTCTTGATAGAGGCTTTCAAAAGCCGAGAGAGCTTGGGTTTATTACTTAATATTTGACACTGTTTAAGCACTTCTTTTCTTATTTTTGTTCTCGTATCGTTTTGGGTTCAAATGTGTTTGAAAAGTATTTCGTTCCTGTTTTTACTTTTTTTTCAAATACATTTGTAGACTAATGCCACAACCTACCACTTTTTTCTGTTTCATACAATATATGTTTACTTCATTTTTCTTCTTCTCTTAAATTAGTAGGCTACGTGTTCAGACTCGAATCCGTGTGATCCGAATGTGACGTCATGTGACCGTGGTTATACCCTAACATGTCTTGCTACATAAGCACATGAGGATAACTGCTTGTGTGAACAACAATAATCAAGGTAGTTGCCTATTTGTCAAAAGAATGAATCTACTTTATAACAAAGGCAATTTAATAATAGGATATCTTAACGCTGTTAAAAGTCTAATTTATAAACTAAGAAATACAAATTTCGGTCTTTGACTGTGTGTTTTCCTGTTAGGTATTTTTCTCCTTATTTTCGATAGTGCTTTCAATTTTATTGGAGAAATGATGTTGAAAAAGAGGTATGCATAATTACATAGTTTGAAAAGTATTTTTAACGCTGCACATGCATTAATGTCTAAGAAAGAAGAGAGGCAATAAAAAATAATGGATATGCTGATATGCGAATATTAAGTCCTGTGATAATTATTATAAAATGACCATTACGGCAAATAAGACTTAAGAGTAAATCAATATTTCTAGAAAAAATATGGCCGCCATTATGACCTTTCATACATAAACTCTGATATATTTATGTTTTAACAGCTGCACATACCAGCACGACTGAGGTCGATTGTCATGGCAATTTACATCACTGTCACCATCACCATGGTAACCGGCATTGTCAAAACGGACACTTTCTCTTCGCAGGTGGCGTTCGAAATGATGGAAAATAACTTCTGTTTGTATATGAGTATACTTACATAAATAAATACAAAACGTGAGTTGTTTGGCCGCTTATTTTTCGTTTATTTTGAAATAATCCACTCGTAGATTTGATCAACCTACACAGCGCCAGTTCTTAAGTGCTGTGTTATAAGATATGAAAATACTTCTAACTTTGCTATCATGGAAAATCATGAGTCCACTAAAGGCAGTATTAGTGGTTGGCTCGTAGGCTGCAAATGACCACTTCTCATGAACGGACAGAATTCAATTGAGCCGCGCCATGAGAAAACCAACATAGTGGCTTTGCGACCAGGATGGATCCAGACCAGCCTGCGCATCCGCGCAGTCTGGTCAGGATCCATGCTGTCCGCTAACGGATTCTCTAATTGCGTAAGGCTTTGAAAGCGAACAGCATGGATCCTGACCACACTGCGCGGATGCGCAGGCTGGTCTGGGTCCATGCTGGTCGCAAAGCCACTATGTTTGTTTTCTCATGGCACGGCTCATTTGATCCTTGTTGTTTTAATAGTATTTCATTTGTGAAGCGTCACGGTACTAACTAGGTTATCTCCGTGTAGATTATAGCAAAGTGATTACTCATCCTAGAACTTACTGTATTTTATGATCGAAAGTGTAAAGCGTGTCTTTTAAAAAAGTGAAATTGTTGTCAGATAATTTACCTTAGCGGTTTTCCTACATTTGTGACCAGAAGAAAAGGAGACAAAAATACTAACGGTAAGTTGAATTTACACCGAGGTTATCGAAAACACTGTAAGTTGTTATGTAATAAAATCTTTTAAGGTAGAACCATTGATGACACAATATGGCGTTTTGGAACTTCTGAAAATGTCTTACTCTGGTGTATTTGTAAACAGTGTTATTTACATTCAGTCTGGATGTTTTTTTATTTAGCTGATTAGAAACCTTTATTCGTACGTGTTGATAAAATGGAAACAAATATTTATTTTTTGAATTAGGTAGATTCATATATGTCTATAATACTAAATCCACCATTTGTTTTACGTAGCCAGGAAAATAGAATGGTTGACAACTTTGACATTTCCATCTGTTCTCTGAAAGTAACTGACATGAATCAAACGGCACGGTTATGTTTTTAATTTTAGTATAGAGTTTCTCAATTCAGTGTGAACATGATTATTTCACGGGTGATTATCTTTCTGACAACTGACACTATGGTGTTGTAGTGCAAACTGTAAAAACGATCTCATGGGCATAGAATAACAACAAAAAAGTAATACGAGGACAAACATTGCTAACAGTCCAAAATTGTTGGTATGGTGGCTATATGATACGATAGCTTTTTTATGCCATATCATATTTTCACCCAGCGACCCATTCGAGCGAAAACACGAGATGTAAGAATTTAAAGCAAAAACATGCAGAGTTTGCGAAACTACTGTAACGTGCATTGCTCACAAAACATCATTACCCAAGACATGACATTGCAAAGTCCATAATTCATTTAATAGATGATTTCATCCCGACTTTGTTATTTGTCCAAGAGTTGTCCAAGGCTGAATACGACTGCCAGAAGATAAATTATTTTGCCTATATGATACCATTTGATTAATGATAATTGTACTACTCAACTAGTCAGAATGTTTAAATCCCTTGCTTTCATGAGGATTTTTCATATTGGCTCCGATTTTCACATATTGGCTCAATAACGTTGGCATTGGCTCAATCCGTTTCATTTGATATGCACAATTTATCTAATTTTCTGTTCATGTAGCAAAGATATATTATAATACAGGAGTTGAGAGCGTTTAGCATATTAATATGTGTTAACGCCGTCACATTACACTGATGTTCGGACGTTAGACCGCCTTATGCCGTTACAAACTTCAACGATGTCAATTTCGATATTGTTCTCTTTAAACAGGTATGAATTATATATAAACATATTATAGAAAAGAATGAATTACAATTCCTATACCTGATTTAAATATTTATTTTTTCTTATCAAGTTTAGTCATATAAATTATGATAAATGATTTAAACATTTTCATTCAACAAAAGGACCTTCTGGAGGGGTATTTTCAAGGGTTATAGAGACGTGCGTTTGCCAAGGTTACCTATATGAAAAGATGCAATTTGAAGTTTCTGTGTATATTTAAGGATAACGTTTGACACAATACCATCTTTGAAAATGATAAAAGTAATCTTAGCAATATGACTGAACACTGCCATGAATGTGCATGACGAGGGGCTTATAAGTTTGGGTATGTAAATTGAAATATGCTCACATCTGTTAAAACAAGAACATAGATCCAGTATTCATACATGTGTGTACACGATAGATTTACCAATAAGATTTATAGACAAGTCAAAGCAACAACACATTACCGACAAATAAAAGAACACAAAGGGGCATCATCGAGTGTTCTGTTTAAATACATCAGTGGAGAGTTTAACCGGTTGATACTTCATCAAACGGCCCCCTGGTAATACCCACTATGTTTTAGAATACAGGACACTGTAAATGAAATTATCTACGTTGATCAGGTCACACGTAATAGTCGCAAAAACAACGATAAGGTATAAACCAGAAAAAAAATGTTTATGCGCATATATATTACCAAATGAAGCATAAATGCAGGTACTCAGTTAATCTAATCACACATGATTCAAATAAGAGAGCATGGCTTAGAAACAACAGCAGGTCGCATAACTGAGTTGGGCTTCATAAGATATTGCCGTAAGAATTGTCTTTCTGAACACTATAATGCATAAGTATGTCCTTCGTTCAACTGATACATTCAATGATCATTTTTCGTTGTTGAAACTTAGATGTTCTTGGGTGGTAGTAAATACCTTTCCACTAGCTTGCAAATAGGGGCCACCATAACTAGAATATATTCTTCAAACAACATCTCCTCCTGAGCCGCTAATCTGATTTTAAATATTTTGACCAAAAAAAAAATGTTCTGATGTAGCCTTCTACTAAGAATGTACAAATTATTCCGATTCGTCAAAAACATGGCGACAGGTGGCGTAGTCGCTTTTCTCTATTTGTATATAGTGAAAATTTATTTATTTTGTGTGTGGGGGGGGGTGTGCGTGTGTGTGTATGTGTGTGTGTGTGAAACTGCAAGTCCGATTTTAAAATTTCAAGTGGTCCGAGTGTAAATCTCTACTAAGCTTGTGACCGGTCCCACAATTTTTCTTCGTCTGAGATTCTTATTTGAAACTCGGGAAAATGAGGATCGCAGTTCATAATAGGTAGGCGCATTTTTTATTTTTTTTTCTTATTTTTTTAAAATCTATTTCTATACTGTGATATTGGCTAGCATGCTTCCTGTGCGTGCGTGTATTCTTGCGCTTGTGCATGAGTTTGGGTGTATGTTTGAGCGTATTTTGATATTTTTCTCAGTGATATAACGACGGTTTCTTCTTGTAGCAGCGAGCTAGCACAATGCCTAACATTTAAGTACTACCCCACTGGAATACCGCGCCATATACAAATAACATTTTATCCACCCAATCAACTTATAGTGTTATGGTACATATAACATCATTTTGCAAAGCTGAAATCCCTGGCCGCGTCATACCAAAGACGTAATGATGGTACTCGTAGCTACCTCGCTAGGCGTTCAGCACCAAAAGGGTAGTGCCAGGACTGGTCAGCCCTGTGTCAGTATAATGTAACTGGGTGGGATATAATATCATTAATGTCATGTGTCTACGGCGTGATATGCCAGTGAGGTAGCACTATAAAATTGGGCATTGTACTCACTGATACAAGTAGACGACTGAACAACTGTTGAAAAAGACGTTAAACACGCAAACACACGCGCATTTAAAAAGTAATCGAAAGCCGTTTTACTGTTTATTCATTGATTTCTAAAACACAGATATATCTCTTTAAGTTTAGAAGTAATAATTTAGATTAAGGGACACCCCTTTTCAATGACAAGTGTTGGCATTAAATGTTTAAAAGATAGCACTAACATAATTGTCTGTAAGGCATCTGTTTCCGTGAAAATGCTGTCTCTTTTTTTGACAGTCTAGCACATACAGATAAAGAGCGCTAGTTATTTAACATAAATTGTTAAATCCAACAACAAATTAAAATTGTTACCACTTTCAGTAGAGTAAATACGGCAATAACACATTGACCCGGTTAATCATTTACTATTCGATGCGTGAATTTGTTGCGCATAATTAGAGGGTCGTAATGGGGTTTATTTTCATATATTAACTATGCATTTCAAGGTAACGATAATATTTAATTGTTTACATTTAAATTTGCTGATATATGTCTATCTAGTCGACTGAATGTATGTTATGTTCCTCAAGAATGGAGGAAATAACATCCTCGGGTTTAGTAATATGTAATTCACGGAACGCGTTCAGTCAGAGAGTCGCCTCAATTAGGAAAGAATAGTCTAACGTCAGAGTTATTTCTAAGGTCATGGAGTTTTATTGGCCAGCTTGTAATGACAACAGCTTTCGGTATCAGTAGATCAGTCAGGTGTGACTTATTGAACTATAATATTCCTTCTCAAGAGAAGGAATAATAACTTTGTAAATTCAGTTTTCCATACCGAAGTGAAAACATGTGGCAGATATCGGGTGCACCAGATAACTAGGTAATAACTCTGATAAGCAGACAAAGTTACGTCCATGCCTTGTCGATTTTTCATACCTTTCTTCGATCGAAAACGTTACTGGATATAATTCAGTGCTGTCAGGGGACGGGTATCTAAAACTTGATTTTACTATTCATTTGTATGTGCCATATGGAATTTTATTGATATATCATTTATATATAGAAACATACATGCAAAATATACGCCATTATTGTTTTGAATTAATGCTACATTTGGTAAAGAACCGGAAGTGTTCAGGTTAATCATCACACTTTTAACTATAATTTGCTGTTTCATTTAATATATATATTTTTATAGGTGAAGTGTACGCTGTTATTGTTTTTATTTTTATGCTACTATTTAAAGAGGCTTTCAAAAGCCGCAAGAGCTTGGGTTTATTACTAAAGTTTTGTCACTGTTTCAGCATTTATTTTCATAAACTCTATATTTTTGTTACATGTTCCCGTATCGTTTTGGGATCAAATGTGTTTGAAAGGTATTTCATTGCTGTTTTCAAAACCATTTGTAGGCCATACTTATGCCACCACCTACCATTTTGTTTCAGTTTCATACAATATATGTTAACTTCATTTTTCTTGTTCTTTTGTAGGCTATACGTGTGTCACCACGTGTTCAGACTCAAATCCGTGTGATCCGAATGTGACGTGATATGGCCAAGGTTATACCCTTACATGTCTTGCTACATCAGCACATGAGAATACCTGTGTTTGTGTGAACAATAATAATCAAGACAGTTGCCTATTTGTCAAGAGAATAAATCAAATTACTTTATAACAAAGGCAATTAAATGATAGGATATCTTAACGCTATTAAAAAGCAATCACTTATATCATATGCCTAATTTTTCATCCATTGTGTTTAGCATTTTATTGCCGTCTACGTAAACATGTCTAATTTAAACACTAAGAATTTAATACAAATTTCGGTCCTTGACTGTGTGTTTTCCCTGTTAGATATTTCTCCTTATTTCCCCTAGTGCTTTCAATTTTATTTGAGAAAAAATATATAAAAAATGTTGAAAAAGAGATTATGCATAAGTCCATGGTTTGAAAATGTATTTTCCACGCTGTACATGCACTTACTATGTCTAAGAAAGACGAGAGGCAATCACAAATGTTGGGACCATTAGGCTAATCGCTTTTCAGTCCTGTGATAAATGTTGTGAGCTGATCATTACGGAAAATAGGGTTTAAGACTAAATCAGTATGTTCCTAACAACAATATGGCAGCAAAACTATTATGATTTGTATACATAAACTCTGATATATTTATGTTTTTAACAGCTGCACATACCTACACGACAGAGGCCGATTGTCATGGCAATTTAAATCACTGTCATCTTCACCAAGATAACTGGCAATGTCAAAACAGACACTGTCACTGCGGAGGCGTTGTAAACGGTGGAAAATAAATTCTATCTGTATATGCGTGAACTAACATAAAAAAATCAAAACGTGAATTGTTTGTTCGTTTTTAACTCACCTGAGCCAAAGGCTCAGAGTGAGCTATTGTGATCGCTCACCGTCCGGCGTCCGTCCACACTTTCTTTTAAACAATATCTCCTCCTAAACCACCAAGCTAATTTTGATGAAACTTCTGAATTCAAAAATTGTTTAAAGAATTGAATTCCTTAGAGAACTCTGGTTGCCATGGCAACCGAAAGGAAAAACTTTAAAAATCTTCTTGTCCAAAACCACAAGGCCTAGGGCTTTGATATTTGGTATGTAGCATCATCTAGTTGGTCTCTACCAAGACTGGGGACAAACATGGCCCCGCTCCGGGGGTCACATGCTTTATACAGACTTATGTAGGGAAAAACTTTGAAACTCTTCTTGTCCCAAACTATAAGGCCTAGGGCTTTGATATTTAGTATGTAGCATTATCTAGTGGGCCTCTACAAAGATAATTCAAGTTATTCCCCTAGGATATGATATGGCCCCGGACATTTCCTGGACTGTTTAATTATATTTACCAGATGACCCCAAGTGATAAGGGTCACCCGACTGTGATCTTTACCTATTGACCTACTTTCTTGTTTTGTAAGATACAGCCTTGAAACTTGGACGACATGTACAGTTTTGCACACTGATCTTAAAACCGACTTTCAGTGACCAAGAATGTGACCTACTGACCTACTTTCTTGATCTTTAAGAAACAGCCTTGACATTTGGATGACTTGTACAGTTTTGCACACTAATCTTAAAACTTAAGTGTCGTATAGTGACGGTTATAAGATATAAGTTAGTATACTTGGATGTAGTATTAGTTTTGTTTAACGTTGCTATCACGGACTTCATGACCTCACTAAAGGCAGTACTAGTAGGTGGTACGTAACGGTATGCTGCAAATTTATCACCTATTATGAAAGGACAGAATTCAATTATTTTGCTTGGTTGCGTTTTATGCTTTCAAAGGAACTTGTTATAGATTTAATCTTTGTTGTTTTAATAGTATTTCATTTGTGTAAGGAAGCGTCACGGTACTAACTAGTTTATCTCCGTGTAGATTATAGCAAAGTGGTTACTCATTTTAGAATTTTATTTACTGTATTTTATTATCGAATTAAATAAGTGAAATTGTGGTCAGATAACCTTAGCGGTGTTCCTTCCTTTGTGACCAGAAGAAAAGGAGAAAGATACTAATTACAAATTATAAGTTGATTTTACGTGGAGGTTATCGGCAAAAATTGTTGTTAGGTAATAAAACTTTTAAAGGTAGAACCATTGATGGAAATATATGGCATTTTGAAACTTCTGAAAATGTCTTACTCTGATGTATTTGTAAACAGGGTTATTTACACTCAGTCTGGGTGTATTTTTCTTTTTTTTGCTTATTGAAACCCTTTATTCGTACTTGTTCATAAATAGAAACAAATGTTTAATTCTGGAATTAGGTAGATTCATATATGTCCATAATACTATATCCACCATTTGTTTTACGTAGCAATGAAAACATACTGGCTGACAATTTTGACATTTATTTTTCATCTGTTCTCTGAAAGTAACTGACTTGAATCAAACGCCCGAACCTTCTGGTTGGTGATTGGACGTACTGTTATCGACCTACTGAGCTCACTGGCGTATGCCATAAGAACTCTACCTGAAGTTAAAATGTCAACATGTTTTTCAATGTCGGGGCCGCAGCCCGAGGTTGATATCGCTTTTATCAGCTCGATAAATCCACATATCGACCGAATATAAAAGGCAACAATTGTTTTATTATTAAATCCAGCCTACTCATAAGTATAAACATTACATACAAATATCTGCAGTTTTTGGTCATTTTTCGTGGTAAATCATCGACGTCGCATTGTTTTGACGTCAAAACGTGATGACGTCACAGCTGTCCTCAATTTGTGTTTTTGGCTCCGCCTTCGAGTCACTATGACTTTTTATCATGATCATGTGGCTACATCTAGACCAAACGAAAGGACTATAAATATAGATTCAATAATAATGTGTTATATTTGCTATATGATAGGGTAGCTGTTTTATGCCATTTCGTCTTTTCGCCCAGCGACCCATTCGAGAGAAACACGAAGTGTAAGAATTTAAAACGACGATGTCGTGAAGCGAAACCTCGCAAAGTTTGCAAAACTACTGTTACATGCCTTGCTCACAAAACATCCTTACCCTAGACATGACATTTTTATATAGAAATAGTCAAAATTTTAATTAATAAAAAAATAGTAAAAACGTTATCACTTGGTCAACAACAATAATTCGGAAAAGTAAATGTTCCATAATATAGCCATCAATATGAACTTGGCTAAATTTTATTGCAAAGTCCATTGTTCATTTAACAGATGATTTCATACTGACTTTGTTGTTTGTCCAAGAGTTGTCGTGTTGGCCCAAGGCTAAAGGCATAAGGCCAGTACGACTGCCAGAAGATAAATAATTTTGCCAGTATGATACCATTTGATTAATGATAATTTGACTACTCAATATTGTACTAGCCACCTCATTTCAAACATTCAGAATGTTCACATCCCGTAACAGCCTTGCTTTCTTGGTTTGGTCATGCGGTTTCTTTTCATATTAGCCCCGATTTTCACATATTGTCTCAATAACTTTGGTATTGGCTCAATCTGTTTCATTGGATATGCACAATCTATTTGATATTCTATCCGTATAGCAAAGATAATAATAATACACGATTTGAGAGCGTTTAGCATATTAATATGTACTAACACCGTCACATTACACTAGACGTTTAAACCACCTTATACCGTTACAAACTTCAACGGTGTCAATTTTGATATAGTTCTCGTTATGAATATTAACGTAAAGAGGAAAAGAATGAATTACGATGCCTATACTTGATTTAAATATTATTTGTTTTCTTATCACATTCAGTCACATAAAGTTATATAAATGATTTAACCGTTTTCATTCAACAAAGGGACCGTCTGGAGGGGTAATTTTAAGGGTCAAACCGAGTTTGCTATTATTCTTCTTGGTTGCATTCTTTGCTTCCAAAGGATCTTTTTACAAATTTTATGATAGAGAACATGCACTCAACTTTGTTTGCCAAGTATACCTCTATTAAAAGATGCAATTTGAAGTATTTATGCATATTTAAGGATAACGTTTGACAAAATACCTTCTTTGAAAATGATAGATCTTTTAAATTAAAAGTACATTTTTGTAATCTGAGCAATATGATTCAATACCTCCATGAATGTGCATGTTGAGGAGCATATAAGCTTGGGTATGCAAATTGAAACATGTTCATATCTGTTAAAACAAGAACAAAGATCAAGTATTCATACATGTGTATACATGATAGATATACCAAAAAGAATATTATTTGTTGGGGTTAACGTCGCACCGACACAATTATAGGTCATATGGCAACTTTCCAGCTTTGATGGTGGAGGAAGACCTCTCCATGCATTATTTCGTCACGAGCGGGCATCTTTGTAGAACCACCGACCTCCCGTTAGCCAGCAGATAGGCTTCCTCAATAAGAATATATAGGCAAGACAAAGCATGTAGACAAAGTAGAGAACGTATTACCGACAAATAAAGGAACACAAAGGGGCACCAGCGAGTGCTCTGTTCAAATACATCAGTGGAGAGTATTACTGGTTAATAGTTCATCAAACCTCCCTGGTAATACCCACCATGTTCAAAACACAGGATAGTGTAAATTGAATTATCTACGTTGATCACGTAACAGGTAATCGTCAGAAATACAACGATAAGTTATAAACCAGAAAAAATGTTTAATATGCGATCACACATGATTCGAATAACCAAGCATGTTGTACACGTCATCGTGTAGAAACAACAGCAGGTCGCGTAACTGAGTTAGGCTTCAATAGAGATTGCCATAAGAGTTGTCTTTCTGAACACTATAATGCTTAAGTATGTCCTTTGTTCCATTTATACATTCAATGATTATTTACTTAGATGTTATTGATGGTTGTTAATACCTTTCCGCTAGCTTACATATAAGCCAGAACAAAAAATATAATTTTCAAACATCATCTCTTCCTGAGCTGCTAATCTGATTTTAAATATTTTTACAAACAAGTGTTCTAATGTAGCCCTCTACTAAGGTTGTTCAAATTATTCCAATTCGTCAATAACATGACGACAGGGGATGTAGGCACTTTTCCCTATTTGTATATAGTGAAAATTTTAAAAATATTGTTTTTGTGAGTGTGTATGTGTGAAACTGCAAGTCCGTTTTAAAACAAATTCGCACATTCAAGTGGTCCGAGTGTAAATCTCTATTAAGCTTGTTGACATTTTCCGATTCGTCAAAGACATGTCACGATGACTTTAGAAAACTAATGGCCCTGTACAATCATCACACAAGTGGCCTTGTGTAATCCCTTCCATGGGAACTTTTTCTCGTTGTCAGAAACTGCTGACTTGAATTAAAACTATTTTATACAAATGTTTCTTGGTAGCCCTTTACGAAACTTTAACCAAATTATTTTGTTCTTTCAAAAAGAAAAAAAAAAATGGCCGCCAGGGTGGCGTGGTTACTTTTCCCTTAAATGTATGCTGTGGAAACTTTGAAAATCTTCCTGCTTGATATTTTCTCTTAGTATCTTATGTCATTATGCCTCTATCTTCTTCTTACCCCAACTCACTTCTACAACACCCCCCCCCCCCCCCCCCCCCCTAACACACAAATACGCATTACCTGCCCGTTTTTATCTTACACTTTCAATTTTCCAAAACTGTCAAAGCGAGCAGTGTAACTCGGGTGAGCGATGAAGGACCATCATTACCCTCATGTTTTATTATGCAAGAATAAGGATGTTTGCAAATATGATTTTTTTACAACATAAAAAATCTAATATTCATGATAATAATATACCTTTATCAACAATTTTTTTCTTGCCAACATGGGATATGGCTACCCCTATTCTTGCTCATGTTTCTGCTCGTTTATTTAGTAGTACATTAACCATGAGTAAAAAAGTTTACCACTTTCAACTTTTTGATTGTTCAAGCTCCACATAATCCTCAATGGTGCATGTATACACCAGATTGGAAGCTTGGAAGTTCTTGCCACTACAGAATGTTTTTTTTTATCCACAGAAGGCACTGTATCTCGACGGGGCAGTATGTGGCATGACCTCGCGTGTTGAAAAATATATAACACAGTAGCTAAAATTCCTTTTAAGTATTTAGGTGAGGAGAGTAGACATTTTCGTACATGAAGTGTCGGCTTGCCTGTGGGAATGAACCGGCTTAAATATAAATGTCCATACCTTTGAACTGATCTATCGTGGAATTGATTAATCATGGCACGTTATGTCTTAAAGACAGGATGAAATAATAACGCAGTTACTATTCACATAGTACGTAAATAACACGCTCTACTTTAATGTACTAGGTTTGGATATACACTTTAGCTATTTAATTACTTATTCGATTGTTAATGTACCACGTAGAACGTTTACTAACATTGGATGTTATACTCGTAGGTTTTAGTTCGCTATTTTGTCATAAACATTGTTTACCTAACTTATCTAGATATTTTGTTTCTAATGCATTTTAGAGATTTTTGTGCAACATTACCATGTATTATCTTACATATTAGGTAAAGGAAGTATTTTGAATCTCCACCCCCACATCCCCACCTCTCACACAGATCAGTTACCAGTGTGGAATCAAAAGGTTTGAAAAACATTTATATAGTTTTCGAAGATCAAGCATTCTTAATTCATTGATCAGAACAAGGTCCTTTATCAAAGCATATTGATCAAATATGTTATTTGACATTCAAGTAATCCAACATGCTGATTTAATTAAAACCGCTGGCGCCGAGACAGCGGTAATCAATGGAAAGTTTTTGCTCAGTCCCGACTTGCTTGTTCAACTAAAGGGATAATACAGCAGTTGAGGGTGTTTACTGTAGTTCTAAGTTTGGAAGGCTTTGTCTTACACCGTTATTGTTTGGTATCGCTCGTTAAAATTACAGAATAACTAGAGGGATAGTGGCAGACAAACACAATATAGGCAGTCAAAGACGGGTGTTGTGTTGAGAGAAATCGGATCTATAGACGTCTACTCATAATTATTCTACTATATATCTTTTAGAGTAAATAAAAACTTCTAATATGTTTGTTTCTGTTAAACCACACATACAATTAAATGACGTCACATTAGGAGCATATAAGCTTGGGTATGCAAATTGAAACATGTTCATATCTGTTAAAACAAGAACAAAGATCAAGTATTCATACATGTGTATACATGATAGATATACCAAAAAGAATATTATTTGTTGGGGTTAACGTCGCACCGACACAATTATAGGTCATATGGCAACTTTCCAGCTTTGATGGTGGAGGAAGACCTCTCCATGCATTATTTCGTCACGAGCGGGCATCTTTGTAGAACCACCGACCTCCCGTTAGCCAGCAGATAGGCTTCCTCAATAAGAATATATAGGCAAGACAAAGCATGAAGACAAAGTAGAGAACGTATTACCGACAAATAAAGGAACACAAAGGGGCACCTGCGAGTGCTCTGTTCAAATACATCAGTTGAGAGTATTACTGGTTAATAGTTCATCAAACCTCCCTGGTAATACCCACCATGTTCAAAACACAGGATAGTGTAAATTGAATTATCTACGTTGATCACGTAACAGGTAATCGTCAGAAATACAACGATAAGTTATAAACCAGAAAAAATGTTTAATATGCGATCACACATGATTCGAATAACCAAGCATGTTGTACACGTCATCGTGTAGAAACAACAGCAGGTCGCGTAACTGAGTTAGGCTTCAATAGAGATTGCCATAAGAGTTGTCTTTCTGAACACTATAATGCTTAAGTATGTCCTTTGTTCCATTTATACATTCAATGATTATTTACTTAGATGTTATTGGATGGTTGTTAATACCTTTCCGCTAGCTTACATATAAGCCAGAACAAAAAATATAATTTTCAAACATCATCTCTTCCTGAGCTGCTAATCTGATTTTAAATATTTTTACAAACAAGTGTTCTAATGTAGCCCTCTACTAAGGTTGTTCAAATTATTCCAATTCGTCAATAACATGACGACAGGGGATGTAGGCACTTTTCCCTATTTGTATATAGTGAAAATTTTAAAAATATTGTTTTTGTGAGTGTGTATGTGTGAAACTGCAAGTCCGTTTTAAAACAAATTCGCACATTCAAGTGGTCCGAGTGTAAATCTCTATTAAGCTTGTTGACATTTTCCGATTCGTCAAAGACATTGTCACGATGACTTTAGAAAACTAATGGCCCTGTACAATCATCACACAAGTGGCCTTTGTGTAATCCCTTCCATGGGAACTTTTTCTCGTTGTCAGAAACTGCTGACTTGAATTAAAACTATTTTATACAAATGTTTCTTGGTAGCCCTTTACGAAACTTTACCAAATTATTTTGTTCTTTCAAAAAGAAAAAAAAAATGGCCGCCAGGGTGGCGTGGTTACTTTTCCCTTAAATGTATGCTGTGGAAACTTTGAAAATCTTCCTGCTTGATATTTTCTCTTAGTATCTTATGTCATTATGCCTCTATCTTCTTCTTACCCCACCTCACTTCTACACCCCCTCCCTAACACACAAATACGCATTACCTGCCCGTTTTTATCTTACACTTTCAATTTTCCAAAACTGTCAAAGCGAGCAGTGTAACTCGGGTGAGCGATGAAGGACCATCATTACCCTCATGTTTTATTATGCAAGAATAAGGATGTTTGCAAATATGATTTTTTTACAACATAAAAAATCTAATATTCATGATAATAATATACCTTTATCAACAATTTTTTTCTTGCCAACATGGGATATGGCTACCCCTATTCTTGCTCATGTTTCTGCTCGTTTATTTAGTAGTACATTAACCATGAGTAAAAAAGTTTACCACTTTCAACTTTTTCATTGTTCAAGCTCCACATAATCCTCAATGGTGCATGTATACACCAGATTGGAAGCTTGGAAGTTCTTGCCACTACAGAATGTTTTTCTTTTATCCACAGAAGGCACTGTATCTCGACGGGGCAGTATGTGGCATGACCTCGCGTGTTGAAAAATATATAACACAGTAGCTAAAATTCCTTTTAAGTATTTAGGTGAGGAGAGTAGACATTTTCGTACATGAAGTGTCGGCTTGCCTGTGGGAATGAACCGGCTTAAATATAAATGTCCATACCTTTGAACTGATCTATCGTGGAATTGATTAATCATGGCACGTTATGTCTTAAAGACAGGATGAAATAATAACGCAGTTACTATTCACATAGTACGTAAATAACACGCTCTACTTTAATGTACTAGGTTTGGATATACACTTTAGCTATTTAATTACTTATTCGATTGTTAATGTACCACGTAGAACGTTTACTAACATTGGATGTTATACTCGTAGGTTTTAGTTCGCTATTTTGTCATAAACATTGTTTACCTAACTTATCTAGATATTTTGTTTCTAATGCATTTTAGAGATTTTTGTGCAACATTACCATGTATTATCTTACATATTAGGTAAAGGAAGTATTTTGAATCTCCACCCCCACATCCCCACCTCTCACACAGATCAGTTACCAGTGTGGAATCAAAAGGTTTGAAAAACATTTATATAGTTTTCGAAGATCAAGCATTCTTAATTCATTGATCAGAACAAGGTCCTTTATCAAAGCATATTGATCAAATATGTTATTTGACATTCAAGTAATCCAACATGCTGATTTAATTAAAACCGCTGGCGCCGAGACAGCGGTAATCAATGGAAAGTTTTTGCTCAGTCCCGACTTGCTTGTTCAACTAAAGGGATAATACAGCAGTTGAGGGTGTTTACTGTAGTTCTAAGTTTGGAAGGCTTTGTCTTACACCGTTATTGTTTGGTATCGCTCGTTAAAATTACAGAATAACTAGAGGGATAGTGGCAGACAAACACAATATAGGCAGTCAAAGACGGGTGTTGTGTTGAGAGAAATCGGATCTATAGACGTCTACTCATAATTATTCTACTATATATCTTTTAGAGTAAATAAAAACTTCTAATATGTTTGTTTCTGTTAAACCACACATACAATTAAATGACGTCACATTAACATGCGATGACGTCAATGTCTTTGTTGCGACAACGAAAGAGCGCTACTATATTTTACTTAAGAAATAATAAATCTGTTCCTATATTTTATCAGTTAATAAAATATGGGCAAGAGTTTGGATGCGTAATAATTAAATCACGAGTGCGTAGCACGAGTGATTTAATTATTCGCATCCAAACGACTGCCCATGTTTTATTAATTGATAAAATTATTGGAACATATTTATTATTTCGATTCTAACAACGCAAATAATTCGCATTTTACAGTACTACATTTTCAGCGTAATACGTCATTCGGGTCATATGCTGTTACAATTTACCCCCTATGGTTAGAAAGAGTTGCATAGCCAATGGAACATATAGATAATTGTTTTTTTTTATCAGAATTTTGAGAAGTATTTATAATTTAGTAATCTAACAGCTCGCAAACTAATTTTGAAGAGAATCATCAAATTAGGCGAGTTGACCCTGTGATACAAGTTACGAGCTTAACTTTATATGACGTCACATCATTATGACGTCATACTTTATGTCATACATTTATGACGTCACCGCTGAATCTTAATTAAGCTAATTGAATTCGCTTGTAGAGATCGAAACGTGTTTTACGGTCCTACACATAAGTCAGTATGACATTTTATCATATTTATGTTTTTGAGATGCTGTTTTCAACCGATTGGCCCTGAAATAATTTGTTTGTAACGGAACTGAAGTAGAATCTCTTATACCAATCATAGGGGGTGCAATGTAACAGCCAACCATATTTTATCGTAGATTCATGTATAGGCGACTTCGCTATATGTTTATATACCAATTGCTGCAGATCGTGTTAGAATACTGTTTTAGATAAAAGGCATGTTAGAATCGAAATAATGTATAGAAAATTCTTTGTTTACGTAATGCATTCAAAATCGGTTATACGCCCTCGTGAAGTTATTCCCCGAACGTTTAACCTCTGTATTAATAACGTTAAAACACGGTTTGTGTATACATTCTTTTTTAATTAAAGAATGAAAATCTATTTTTAGGTTCCATATGACTATGGATTTATTGAACGAGTGGCATCAATAGGCATCTAGCACAAAATAATTACAATACCATTGTCAATTTTATGAAATACATATCACATATCCCTGAACCGTAGAATAGTTAAAAGTTATGTGTAACTATATGGCAATCATTCAATTAAATACTGAGGCATGCTTAACATAAAAATACCTTTCACCTTTTTTTTCGGTTTTGTCTTCTACTTAATGACACAAAACGGAATGTCATTAAATTTAGTGTGTTTTTTTTCAGAAGAGTTTTTCACTTTAAACCCATACTCAAATCGGTCTATATGTAACAGCAATTTGTTGTTTCATTTTATGGTAAGCTTACAGACACTTAACAACATATTTAAGACAGTATTTATAACAAAGGGGTGTTTTAACCCTATTTATGCACGTTAGGCGATTATACGTCGGGCGTAATAATTTCACGAGGGCGCGCACAGCCCGAGTGAAATAATTTGTACGACGTATTACCACCAGAGTGTATAAATAGTGTTAAAACACGCTTTTGCTATGAATTATTTCATTTCTAATACGCTTTTAATCTAAAACAGTAGATAAAATATCGCAGCGCTTTTTCTTGGTCGCAACAAAATCTTTGACGTCACCGCACGTTCACGTGACGTCATTCTAGTGTAAATGTGTTTTAACAGAGACAGGCATATTAGAATATTGTTTAAGATTCAAACACTGCCTCATGAGCTCATGAAAATGATCTATTATTACTGTAATGCTTACAGGAATAATAAGTAATTCGTATTATATGTCGGACAATGTGTCTGGCAATCAATTTGGAAATGACAGATGATGCTATATTGAGTTATTTTAGCCTTCAATATTGCCACCATTCTCATAAAAGATCTTCACTTATGCTGTATTCATTTTCTTGTGATCAAAGAGCACATTAACATTTTGCTTTAAGGCTTCAGCTTGAGCCGATGATAGAGGTCATATGTACTAAAGTTTTGCATAGTCAGCTAATTTCCATCTTAAATAAATTATTGACTCATTGTTGAAATAAAGTTTACTACTTAATTATAAGCACACTTTTGATAAGGTCTAAATTTGAAATCAAATTAAGAAATACGGTTTGAATTATATTTACGTTTACTTGTTCTATGTCTAAGAACCGTTTTATGTCTCAATTACTTTTCTACGTTTTCATAATTATGATCCAACATTTAGATTTAATTGAACCAGCGTCAGGCTTTTATTACAAAAACCTAGACACAGCTAATAAATAAATGGATTGTATTTCCCAGTGGGTGTGTGGGTGTTTTTAGGACAGTAGACAATTCTCTTATGATATCATGTCATATATTGCCATACTTTTTTGATATATATTGTTTAAAATGTACAATCTATATACATATATACATGTACCTACCAATATTCACAGCTTTGCAATTAGCACCAGTCATTCTAATATTGAAATAAAAGATGAAAGAGAACACAAATGTGGAGACTACAATCTGATGAGCAGTATGATGCAAACGTTAATTGTTAATGCTAATTTTAATTATTCAGAACGAACAGAAAAAAAGATTCAGTAGAATAAACCATGTTAAAAGAGCGCTCCCACCCCTCAGTCATTATACAGAAGTCATTAATCAAACGTGACAGAATTTGTCATAAATGAAGAAAATACAATGCATATTCTAAGTAAACATAAACAAATCGCCATTGATTAAGCAAGCAAACCGCGAAAGACAAAATAAACGAGTAAATACGAGTGAATATAAACCTACAGGGAAAGGCAACAAAGAGTTTTTGATTGAATCTTAATATGTTTACTTAAAGATAATGCAAAAATGATATAAATTAGACACTAACTGTTCGCTTTTCTAACATATTAGTCATAATACGCCTATCCGAGTTTATTTGTTTGCTTTGTTGGGTAATGTTGCGACAATCCAACCCTCATGATCTAGTAAAGAGCCCTTCCGAGCATTTTTTCAACAAAGACGTGCTTGTGGGAAGAGCAACCGGCCATCAACACAGCAGATGAAGGCCTGCATCGCCTAACACGACCGGCAAATAACCTACATACACATATAAGAAAATCAACCTACGGTTATTTTGCGATAACCCATGCGCGTGTAACCTCAGGGTAAATACGCGTACCTCGTATGACGACATAAAGTATGTAAACAATTGATGCCATTCGAGCGTTTTGACATTTTGAATGCTTCGCCGTTACATGATGTCATAGCAATGGGTTCATTGGCAATTATACACACAAGAGTCATATAAACTTATCATTACTATTGCAGAAGCGGTTTGTAAACATTTGACAAAACATGACTTACTGACCGTTCCAAGGCAGTGCCCCACTGTGTTCCTTTGTTCGTTTTGTCCTAATGAGTTGGCTTTGTGTGTGTGCGCGTATATGTGTGTGTGTGTTTGTGGTCTGCGTGCTGTGGGTTTCGTTTTGGGGAGGCTGCGTTTTTGGTAGGTGGCATTCCCTGTTTGATATTTGTCTTTGTTTTTTACACATACACTAACATGTAAAATGAGGACGTCTTTCGATACGAATCATAGAAAGAAAGGGTTGTTTTACATGAAAATTGAACAGCTTATAAAACATGTGTATAATTATACAAAACAAATATCAATATACTATCACATACATCAAATTTCGGAAAAGTACTGCTACACTTTCGGGCAGTTCAACGCCTTTAAAACGTTCATCATTTTCAGAGAACTGCTACATATCTTTGTTTGGATGCATCTGAAATAATTTCCAAGAGCTGAAATATCATGTCACTAGGCGGAATGTAGTTTTCAGAAATACTTAATTTCTATTTCTTTAAAAATGGAATTCATTTTTTATAAAATGCAATTTACTTCTTAAAGGGCAACACTGTCTGAGAATATTTATAGTGTCGAGTCGTATGGGCCAATACGGTAGGGCATGTAATGGACAGGTGGATTGTTTGTAAAATTAACGTTTGTTTACCAAATTTGTCTGCGTTTTGATGATATACTCCTAAAAACCTTATACGGTAACGCTGTCCTTGTTTTTTTTTCTTGTTCATATCTGCTTAATAGAAAGACAAAAGAAACCATATTTCTGGGAAACGTCATATAAAGAAGTTTGACATTCCGTGGGAGAGAATCATACATCTGCATAACACATTAACTGTAAGAGGGCTCATTTTGGTATTTTTATAATGTGTCAATTTTCCTTGACTACTGCTTAAGCCGGTGCTAGGGGGCGTGGGCAGTGTTGCTTTTTCCATTACTGCCCATGAACAGACTCAATCAAACCGAGTCTGCAATTTTCACTATTTGCCTTGTTCTCGGTGCTTCCGAGGGATCTACTTTCCAGATTTTATTTTCTTACTTCTAGTACTTTTAGAAATGCCATAAATAAAATCTGGAAAGTAGATCCCTCGGAAGCACCGATAACAATGCAAACAGTGAAAAATTCAGACTCGGTTTGATTGAGTCTGTTCATGAGCAGTAATGGAAAATGCAACACTGCCCACGCCCCCTAGCACCGGCTTAAGCAGTATTCAATCTTCAAATCTAAATGAGTTGGAATCAATGATCCTGAAGGACCAGAAAATATAACAACACTGAGATGACTGATTTAAGACTGATTTTAGGTCATAACATTACATCCAGCATATTAAATGAATGAAAAAAATCCAAGATAAATTTTAAATAGATATCCAAGAAACTTCAGGTGTCACTCGCGTTGCTTTTGCAGTCATAACATAAGAACTTTGATCTCATGCCAGGTGGTTAACTTGCTCACATTAATCGGTTCTAGTGAGTCGCTAGGGTGGGGGATATAGTTTTAAATGACAATAACCTCGGGTTCGAAGTCCCCCAAAGCCAAAACAGTTCTTCTTATAAAGTTCTCTATAGAACCTACGTTATTATGCTATTTTCTTCTTAATTTTTCTTCACAAATTGCTCTAAGACTTCTAGTCCAAAGAATTTTTTTTTTTTTTTTTGATTACGCATATGGTTTTCATCAACTGGACACTAGAAAAGAGACAGTGACAAAATCTTGGAAAGTAACGTCATTTATCCGGATAACCCAGAAAAGCACATGATTCCGGCTTATGAAAACATATAACATGCCAAGAAAAAATGACAGCTCTTGCGTCAAGTTATAAACTAGCAAAGACATTATCTTTCTAGGACGTAACATAGTTTTTGTCACTCGGATTGTATTTTTATGACAGCCTTGATCATCGGCAGCTGTCTGCCTATGAGACAGATTCAGGTTAGAATAATTGTTTCCAGGACATCTGTATTCAACATTAATATCGCTGAATGATATTCAGGATATATGATATTATCATTTCCTTTATAGATTGGAAGAAATGTGGTAGGAACCGATGTATGATTATTTTGAAGACGAAATAATCAACAGTGGACATGACCACTTGGGCAGAAGTCAGTTTCATACCCCGTTCTTCAATAAGAATTTTACTTTCGCTATAACCACAGTCGTTATTCACATAATTATATGTGTTTCACAGCACGGATGTACTCCCTGCTTTCTGGAAGGATTGAGCTAGCGTTAGTGCCGAATGTCAGTAAAAGGAGCACTTTCATTTTTATTTTTTTTTGCTGTCCCAAGCTTTCAGTTTTTAATATGTACTAAACAAGATGTTGTTAGATGTTGTTTTGGACAGAACAAGTCTATAGGTATCGGTAGATAAATCTTTTTACCAAATAAGAATGAATTTTACTGAAAAATTTAACAATTTATACCCAAGAAATGTAGTAATTTCGATGTCCTTGTCACATGTTGTAATAATTTGAAGTATAAACGATTGTAGAAAAGTTCTGTAGGTAAGAATTTTCTTTTTGGATTAAGATAATCATGTGTGGAAACCTTAAACATATGTACATTGAAAGTGACATCCAGATATTAGGTTCACGCTATGTGATTTACGTATGTACCCAAATCTCCGGTAAGATACGTTAACATAAATTTTTATCATCAGTATGGTATGAAATAACGTTATTGTAGCATAAAAAATAAATTTATGGCATTTGCAAAAGGATCGTTAGTTTATAAATTATTTAAAACAACAGAACTCCATAAATCTCAAATTTTAGGTATTTTGCGTTCATTTTGTCAGATACGTTACTCTTTAAGGGGATGAATAAACGAAGTGAGCACGAGCAGCATATTTTAGGACAACGTAATTCGATGCCCTTTTTATAATGGCAATATACAGTACATATAGTGTATAAGCAACGACTGACCTTCTCTTCGTAATGAAAACTAGAAATATTGGTAAGATACGTTAAAGTAAGATACGTTAATGTGCTTACTTGGAATTAATTTCCTTCGTTGTAAAATCCAATATTTGGACTCGTAAACTGCACCTGCGCGTAAATACAGTTATTTACATTCGGCGGAACCATGTTCATATGTATGGCTTTCAAACTTTTTAAGCGAGCCGATTTAAAATTTTGATACAATATAACTGTGATGAAATAAACACAAAACTACCAGGATAAGTAAGTATTTTAGAATTATCATAAATGTATTTTATGGCGCAATATTGATCATACTCTATTAAAAAGGTAATTGTTGATAAAAAGAAATGCCTTTCGGCGCATAAAATGTAAACACACAGGATTAGCATATCTTACTTTAAGTTAACGTATATTACACATTGTATGTTATTTGTATTGCATAACCTGTAGAATATATAAATATATATTTGAATTATTTTGTGTTTGTTTGATCAATACAGGATTAAAGCTACATATAAATCTAAGTGTACATATTTTAAGTCAGTTTTAGGCCCAGGGTTAATGCTGTTATATCTAAGGTATCTTACAATATTGTTAACGTATCTTACCGTTTTTCCAGACCTTCGCAATGGATAAGACTAGAGTTGAATACCAAAAGAAGTGTTGAGAAAGAAAGAAGAAAAATGATTGTACACATCTCGAAAAAGAACTGAGACGGGCTAAATCATATAGAATTCCAATAGATGCTTTAAGCAAGCACAGAGAAAGCATTATAATAGGGGGCAATAAGCAATATGTAAGAAAGTTAGGGGCCAAAAAAGCGAGTACGGAATGAACAGAATGAAATGTCTAATACTCCAGCCATACAACCGGAACCTTCGACAAGGATGGCAAATAAAGATCAGCTAGAACAATCAGGAACAGTATCTAGCTCTTCAAACATTTTAAGTACTAGTGAAAGTTCTACACAGCAGCCCTTAGTTGTTAAAATGAACTTTGAGCCAAACAGCCAGCAGACTTCTAAAAAATCAAAAGTACTGAGAGCCGCGTCATACAAAATGAAGAATCTTAAATAAGAGTTAAAGAGAATCTCCCAAGAACCCGAATGGTTGGAAAAGAGAAACTACAGACTTTCAAAGACGTGCCAGTCTACACCTGTCACAAAGATAAAGGTTAGTGTAAGTCCAAATAAGACACAATGCTGTACACCAAAATGTAAGACCAAATTAGAGCTAAGAAATGCTGCAATGAGTCCTACCAAAGTTCCAAAGAAGATGAAAAAAAGCCAGAAATGGCTCTCGTTATAATTGAAGAGGTTAAAGAAGCTACAAGATCTAATAAAACACAGAAATAAAGAATGTTTCTTGCGAATATAACCTGCGGCAATATGATCATGAATAAACAGATGTTTAAAGACTTTGAGTGTTAAGATAGGAATAGCCAGAAAAAGGCTACAAAAAGCCAATAAAAACATATCGCAATAAAACCCAGAATAGGCTGAGAGAACATAAAGAAAAAAATATAGAAATGTGTAACTGGATTCTTGGAGTGTGATGACGTCATTATTAGCATGCCTGGAAAGAAAGACAACAAGAAGACTGAAATACTAAATGATTATATACCGAATTTGTATGAAAAGTTCAAGTCCTAAAATCCACATGTGAAGATATCTAAGTCTGTTGTTTGCCGATGAAGACCAGATAACATTCTTTTGACAAAGTTAATATCCAGAAATAAGTGTCTTAAAAGCTTGCAGCAAATCCCAAGACATGTCAGTGAAGCTAAAATCTCTCCGAACAATAGGGATAGAAGTGTCTGCTAATCCCGAAATAGCCAGCAAATGTGTGTCACTTCAGTAGAAGAAATGACATCTCTTTTGAAGAATGGTCTAAAAGCTGGTGACGATATTGAATTTGAAGAATTGAGAAGAGTTGATGCCTCTTGTTTCCACTGCGTGTGTTAGAGATTCTCCCGGTGGGGATTACTTTTATTTACACTGTCCCGTGACTTTGGAACATGGTGGCTGTACAAGTGAGGTCGGTTGCGCATCTGAACCGGGTAAACCTCTCAAGTGGTGTTTTTGCCACTGACCGTTCCAAAGCGGTGCCCCACTGTGTTTCTTTATTTGTTCGTTTTTGTCTTTGCTTTGTATGTCAGTGTGTGTATTGGCGGTGTGTACTACTAAAATCCCAAGTTAGATTTTTTCTAAGACGGATCTATTTTGCGTGTGTTTGCTGCCTATTTAATTTTGTTTTACTTTGTCTACATATTTGGATTATATGTTGATGATATATACATTCATACACCGCTATTAGGATTTTGATGCTGGTGGAAAAATTGTAAATGTGACCGTTTTTATTCAATCTCTGTTCTTTTTTTTAAAAAATATCATGGTAAAATTTGAAATCTTTGAAATTTTACATACGATTCAGTGTAAATAAATGGTCTGTTTGCCATAATATGGTCTCATATCGTTGCATAAATTCAATTGTAAAAACTAAACAAGACGAGTGATGAGAATAATAATGTGAAACAGCATTTATTGTAGCTCTGCAGGAAGTTAATCAGCAATTGTTGGCTGTAATCAATTCATGATTGAAAACATTAATGGGGTTTGCATGTTTGACATGAGTTATTGTAATCTCAGTGTTCAAGTGTTTAAAGAGCTTGTAGAGTTCTGATACTGAAATGACATTGATCACGGTCTACACGGCAACTGTACTATTTAAGTTGCTTCAGAATTCTAAATAAACGCCTGAGACATTTCACGAACTGTTTCACTTTCTTTTACAGACATTCTAGAAAACATTGTGTCTGTTCCTCCCAACTAGTGCAAACTGAACGATCTAGCATGTTCTTGTCTGAAAAATAAAATAGAGAAAAGTGGAAACTTCACAAGTCACTCAACACGACAAAAACGAAAATGTTGCAGGCTCGGTTTGATTGAGCCTGTTCATGGACGGTAGTAGAAATGCATGCTACCGTCCACGCCCTCTAGCCCTCACACCCAGTCTGACCATGAGAGACATTTTCTTAAAATTTATTTCATGAATAAAGGTATTGACTTCATCGATGTACCCAGTATATTTCGTGATAAACGTATCGCTGATTCTGTGCCTAAATATTTCAGAAACTCCAAAGTTCCTATTATCTGTTATAAATATAAAACACCTGTAAGAAATGTTATATTCAATTACAATAAAATTGTTTCCGACTTAGATGTTCAAACAAATACCCCTTCTTACTGCGAGTGTAAAAACTCAAAATTTTGCTATTCAGATGCCGGTCATGTCATCACTGGTAATTTTGATATTATTAAAGACAAACGTATTTGTAATTTATTCTTTAAAGGATATAAATATAGAATTTCTTCAACTATTGATTTTGATGCTTGTCGTGGTCATATTGCGGAATCCATCGAAACTTTTTGTGTTAAATGGTGTCGTCGTGAGAATGCTGATCCCAATGCTTTAACGTCTTGGAAACGAAATATTTTTAACATTGTTGATTCTCGAATAAAATTTTATCAAACTAATAAACACCTACTTCCACCAAAACCCAAGTTTACTTTAAGACATTTGAAAAAGGAAATCCAAGAATTTCATTCTAAGTATGTCTTAGTTCCAGCAGACAAGGCGGCAAATAATATTATCATCATTTGACGCCTACATTATATTAATGTTTTACAAAACGAACTAAATAGCACTAAAACTTATACATTGGGTCATTCTGTTGAAAATAATTTGGTCACTGATCACATCACTGAAGTTTCTAATTTAAAAGTTCGTAGAGACGATCAACAAATTAAACTACCAACCATGTACTGGATTCCTAAATTGCATAAAAAACAATATAAAGCCCGCTTCATCGCTAATTCAAGCTCTTGTACAACTACAAATATTTCAAAACTATTAACATCATGTCTAAGTGCTGTGAAAGCCCACGCGGAAAGATACTGCGATAAAGTAAACGAAAACTCTGGTAAACATTTATTTTGGTCGATTAAAAATTCTGGATAGTTTAAAATTAATAATTACAAGGTATCTACAGTCAGTACATACGATTTTTCTACTTTGTATACCACTTTACCACATAACTTAATAAATGACAAACTAACTGCCCTAATTCAAAAGACTTTTGCCAGAGAGAATGCTACATTTCTCGCTTGCAGTTTTGATAAAGCTTTTCTTACTAGCAATATGATTAAACATTATGCAATGTGGACCTTTGATGAAGTTTGTAAAGTCCTTTCCTTTTTATTGAACAACATTTACATCAGGTTTGGGAATGCAGTTTTGAGACAAGTAGTTGGTATTCCCATGGGAACAAATTGTGCACCCCTTGTCGCAGATTTGTTTTTGTATTGTTATGAAAGAGACTTTATGTTGAGCCTTTCTCCAGATACGCAGGCAGATATTATAACTGCATTTAATAATAAATCACGCTATCTGGATGATATTCTTAATATGGATAATCCGTTTTTTGGTCAATTGGTGGGTACTATTTATCCTAGGGAGCTTCAGTTAATTAAAACTAACAATTCGGATACTGATGCTTCGTTTTTAGATTTACGTCTCTCTATTTATGACAATATTATACATACCAAAATTTATTACAAGAGGGATGATTTTAACTTTAGTATTGTACATTTTCCCCATTTGGATGGGGATGTACCTCAGGCTACATCTTATGGGGTATATATTTCTCAATTTATCCGGTTTGCCAGAGCGTGTAGTCATGTCAAGCATTTCAATGAACGTAATCTATATATTACAAGTAAACTTCTTCAGCAAGGCTACCGTTATTACAAATGCGTAAATATTTTGCTAAATTTTACTATCGTAATTCTGATTTAGTTTTAAAATTCAATAGTAATTTAAAGACACTTCTGCGAGAAGGTATTTCAACAAAAAGAAATATCAACAGGATGCCACGCACCAAAAGTAGCTCTCAAACGAACCACACGCGACACGTGCACCACACCAATACACACACACACCGCACACACACCACACAAGCCAAACATAAGGACAACGAACAACACACACGCAACAAAGCCAAAGTAAGACGACGACAAACAAGGAACACAGTGGGGCACCGCTTGGAACGGTCAGTGGCAAAAACACCGTTTTTTTATGGGGATATGGTTTACAAACTTCGTAAGATCTTGGGTCATGGTAATTTTCCAAATGTATTTGGTAAAATTATAAAACGTTTTATTAAAAGAGGTTACGACCCAACTGTTTTGAGACTTACCGCATGTTTAGTGTTCAACCCATTTACAGTTGGACACTACGCTTCCCTCTTTGATTGTCTGACGGAAGAGTGGGGGGGACTCTATGATAAGCAGTTTTTAAATCCTACAAGGACTGAACTGTTCTGATATCTGTCTTCTGGCCTGTTTCGTCGGGCCCTTAAGGGTGTTTCTCTTGTTGCTCTGTCTTCTGAAAAGGCATTGAGTACATACGTTTTTGGTTCTAAAGGTCTTTGGAACATGGTGGGGATAAGAGTGAGGTTGGGTGCGCACCATAAACCGGTTTAAGCTCCCCAGTGGTGTTTTTGCCACTGACCGTTCCAAGGCGATGCCCGACTGTGTTCCTTTGTTTGTTCGTTTTGTCCTTGTGTGTTGGCTTTGTGTGCGCGCGTGTGTGTGTGCTAGTTGTTCGTCTTGTCCTTGTGTCTTGGCTTTGGGTGTGTGTGTGTGTTGTTCGTTTTGTCCTGATGTGTGGGCTTTGTGTGTGTGGGGTGCACGCGTTTGCGTGCTGGGGGGTTTCGTTTTGAGGAGGCTGCGCTTTTGGTGCTTGGCATTCCCTGTTTGATATTTTTCTTTGTTTTTTTTTTTTGCTTTTTATATTTTTATACACGAGCATTTTTGTGTTTTACATGCCATGCCTTTTTGTTTCCATTACGTGTGTTAGAGATTCACCTGGAGGGGATTACTTTTATTACACTGTCCCGTGACTTTAGAAACATGGTGGAGTAAGAGTGAGGTTGGGTGCGCACCATAAACAGGTTTAAGCTCCCCAGTGGTGTTTTTGCCACTGACAGTTCCAAGGCGGTGCCCCACTGTGTTCCTTTGTTTGTTCGTTTTTTTCTATATTATTGCGATCACGATAAGTATAGCCGTAACTGGTGCATTTAATTTTAATATTAAAAAGAAATAATTGGTCAACTTGATCAACATTAAATTTTAATTGCCATAAGATACGTACTTTGAATGCTTTGTATTTTTGGAGAAATAAAAACTATATGTCTTTATCGTGGGATGTGAAGTTTACATATATTTTAAATGTATTTTCATAATACCACAACATAGCGCGAGCGTCATTAAGAACCTTAAGATATTTAAGGTTATCCTAATTCTAACCGTTTTAGACTCAACCCATTACCTTTCCTGCAGATAAAGTTCACCAATACTTCCGGTTTAATCAATGACAATTCCTACTGAAGTTGCTCAATATCATTTATTTAATAATGAGTTATCTATTTTTATTTTAAACTTGTTTTCAGTTAATTTGTTCCTGTATCTTATTCATGTGTTTATCTTTGACGGTCGTGTGAGTTTCGACAATTTTTCGTCGTTTGCAGCTGTATGCACTACGCATGCGGCAAAATGTTAAAATGGGTCATACAAAAAAAAAAAGTTTTAAACTTATAAATCAATGTCGTGATTGCTACAGTGGTGACATAATTACAATGTTTTACTGTTTTAGTATTTATTCAGATAAACCGGTGATGCAGAAATGAGCAAACGATTCCATTAATTACTTTATCTATAATGTTTTCTGTCGACGCCAACAGTCTTAATCAAACTTGCAAAATTGCATGCTGGGAGTATTTAGATTGCAATAATTGTATGAATGATGTCCTTACACGATAATAAAGCGTGGGTGATCATTATACTGAAAATGCGAACTGTTCATGTCTATTATTCCTTTTAAGGCATTAAACTGCGCTGGTATTTTTCCCTTGAGTAATAAAGTAATTGGAACTGCATGAACAAATCAAGGTCCTCGTTCTATATGTTAATTTTCTAAGGACGAGCAAGACAAAAGTGTACCAAATACATGCTAGTTCAAAACATTAGAAATTGTGACAAACCAGGCACAATGTTATGATATAATAATAAGCATTGCAATTATTCAAAATTCAAGATGAACTAATTGTCTTACAAAAAACTATAAAACATTTTTCAATCAAGAATAAAACAATGAACTAACAAGCGCTTCGGCAGTAACAAAAATGCGATTTCATTTTGCACGATTATTGCTGGAAATAAAAAAGGACCAAACATTTAAATTTAAAAGAAAAGAAAAGATATATAATTTTTACTATAATGACATTTAAACTTGGACACTTTGCCTTGTTCTTATGGAATAAGCATATTGATTGGTACAATATATCTAAAAGGTCTGTAATACTGTTACATCGCACATTAGATTTAAACAAAAACCATTATTCGGCCTGTTTAACCAGGAGTATCAGCAGCGATTTCGACGCGCGTACCTTCTACGTAAACCAATTTATCCGCCAGCCACATTTGTTTTACATTTTGTGAATCAGTCAGAATAATGGCTTGATCGCAAACCAATTTTCCACGAAATATGTGGGAGGAAAACATCACTGATACCGCTTGTCCACTTAACATTTCTAGACTATGGGTTGTTGCGGCTCCGTTTGGACTTTAGCTCCCATATCGTTTGCAGAGTAATTATTCAGTCACGTTTTCAGATCCTTATAAAGTGAGTTGTCCTCCAAGCTTTATACAGAAACTCTGTGATGAAGTGTACTAACATACTCGAAAAAGCAAACATTTTACGAATATTGGAATTGTTACTTCTGATGACATTTGAAACTCAGTACATTTTTATTACTGGATACCATGTCGAGAACATTTGGCGCTAATCTAATTGAAGGTTCTATAGCTAAACACTTTTGGCCTCTTTCCTTGAGCGATAAGCACTATCAAGTTTGGTCCGAACTTGGCGCATGAACTGCTAAATACTATTATAATTAAATTACATTGTACTAAAGGAACATAATTCAAATATAGAAAGAATATCTTTAATACATATTTAGAATATTTACAAGCTTTAAATTAATTGCAAAACACAAATTACGATTTTGCGAGGATATTGACAGTTGTTGGTTCAACGTACTTAGCGAAGCATCGTCTGATATGACCTGACAAATGTTAATAAGGTCAGAAAATATAAAAGAGGCCTAAACGGGCCTAAGTCGCTAACCTGAAGAAAACCTTATCCATCTGACTTTGCTTCTAACTTGTTTTGGTGAAAATCCTTTAAGTTGTTCATAATAACAAAAGTTATTTTAAGTCTTTTTTTCTATGTTTTGCTACCACGCACCTAAAACGAATAACCACCAGAAGGTATTAAAGGTATTTCTATTTTAATTCTAGTGGCCCCTAAAAGGGCCCAAGTGCCCTCATTTGAACATTTTTGGCATAAGACCAGATAATAATGTTATAGACCAAGTTTAATGAAGAACTATCAAGCAGTTCACGAGAAGTACTTTAAGGGTATTTTTACTTTTAGATTTAGTGACCCCAAAAGGGGTCAATTGTCCCCAATTTAACAAATATGGTGATACAGACAAGATTTGATGAAGAGCCACAAATCAGTTCATGAGAAGAAGTCATTTGAAGGTATTTCTATTTTCATCTCTAACGGCCCCACAACTGAATTTTGGAGAGTATTTTATAATGATGCTACAGACCAAATTTTAATGAAGTTCCATCTAGCGGTTCATGAGAAAATGTTGTTTAAAAGTGCCCCAGATTGAACAAATATGGTAAAGGACCTTATTACGTTGCTACAGAAAAGGCTTGATGAATTATGCTATAGACAAAGTTTAATGCAGATCCATCAAGCGGTTCATGAAAAGAAGACTTTTAAAAGTATTTCTATTTTTATTGCTCTAGAGGCCCTTAAAAGGTTCCAACGGCCCCCATTTGAACAATCCTAGGAGAAGACCATATATTGATACTACAGACCAAGTTTGATGAAGATCCGTCAAGCGGTTCATTGAGAATACTTTAGGGGTACATTTGTATTATTATTTTAAGCTCTAGTGAACCCTAAAAGGGACCAAGTGCCCCCAATTGAATAAATATGGTAAAAGACCTTATTATGTTGCTACAGAAAAGGCTTGATGAAGACCCATAAATCAGTTCATGAGAAGAAGTCATTTAAAGGTATTTCTATTTTCAACTCTAACGGCCCCAAAACTGAATAAACTTTGGAGAGTACTTTTTAATTATGCTACATACCAAATTTCATGAAGTTCCATCTAGCGGTTCATGAGAAAATATTGTTTAAAGTTATTTTTAGTTTTAGCAATGGTGGCCCCCATATGAACAAATTTGTGAGAGGACCATATAATTATGCTACAGACAAACTTTAATGCAGATCCATCAAGCGGTTCACGAGAAGAAGATTTTTAAAGATATTTCTATTTTTAGCTCTAGCAGCCCCTAAAAATGCCAATTTCTCCCATTTGAACAAATTTGAGAAAGGACCTTATAATGATGCTACAGACCAAGTTTGATGAAGTTATATCTAGCGATTCATGAGAAGAAGTCGTGCAAAGTTTTTTTTTTCTATTTTCAGCTCAAGCGGTCCCTAAAAGGGGTCAATTGCCTCAATTTTAAGAAACTTGATAGAGAATCTATACAAACCAGATATGATGTTGCACTGACCAGTAGTTTGTTTCAGACAAGAAGATGTTTAAGTGAAAATGTGGACGACGGACGCCGGACATTTCACCTATACTAATAATTCACACTGCACTTTCGGTTCAGGTGAGCTAAAAATATTAAAATTAATTTGTTAAAAATGTTAAATGGTAATTTAAGTGACAGTTGCGTTTAGACGAATATAGTCGTCACGGAAAACAATCGTCTGACGCAGGGTTAATTTCCCCCTCAAGTGACACGATGTTTTAATGACAAAGTATCCATGAAACATTATTCGAAATAGTTTCCGTTTACAATTGTTATTGTCAAAATTAATACTTATAAAAGCAACATCGTACTTTATTGTCTTATGCAATATTATGACACTGTTTGTCAGTGAAAATGATTGTTTGTTTTCTGTTTTAGTTTACTGAAAAAAGAGAGTACATAGGATTATTTACAGTATAAAAATATAGCATGTAAGCACTATGTGATCCGATGAGTCGTAAGCAAATTTACTAAGAATTCATTCAGTTTTGCTTTAAATTATAATTTGCCTTAAATGCTTTCTTTTAAGTTTGATTAATGGCATTCATTTTGGAATCAGTGTTCTGCAAAGCTTTCCGCGGCAATCGAAAACCCCCTTTGGACAAAAACTTGAAATAGTTAGTATATTGCAACACTATGGTCAATGCGTTTATTTTATTTTCTTTCTTCTTCTTTAGTTTTACTACTACAGCTGTAGATAGTTAACAGAACTACTCAAACTGTTTTGCCAATAATTCATACTGGATATTCCAGGAAAACACGCGTTCATCTGAAGACAGGAAGGGCAATAATTGATTTTGTTTCCTCAAGGGTAAAAGGTAATTTATTATTTACGTATATAATGTCCTCAATCCTTTCTACTTTTATTATTTACCTCCCACACAGCCTATTTTCTCCCGTAAGAGTTTTTTTTTTTACATGGCACTTTGACAGCTTTACGGACTTCTTATAAATAATGAATTAAGGCATTTTGACAAAAACAATATAATCCTGGAATCCAATGTTGACCCAATGGTTTGCTGTTTTGAGAGGCTTCAGGAAATGAATGACGTCGAGATGTACAATCTGTGGAAGACAGTTTATACAATGCTGAACTCTTTTCGTCTTAACCCTTACCCTGCTAAATTTCTATAATGAACTTGTCCATCTTTCAATTTAGATAATACCATTAACTGTTAAAAGGGGTGCTTACTAAAAAGATACTGACTGAATGGCGAACAGTCGCAAAGGCAGAAATACTTGCTGCCAGCAGGCTAAAGTTTAATACATATTCTATCATGATAGTAAGATTAATAATCAAAATCTTCTCCGATTAAAGAAAGCAAAAGTTATTCAATTAAATTACTTACGAGACTGACTGACAAAAATAATTCAGATTTATTTCATTATGATACGGTTTAATGCCGCTTGATATCTAATAAACAATAGGAGAAAGCAAGCCCTGGAATAGAAAATTAAAAGTAATTATGAGTAGTCCGGTGGTTAACACTAAACATAATTATTGCACACGTTTTATTCCGTTTACATTATTTATAGCTGTTTTATTTTCTTGTTCTCAATTAATTTCCTTTAACTGGTTGTATTTTAAAAGAGGATTTTATATCGAGATTCCTCTTTTTCAGCCAAAACCTTAAAAAAAAGCGCGCTTTTTTTCCAAATTCTGTTTGTCTTTCTTCGTAAATTTTTTAGCGAAGAAAAAATCAACACGCTTTTCTTCACACATTTAACCTCATCACCTAAAAATTTACGTGCTTTTCTCCCAATTTACAACATACTTTCTTCGTAAATTTTTCAACGGAAGTAAAAATCAACACATAAAATGACATGTCATGATACATTTATTTCATATATATATAATACATATAATACATAATAAAAATGTTATTTGGAAATTTTCAAATATAATAAATTTCGTAAATTTACGAACAACCGTTTAATGGCATTTCATAAGAAACAAAAACATACTTAAGTTTTAGCGCTAAGATATTATTAATTAAGACAAGTTCGTAAATTTACGAATGGAATAAGTCGTAAAAATTTCATAATACATAAATCGGATTTTAAAAGTCTTCAAAAGAAGTAGTTCGTAAATTTACGAAGTTTGCCAAAAGCGATGTTATTTGGAAATTTTCAAATATAATAAAGTTCGTAAATTTACAAACAACCGTTAAATGGCATTTCATAAGAAATAAAAACATACTTAAGTTTTAGCACTATGATATTATTAATTAAGACATGTTCGTAAATTTACGAATGGAATAAGTCGTAAAAATTTCATATAAATTAATACATAAATTGGATTTTAAAAGTGTTCAAAAGAAGTAGTTCGTAAATTTACGAAGTTTGCCAAGGCTTGGCACGAAATAAGGTAACAAATAAAAATGGAACAATCAGCTTTGTATAAAAAAGAAATGTGCATTTGTCACTGTTCGTAAATTTACGAAGTAGCTCAAACTGATTAAATTTCTCTTTTTTTTTTGCAAACATTTGAGAAAGTTAAGCAGCTGGACTTTGTAAATTTACAAACAAGCCAAAAAAGTGAAAGATATAAGGAATGTAAATTTTGAAAAAATCTGAAAAACTTCAAAAGTTCAACTTCGTAAATTTACGAACAAGATGAAAAAGTGTGAAAAACTTAAAAATGCAAAGAAATGTAAATTTACGCAGTAGCTTGAAGTGACTACAATTTCTATTTTGCAAATATATGAGAAACTTCAAAAGTTCCACTTCGTAAATTTACGAACAAGATGAAAATTGTGGAAAATTTACAAATGTGAAGAAATGTAAATCTGACATAATTTGTTAATTTATGTACAAATAACAGCTTCGTAAATTTACGAACAAGATGAAAATTGTGGAAAATTTACAAATGTGAAGAAATGTAAATCTGCCATAATTTGTTAATTTATGTACAAATAACAGCTTCGTAAATTTATGAAGTAGCTTGAAGTGATTAAAAATTTTTTTTTTTTTCAAAAACCCGAGAAACTTCAGAAGTTCCACTTCGTAAAATTACTAACTAGATGAAAAAAAACAAAACACAGTTTCTTAAATGGGAAACTTTTACAGTAAAAATGCAAAGTAGAGTTATGGGACCTTCACAGTGCATGTTAGAGCATGACAGTGAACAAGTGTGTGAAGTTTCAATCCATTCCATTAGTGGATACTGAGATTACATACAAAGATTTAACAAAAAACTGCTAAGTTGAAAAAGGGGCATAATTTTGAAAAAAAAAAAAGAGTAGAGTTATGGGACTTGCTTTGAGTGCATGTCAGATCATGACAGTGAACAAGTATGTGAAGTTTCAATCCATTCCCATTAGTAAGTACTGAGATAACAGCTTACAAACAAAACCTTAACCAAAAATTAAGTCGAAAAAGGGGCATAATTTTGTAAAAAAGCAAAATAGAGTTATGGAACCTGTGCAATGCAAGTCAGTTTATCACAGTGAATAAGTGTGTGAAGTTTCAATCCATTCCCACAAGTGGTTACTGAAATACCAGCTTACATACAAAACCTTAACCAAATCGGGACGCGGACGCCATTGCGGACGCATGGGCGAGTCGACTATTCATAGAATAGTAGAGCTAAAAACACAGTGACTTGAATTGAAACAATGAAAAAACAGAAAAAAAATCTACCAAAAAGCCCGCAACCATCAGACATTTCAAAGCTTTGATTGAATAAAGTCAGGGGAGGTTACTTATATGAAATAAGAACATATACCTTTATGTCAGGAATTAAGTTTTAAAGCAATCACATTGGTAGACAAATAAAATCTGCTTATTACTTAAAATTATCAGCAACTGTCAGTTACACAATCTTGATGCGAAACGAAATATCAAGAATGTGATATGAAGTTATTCAGGTGCTGAATAGATTAATGATTTCAGATTTAAAAAAATATTTTTAATTTACAAATAAAATGAACTTCATACATTTACAAACAACACTTATTTTCTATTAATGTATAAAAAAAATAATAAAATAGTGATTTGTAAATATACAGGTACCATCCATGTTGTATCACAGAAAAGTGGTCTCAGTTTTTCCCTATGGCTAATAATATAAAAAGTTACTAAAAATAAGCTATTTATAGCAACGTAAAAGGGAAGTAATTAAAAAGAAAAGTATTGTAAGTGAACAAAAGAAGGATCTGCCAAATAAATCTGTTGACATAAATGAAATTTCAGATCAGTATCTTCATTAGTTATGGAGATATACCCATTTTAATTTGAAATAAAGGGAGGTAATCTGACATAAAATAAATCCATAGTTATCTACCCTAATTGGCTCAGTCCAACTAATGACAATAATGAAATTTCAAATAAGTCCTATAAGTACCTACTGATATAAATCCATTTTGATTACAATCAGGAGAGGTAATCAGATATAAAATAACTCTGAACCTACGCTTGGATCTGATTTGTCATGGAATCCAAGAATTTTTGTTGTTGTGAAGTTATTTTGCAAGTTTGTATCAAATAAAACCATAAATGAAGTTTTGTGCAAGTTTGATTAAATTCAAATCATAAATGAAGCTGCTATTGTGCAGACAAGGTCAAAATAGCTAATTTTGGCCCTTTTAGGGGCCATAACTCTGGAACCCATAACGGGATCTGGCCGGTTCAACTAAGGAATCAAGATCTTATGGTGACACAAGTTTTGTGCAAGTTTGATTAAATTCAAATCATAAATGAAGCTGCTATTGTGCAGACAAGGTCAAAATAGCTAATTCTGGCCCTTTCAGGGGCCATAACTCTGGAACCCATAATGGAATCTCGCCTGTTCAAGAAAGGAACCAAGATCTTATAGTGATACAAGTTGTGTGCAAGTTTGGTTAAAATCAAATCATAAATGAAGCTGCTACTGTGCAGACAAGGTCAAAATAGCTAATTCTGGTCCTTTCAGAGGCCATAACTCTGGAACCCATAGAGGAATCTGGCCAGTTCAAAAAAGGATCCAAGATCTTATGGTGATACAAGTTGTGTGCCAGTTTGGTTAAAATCAAATCATAAATAAAGCTGCTATTGTGCAGACAAGGTCAAAATAGCTAATATTGGCCCTTTCAGGGGCCATAACTCTGGAACCCATAACGGGATCTGGCCAGTTCAAGAAAGGAACCGAGATCTTATGGTGATACAAGTTGTGTGCAAGTTTGGTTAAAATAAAATCATAAATGAAACCACTATCGTGCAGACAAGAAATTGTTGACGGACGCACACACGGACGGACGGTCTGAGACGGACGAAGGGTGATCACAAAAGTTTAAAAAAAGGGTGGGGGATGTTGATGCATTATCGGGGTGCTGGGCAAGACCGAGAGTGAGGTTGGCGAACAGTACAACTTTGCATGCTAATAAATATTCATGGAACGTTTGAAAATAAAATAATAAAAAAAAAATAATTTGAGGGTGGATGGGAGGGGCAGGGGGAGGGGATGTGATCAAGGTAAGGTGGTGGCCAGGTGTGGGTACAAAACTTCAGATGTTTATACTAAATGTTCATGGAAAAGAATGAAAGAAGTTTAATGAAATTCTACCAATGGGTTGGTTTGTTATGTACAAATCTGTAGATTTTTAAACATTCAATTAAAGGGCAATAACTCTATGGAAAATTGACCAATTGAAAAAAAAGACAGGCATCATCGAAGTATGTTTTATATTTATTTCTAGTTTTATGAAATTCTACCAGCTTGTTACTGAGAAATGGCTGCAGACGTGGATTTTTCATTAAATCAAGGGCAAAAACTCTAAGGGAAATTGACCAATCCGATAAAAACCTTGATGGGCATCATCGCAGTATGTTGGTTCATGTTTAATTTAAGTTTCCTGAAATTCTACCTTCTAGTTTACTGAGAAATGGCTGCGGACGGACGGACCGACTGACTGACGGACAAACAATGCCATTTCAATACCCCTCTCCCAATTTCATCGGCGGGGATATTAAAACTTTCAGGGGCCACACGACTTAAACTGATCAGTTCAATAATTAAACCAAGAGCATGATACCAATTATATCATATTTTTAATAAAATGACAATACATGACAGGATAAATGCATACAATTTAAATCCTGTTCATCTTTATATTAAAAACCAAATCAAATGGATGAATTTCATGAACTGGATAAAGTCATAAAATGGTATTACAAAGTAGTTATGAAGCTAGGTCAGTAAACAAGAGGGCCATGCAATATATGCAATATAAAAATAAAGGGAGGTAATTTGTCAACAGTTATCTTTCCTGATTGTCTGAGCCCATCTTTCATCATTAATGAATTTCCACATCAGTATCTTCATTAGCTACTGAGATATATCTATTTTAATTTGAAACAAAGGGAGGTAATCTGACAAAAATTAGTCCATAGTTATGTACCCTGATTGTCCGAGTCCATCCCAGGGTATAAATCAAATTTCAAAACATCTTTATTACTTACTGAAATAAACCTAGTATTTTAATTTGAAACAAAGGGAGGTAATGGACGCGACAGACTGCCCCCGTCAATCTACCCAAAGTCACAACCAGTTCAAAAATCAAATAAAACTATGCCTCACAAAACTGGATGAAATTACAAAATGGTATTACAAAGTATAAAAGATGCTAGCACAGAAAAACAAGATGGTCATGCATGCAATATATATAAAACATAAAAATAAAGTGAGGTTATTTGTAATAGTTAATTATTCTCCCCCGATAGTTTTCAAATCAGCATCTTCATTAGTTACTGGGACATACCTATTTTAATTTGAAACAGAGGGAGTTAATTTGACATAAAATCAGTTCATAGGATTTTGTAATATGGAATCTGACTGGTTCTCGTAAGGATTGATACAAGTGCAAGTTTGATTAAGATCTAACATCTCTATTGTGTTCATAAGATGAAAATTTCTGGTAATTCAGGTAATTCAACCATAAGTAACGAGTCCTTCACCATCCACATCATGGACCACTCCATCTTGAATATACTTCACTCTGCAGGCTGCAATGGAACATATTGAATAACTATTAATATACTGCAAACAATTACTGGCAAAAAGTAACTTTTTAATGCTATTGACATAATGATATAATGTTAATTGATTGTTGGTGAACGATAAAATTAGGTCCTAAGTAACTGCATACTGGGAGGAATGTTTTAATTACTATTACCTTGCTTTTTATACACTAAGTATCTTGAGCATAACTTCAGAAGTATTAGTGGTATATGTTTGATACTTCACACAATGATAGCTGCAATTGCGAAGTAGGTCAGCCTATTACGTTTCTTTTTTAATTCTTACTTTTTTCGTATAAAACAATAAAATGCTTGTCCAGAGAATAACTTGAAAAGTATTCAAGACCTTTAATGATAGAAGGTGAAAGTGTTGGGAATCATGACTCAGTTGTATTGATTTCTTTCTAAAAAATTCTTCGCTTTAGTAATTGCAAGGGAGTTAGTGAGATGTTATAGTAATTGTAAGTGTAGTCAACCCTTGATCACAGATTATACTCTCAGTTACTTATTAAGTCAGTGCCACTATAAATACATGTATAACTAAATATACTTACAATTTTTGTTAATCCTTATAATCCTGGCCTTGTAGGAATGTCCATCCTTATACAATGCCCAAACTTTTTCACCAACAGAGAACTAAAAAGACAAACAAATATTCTCATTTATATCTATAGGAACTTGCACAATGTCAAAAGGTAACAGAAAAAGAAAATTTTGATAAACATGAAAATATTTGTTGTTTTTGTAAAGAGGGCTTTGAAATTATTACTTGACACATTAAATGCATTAAAACACTATTTTTTGTCTTTTCTCAATCAAATTTCTATTGTGTTTGTACTGGGACAGATATAACTAGAAGATGCTTTTGCAAAAAAGCGCATGTCTCCCCCAATGCAAAGTGGTATAGGCAAGAAGTCAATAGGAGTCATGAGCGAAAGTCAAAGAGACACTGATGGTTGGCTGCAATAGGGATCATCTACTTGGCATGTCCAGTCATCCTGCTAAGTTTCAACACTCTTGGCCTAGTGGTTCTCAAGTCACTGTTCAGGCTCCTGTGACCTTGACCTTTGATCAAGTGACCCCAAAATAAATAGGGGTCATCTACTCTGCATGTCCAATCATCCTATTAAGTTTCAACATTCTAGGTCAAGTGGTTATCAAGTTATTTCTGGAAATGATTTCACATGACCAGGCCCCTGTGACCTTGACCTTTAATAGACTGACCCAAAAATCAATAGGGGTCATCTACTCTGCATGTTCAATTATCCTATGAAGTTTCAACATTCTGGATCAAGAGGTTCTCAAGTTATTGATCAGAAATGGTTATCAATGTTCAGGCCCCTGTGACCTTGACCTTTAACGGAGTGACCCCAAAATCGATAGGGGTCATCTACTCTGCATTAGCAATCATCCTATGAAGTTTCAACATTCTGGGTTCAGTGGTTCTCAAGTTACTGACCAGAAATTGTTTTCCATGTTCAGGCCCCTGTGACCTTGACCTTTAATAGAGTGACCCCAAAATTAATTGGGGTCATTTACTCTGTATGTCCAATTATCCTATAAAGTTTTAACATTCTGGATCAAGAGGTTCTCAAGTTATTGATCAGAAACGGTTTTCCATGTTCAGGCCCCTGTGACCTTGACCTTTAACAGAGTGACCCCAAAAGCGATAGGGGTCATCTACTCTGCATGACCAATCATCCTATTAAGTTTCAACATTCTGGGTCAAGTTGTTCTCAAGTTACTGACCGGAAATGTTTCTGAATCAAATCCATTCAGTAATAACAGATGTAGAGTAAAAGTGCACCAAAACTTTAACCTAAAATTCTAAGTAAAAAGGGAAAATAATTCATGAAAGATTGGTCCCAGAGTTATGCAACTTGTGTCATATGATAAGGGTAATGATGTTGAACAGTTGTTTAAGTTCGAATCAGATCCACTCAGTAATAACAGAGATAGAGTGAAAGTGCATAAAACTTTAACCTGAAATTCTAAGTAAAAAGGTGAATAATTCATGAAAAATTGTGCCAGTGTTATGCATCTTGTGTCATATGATATGGGTGATGATACTGAACAACTATTTTAAGTTTGAATCAAATCCATTTGGTAATAACAGAGATAGAGTGAAAGTGCATCAAAACTTTAACCTTAAAATCTAAGTGCAAAGGGGGGATAATTCATAAAATATTGGTGCCAGAGTTATGGCCCTTACATCAGATGATGTGGATACTGATAAGGAATAAGTATTTTAAGTTTGAATCAAATCCATCAAGTAATTACAGAGATAAGTTGAAAAAAGAGGAAGTGCACCAAAACTTTAACCAAGGTTGGGATGCGGAAAGACGCTGATGCCGGGGCGAGTAGGATAGCTCTTCTTATACTTCGTATACTCGAACTAATAAAAAGTAGGCCATGTAGAGTTGTACATACAGGGGGATACTTCAAAGTTATTAAATACAGGGGGATACTTCAAAAACTTAGTAGACTAATGGTTCTTTAAAACTTCATTTCCTCTCATGGCCTATATGGTAACAATTTAGACTAGCCAGATTTATTAGACCAGCATGTAAGACTCATAAACTACAATATCTACACATTTATTACCTTTAATTGCTGATTTTCTTCTTGCAACTTTCTCACCATGATATCTTTATTCTTGTTCTCTTCCTACATAGAAACAAATAGTTACATTAATGTCTATGATAATGAGTAACATTCCAAACTTGTGTTAATGGCTACCTATGGTAGCCAGGTCACCTGTGAACAAAGGCCATACTCCAAGATACCTATATTGACACAAAGAATCTTATGACCCTCCATCAGGGACAGCTTTACAGACAACTGAATTCCCTTCCCCACAGACTCTTAGACACTCTGGGATGACCATTTGTCACCCCTTGGTTCACAAGGGTGACTATATACCTATATGTATGACATTTGTGTGCTTCTTTTACATAAAGGTTTTGTAGTGTACCCTTACATTTTTACAAAACTAGACTGGATCTTATAGCTTTCATTCTCGTGATTATATACATGTATATATAATATTGTCAGAGTGCACCATGTATGTTTGAGTCATACTGTATAGCAAATGCAAAGCACTCTGGTAATGCTGCCCCTAAAATAACATAAATCATTTAAAGCTGCTACAGATGTCAGTGCTATGAACTATTTTTAATTTGTCCCAAATTGTTATCATTTAATATAAGAGATAATCAATCAAATTGCAAAACATTTGAACAGTTGTTTGAAATTACAAGCTGCAAAAAGTAAACCATTCTTTTTGTGGATTACTTAATTTGATGATACAAAGATTTTTGCAATGGAATCTGTAACCAAGTAGCTTTAAGCTGGCAAATTCTAATTATTCAAATTCCATCAAAAACGTAGAACCAAACCTTCAATCTGTCAAACTCCTCTTTGAGTTAAGCTGTGCGTACGTTCATCTGAACCATTTGTAGCTGTATTGCACTAGAAATAAAAGAAATTAATTTATCAAAACCAGCAGTAACAATCTTACAGAATGTAGAAGTATATATAGATCTTTTAATGCTAATGCTGAAAAGCCTTAAGGATTTAATGGTTTTTTTTGAAGAATTTACGAACAAGATGAAAATTGTGGAAAATTTACAAATGTGAAGAAATGTAAATCTGACATAATTTGTTAATTTATGATTGAATCTATCGCCACGAGGGTATGAGAAGTGGCCAGTTTCCATTTTAATGCTGAGCGCCAAGCATGGGAGTTACTGGTACCATTTTTCACGTCTTTGGTATGACACGGCAGGGGATCGAACCCACGACCTCCCACACTCAAAGCGGACGCTCTACCACTAGGCTATCGAGGTGTATTACATTTGTGAAAGCATGTTCGTTTATAAATACTACTTTAGCTTAATTCTATGTTTTTATCAGTAAATCTTTAAAATTCTGCTTCCTGGGAATAACAAGTACTGGTACATGAAAGCATGTTCGAACAACATTGTAAGAAAATAAAAATTGGCTCCCAGTGTCATAGGAAAAGTAATAATAATGAAAGTAACTAAGGAATGTTTGATTATGACAGACTTAGTAAACACTAAATGCAGTCTTTGTAGTGTCTCTGTTATATGATAAACATGTACAGAGAAATGTTCATGACCCGCTTTTCCTGTTTACATAATTCAGTTTCTCATACACTGATAGACTGTGAAAAATTATCATCAACAATAAAAGCTATGTATTTACATCATCATTCTCATTGTCAGTATTGCCCGTTTTCTCATCTTGTGTGTTTGGTGTTACTGCAGCTTTCATCTTTCTTGCCGTGAGTCTGTTCCTGCAATAATAATTTAATGTACATATACCCAAATTATTTGACTTTCATCTGGTTCATATAGTTACCAAATGGTCTATGAAAGAAATAAACCTGAAAATGAAACAACTATCTCTTTTTACAATTTCACAAAACTATGTTATCAGATCTAAATGTATGATAGAATGTCTACAATATAAAAAAATAATTTGCCACTACTTTTGGTTCGTTTACACTCTTTCTTTGTAATGCTACTGATGTCCTTTGGTAGGACAGTCCCTGTCAAGATGTAGGTGACTACATGAAGTTGAATTTTAAAACAGAGACACATCATGGGTTGTTGTGTCTCCAGGTAGGGCCTGGAAATGAAACCTATAAGGCACCTTTTTCCATTAGCATCCTCCATATGATAACCTTGGACCAGACACCATCGGGATAGGGAATTAATAACTGATACAATGTCATGGTGGATTTCAACCAGCAATAACCCATGTTATAAGGTTAACTGATAAATTCTCAATCTAAATCATGCTGGATTTAAAGTGTCATAATCTTCTGTCAAAACTACTTTGAGCTTCGTTTAGTTTAAAAGAGTTCCTAACCAAACAATCATTCAAAACATTTCTAAAGAACAAACCATAACTTACAGCTCTTTCTGATAACTTTTGACTCCTAATTCCTCCCATACCGTCAGCAACCTCCCCTTATTGTTGTCATCCAAGGTAACGAAGTGTGTGAAGGCAGTCTGCTTCATCGGCTTCACGTCTGTCCACTGGCTGGCAAGTGCCTCTATTCATGCCCGCATTACCTCATCGAGGTCAGCCACGGCAGCCATAGTCCTTAGTTTAGCTCTTGCCTCAGCATTTGACTGAAATATTAATTAGCATTCCAAACACTAAAAACCTCCATTCTGGAAGTAAATATAACACAAAAATATACATATATAAACACATGTATAAAAAAAAAGTTAAATAGATATGTTGAGACCCAACTTTTCATTTCAAGGTTTAACATGTAAATTGATTTATTCAGTCCTAAAAAATGATGCATTTTTAGATGATGTATTTTTGAAAATTTGATATATAGTTTGCCTTACAGTGTGTGGAAAAATCTTTGATCATTTCAATGAAATAGGAAAAACTGATTCTTGCGATAACAATTTTCTCATGATTTTTTTAAATATAGAAGGTTTACTCGGGAACACGGACATATATGTATCGAGAATTGGATAAAAGTCAAAGGGACTAATTAACTCTCAATTCAACTACAAATCTGACATGTGAATCAGAAAATTGATATTAAACAATTAAAAGAAATTTAAAAACAGTTTTAAAGCACAGCTGAATATTAAAAGAAATTCAAACATGACATATTCCTAAGCACTGTGGAGTTATTAGCTTCTCTAGTGCTAAAGGTCACAGCGACCTTGACCTTTGACATAATTTCAACTATCTTAATAGAGGACCACTAGGCAATGCAACATACCAAATATCAAAGGCCTATTCTTTGTGGTTTCAGACGGAAAAAAGATTTTTTATTGTAAGTCTTTGTTAAACTTTCACCCCAGGAGTATAATTTGAAAAATCTTGGTACAGGACCAATAGGCAATTCTATACACCAAATATCAAAAGCCTAGTGCTTGTGGTTTCAGCCAAAAGATTTTTGAATTTCTCAGCTAAAACATCTATTTTTAGCTTCCGTGACCTAGTTGTGCAATGGACCTGAACCATTCAAACACCTTTGAAAGAGGACTCCCGAAGGATTATTCCTGTGAAGTTTTATCAAAATCAATCCGTGGTTTAGGAGGAAATGTCCAGAGATGGTTGACAAATACACACACGGATGTACTGACAAATGCATCCACATATAACAGACATTGACCGATCACAATAGCTAACCCTTATAAAAAAGTGCTCAGATGAGCTAAAGAGGAAAAGTTTTTGACCTTGGAGGTCACCTTGAAGGTAAAGGTCATATATCTATTATCAATGTGAAGGTACTGTGTCAATGAGTTATGTTTGTGAGCTTAAAAAAATCCATATATTTAAAGCAATTATGTCCAAAATATGATGTTTGACCTTACATTGCTCACACTGAAGTACCAGTTTTTGTGTACATATGTACGTACATAAGGATGGACAGACTGACATAAAATATGCCACCAATCCAAAGGATACAGGGGAATATACATAAAACAAACACCCTTTTTACAAATTATTAAGTAAATCATAAAACCCTACCTTATATTATTAAGTAACTTTATTATTATTGGCCTTAGGGAAAAACCGAGATCACTATGTGACAGGTGAGCTAAAAAGAATATTACATTTGTGACTTTTCACATTGAATTTATTAAACCTGATGAATAAAATTGATAAAATTGATAAAATGCTCGGCAGAGCCTCGCATTTTATTATTATATTCAACTTGTTTGATAAATTCAATATGAAAAGACACATATGCAATATCCTCTATGTAAATAAGAAGTGCCTATGGTTTTGTTAGGGTGTATACTGTTTGGGTGTACACTGCTGTTTGTGAAAAGACTAAATGAAAGCAAGACAGCTATTTTCGGCAGAGCCTCGCATTTTATTATTATATTCAACTTGTTTGATAAATTCAATATGAAAAGACACATATGCAATATCCTCTATGTAAATAAGAAGTGCCTATGGTTTTGTTAGGGTGTATACTGTTTGGGTGTACACTGCTGTTTGTGAACAGACTAAATGAAAGCAAGACAGCTATTTTCCTGTTGGCCGTCCGACTGACAAAATTTTAAAGCATGCCCTGTGCCTAATTATGACGAACACTTCAGTGGTTTGAAAAAAAATGCAGCACAAACTGTACAAGTAGTGTGCTCCAAAAGGAAACTAAAAACAAGAGGGCCATGATGGCCCTATATCGCTCACCTGTTATCATTGCACTTGAGGACAAGAAAGTCCTCAGAAAAAATATCTAAGGACAGGAACAACAAAGGGAAAAAATTTAACCAAAAAGAAAAAAAAATTGGAGGTACCATCAATACCAACCACAGAAAACTAGTCTCATGTTTTCCCTACGGCCAATAATAAAAAAGTTACTAAAAATAAGCTATATATAGTAACGTAAAAGGGAAGTAATTAAAAAAAATAAATATTGTAAATGAACAAAAGGATCTGCCAAATAAATCTGTTGACATAAATGAAATTTCAGATCATTATCTTCATTAGTTATGGAGATATACCCATTTTAATTTGAAATAAAGGGAGGTAATTTGACATAAAATCAGTCCATAGTTATCTGTGACCCGGATTGTCTCAGTCCAACTAATAACAATAATGAAATTTCAAATAAGTCCTGTAAGTATATATGAGGGTACCCAGGCAGCTGACTTCAGTTTACTTGCATTTCACTGCATACTATTTAACAATAAAATATCATACACATAAAATAATGATATTACATTCCTTTCATGAAGAAAAATGTGTACCTTCAAAACAATTAAACTCTGAAGACATTTGCTTGTTATATAATATTAATGAATAGCTGAGATTAGCTAGTACATTCCAAACCCACTAGCTATTTTAAAAAATCAGGGTTTTTTCTAGCTAATTTGGGAACATAGCCTATACCCCCAGAATTGGGAATATTGACATGTAAATGTTCCAAATTGAGAAATATTTAGTCCCATAGTCTTTAACATACTTCCATAACTTGGTCATTTTTTATGCAATTTTGATGAATTTTTTTTTCAGAAACTAGATCTAGATTGGAAAATTTTGCATTAATTTTTGGAAAAATACATACTTTTTGGCATTGGGAATATAGCCGAATAACAGCTATATAAATGGCTGAAAAAAAAAACAACCTGAAAATCCACTAGCATTAGCTTGAATGCTTGTTTAAATTTGAACCCTTGTGATTTTAACCATTTTGTTGCCATTTTTACTTGATGATATTTTCACCAAATTGCATCACATCTCCAGTTTGGCCAAAAAAAAAATATGTATGTTTCCTGTGACATGCCAGAAAAAAATAGGGTAGGTAGGTCGATTTTTTTTTTTTTCTTTTTCTTTTTTTTTTTTAGAATATGCATCTTTACATTAGTGGAATTCCCTTGTCTGCTTTTGCCTATTGTCTTATCAATACATATATGTCTATCCTAGATGGTAGATGCTATACGCTTTAAATACACAGCTTTTTATATACCCTTTGGCTTTTAATCTTATTTTTAAATACATACCGTCAGAATATTTCAACAGATGCACCATTGGTTCAAGCCTACCTTAAACTCATGATTTTTTATGTCAAGTTTAAGGCAGGGATGAAATTTTTTTTCCACACCCCCCTTCCCCCTGCAGGAAACAACCATAAAATCTGTTGGCCCTTAGTGAACCCACTTTGCCCTTAAAATTTAAAAGGGGGTTAAAAAATTGTCACTTTTTAAAAAGGGGAAGTTTTTAACATGTACTAAAAGAAATTTTTTAAAATGAAAACACTCAGTAGACAAATATTTTTACATACACAACATTTACTTTTCCTTTTTAAGGGGTGGCTTTTTGTTCTTTTTAAATTTCCCTTTTTACAGCGCCCATTTTTTTTTTTCCTTTCCGTTTTTTTGTCAGCAGAACCCACCCATTTCCCTTTCCAAAAAAAATGCAGCGTGTAATAAAAATTTAAAAGTCTATCCCCTCCCGTTTTTCCCAAAAATATTAGGACAGCAAAAAAATATTTAGTTTTTTCTTTTTCCCAAGATTTTTTCCCAAAAAATAATTTTTTTGAAAAGGGTCCCCAAAAAATGGAATAATTTCTTTCATCCAAAACCCCCTTTTTGAAAGGAAAAAAAAAAAAATTATCGGAATTATTCTGTTTAAAGCTACACCCCCATGTCCCGGATAATTTTAACTCTGTTCGGGCGCCCCTTAATCGGCCAACATGGCGGATGTAAAGCCATCAACTTTTTTTTCTGGGAAATTTACGAGTATTAAGTACATTTTGTTTTTAATTATCCCCTTTGGACCCCAAAGATTTTTTTTTATTTCAAAATGTATCAGTGAAAATTAAATCCTTTGTTTTCAGGGGGAAAAAAAAAAGGCGAAAAAGGGCAATTTTTCAATAAAAAATTTTACAAAAAATCTTTAAAAAACTTCTATGTTTTTTGGAGTCGCCCTTTTTTTGTTTTTTAAAAAGCAAAGTATAGTTTTAAAGGGCCCGTTTCCCCTAGGGTTTTTAAACCCCATACATGTTGACAAAATACATTTTCAAATTTTTCTAAAGGAGAAAAGGGGAAAAAAAACCAAATTTTGTTTTTGAAAAAAAACCAAAAACTCAGTTTACATGGGGGAATGGATAAAAACCTAACTTAACAAAAATTGCGTGAGGGGAAAAAACCCCTTTAAACTGATAGTTTTCTAAAAAGGGAAGGGGGTTGACAGGTCCTGGTCTGTTTATTGAAAAATTATTTTTAAGCGGTTTTTGTCCTCAAACTTTTTCTTTTAAATTTTACAAGTGTTATTTGTATCCCCCACTACAGAAAATATTTTTAAAAATTTTGATAATATGCAAATGCAATTTTTGGGAAAAATCGGGTTTAAAACCCAAAAAAAACTCAGTTTTTAAAAGTAAAAATTTTTTAATTTTATAAGAAATTAAATACCCCGATGTTCGAAGTTCTGTACCCCAAAACCCTTTTCCCCTCCATTTTTTTTCCCCCCCCCCTTCTCGCCTCTCTCTTCTCTCTCTCTCTCTCACACACACACACAAACACATGCTGTTAAGAAAATTGTTTTTTAAATTTGTAAAATCGTATATGTAAGAGATTTTATAGAAGGGCTAAGGGGAAATTTTTGATATTTTTAAAAATTGGGTTTGATTTATGTTTAATTATTAAAATGTATTTTTCGGATGGTAAATGGGGGAAAAGGAAAAGTTTGTGTGTGTGTGTGGTGTGTGTGTGTGTGTGTGGTGTGCGATGGGGGAAGGATGCATGGACGGGACGGGACGGGTTTTTGTGGGTTATCCTTTACTTTTTTACTTGTCCAGGGGGCCACTTAAAAACCCACTTGTCCATAGTAAAATTTAAATTGCTCTGATTTGAATTTTTAAACCTCATGAAAGGGGGGCCCCAAGGTTTTTAAGGCCCCCCGGGATGAGTTCTTTTTTTAGGACAATAAATAAAAAAGCAAAAGCCAGAAAAAAGGGGGGTTTAAAAAAAAATAAGCTGTTGAAGTATTTGTTTTTAAAATTTTATAAAAGTAAAAAATTCGCGAAAGGGCAGTGTTCGGGATTTTTTGGGGTCAGCCCAAAACACTGCCCCACGAAATTGGTTTCCCAAAGCCAGATGAATTCAGAGAAAGCCTCTTAAAACTTTCCGACTTATTTTAGTATTTTGCGATCTCTGTGTGCTTTTGTTTTTTAATTTGGCTGACTACGGGCTCAAATATTTCCTTTAAACAGTGACTTTTGTCTAAAGCAGGGGGAATTTATTTAAAAAATACTTTTTTTAAGTTTTTTGCGTTTTGTTTGGTCTTTAAATGTTTTTTTAGTTCTCTGTTTGTAACCCTTGTTTTCCTTTTTTAGTTTTAGTTACAGAATCATATCTGATAAATGCAAAATTTTTTCTTAAATACTTTAAGTATTTTTACGTTCCCTTAGCATTTATGATTTCTTTTATTTTTTTTTTTTAAAAGCTTTTTGTAAAATGTGCCTTCTTATTTTTGTGTAGTGCAGCAAATCTTTTTTATGTGCTTTAAATTCAAAATCGTATTTGGTAAATTATTTTTTTTTCCTTTTACTTCAAGTCCTATGTCTTTTTTGTTTTAATGCGCTGTAACATGTATGTGAAAATTGTGATTTGTTTTTTTACTACTTAACCAGAGCTTTTTTGCTTTAATGTTTTAACATATTTGCATTTTTTACAGCTGTTTTACTTATGTTGACTTGTTACATTGTTTGCGGAAAATATTTTAACTAGTGTTATATGTTATATTATCCCTTAAATAAATCTTTTTGTACTAAATCTTCTCTGATATTTTATCATAGTCACCGATTTAAACAGTGTGCGCGAGACCATCAAAGAACCCATTATCTTTTCACCTCCATCACTTGAAGCAAACACAATCAGATGATATTTTATGTTTTCTCTTTTTTACCTAAAAAGTTGCTTTTCCGCGACACACAGAAAGAAAAAGCACTTTCCCCCGGGAAAAAAACACGAGTCAAAATTGGACATAGGAATCCCCCATCCCCCGCAGGGGTGGGTTTAAACAAAACTTCGAGCTCAACTCCATAAAAAAGCACAGACGAACACCGTTTTCGTTTTTTTGGTTTTTATCCATTTAATTTTTATTTATCCCACTGTTTTTCCCAACCAGTTTGAAATTTTCCCCAAATTTAAACCTACCTCTAACAATACAATTTTTTTAAGCTATAAAAATCAATTTCAAACTTTTATACTGTTAAACATTGTCAAAGAGATATCTATGGAAAAATCATTTTAAAAATAAAGGTCTACTGCAATTCGGGGGACTTTAAAAAAATTAAAACATAAAAAAAGTTTTATTTTAAAGACTTTTTGAGACTTTTTAAAGAAATTCCCCCACAAATTTGGGACATTTCAATTAAAAATTTAGTACACAAACAGTTTACAATACAGGATATTATACTACAAAAAATTTTTTGCAACTTTCTACTCCATAAAAACAGAAAAAAGACAAGGAAATTAACTACATACATCTCTTTTTTGTCACCATGTTGGCACTGATTTTTGGGTCCTGAACAAATTAAGATTACCGGGGACATGGCGTGAAGCAGTAATTGGCCTTGTTTTTATCTTAATTCACCCTCCAAAAACTAAAAGAAGTGGTCAGTATCATTGCATCTGAATTTAAGATCAAACGGAAGTTGCCCGAGATTTTCATGGCATTAGTATGTTTTTGCGCCAATAAAAATCACTGTCTGATCGCCGCCTCCTTTTTTAAAAAGTTGAGAAGAAATCAATAAAAAAATTTCTTTTTTATTTTTTTTAAAACGAATGTACAACTCACGAATGAAAGAGAGGGAATTGTCAAAAGATTTTTCCGGATACCCACCTCTGGACCTTTTGCCCCCCCAAAAAATTTTCATATTGTTACAAAAAAATATCTTACAAAGTGTAGTTTCAAAAATAATTCTTGTACGAAAAGAAACATTTAAAACTTAAATTTAAAAAACCGCAACAAAATCATACTGCGTTTTCTAAAGCGACATTTCTATTTACTTCACGAGGGCACGTAACCTATTTGCCGCCTAAAAGAAATCTTTTGCCAAAAATCGTTTTTAAAATCCTTTTTTAAATTTCTGCCGCTTTTTCATTATTTAAGATTTTTTAATTCTGTTTTTTATACTTTTTTTTAAAATCGAATTTTATACCAATTATGTATCATTTTTTTACTTTAAGAAAGAAAAAGAAATTTAAAGGGATGCGCTGTTTGAAATTTTACAAGTGATTACTTTAAAATTTTCCGGGGGCCCGGGTTTTTATAGTTTTTGGGCCTACTTTTTTGTGAAGTTTTTAATTAAAATTATTAAGAATTCAAACTGTTTTAAACTTCTCAAGGGGTGTTAAAAAATTTGAAGGATTATATTAAAAAAATAAAATGCACAAAGGGCGCGTTTTTTGTGTTCGGGCCCGAAAAAAAAAAGAAACCCGGCGATATTAGATATTACGAAAGGTCGCACGTGTTTCGGGGAAAGGGAAAAAATTTACCACATGACGTTTTGTTTATTTTTAAAGATTCGGGGGTTAAATTTCCCAGTAAACCCCGGTTTTTTTTCGTGATAAAAAATTTCTGAACTTGGTAAAGTTACGACGAAAAAAACCACCCCCGATGGGTCGGTAACAGCAAAGACCCCCTCCTCCCCAAAAGTGAAAATAAAAAAAAAAATATTTCTTTGAAAATTTTTTTAAACTCGCCCAAAGTACGATGGATGTGAATATAGAACTGTCAGATCCTCCCGAAAATTTTCGTCCGAAAAAAAGTTTAGGGTGGGGCTAAAATTAGGGCCCGGTGGGGTCCCCGGGAAACATACATATTTTTTTTTTACCCCTTTTCAGAAGCATGTATCTCAAAAACAAGGGGAATTTTTTTAAAAGATCTATACCTCATTTCTTACCCGGGGTTTAAGTACTTTCAAACTTTAAAATAAAAAAATTCAATTTGTAAACCCTTAAAAAAACAGAATCCCCTAATAAAATAAAAGACATTTATATTTTTTTTGACAGTTTGAATTTTTTTTAAAAAAAAGGCAGAAGGCCAGATCTACCTGCAAGATAAATAGTTTCCTACATTTTTTCCCCAATCGGGCATTACCCAATCGATATAAATAAAAAAATTAACTTTTTAAAGTTTCGAAAAAGGAAAAAAATTTCCTTCCCCAAAAAACCCAAATTTTTGGGCCCGGGTTTCCCCTTTCTTTAAACCTTTACTTTTTCATGGATTTCCCCCTTTGGGACCCAAAAATCAAAACACCGCGGGAAAGGGAATCTTCTTCACTGAAGCCCCAACCCACCCCTTCTCAAAATAAAAAAATTAATTTTTAAATATTTTTTTGAAAAAAATTTTAAACGTAAGTTTAAATCCCTTAGATATAGAAAAAATTTCGCACGGGCTGAAACGGGGGGGATCTCGAATGTTCAATGGCTGCCTTATTTAAAACTTAAGGCGAGTCCTTTTTAAATTACTGCAAATTGGGTTTAATATTTGTTTGATTTAATTTTTTTTTTAATTTAAAATTTTTTATAACAATTTTAAAAAGGTAAACTGCAAAATTTATTTTTTTTACATCATTTTAATAATTTCTTTAAAAAAATATCAAAAATTTTTTTTTGTAAAAAAAACGTTAGAAAAAAAAAATAAGTTTTTAAAATTTGGTTTTCCCAAATTTTAAAATGGAATAAACCGTCCATGATCTGAATTGGGGCACTCACAGCGGGGGCCGGCTCCCTTATGGGCCACCCCGTTTGATGACAGGAAGTACCCGCTGAAACATCAAAGGGCCCTTAAACCCCCCCCAAAAAACCCCGGGTAAAACAAAAAAAGTAAAAATCAAAGAAAAAAATTTAATTGGCAATTTAAAGGCCCCCGCAAATGAATTAAAAAAAAAGGGAAGATGGGGCCGGGGACTCACCCCCCGTTTAACACTTTTTAAATCTGGGGGTTAAGGCAAAAAAAAAATTGTTTTTTTAACACTTTTTTAATTGCGTATTAAAATCAAAATTTTTTTTAAATTTTTAAAAAACTTTTTTTGCTCTTTTTATTGGTTTTTTCCAAAATTCAAAAAAAGGGTTTTAAAAATTTACAAAAAAGGACTTCATTTTTTTGGGGACCCTTTTTTTTTAATTTTAACCGTTTAAAAAATGAAAATTTAATTTTAAAAAGCGGCGTAGTTATTTTCCCAACCTTTTAAAAAACTTGTAAAGAAAAAAAGGGGGTTCCCTTAAATTTAATCCATTTTAAATTTCGAAAATAACATTTAAAATAATCAAAAAAATTTGCTTGGGGAAACCTTTTTCCCCCAAATTGTTTCAAAAAAATTAATTATTTAATTTTGGGGGGGTTTAAAAAAAATTTTTAAAAACCGTTAAAAAATTTTATGTTAACAAAAAAAAACCAGGGACGGCGTTCTCCCCCCCGATAAAGGGGGGGTTATAGTTTTTTTTAAAAATTTAAAAAAGATTTGTTTTAAAAACGTTCTTTTTAAATTCATTTAACTTAAAAATAGGGGAGAAAAAGGAGGGGCTTTTTTTGTTTTTTTCAAAAATTCCCTTGTCTTTTTAAATTTTCCCACAGAAATTTTAATTTTAAATTAAAAAATTTAAAGGGCTACTTTTTTAAAAGTTCTTTTAATTAAAAATTCAAAAATTGGGGTTAAATTTTTATTCAAAAAAATTTTTATAATTAAATTTTATTCCCTAAAGTAAAACTGTTTCAATTCCAAAAACCTAAAATTTCTTATTTATTAAAATAAAAATTATAATTATAAAAATTTTAAAATTTTTAAAATTGTTTTGAAATTTTGGGGGGGGAAATTTCCAAATATTTGGTTAAACCTAGTAGAAAAAAGGATACCAAGTGTTTTTTGCTCTTATGCAATATTTGGGCTTATTTTAAAAATAATTTTCAGGTAAAAATTTGTTTCTGTTAAAAAAATAATAAAACCCTTTCCTAAAAGCCGGGTTCAAAAAATTTAAATGGGGTGCCCTTTAACAAAATTTTTCCAAATTTTCCCCCAAAAAAGGGCGTTTAAAAGTCCCTCGCAAAAAAATAATAAAAAATCAGAAAAAAACTAACTTTTCCCGAAAAAATTAAGCAAAAAGTAATTTTAAAAAGAAAAAAACCCCCCCCAGGAATTTGGTTTTTAAAAAACCCTTTTCCCCCCAAAAAACTTTGACCGGGGGCATTTTTAGCAACTTAAAAAGCTACTTTTTAAAATTCATACTTAAAAAAAAATGGGGTTTGCGGCAGAAAAAGGTTTGCATAAATAAGAAACATTTTTTTTTGCCCCCCCCTTGGGGGGGGGGGGGGGGGCAATAATTTGTCTTGTCCGCCCGGGGCTGCCGCCCTTTTCCGTCCTTCCCGAAAATTTTGTGTCGCCCCGTAGCTCTGAAAGAAATTTTGACGTAAGTCACAAAACTTTTACGGGCCCCTTTTGGTTTCGCTTTGTTATTTGGTGCACGGGGAAATTCGCGCCCGGGGATTCATCCGGGAAAAGTAGGGATTAGGGCCCCCCGCCCAAAAAGAAAAAAAATTGGTTTTTTAAAAAGGGGTAGGTCGCGAAATTCCCCCAAAAAATTTTTTGACCTAAAAACACCAAAGTTTCCCAGAATTTGTTGGAAACCATTGGGGTTTGTGAAAAAAAAACCCGGGGGGCTTCACGCCCCGGATAATGCAGCCCAAGTAGTTTTTAAAGGCCCCCCTGACTTTGAAAAAATTTGGTTTTTTTAAAAAATGTTGGGGTTCGGCCTAGCTCCAAAAGTAATAAACCTAAGTCACAAAATTTTTCCCAAGGCATTTTTGGCCCAGCTTTTGTGTATTTGGGCCCCCTGGGTTTTTCGCGCCCGGTTTTCATCCAGCCCATTTTGGATTAGGGCCCCTGACTTTAGAAAAAAATTTGGTCATTTTTAATGTTGTGTCGCGCATGGGCCCCCAAAAGTATTTGACCTAAAAATCCCCAAAAGTTTAAACGGGAATTTTGGCCCAGCATTTTTAAAAGGTGCCCCTGGGGTTTCGCACCCGGGATTCTTTTCAGAAATTGTAGGATTCTGGCCCCTGACTAATGCCCTGTGGGGGGGAAACGGGGTCCCATGGACAAAATTTTCTATTTTCCATGTTTTCTATTAAAAATTTTAGTGTTATATTTTCAGGGGAGGGAAAAAATTAAAGAGATGTTTGTATTTTTTTTCTCATAAATTTCAGAGAAAAATCACATACAGCAAAAAATTGTCATTTATTGATAAAAATTTGGGGGAAAAAACTTTTTTTTAAAATTTTTTGGGGATTTCAGTAACTTAAAACCCTTACCTGCTGGGGGCAGATGTTTCCTGCCTTTGGGGCCCAGTGCGGGGACCAAGAACACCTGCACTTTTCCGTGCGGGCTGATCAGGGTTTTGGCACTTTTTGCTTTTCAGCCCAAAAATTTTCAGTGAAAACCCCCTTGAATTTAAAAAAGGGAAAGGTCCAATTTGAAAGATGGACCATTTCCATTAAGAAATACAGCGGGGAAAGGGGTTTAGGGCGGGAAATTTATATGTAACAACTGAAAGAAAAACACTGTACTTTTTTGGGGGAAACCCCTTGCGGTTGAAATTTGGGCCCTAACAAAAATCTTTTGTAAAAAATTTAAATTTAATTTAAATTTTAAATTTAAAAACCCTAAAAACCCTTTAAAAAAATTTCCCTGACAAAATCCCTCCCCCATTTCAGAAAAACATAATTAAAAATTTAAAAAGTTTGAAAATTTTTCTCAAAGAGGGTTGAAAAACTAAACATATTTTTGGGGCCAAAAAAAAAATTTTTTTGGTTTTTCCGGTAATAAAAACAAAAAAAAAAATTAGGGGGGGGTAGGCGGTTTTTTTTAATTTTTTTGTTTGTTTTTTTTTTAAGGGAGACTTTTTGGAAATTATTTTTTTTTTTGCAAAAAATGATTAAAAAATAAGGGGATTTTTGCCTTTAGAGCACGACAGTAAGTTTGTTTTCCCTAACAACCGGGCATTTTTAAAACCCAAAAAAGTATAATTTGCACTTTTTGTTAAAAAGTTAAAAAAAAAATTTATCCTAGGCCAAAAAAAACTTTTAGGGGTCGGGCCAAAAATTTGGGGTGGGGGCCCGGGAAAAACCAAAACAAAAAAATTTTTTTTTTACGCCTTATTGAGCATTTATAAATAGTTTACCCCTTTTTTTTAGGAAATTTAATTTTTTTGGAAAACCCTTCGGGAAGTCCCCCCCAAAACAAAAAGTCGTCTTTGGGAGACAAATCCCCCCCCTCCCCCCCCAAACAAAAATTATTAGGAAAATACTTTCTATTTTACTTTTTTCAAGCATAAAAAGGGATATTTCTTGAGAGTTTTTTCCCTTTCGGCAGAAGTTTTTAAAAACAGACCCTGTTTGAAAGTTTTTTACACTGTTTCAAAATTAAGGGTTAAAATTTTAAATTTTAAATTTTTTTAAATCCCACGTATAAGGAAAAGAAATTTGGGCTTTTCATTATCAATTAGAAACTTGGCCACCCATTCTTATAAAATGGATAAAAATTAGATTGAATTTAAATTTTTTAAAAACACAGAAAGAAATTCATTGGGCCCGGTCAAGTTTTGAGTGGGCAGACGGAGTATCCAGAAGAATCATTGGGGATGGAGTCCAGGGGAGCAAAGCCCATTGGAGTTTGGGTCTTTTGTTTGGGCTCCAGACGGGACCTTTCATACGGGGGTCTTCTGACGGGCCTTAAAGACTGGGGTCTCAAACGGGGGGTCTTCAGACTGTGTCTTCTACAGGAGTCTCGGACTGGGTCTCCTGACTGGAAACCCCGGGGATTATGGCCCTATTTTTTCTTTTCCTCAAAAATATTATAAAGAAATGCTTTTTAAACTGAAGTTTTCCCATTCATTATTTTTATGACCCTGGAATAAGGCGTTTTATTTTTTTCATTTATCCACCCTCATTTTCCCCCCCCATTCTTTTAAATGCCCGGTTTTTCCCAAAACACTTTTCTTTTCCAGTTGTCACCAAACTTAATAAAAATTTTTAAAGGGCGGGGTTTATCTCAGAAAAGTCCAGTGAAAAGGGCAAAAAAAAACCCCCCCTCCGGATACATTTTTTACTACATAGTACATTAAGTAGGTGGGGTTTTCTATTGGGAGTTGGTAAAAACCCCCGGTTTCAAAAAAACCTTCGTTTCCAAAAATAACATCAAAAAGAAATAAAAAACCTTTTTTAAAGTAGAAACTGAAAATTTTTTTTCGGGCCCAAAATGTCTTTTCTATATTTTGGACTACGAAACAAAGGGACTTTTGATGCCTAAATTAAAAGAAATCTCCAGAAAAATTTTTGGGAACGCCCGTTTCCAAAAACATTCCCCCAAAAAAATTACGAATCAAGTAAGAAAAAATTGAAATTAAGTACACGGAAACTAGGGGATTTAAGGGTCATGGCAAAAAACTTCCTAACAAAAGTAAAAGGCGTCAGTGAACCGTTACTTTAAAAAAATTTACGAAAACATCGGAAAAAAAAAAGGGTTTGGGTTTAAAAAGGGGAAACCAGCATCAGTTAGGGGAACGGGTTTAGATGGGGGGTTACTTTTCTCAGAAATCTCCCAACTTAAAAATAAAATTTTTAAAAAAACCCAAACAAAAAAAAACTTTCAAAAAAAATTGAGACATTTAAAAAACAAATCAGTAAAAATTATTAAAAATGTTTAAAGCAGTGAAAATCATCTTGTGGAAAGTTTTTTTTGGGGAAAATAAATACAGTGAACCAAGGAACAAAAAAGGACATTTTATGGATTAAACCCCAAACCAAAACAGCAAAAAAAACAACAAAAAAACAATTTAAAAAACCAAACCGGATTCCCAAAACTTTTTAAAAAAAATGTTGGGAAAAAAAACCAAAAAATTGACCTTGGGAATTATAAAAATACTATGTATTATTTAATAATTTATTATGTATTTGTAATGTTTAATTTTTGGGGAGACCCATGAAATAAAAATATATATTTTTAATTTCACTGACTGACCAAAGAAAAAGGGGCCAAAAATTTTTCCAAATAAATTTTACCCCTTTTTTAGAGCAAATGAAGGTTTTGGGCATAACCCAAAAAGGGCAAGGTCCCCATTTGAAGACAAAGGTCCAGTCCTGGGTTTAAAAAGCTACTGTTAAAAAATTTTAAAATTAAGACATCATTCAGAACCCTTTTTTAAAAAAGATAAAGATAAATTTTCCCAAAAATTAAAAAATTTTTAAATTTTTCCCGAAAAAAAATTTTCAGTTTCCTGTGAAAAAAGACGAAATTTAAAAACTACCGGGGAAGCAGAAAATCGAAAAAAAGCGTAAACCACGGAGGTATTTTTCGGCTTTACATTTATTTTCAAAAAAAATTTTGTTTAATAAAACCCTAGTTTTTATCGAAAAAGTTCAAACCCAACCAACCTTCCTGGGAAACCCCAAAAGTCCCGTAAAACAACGGCCCACTTTTTTCATTTCAAAGAATTAAAGTAAATTAAAAGTACAGAAATAATAAAAATGTACACCTTGGGTTTGGAGTAACTCAAAAAAATCTTTTAACAAAAGAGGACGGCCAAAAACCTAAAAAATTTGGTTTGTCATGTTTGAGAAGGTGTTAAAAAAGTGATTTTTCTTCAGCCCCAAAATGTTTTTAAAAAGCCCCAATTTAAAAGGGAATAAAGAATTAAACTGACTTTCATGATGGGAAAAAAGGCTACTGGGCCCTAGAATTTGGGAAAAACAAGATCAAAAACAAAGAAAAAAAAACTGAAAAAAAAATTTTTTTTTCTGAAAAATAACAAAAACCCCCTTTTCAAGGAAAAAATGAAATGTGGTTTTGTTGTTTCCGCATTATAGAGGGATAGGCCAATTTAAAAAAAATTTTCCTTTCCTTTTCAAATTTAATCTTAAAAAAAAATAAAAAATTTTTTGCTTCGTTTTTTTTATGTACCTGTATTTTGTATTTTCCCGGGAAAAATGGGTTTAACCGTCAAAACACTGGAAATAAAAGGTCAATAGAAAAAAAACTAAATCAACAACACCAGCAGTGCCAAAGAGAAACAGAAAAAACCCGGTTTAAAAAAAAAACGTGTTCATTTTATATCAATGTTTTTAGAGTAATAAAAAGGAAATTAAATTTTTTTCTGAATTAAAAAGATTAAAATTTGGGGAACCCAAAATGTGACCCTTTTAAAATTTCGACCATTTAATAACAACAAAACGACCAAAAAGCAAAAATAGCCAAAACATTCATGTCAATAACTTTCTAGAAGAATGTCTCTATAACTTGGGACACATGGATATTTAAAATAAATGACCCCGCCATGAGAAAACCAACAAAGGGGGGTTTTTTCCCAAAAACCCGCATGGATTTAAAACCCGCCTGCGCATTTCCCTACAGCAAAGGGCAGGATCCATGCTGTTCGCTAACAGTTTCTCTAATTCCAAAAGGCTTTAAAAGCGAACAGCATGGAAAACCTGACCAACTGGGATTCGCAGGCTGGGTTTAGGATTTTTGCTGTTTTTAAAACCCCCTATTTTGGTTTTCCTCAAGGGGATGGCTCAAAAGTCTTTTTCCAAAAAACTGGAAAACCCGTAACATTAGTTTTTTAAATTTTTATTTTATAAAAGATAATTAACCTTCCTGATTTAAAACTGCCTCCCGGGTTTTTTAAAAAACAAAAAATGTACTGCTTCCCTCTTTCAACAGTTTCCATGTATAAAATTTTTTAGAAAATTAAAAAAAAAAATACTTTCATAAAAGGGAAAAGGCAAAATTGTGAAAAAGGGCTGCACAGATGTGGCAGGCTGACTTATCTGCTCTGGTGGCAAAGGCAAAAACCCTTTTCCCTGGGAGCCACAAAATTGAGAAAAATTTAGGGTTTTTACTTAATTTTTCTTTTTAAAAACCCAAAAAGGTAACTTTTTATTTTTTTCAGGAAGGCAAAAAAAGAGATGGAATAGCTCAAAAGGACACCATACTCACCGATGATAAGGAAAAACACATATGGTTGATAATCCCTCTTCGAACTTTTGGAATTTACAAATGTACATTAAAATAAGTTTTTTTAATGACCAGATGTATCAAAGAAAAATTTTGTTATGATGGACGAGTTTTGGAAAGCTATTTTGTTAGCACACTTGGGTCAATTTTTTGTGTGTTTTTTTAATAAAAAACAAACTTGGAACCCCTTTTTTTTTGTGGGTTTGTAATTTAAAAAGTCTTTTCCGTGCCGTTTTTGGGTTTTGTTCCTTCCAGGGATTCACTTAGTTTTCGCAATAAACAGATCAGCACATTTTTAAAAATCACTTGGGAAAACAAAACTCCAAAAGGGATCATTTTTGATTCCTTTTTGTCCGTTTTTCCAAACTGTACGGGCCCGTTTTAAAATTTATTTTTATAAGGGGCCCCCCCCGGGCAAAAACTGTTTGTCTTCATAAAATCCGGCCAAGTTCGACAGTTGGGTCATTTGGGTTTTTAAAAAATAGTTCACTAGAAACAAAAAACAGATAAAAACCCTTTTGAACACCTAGAAATTTTTTGGTGTTTAGGGGATTGGGTCCCCTAAAAAGAACCTCCTTTTTTGAAGAAAATTCCCAGTACCCAAACAACCTACTTTTACGCAATTTTTAAGGGGGGTGTAGGTTCAAGGGCCCCACGGGAAAACCCTTTTTTTTTTTCCCTTTTTTTTCTAGTAAGTTTTTTTTCCTTTTAATACTTTTTTATTGAGTTTTGGGACAAAAAGGGGAGCCGTACAACCGATAGAAATTTTGGGGTCCTGTTAACCCCTTGAAGCCTTGAAGGGTTTCCCAAAGACACCTTTGGGACAAAGGTTTTACCCCATTAAGATATTTTCAGAGTGCATGGGTTTTGAATGGGTCCCTTCAGTGTCACACAGGGTCAAACGCCCTATGTCTTTTTTTCATGTAAATTGCTCTCATTCGGCTTTGGTTTTTTTTTGGCAGAACCATATTTTTTCGCTTTCTATAATTTTTATAGAATTACTTCCCTTTTATGTTCCCAAAAATAGGGTTTTTTTTGGGAATTATTTTAAATTTTCCTTGGTAAAAGCCAGTAAAATTTTTCTGCGGGACAACATTAATGAAAACATTCAATTTTTTGGGGAATTTTTTACATATCTGATTTTGTACACTTAATTTTTTTTTGTTTTACTTTTGAAAATTTTTTTTAGTTAAATTTTTTCGCTTTGCTTCCCGTTGGGGTTCAAAACCCGGTTCTTTGATAGAATTGATATGCCAAAGAAAATAAACCCCTGACTTGCCTAATTTTGAAAATCCCCTTTATCTATGTTGCTTTTTCTGGTGTATAACGGGAAAAATAAAATTTTAAAATTTATTGAAAAATTTAAATTTTGTGAGAGGCCAAAGAAAGAAAGGGGCATGTCAAAGAACAATAAAATCTTCCCCTTTCCTAGTTTTTACAATCACCCCTTTTACAAAATAAAAGCTTGTCCCCAAAAGTACAAACCCGCATTTTACTGAAACATAATATAATTAAAGAAGTTAATTTAGCAAAAATGAGTCCCGGAATAACCATATTTTCAACCATATTTTTGTCAAGCCCGCTCAAGGAACGAAGACATAGTTGTCCAAATGGGGTGTTTTGGGACCCTCCAAATTGGTTTTTTCCGGACCAAACTTTTACTTGCATGAGCAATCACATTATAAATTTTGGGTTTCCCCTGAATTTTAACCTCATTTGACAGAGTGTTTATGCCCCAAACCGAGGTTTTTCCCAACTCAAAGGTCAAAGGGCACTCTTGGGGAAATCAAAAAGGGAAAATTTAATAATGACTTTGCCTTTTAGGGATTTTTCTTCGTGCATAAGGGATTTTGATGAAACTTGGCACAAATTTTAAAAACCAGTGATTTAAGAAACATTCGGGAAAAAATAAGGGTCCTAGATTAAGGTCCCCGGACAAAACTTGGGGGTTTAGAGGAAAATACAAAAAAACTTTGTCCGTAGCATTTCTTTTTTTATAAAATGGAGGGATTTTGATGAAAATTTTCACAATTTTTCACCATCAACAACAGAGGCATGTGCAAGAAAAAAAGGATTTTTCCCCTTTCCCCTTTTTTGTTAAATTTTAAATAGCTTATATTTTATTTTAAAAAATGGGTTTTAGGGAAAAAAACAAGACCACTTTTCTGAGGTTTCAATATGCAAGACACACCATTTTGAGGTGTATTTCAACCTATCCCTCACTCTAAGGGTTTTTTTTTGGGGCTTTGAATTTTTTTTAAAAAAAAACTTCCCCATGTTTTTTCACCATAAGTAACTTTTTTTTGTAACTTGCAATGATTTTTATTTGGCATACATGTTTTTTCCTCAATTAACATGGTGTCCGTGCAACCCCCTAGTCCTTTTGAAAAGCTGGCGGGCAGACATGTTGCCTTTTGGGGAACTAATTTTTTTAAAAACCCTTTATTTAAAACAAAATAATGCTTTTTCTGGAGTAAACTTGAAAATTTTTTAATGGGATTTGATTGAAACTTGACATAATGATAAAAAATTTTAAGGGTGGAAATGAAATGTCCAAGAACTATAAAACCCCACCTTTCCTAAATTTATAATAAAACTCCCCTTTTTAATTCTTTTTCAAAAGCCCCAAATAAAGAAAAAAGTTAAAGGAAACCCAAATTGAAACTTCACAAAAATGATTAAAGCAATTTAGTGGAAGTGCAGTGTCAACACTTTTCTGCAGAGAGATCCCTTCAGTTTTTAAATGGGTTCCCCTTTTTTGTATTTGAATTAGAAATATTTTGTTTATAAATTTCACATACATACGAATGTGAATTCTATTTTTATTAATTAAAATTTTTTAAAAGATAAATTTTTTTTTCTTAAATTTAAATGACGTATTGATCTATTTAGCACCTGAGTAATTTCATGTAACAAACTTGATATTTCCCTTTTGCACAAGATTGGTAACTGATTATTGATGGGGCTAAATTGCTTGGGCATATGTACATGCCCCCAGTTTTTAAACTTTTTGGGGGCTTAAGTTTTATTCAGTTTTTTACTAAAAATACAAATGTTGTAGTATCCCCTTTATTAAAAATTTTTTTGTTTCAAAAACCCTTACTTTTTTTGTAATTAATAAGGTTGTCCCTTTTGAATCTTCCCTTTTTCATGGAAGAACTGGATAAGTAAATTTTTTGTATTTTGTCCACCAATGTGATTGGTTTAAAACTTAATTTCGATATCAGGGGAAATTTTTAAAAATTGAAATATTAAATTTTTACATTGTAACAGTTTTGTAAATTTTTGGGAAAAATTTAAAAAAAAATACAAAAAAGCCCCATTTTTTTTTATTTTAAATGTAATCAGTTTTAAACCCAAATTTTTTAAATTTATGTTTTTTACTTAAAATTGGGTTGTAAATTTACAATTTCCCTTTAAAAATTTTAAAGTTTGAAGTTGACAAATTTTGCCTTCAGAGTTATGCAATTTTAAGGCCAATTTTAATGATCAATTAAGCCAAAACCCTAAATTTAATAACCCCAAATTATTAAATTGTTCTAAATTTTAAAGAAATGTGCCAAAACATTTCTTCCCATTTGTTAATTTTTTACAGTTTTCATCTTTATAAGAATTTACAGACAATTAAAAAAAACTTTTTTTTCTTTGGGTTTGATTTACTTTTTTACAATTTTTTAAATTTTTTACCTTTTTATCTGTTTTTAAATTTTTTTAAATTTCTCAATTTTTTTAAAATGATAAACAAAATAAATCACTTTCAGCTACTTCCTAAAAATTTTCGAATTAAGTCAATTTTCAAATTTTTCGCAAATTTTTAAAAATTTTTTACAGTTTTTATCTCTCTCGTAAATTTTTAAAGTGAACTTTTAAGTTTCCAGTATTTTTTCAAAATAGAAATTTTAAAACACTTCCGCAACAACCCAAATTTAAAGAAGCTTTTTTCTTGTACATAAATTAAAAAATTTTTGTCCCGTTTACATTTTTTCATTTTAAAAAATTTTTTTCCCCCAATTTTCCTCTTGTTTGTAAATTTACGAAGTGGAAAAATTTTTAAGTTTCTCAGATAAATTTGGGGAAATAGAAATTTTAGTAACCTTTTCCCGCTACTTTGTAAATTTTTCGGGGAAACTTTAAATTTTACATAAAATAAAAGAAAATTTTGGTTTAGAATTTTCATTTCTTTTGCATTTGTAAATTTTTTTACAGTTTTCATCTTTTTCGTAAATTTACAAAGGGAATTTTTCTCAGGTTTTTTTTCAAAAAAAAAATTTGTATTACTTTAAAAACTACTTCCTAAATTTAAAGAAGCTGATACTTGACATAAATTAACAAAATTTTGTCAGATTTTCATTTCTTTGCAATTTTTAAATTTTTTTTTTTTTTTAAAGGGAAATTTTTTTTATACTATCAAAGCCCGAAATTTTTCCAATTTTTTTTTTGTTAAACCCTTTTTTCATGCCAACCCTTTGGGAAAAAATTTGTAAAAAAAAAAGAACAAATTCTTTTGAAGACTTTTTAAAAAAACCAATTTAAAATTTTTATTTTTTATGAAATTTTTACGAAATTTTCCCTTCGTAAATTTACGAACAAAGCTTTAATTAATAAATCCCTTTGTGCCCAAAAAATTAAAATATGTTTTTTTTTTCTTAAGAAAAAAGCCATTTAAAAGGGTTTTTTGTAAATTTACGAAAATTTATTTTATTTGAAAAAATTTTCCCCCTAACAACGGGTTTTTTGGGAAACTTCGAAAAATTAAGAACTACTTCTTTTGGGGGGGAAACTTTTAAAACCAAATTTTTTGAAATTTTGGGCAATTTTTTCGACTTATTCCCTTCGTAAAATTTAAAGAAATTGTTTTATTAATTAAAAAATTCTTAGCGCTAAAACTTAATTTTGTTTTTTTTTTCTTTGAAAAAGCCTTAAACGGATGTTCTAAATTTACGAACTTTATTTTTTTTTGAAAAATTTCCAAATAACAATTTTTATTTTTATAAATTTTTTAAAAAAAATTTATTAAAAAAAATTAAAAAAAAAGTATCATGACCCCTGTCCTTTTGTGGTTTTAAAATTTTTTCTTCCGTTGAAAAAAATTTTCAAGAAAGTAAAGTTTTTAAAAATTTGGGGAAAAAAACCCCGAAAATTTTTTTTGGGGATTAGGTTAAAAGTGGGGAAGAAAAGCGTGTTGATTTTTTCTTCGCTAAAAAATTTACGAAGAAAGACAAACAGAATTTGGAAAAAAAGCGCGCTTTTTTTTAAGGTTTTGGCTGAAAAAGAGGAATCTCGATATAAAATCCTCTTTTAAAATACAACCAGTTCTTTAAAATTTCATTGTATCAGGTAAGATGTACTATACGTCTTGAAAGTACTGAGTAAATGTACATTAGCCTTTCATATCTTGTGCCATTTTGCTAATTTATTCAATGAAAAGATTTTGAATTCAAATAAACATTCGAATATATACAACTACTCTTCATGTAAAATGTTTTAATGTCTTTGTTTGTTTACAAGGTCTTAAGGTACAACCATGGTAACACACAATTACCTTCATGTAGTATGAAATCATTTGAACTTCTTATATACATCATGTACATATAATAACCAGTTCCAGTGTTTTGATGTATATGTTTTTATGAATGCTGCTTTATGGCACATGCTAAAGTCATAAATAAGGATTCTGGAACAGAGACCTTCGGTTAAATAGCTATCTTATCATAATATTATTGACATTATGAATTTCCTACAGATAATATAGCTATCATAATATAATATCGTTGGCATTATGAATTTCTTACAGATAATATAGCTACCGTACCATAATATCATTGGCGTTATTAATTTTCTACAGATAATATAGCTATCATACCATAATATCGTTGGCGTTATGAATTTCCTACAGACAATATAGCTACCGTAACATAATATCGTTGGCGTTATGAATTTCCTACAGACAATATAGCTACCGTAACATAATATCGTTGGCGTTATGAATTTCCTACAGACAATATAGCTACCGTGCCATAATATCGTTGGCGTTATGAATTTCCTACAGACAATATAGCTACCGTACCATAATATCGTTGGCGTTATGAATTTCCTACAGACAATATAGCTATCGTACCATAATATCGTTGGCATTATGAATTTCCTACAGACAATATAGCTATCGTACCATAATATCGTTGGCATTATGAATTTCCTACAGACAATATAGCTATCGTACCATAATATCATTGGCATTATGAATTTCCTACAGACAATATAGCTACCGTACCGTAATATCATTGGCATTATGAATTTCCTACAGACAATATAGCTACCGTGCCATAATATCATTTGGCATTATGAATTTCCTACAGACAATATAGCTACCGTGCCATAATATCATTGGCATTATGAATTTCCTACAGATAATATAGCTACCATACCATAATATCATTGGCATTATGAATTTCCTATAATATCATTGGCATTATGAATTTCCTACAGTTAATATAGCTTCCATACCATAATATCATTGGCATTATGAATTTCCTACAGATAATATAGCTACCATACCATAATATCACTGGAATTATGAATTTCCTACAGATAATATAGCTATCATAACATAACATTAACATTATGAATTTCCTATAAAAATAAAACAATGATGAGTTCGTTCTCTGTGGTGTTAGATCGCTTGATATTACCTGTCATGTCACGTACTAATGAGTGAATTACAATTTGGGCTTTCTTGTAGCATCCTTTTCATTGTTTATTTTCATATTTGCCATAACCGAATTTCTATATATTACATGTAAAAGTGCGGAAAGATACACTTGCCTGACATTTTATGCACAGTTTTAGCGCAAAACATGTTTGGTCTGCAATGCAGTGTGCTATTAAGAATATCTGACACAGAACGATATGTATGTATTCATCTTTGAACAGAATAAAAACATTGACAAAAACCAACAGGAAAGGCAACATTAAATGAACATTCATTCAGCACTTTGATGAATCTTTGTTGAAAGTCATAAACCGACTTGAGTTTTGAGAAAATGAAAGAAACCAAAAAAATGTGTTGATAGATACAAACACTTCGTTTCCAGTACAACACAAACAAATTTCATTTAAATAGGCTATTGCTATATGTCTGTTAAATCTTTTTAACATAATAATTCTGGTACTTTGGATTTTTAAGATAATTTTCGAAATAAGGTTATTTCATTAAATTTTGTAAAATGTGTTGTTGCGTAATTATTAACCAAAATCTACTATTGCGGCAAAACTCTCCTTTTCAATATTTGATTAATGATAATTACTTATTTAGCTTTTCCGATATGTTTATTATATGGAAAGTGGGACATGATGATAATGAGAAAGGCATTTTCCTCGTTGTTTATTGATCAAGGCCTTAAGATAGTTTTGCACGTTTAATAAATCGAAAGTGATAGCGTAGCGTCATTTATCCGGATAACGTAGAATAAAGCTTTGATTTGGCGTACGGAAATGAAAATCATTTTATGAATTAATGGTAACCCGTGAGTAAATTCATTACAATGGCAACGTTACTATCTTTCTAAAATTAAAATATGATATTAAAACATGTGACACGTTAAATAATTTAACATAATGTCTTAAAACATGCTTGAAATGTGTGAATCCCTTTAATCATGGGCAAATATCTCAAAAACAAGCACATGGACCTATGCATTTTATTTCACCATATCATTGGCTATATGTTTATTTACTACTGTGAGAACTTTCATTATGATCTACATTGTAGAAAAAAATCTATTGGCGAAAATGTTATGACAATTGTGATTTTTTCCATAAACTCCAATTATGAAATCTTGCCTGAGGTCCTAATTTTTCAAATCAATCTAGCATAAAAAATCAAGAACATGACCTTATCGTTTTTATTTGCTGTATTTTCTGAGTATATTCTGATGTTTTGTCAAATCCGAGTTTAATTAAATTCTACATCATCCGAACGTGCTGAACTGCCTTAACACCTGTATAAAATGATCAAGGCCTCAAGAGTCATTGAACGTTTTAACTACGGTGTCCGTTGGTAACTGTACTTATTCATTACCAGTTTAAAACCAGTCAATGTTCCGCTTGGCATATGTTGCAGTGAAACATATGCGGGAAACTAGACGTTGTTCCCGTGTCGTTTTACGTTTTCAATAACGCCAAATTCTATGCAAATGGCGTAACGATGGTAAATCTATGAAATCGCAAATCATAAATTGGCACTTGGCAATACCTGAAAAATCAAACTGTTTCCATAACATACATGCAAACTCACATTGAAACTTCCAGAACTGCATTCAATCTGATTAGGTTTTGCTATGCTCGATTTGTCAAATTGCTTACCATTTGATTTGCCTGTCCTGGTTGTATAATACTTGTAAAAGATTTGTATTGAGAAATACAAGTTTGCTGAAATTCATCAGAAATGCAAGTTCGTAATATTATTATTATCTCTTTTTTTGCCAATGTTTTGGTGCGCAACAAATACAAACACAAAATAAATAAGCTACACATAGTGTTAAAATTTGTCTATTGGCTCATTTAGATGAAATATACAAATATGTACCAAGTGCACATATACAATTAGTAACTATATGGAAAGCAAACGGAGTAATCCGTTTTATATCTGTAACTGGAAGGTAAAATATAATACAGTATACGTTTCTAGTAGATATCTTACATTTTTTCATAAATAGTTCTCTAACAGAGTGAACAAAACCTGAAAAAAATGTAATGATACGTTGCTTAAATATGACTTACAATCATTAATGATTCCGCGATGCATACCTTTGAAGTTTTAAAAACCGTCAATTAACGGCGAAGTTGTTATATTAAACATCGCATCATAGCGCATGCTTTATTTTGGGGTCGTCGTATAATGTCACGTGTAACACGATCGTTTAGCACACTTTAGCATTGGTCCATATTTATGTGTTGACACACTTGTTAGGTAAATCTATCGTGTTGAACAAGTGTAAGTATTTATAGTAAGCTGTTACAAGTACTTATCATAAGATAAATTGTTCTTTTGTAAGGAATTTATTCATTAGCACAATCAATGACGTGATATTAATTTTAATAAATGATATGCTGTTTAATGTATACACAGCAACTACATCTGTGTCTGAATTAAAATGTATTTTCACCATGTCTATGTTTAATGTGCATTGTAATTAGTGAATATGGCATGCATTTGTTGATCTTAAAGGTTGTAGCTCGAATTCTGTACTGTCGTATTCCCCCGATCTTCTGTTTTTGCCACTAACAAAGACAAACAAAATATACAGATAAATAAAATGGAAGTGGTTTCCGTAGTATGCTGTACCCGCCCGCTTAGCTCAATGAGGAGAGCGTAAATCTACGGATCACAGGATCGTGAATTCGAACCCCGGGCGGGCCTTATATTTTCTGTGACAATTTGATTAAAGACATTCAAATCATTCGTCCTCCACCTCTGATTCATGTGTGGAATTTGGCAGTTACTTGCGGAGAACAGGTTTGCACGAACAAGGGTTAGGTTAACTGTCTGCCATTACATAGCTGAACTACTGTTGAAAAACCCCGTTAAACCCCAAAACAAACACACAAACATATAGCTATCTGCTCTTGAAACAGTCAATGATTAATATTATACAGCCAAGGAAGGTGAACATGTTAACAGTTTACATATGTGAATATTAATTAATGGTTTCAGAGCAAGTTTATGTGCATGGTTTACTGGATTAAAATGCCAAGTGGAGGTTTTGCCCTTGATCGTACAACTATTTGTTTGTCTAGTACCCGCTGTCCACACGTGTTACTTTGGTATGAATTTATTTATTGGAAGGGATTGCCGTCTTGGAACGTGGCTTTTTAATATGACTATGTTCCATGATTTGTTTGTGTTATTACTTTGAAGCTTAAACAACCGGAAAATGATATATTCAGAATTCATTGTCTTCAACTGTTTTATATCGTAGATAGAACATTAAATTTTCTCTAATCATTAATAGCATTTCCGCTTTTCTGTCTTCATCAATTTATTTATTTATTTGGGTTTTACGGCGCACCAACACAGTATAGGTTATGGCGCCAAACAGGACAACACATTTTGGTTTCGCATCTCATTTACATCGAAATAAAAACATGTGGTATGGAATCAAAATTTGCATACCTGCTGGAATCACAGAGTTACAGCAAAACCAGGTGTTAAGACCCTATTAGTCGCCTCTTACGATCATGCAAGGGTAAGGCAGTGGTTCCAATTCTTTTCATACTAAGATCGTCCCAGAACCACATGGGGCCTCTCTTCATCAAAGGGCAATAAAGATATACTCATTACATCTTGACTTTTTTAGAATGAAAACAGAACAGACATGACATCAAGTCCCGCCAAAAATAGCACAACGTTGTATTGATGTACCAACGATTAAAACAAAATATTGTTTTGCATGATCTTACATATTAATGAAAACATATTGATAACATATTGTTGACCATGCTGTCGACAAGGTATATTAAGGAGAAAGTGTATTAAAACTTAAAATAATGTTAGTTTTGTCATATTTTAAATCAAGATATACTAAAAAATGGAAAATATTAATTGTCAGCGATTAATTATAATAACACGCTTTATTTTACAACTTAACTGAAAACAAAAGGTCCATTTACAGTAAGAAAATGTGTAAACAAAAATTTCTGCGAATCTATACAAGCCTTATCAAACTTGTTTATTTTTTTAATGTAGCTTATGCTTCTTCCAAATTTTTATCAGACATAATTTAGTTCATTACAGCCTGTGACATATTTAAATCTTCATACATAACTTTGAACAGTTTTAACTTTGTTTAGTTGGACTAATGTATTTAGAAACCAACTTTGTATATTGGATGAAATATCTTCATGTATATAATGTTTTAAAAGCATTACACAGTACTTTGGGTCAATGTGCCATTGTACTATTTCAAAGGCTTTGCGTATTTGACCTACATTTCAATGAACACTTATATATTCCCTTTTACGAAAAGATGCATGTATACAATATGTTTACTTAGAGAATAAGTTACACCTCACGCATTCGAATCGTGTTTGCAAATTAATTGTATTACGAAGATAAACATCGAATGCCAGTTTTTCAACTTATGGATGATATGGTGTCAAAACAGCATCAATTTGCAAGTAAGTCTTTTTTCTTTATTTTTATCTTATGTATGTTAACACGATATACCATATTAATGAAGATATTGAATTATTACATTAAAATTTGTTTTGGAAGTTTTTAATCACATAAATACAGCTCCTCTAAAATCTGCCAAACGATAACATACTTATAAAATTTATATAAAAACAGTTTTAATATTGTTTTAACAGATTTACAAAGTCTAAAGATAAGAATATTATAAAGAATGCATTTCGAAAATGTTTCTCTTTTACTTTAGTGATGTTACAACATTTGAGTTTTGCTTTTCTTTTTGCGTTTTAATATATTGCAAATACTAATTAAAGTTAGAATACATGACATTTTGTAAGAGAAATGATTGTACTTATTCATTCTATTCGGATTAACGTCACTTCAATGGTGGAGGAAGACCTTCCGTCAGCTAGCTGGATGGCTTCCTCACATGAAGAATTCAACACCTCAAGTAAGACTCGAACCCACATCGGTGATAGTCAAGTGATGAAAAGTCAGTGACCTTAACCGCTTGGCCACGGAGGTCCCCGCATACGATTGTAAGATTATGATATTGATTGGAAATATAAACTATGTTTGAAATAGAAGTAAAAGAATAAAATAAATAGATCTTGATTATGTTGACATTTTAATCAAGGTTGATTAGCAATAGGCAACACAGTTTCTTTTCATTGATTTAATGTAGATTTAAAAAAATGTTTCGTATACGTAACCTCTGTTGTGTTCGTCGTTTCAATACACGTGTACATAGAAAATCATATGAGACATATAATATCTTCAGAATGAAGTTTGATAAGATACCGCCGGAGGAAAAGGATGACAAAATTCAAGGCATTAGTATCAATGGAACTGTCCAGAGAGAAATGGAACCTGACACTCAATGTGGAATTGGATCATTTCGTCCTGCATTCCTACAGGTAACTGAAAATGTGTGTAAAGCAGTCGCAGTTGTTTGTGAAAATGATAACCTCTTAACATTTCATTTACAAACTTGGCGTTATTGATCGCGGCCGATGATCATATTGAATAGGACAAGTATATGTGCGCTGGGGAAAATATTTCATGATGGACCTGTGAATTCTTTACTTGTGGGTGAAACAAGTCTCATAAGCGTAAATACGACTAGCTTCTACTGATTATAAAACATACCGTACGATTTGTTGTGAATTAATTGTTGTTGTACTTTTAGTAGTTCAACCGCCACCCTTGTTTAAGAGCAACATTTAAAAAACACGTTTCTTTTCATCCTCAAGTAATAAATAAGTAGACTCGCCCAGTTTAATCAATCTAGACGCATAATCTAACTATACATAGAACGCTTACTTCACCCGATTTACATTCGGAACATTTTCACGCGTTTCGGGCTTTATCGTATGTTTAACATGGGATTTTTGAACCGTCCAAAGATGTTGGGAATGTTTGTCTCATTGTTTATTTTTTTTTTAATAAAAATGTTACTGCTTTCATTGTCTACCACTTTTTTTCCACCCTTGCCTGAAAAAAAAAACAGTAATGAGTTTGTACACTGTTCAGACAATTGTGCTCTGTTGAAATTTAACCAAACACAAGTTATGTCACCATGCAGAATCCAGGGCGGGGTCAGGTGGGGGTGGGGACCGGGGTCCGTCCGGATCTTTTAAAAAAGAAAGAAGACAAAAGGAAAGAAAATGTTTTTCGAAAAAGGCAACATAGGACTGCATGTAAAGTATATACGGCTGCTGCTACATACGACCCCGACATAATTCATATTATTTATCTAAAAGAAACTAAGAATTTTACCTTCAAGAAAGCTTGATTTTATCATTTTCCCAAATTTTACAGGTTAGTCCATAAAACTGTCCCAGAATGCAAAAAATGAAGTGCTAAATTTCAAAATTTACAGGGTGTGGGGAGGGGGGCAGGGGATCGGACCCCCTCTGAGAAAATTGGCTGTGTCCGTGCATGGTCACTATACCTGTCCAGTACTGGACATTATAATGGTAAACGCTTCTTTCCTGCACAAATGACAATTTCGCCACTTCTGTCCGGTTTGTACAAATTTCTGGCCGCAATAAACCATTTGACTTGTTGTCTTTACTCACACCAGCACGTCCAAATCACTGACAGTTATAGTAAAACGGACGTCAAGTGAAAAACATACAAAAAAGCTTTAACTGTAGGCATCTATTCTGACTCGCTATTTGCAGAAATAAAAAAAAACCAAACATGAGACAGACGTGAGACATATTTGCTTTCCCTCTGTAATTTAATTACATGAACAATCTAGCAGAAAGTAACCAAACAGAATTAATAGGAATTTAATATTTTCTTCGGTCTAATTTAGGTCAAAGGTACTACTTAAAATATGATAATCAAATTTTGTCAAGTTTCTTAGTTGTAAATTGTTTTTGAAGATGTTTTAGCGAAATATGCGTTGGACGTTGACAGAGGCAGATCGGATGCGGACGAAGTGTTTAAATCATGGCTTCATATGTAGCCTAAAATCCATTTAAACCAATGTAGAATCGTGCCAAGGGTCACTGCATAATATATAACGATATCATTATTCAACCTGCTGTGGTATGCAAATGTTAAATGAATCATCGGTTGGAATATTTTTCAGATTTTTGCCAGAATTGGTGCTTTCGTTGGTGTTTATGGTGTCTCTGGACTTCTTACGTCAACGTTGACAGTTTATATAAATTCTCAGGTAACCAAAAATGAAGAAAAGATATATGATAAAGACATTCTGCGGTGACTGTAATTAACATTTTATATGGCTGCAGAAGACTTTTGGTATACCTATTGCATATACCAGCATTTAAGTACTGCAGATTCTACCTTATTTTAAATGCTTGAGTTACTCTCCTTTTAAAGGCTTATGTCAAACGCTAGTATCCGCCTTGAAGGTTAACAATTCAGTACTTGATACCTTTGCAATGCACCAAGTTTTATTTTACAACTGTCTTATCATAACCTTAAACAGCCTTGGTTTCAGGTCTGATGCTTTCACATCGTAAAGAACTAGGGCAAATTCACCTCTTTTTATTATGCTTTTATTCAATGCAGGTAAATATGTTGGAGAAACAGTTTGGCTTTAGCAGTGCAGAGACTGGTCTTCTCATGAGCTGTAATGACATAGGGTTTTTGTCATGTGTAATTTTTGCAGGTTTTATCGCCAGAAAGGTAAGCCATGGTCCAGATGTAATTTGTTTGTTTGGTTGTTTTGGGGGGTTTGGGACCACACCGACATAAAGCTTATACGACACATTTGCCGCTGAAGACACTAGGTATCACGCTGGGAATTATTTCAAGCACCTGTTGGTAACTGTGACGTACCGAAAAATAATCAGTGATAATAATTATGCGCGTGACATTTTGTATTAAGTGAAAATATTAAAGCATTTTATTCCCTAAATTTAGTTTGCACTGTATACAGTATATATTAAAATAGTGTGCAATAATTTCATAGATTTCTTTAAGGTTGTTTTGTTTGTGACCGAAAGTAATTAGAATGCACAGTTTGTCTAAACTTATGGTTTGGAAACTGGTTTGATTTACTTATTTACGCTTGCAACTAGAACACTTTGTTTTAGGTACATATTCCAAGAGGTTTAGGAATAAGCACTGTTTTGTTTGGCATATGTGGAATGTTGTGTGCACTTCCATATTTTCTACAAGACCGTTCTACGTATGAACTCGAGGATAAACCAGCAGGCATTGACATGCCACATAACTTGTCCATTGTCAGAACTATGGGAAAGAAGGTTCCGATGTGCGAAAATGAGACTATGAATGAGGAAGATGGATGTAATGCGGCAGCTGGTAGTGCACAGTCAACAGCCAATATCCAGCAACTTCATGTAAAGAAAGTTGCTTATTGCCTCATTGCTTTTGGAATGGTACGAATTTTATGTTATATGCAATAAACGTCATTATTTACCTTCGCAATTAATTCAAATGCAGATTTTTTTGCAGTAAAAGGTCGCCAAGAATTATACAAATCAATATCTGGTTCTTCTGGATTCCATTCAATTGACCTGGTAAAATTCTATTTCAGGCGTTATCACAGGTTTTTAATGATGCTACAAACTCATAACTTGTCATGGAGAGACTCATTAAACCCGAGACTTGTTTTTTCGTTTAGATTTTGTTTATATTACGACAGGATAATCATATATATTTGACAAGTAAATAGATTTCAGATGTGACAGAAATAGTAACGCTTTATAGCTCTTTTTGTCCTGAAACCGTACGAGTAAAAATATCCAAGAATAACACCAACGTTTAAACACGCGGGCAAAACGGTCAGTACAGAATATAAAAAAAATATATATAACTGGTTAATTTGCAGGAAACTAAGCCATTTTTCCAAAATTTATCAGACAATATCAATTAAAGAGGAAAGCAAATAGTCCGACTGAATTGGGGCGGAACACCAAACAAGTGATATGTAAATTACCCAGGTCATAGCCTTTTAAGATATTGAAAATTGTCCAGAATCTTTGTTTGTAAACAGCTTGTCCATAACTATAGGTTTCTCCATACTGAGTCGAAGAAGTTACATCCAAAAGCGATGCAGCTGTATATGTATTTTCTAAACCTTAAATGCCCGGAATAAATAGTATTGACCATTATCATCCATATTCAGAATACCATCAAAATAACATTCTGTCTGACTGTGGATAAGAAAAAATCTTGTCATAGTAATACTCTCATTTTACGTTCCTGTAAAGAAACGAAACTGGCACGTGGTGCACAGTTACATTCACGATTACACAAATTAAAATCAGTATACCCAAACCAAATTTATTGACATGTTATAACATTCATTATTTTTGAAAGGGTATACATTTCTTAAACAAAATAAAAATTTACCGATGTGCTATCTCCAAATATTAGTTTTAAATAGTTCAGTGCTTTTAAGCACGAAATATAAATGAATTTACCTTTGATATCTATGATGCCTTACATAATATGATTATCAAATGCGTATGGTATATGCAACTGAAGGTATTTCAAGGTGTTGGAAAGTCAGTTAGATATCCCTTTGTTACACTGTACGTGGATGATGCCGTCAATAAAAGGAAGACCGGATTCTACATGGGAATACTGATCGGAACTGGAATCTTTGGTCCTGCATTGGCTTACCTAATTGGAGGACTATTCAGCAAATTATATATAACGCTTGAACGTATGTATTGCTCTTGCATTATATCTCTCAATTATTATTAAAATGAAACCCATGTTCGGCAGACAAGAATAAACAAATGAAATGTACACCTATTTCATGATGATAAATCATTTTCAAAAGGTCTTCACATGTATTCTGCATGTTTTACACAATTTAAATGCCTGTAGAAACTTTGAATTAATTGTACGAAGTAAAATATTTAAAATCTTCTTCCAAGAGTACGATTTTGCAGGGACAAATTTATGTTTTGGTTCACGCACTTGTTTGATTCAGCTTTTTAGTACACATGGCCTGACAAGTCATTATGAGTATAAAAGAATCACATAATGACAAAATGATAATGTAAATTGTTGATAATATGAAAAAGACAAACTTAAACGACAACTTCCTTACGCAGCAAATATTTTTCCGAAAATGTCACACTTCTGACCATCGAACATATATATTCATAATATATTCAAAATTCAAAACGATCCTACCACATTTGTACCAGTTAAAGATCTTGCAAAAATAAGAAGAAAAAGAAACTTGGTTATTAATTTTTGTCTCTCAGAAACATTACGTGAATAAGAAATAAGAAATATGTCGCTATAAACAAACTCATCAGTTAGAAATTGTTTGTTTCAGAAAATTTGATATACTTTTTATTACTACTACTACTTAGCATTGAAAAACTGGAGTATTAAGTCGGCATAGAACGGATGCAGAGCAGAATCTCGCAGTCGGTGGAATGGAACAGCTATATCTTATCGTAGATTCATGTTTAGGCGATTTTGCTATATGTTTATATAGCAACCGCTGCGGATCGTGTTAGAATATTCGTTAATATTATTTCAGCGGTTGATATAACACCATCGGATCCACGTTGGATTGGTGCCTGGTGGTTAGGCTTTTTAGTGTTTGGCGCATGCGCACTTTTCTTTAGTATACCAATTATGTGCTTCCCGCGGAAATTGAAAAGTAAAAGTAGATTGAAAGACTTGGAACTTTCAAAGAAAATAATCAAAGAAGCCGAAAAGAAATCAGTGACGCAGGCTATTAGTTACCAGTTAAAAGGTATTTCACATTTAATACTTAATAACTTGAAATATATTCGGTAGATTTCAATTCTTTAAGTCAAAGAAATATAAAAGATCCCCATTTTACTCATATAATAAACATTTTGTGCCATGGTTTTGGATATAAAGTTATAAGATATGTATGTCAAACATGATTTATTCATATTACCTAAAGGTTTTGTACATACCCAATAGCGAATGTATGCTTCTATGTCGTCTGAAGGTGTTCAAGTGTTTAACGAAATCCACTCACACTCGATCGAAGTGTTTGGTAGGTTACGTAAATCGGCCGATTTTACTTTTAGTCAGATTTGATCTCGAGAAGATTCTGAAAATGTCTGTTTTTGATTAACACCTTTTACAGATGAGAACTATTTTAAATACAAACAAGTAAGACCCTTCATTTCCAATTTCATTTTCTTCTAAATATGACAGATTTTGGACTAACGATTACACGTTTATTGCGCAATCCTGTGTACGTTGCAATAATTACATCATCGTTCATCAACGTACTTGGGGTGTCAGCAGTTTTGTCATTCATGCCAAAATATCTAGCGGCACAGTACACAATACCGTTGTGGCAGGCAAATATCATTATTGGTAAGTGCTATTTTAATGTCCAGGTTTTAACTCCTGCCTTTTAGTTAAACAGTACTTGTAATTATATGAATTTCTAATTATATAGATCTGTCCATATTCATTATTTGGCATCTTATAGCATAGACTTGGAGAGATGTTTGCATAGCTGATGTAGCAAAAGTCAAATGAAGTCATTATTATTGTACATTAAAATATGAAAAATATACTTTGGAATAAGTATGTTCATTATTTTAGGTATTAAGTCCTTTCTTTGCCCCAATGAATGTTAGTTTCTAAACGAAATTGATTTCTTGATAGAAATGAAATCTGAATGCGAGTAAACGTTTCTACACACTCAATATAATTTTTTGCCCTTACCTTTGTAAATAGTTTGTAGTATATTTTGAAGACAATAGTATTTTAGAAACTTGTAACAATACAGGGTGCGGACATGTAAGGTGTTCCTTATAAATGTTTATTATCACTTCTTTCTATTATCAGTTTTACTCAGCATCTTTATAAACGATGTCGAATACTTTAGAAGTAGTCTACATCATAGGAACATATTAATGAACTGTGAATAGTCTAAGCTGCAGAACTAGGATCCTCGAAAAGATACCCCTTTTGCATGCATTTTTATGCTTAGGCTTAATTGTATTTCGAAAGACATAGTTTATATTTTGCTCGGTGAAATGACACTGAAATTAATAGATACCATTTTTGTATTTGATTCAACTTAACACTTTACTTTAATTTTACAGCTTTGAGTTATATTGGAGCTGTGGCAATGGGTACTTTTATTGGTGGTGTAATATCGCGGAAAATTGAGATGACTCCACAGACAACATTTAAATTGATGGTCATATTTCACTGTATTAATTTTGTCTGTTTGTGTAGTGGATTTTTTCTCGGGTGCGATCAACCTGTTCTCTTAGGAGACAACGGAAAAGGGTAATGTTATGTTAGAAGTATGAACTTTACCAAATGCCCTCAAATGCATATATCAGCAATCGAAAGGGTCTTGAAAAATAACATTAGTGGATTCAATCCACTACTAAATCTAATGCAAATTGCATTACTCACGTCAAAGTTTGCGTGATTAACAGTAAATTGTTTAGGCATCAAACAGTTTAAATCTCAGATAATTAAATATTTATTAAATAATTGGTTATCTTAAGTATATCTTAATTAAATCCAGTAATATTTATGTATCGCTATCATTTTAAATGATGACATGGGCTAACACGCTTTTATTCAACATCCTATATAAGATTTCTGGTCAAACTATAACACGGCACACATTCTGTAAATACTGTTTGCTGAATTCATTATGAATTAAAATTTTAAAAATCATATTATAATTTGCAGATTATTTTAAGTAAGGTGATGAGTAACTAGCTTAGTATTTTCTAACTTCTAATTTCTAAAAAGAGATGTGTCTTCATTATACCGACCCGTTGATTCCTGTATACAAGGGTGCACTTGTGATGACAAGAAATATTTTCCGGTGTGTGGTGGTGGTCGAACTTACTTTAGTCCCTGCCACGCTGGTTGTACAGAGAAAAACGCAAAGGTAAATCATTTTGATAACATACACTGTGGTGGATCAACTGATTAAAATAATCTCTAAACAAAAATAAATTTATGAATAATAGGTGATAATATTGAAGCAAGTTTTGCTGTAAACCTAAAACATAGCCTATCATATGGCAACATAGATGTATCATAAAAGTACACAGATTTCAATAACAATCACCTTCTGATTATCCGGAACTCTCCAAGGAACTGAGCCTTCTTATTTTCCTTGGTGTTTGTTATTACAGAAAATCTATCATTATTGTTAACTATATACTAATTTAACAATTTTCGTTAGTCATATGTTAAGTTACATGTATGTTTAAATTTCAATTTCATCATGGAAGGAAATTTATTCATGTTCTTTAAAATATAACTTTGGTTTAGAGATTAGTTTGATCATGTGATTTCCCACACTGACATACATCATTTTTTGTATCAGTAACATAGCAAGTTAATTGTATTTACTAGGAAATACCTAAGAATTAATTTAATGTCGGGGTAGGTTAGTCGTAGAAGGCCGCATTTAATGCGAGAAGTTTTTGATTCACTGCTTGCCAAATATTCCTGTAGATACATTGCTCGGTGCTTTTCTTTTCTCAAACTCTCAGACGCACAACGCAACATAGGAAAAAATAGCAGACTCTGTTTAATCGAATAGGTTTATCAGAGTAAACATGTCTTTTGTTAAAAAATTGGATGGATTTCTTCATCAAAAAGGACCACAAAACACATCAGCACTGAGCACATTGGTATTAGAAATAAATGCATTATGTTCAAACCGATGAGGTAATTAAGATCTTATAATTAAGCCTATATGTACAAAAAAGAAGCATTATCAAAACTAAAGGAGAGTAATAAATTAGATGTTCGTGTTTCCTAAACTTAACTGTACATATTCAGGTCTTAAATCTTGCCGCTTTTATAATAATCTGTGAGCGAGCATTCTTTTACTATCATTGTAGTTCCACATGAAATCTCAGTCGACATGTTAATATATACACTTAAATAAATCTTTGTAGCAATAAGCATTGTGTAACTGACATTTTTTCTGTATTGAGGTAACCATCTAGCGTTGCAATAGTGCTGTGTTTATCGCATGATTTTTGATGGTGATAAGATTGCCCTGATTCTTTTTCAAATCCAGTCAGATTTTTGTTATTTCAAACTTTTTGATAGCATGCACTTGAAGTAAACATCATTACAGACATACCTTACTGCGTGCCGTATCAAATTTTATAATTTTATTCTTCAACAACTTTTAAATTTTGATAATAATATAAAGAATACGAATATATTTACAGTCATTCACGAACTGCACGTGTATTCAATCTGGCCATGCGGTGGCTGGATTATGTGATCAAGGCTGCTCCACTAACCTGTACACTTACGCTGCATTTACGTTCGTCGGAAGTCTCTGTGCTGCCTTCAAAATCATACCTACAGTTCTGTCAAAAATAAGGTACATGTTTGAGACGAGGTTACTTACATAATATCATGTGAAAAAAGAGATACTATAATTCACGAAACATTCGCATTTGATATAATAGTTCTTTGTTTTATCAATTATACTTTAGGTTTTTAATTACCACCACTCATTATTAATCTTTGGAGCCTTATTAATTTTAAATCTGTCAAAGTGAATTACACTCTGTAACCCTTTGCTGATTGAGTTAGACTCTATAAAAGAGAAAAGTAAGGTTAGATTTCCCAGACGTACAGAGCACCCCAAACACAGCCTAAAGTTAGGGAGTTACATTCTTAACCAGAAGTATATTTGTGTTTAACTTACTTTTCATTCACGTGCAGTATCATTTCTCACGCTATCTGATTGCATGTTGTATTGTAGATGTGTTGAGGAAAGAGATAGAGCAGTAGCATCAGCATTTTCTGGATTTATAAATTCTGCCTTAGGTACTCTTTACTGTTTATTAAATGTTAGTTTTGTATGTGCTGAGGCACCACCCTCCATATTATGATTCATTCACTTTTTGATGATTTCACCTGGAATATCTAGAGTTAATATTGACAACTCATTGTTAACTCCATTGTAAATAGTATGTTGAACAAGACTTCAATACAATGTTGTTGCAAATATATTGGCTTATATGCGTCCATATGTTAAATACCTTTGTACTTCTGTCATTTCTTTCATGGCGAATCAGTTATATTTTTTTTTACATAAGTATTTTTTACTTGCAATTAGTAGCAGAGAACTTGATTACATTCCATATTACAGGATGGATGCCAGGTCCAGTTATCTTTGGTGCTGTAATTGACGGAACGTGCACTTTATGGAAGTACACGTGCGGAGAACGACAATCGTGTTTGCTGTACGACATCGTGTTTTTCCGAAAGGCTGTTCACGGGTTTGGATCAGTAGCAATAGCAATAGCGACGCTTATTAACACAGCATTGTACATTTGCTTCCGGGTGAAAGGCATTACAAAATGGCGAGGAGAAGTAGAGAAACAAAAGCTGGACAAAAATGTGATTGTGCAAAATGACGAAAAGAAAGAGGAAGATGTGCAAGAACATATAAACTAATTTTCAAATATGAATCATTACTTCACTAAGAAACTTACTTCTATACACATTAAAATGCATCATCTAATCTTTAGATTGTTCTACTTGTTTGGTACAATATTGTTCTACCATGTAAAATTTTATAAAACATATTGCTTCAATGCGTAAGTATATATAAAGTTCAGTCAATAAAAGGTATAGAGTCATGTGTAGGAATTTTTTGCTAGACCGATTTGAAAATTTAGGTCCTCTAATCGATTGTCAAATGTCTTCTATGGAAAAATTGCACTTCTAAATCAGTTAAGGAAAAGTAAAACAAAGCAGAATTTTATAAAACATTTTATACTTGTAACTTTACTTTCTTTTCAATCATATGGCCGATAAAAATGAACAGGTACGTGTGCTTAATCTATACAATTCGCCAAAGATCAAATGGAGTGCTATCATTGCTTCTGTTTTAATTAAACCTTTCTATAATGAAAATTAATCGTAAACTAGCCGTATATAAAGTTTAACAGGTGTTATTCACGATTTTACAGATAAATGTCATTACGCCGTCACTTCTGTTTAACAAAAAGGTGAAAACTACCTTACATAAATGCTAAAAAGGACTAACATTTATGTAATTTAAGGTAGTTCTGCACATTTGATAAACCGGAAGTAATGGCGTTATGTCATATATCCGGCTAACGTCACTGTCTTTCTAAAGTTAAAATAAGATATTAAAACATCTGACATGTTAAATAAATCATAACAATATTTTAAAAGCAACTTGAAACTTTTATCATGGGCAAATATCTCAAACCTAAGCACTCGGACCTATACATTTCATTTCACCATATTATAGCCCATACGTTTATTTACAAGTGTGAGAAGTTTCATTAAAATCTACATTGTAGAAAAAAGTCCATTCGCAAAAATGCTAAGAAAATTGTGATTTTCCCATAGACTCCCATTATGAAAACTCGCGTTATGTCCAAACGTTATGAGACGACCCTTTCTTTTTATTTGCTGAATTTTCTACGTATATTTTGAGGTTTAGAAGAATCAAGGTTTAATCAAATTCTACATTGTAGATAAATTTTTGATCCGAACGTGCAGAACTACCTTAAGTGTACTTTATATTCATAGTGCTTAATTTCCTTGAACTCATGCAGAAGGTTTGTCATTCTACTTTTACAGATCTACAATCCATGGGAAACAATCCATGATTGAGAGAGGAGCATCTTACATGGATTGAAACTGTTTAGAATATCTAAGTTGTATATAAAAGTCACATAATAACGTCATCATTGTAACAAAGCTATACCGTAAGTGGAATTTCATTTGTCCACTCATAGAGTGAAATTGGTGTATTGACATTTTATCAAATCATATTAAATAGATTTCCATCACGTAACAAATTATATGTCAAAAGAGATCAATTCTTTATTTGAAATGAGTTTTTTTGTGTTTCGTAAACGCAGAAAGCAACATTGAAAACCGACAAGTCACGGTGTTATGGATAACAATCATATTAGAAATAGGTATTAGAGACACAAAATGTCATGTCTTACTTAGAACGTCAGCTTCTGGCTTCTGGTTGGAATTCCATATACTATGAACGTTTGTATAGAGCGACTCAGCGGCCAGAAGAAAAGTCTGCAAGGCTCATTGAGACAGTCAAATCTTTTGTGGAATTTTAAGACGCCTGTTTAGCTCTAAAAGGAGAGCACAGATCTAAGGATCGCAGGGTATGTATGTTCTCAGTGACAATTTGGTAAAAGACATTGTGTCTAAAATCATTTGTCCTCCATCTCTGATTCATGTTAGGAAGTTGGAAGTTACTTGCGGAGAACAGGTTTGTACTTGTAGAGAATCCATTTAACTGAAATGCTGTTGAAAACGGCGTTAAACCGAAACCAAACAAACAAACATGTGGATATTTAAATATTGTTAAACAATAAATCAGTTTAAAAAAAAAAAAAAAAAAAAAAAAAAAAACAAACAAACTTTTTTATATGTAACAGTACACATGAACTTGTACATTATTATGAACAATACACCTAGGGTTTATGATTTTAGAATAATAATAAGTACAATTAAGTTTTAAATCAATTTTGCTATCCTTCATTGAAAACTCCATTTAATGACTAGTAAATACAGGTTATGTTGTAGTTACTTTTCTTTAACACAGGACAGAGATGGAGCCCCTGGATCGGGCAGTTTAGGTCGATGGCTTCAAATTAATACGAGGAGTGTTCGATATGAATTGCTTATTGTCCTCTAGCTCGATATCCACGTGGGGCACAATAAAAACCAATACCTACCTGTATAGGGTTATTCAATACCTACACAACGGTGTATAAATGTACATGTTAGACTAAGTGTAAGACATAAAATTTGCCATTTGAATACACGCAATCATTGACCACTGTAGTAAAAATGGTTGGTAGAAGCGTCGACAAGAAAGATGAAATACGGGCTTACATCAAAGCTCGCTCAAAACTTTGTTGTTCTTTGAAGCAGCTGATGACTGAACTTTCTACTGCTTATGGACCTTCTTGTGTGTCTTATGACACAGTTCGGCGGTGGAAAAAGAAATTTGTGTCTGGTGCAGAGTCCATCAAAAATGCACCGAAATCAGGTAGGCCAAAATCTGCATCTCGATCTGAAATCGTTTCCAAAATAAAGGAAATCATTGAAGGAGATGTCAGATTTACAGTTCGTGATATTGCACGAAAGGTAGGCATATCACTATCAACGGTTCACCTTATTTTGAAGAAGCATTTGAAAGTCAGAAAGATTTCTGCTAGATGGGTGCCACATCTGTTGACTTGTGAGCAAAAGAGGCAACTGGTTAAAGTGGCCAAAAAGCTGCTTCAAATATTTCCAAAATATGACAAAAAGCAGTTTGCCAATGTCGTCACAGCTGATGAAACCTGGGTCCATTATTTTGAGCCCGTCAGAAAGGTTAGCAATAAGATCTGGGCCACTAAACACAGCAAACGCCCAATAATTGCCAAACGTTCTTTGAGTGCAAAGAAGGTTTTGTATGCAATCTTCTTCTCTGGTGAAGGAGTCGCAATAAAAGTTCCGGTGAAAAAGGGTAAAACCATCACCGGGAAGTACTACAAAGACGTAGTACTGAAGAAACTGAAAAAAGTATTATCAGAAACGACGCCCTCCCACTGGTTTTAAACATGCCCGTCTTCTACATGACAATGCCCCCGCTCATACCTCCGCAATAGTTACGGCGTTTTTGAAGAAAGAAAAAGTAACTGTTTTGCCTCACCCCCCGTATTCCCCAGACCTTGCCCCATGTGATTTCTTTTTGTTTCCGAAATTGAAATCATTTCTTGCTGGGCGGAAATACCAGTCCCGACAGGCACTTGGATCTGCCATTCATCAGTACCTTATTACTGTGCCCAAATCAGCGTACCGTGACGCCTTCAAGAAGTGGATACATCGGCTGAAACTTTGCATTTCTAGCCACGGGGAGTACTTCGAGGGCATGAAATGAGCCCTTTTGGGCTAACTAGAAATTTGAAGTCTCCAGATAGAAATAAGCAATTCATTTCGAACATCCCTCGTACCCCTCAACGAAGTTAATTCCTCTCTTGCGGTGTAGAATTCTTAATGTGTAGATACCATTCAGCTGGCTCATTTAGGTCTACCTACGTACTCACCCATATCTTAAACAATACCCAGAGTGTATCATGGGGTCTTGCTACCACCAAAAGCTGGAAAACCGCTGTGTAACTCACACCGTGCCAGTCTAACGTTATATCAAACAAAGGCAAAGTAGACACGTTTTCGTCAAATTAAGTCAAATTCATCTACTCTTTTGGAGCAATATTTCTTGTACTCGTATGATTGAGTATGTTGCCTTCACCGTGTACATAAAGTATCATTTGTTAAAAAACCAAGTGTACATATATGTTGTTTTCCCTGTTTATTTACTCAGTCAAATGTAACAGTAAGAAAAAGAACCAGATGTTTGATTTTTTATTTTTTGCATTTTATAAAAAGTATTTATACCAGTTATACCAGAATTATAAAAGAAAATTGACGTTGTAGGGCAATCCAATTATCCATATTTGAAGTTTGCCTCAATTAAAATGGAAGACTCATTGCTTTGATTACTGACAGCACTATCAGAATTATATTTGAATAGACCTCAGCAATACACATATGTTAAGTTTTTGGAGCATTTCCTTTCCGATGAATGTTTCGAAAACTAATTGGATAATATGATACAGTTGCTTCTGACAAAAGCTTTACCAGTTGTACATATTGGAACTGTAAACACGTCACGTCCTAATGGAATATGGAAGGTTAAAGAGGAGTAAACTCATTGTTTAAACATACAAGAAACGAAATATGTGCATAATCAACTGTTCCTGCAAGATGATAGAATGTGCTCTCGGCTGAAAAATAGATTCCAGTCAGTAAGTTTTCCTCTTTGCTAAATATAAGAGAATGGAAGTATTCTGACATTTTGTGATAGACCTAGAGTAATTCCTTACAAGGTATATGCCATGTACAGATTCCCCAACATATATACTAGTAACAAAAAATGTAAGAAGATCTTTTGGAAACATAGAATGCAACCAAGCGAACTAAAAGCAAACTCTGAAATTAGAGTAGACCCCATGATCCCTAAGGACTAGAAAAAACAATTATTTCTCATTATTTCAAATAATTTCAGTGATGAACATGTTAGAGGTCAGTTACAAAACCAGATATTCTATCTGTGTTGAAGTGAAAGTATCACATTATATATATCCGAGTTGACCGGTTATCAACAGATTTTATCCAGTCCAAGGGTCACATCAACAATTTTCCTGACACAGGATCAATTTTCTAATCGTGACTGACAGATATCATGTCATAATATATTGTCAGATACAAAATTATCACACATTTTGCTAATATAGTATATGATTATATCACAGGAAAATATACAGTTACCACATATCTATTTAACCAGTTTCAAATAACTGCTAAAACTTAATAAATAAACAGAAATTATTGTTGTGTATGCATCAGCTCAAAAGTAGCAACATAATCTGTTATCATTTTTATTGCTTACAACAGACCTATTTTTACATTCAACTTTTTAGAGAAAAAAACTTGATTTTCTGCGAAAAAAAGCAAATGTTGTTAATTGCTACTGAATATGATATATGCGGTCGTCTTTTACTTTTATTTACACTGTCCCGTGACTTTGGAGCATGGTGTGGGCAAGAGTGAGGTAGAGTGCGCACAGTAAACCGGTTTAAGCTCTCCAGTGGTTTTCTGCCACTGAACGTTCCAAGGCGGTGCCCCAATGTGTTCCTTTATTTCTTCGTTTTGTCCTCTTGTGTTTGCTTTGTATGTGTGTTGGCAGTATGCACATCTGAGTGCTGCGAGTTTCGTTTTGGGGAGGCTGTGTTTGGAACGTGGCATTCCCTGTTTGTTTTTCATCCTTGTTTCTTTTCGTATAATATAGTCACATAGAGTGTATTTAATGTTATATACATTTACTTCCTACTCCGTTGGTTTTTTTTTTGTATAAACATTATTAAAGCTAAGGGTTGTTGTTCATTAGATATTGTTATTAAAGCTGTCTTCTAATTTTGAACCGTCGATATTTTATCTATAGTGCATGAAAATGTATCAAATATACCATGGGCAATACCATATCAATACCACTAGATATCTGTTTTTGACATTTTTGTTTGGAAAATTTTGCCCATATACATACGTTATGAAATTGCATGACGTCTATGTCAAGACGGAGGGTGTATATAAAGTTTTGTCACAGCTGGAGATGTTTTTATACAAAACTGAACGATAGACATAAAACAAGAAAAAACTTCGAACGAAAGTGTTGGATGTATTTGCACGTTGAGCTCTGAATTTACATCTTCCAACTAATTAAGGATAATGTTTCTTTATACTTTATTGTAACAGAAAGTATTCTAGCAGTGACATTACAAGTCAAATATAAATTAACTGCGTATCATTGTTTGAACAATACAGAATTAAGATTACGCAATAACCTTAATTCAGGTACAAGGACACTAGATGATTTATGTTTCTTTATTTACTAACACATTGAATAACCGTTGTTTATCGTCGAACTGATGACAGCTGTAAACACTACTGGGTTTTATCCGATTATTGTGTTTGTTCCATATTAAGCTAGTATGGACTGGTGCTTTCTATTTTGTCCTTGCACTCTTCCGTCAATACCTTATTTATAATTTAACTCAACATTCTTTTTAAATTCTAAAACATTTCTGTTTACCTAAAAGTAGCACAATCACGTGCATCTGGTACTTCGTTTTTCACTTGAACAAGATACATAGTTTTCCAGCAAAAGTGCTTGTATGAAACCGTTACGTCTGGTTCATTTACATAATAATGAATACGATGGCATCAAGGTAGTCAACTTGGACCCGCAAAACAAAACAGTATTGACATTATACTCATTTGAAACAGTTACTATTAAAAACCACTTACATAGCTCTATCATATTGCAGCAAACTTAACCCTATATTAAATACAAACGCCTACAAAACACATCCACTAATTACATTAAAAATGAAACTTTTGCCAAAATCTTGCCAACGTTTCTCAACACAAAACATACACATGATGTCAGCATATCATAGCGGTATTAAAGTTGAGGCGACAGACATTAACTCTATGCTATATGTTATCTGATGAATTGTAACTTACCTCACGCAAATTAAATATATTTCACATTTAATAAGGTCTAAACCTAAAATTTTACTAATAAGGCTCCAGAATACATCTGAAACTCGATATATTGAATTATAAAGGATCGAGTGTTCACTTCGAGATTACCGAATTTTCACTTAAAATGATATTTTGTGCACGTCGTGGTTTCGAGACGGGACTTGAAATTATCTTCGATATAGTCAGAATTTTACATAAGCGACTTAGAGATATCGAGTTTCAACTGAACAACGCAATCTTTTCTGGAACCAGTCTCGAGCATCATCAAAGTACTTACGTTTCAAACGACTGCCGCCCTTGTATATGACTTGGATCCTTATTCATAATTGCACATTATTTGCACCGTGACAAGAACGAAGAATGTAAGATTAGTCCTTTTAGATATTCAAGTATTAATAATATTCTATAAAATATTCTGGTCTCAGGCTGACTGATAAGTATATTCATGCTGGTTCCCCCAAACCATTTTGTCCACTCCATACACCCTTTTTGTATTTTGCATATAATTAAAATATCCTTATTGTTGGATTTTTAAAGCAACCCGTCTACTATATTTTTCCGGTACAGTTTCTTATTGTTGCGGGCATATTTTGCGATGCATGGCTCTATTGCTATGTTTGGGTTGCTCAGTGTTTTTGGGAAATTTACCTGTACCTTTTGTATGTTGTGTATGAACCTTTCATGTCATGTAACCTTTGACACGTGTTTTTCAGGTTAACAAGATATTTGCTCCTTCTGCCCCTTTGTCCCTATAGATATTGAGAAAAAACATTATATGGCACGTCGTTACATAGACGCTCTGCATAAATCGTATTATTTTTTTCTGTTGTCTCTGGCTATCACAGTTAATCTGTTAACAAACTTGATAAAAATGACCAATAGTACTGAAATACTATTTTGATAGAAATAAAAATATATGTATATGTTATATGAGGGAGTTTTGAATAGGCAAATAAAAATGTGGTATACAAGCATATACAATAAAACTTTCAGTTATGCTAACATGAGCTCTGGAATTAATGCAGACTCTAACCGCAAGTAATCTGAAGTAAAACCTAACACAATTGATATTTAGGATTATGTAAATCAAACAGAAAGTTCGTATTTCTAATTTGCTCAGAAAAGTACCACGGAGGTGGAAGACTAATTTGTTTTAAATGAAGCTGATAGATGCAACGCGCTGTTTAAATAGTTCAAACGTTTCACGGAAATTTCTAGAGAAATTGTACCTCTTAATCCTCCGGAGAATGACTGGTATCAAAGTAAGTGATCAATATAACGCTAACATACAATAGAATGGTAAGTACTCGTAATAAATCGGAGGTAGTGTGTCTGGCCTTCTATTAACCGATATCTCTCCTGAGATAATATAGGCTAGTTCACTCTCACTATTGTGTAACTATTACAATTTGTCGTTAGAAATTGATTGATGCGAATATTTTTATAGATTATTTATCCTGAATTTCCACGTTTTATGTGAATCCTTGATTCGCTTAATAATGAATAAAAATATATAAAACATATTATGTCTAAAACTGTGAGTCATTGTAATTAGGTCAATTGCAAAGTAATTGTATCACGGCACGAATTGAATGGTACACTATAAACCTATGTTAAACCTAACCCTAAACTTTAGTCAGTTTACTGTACATTTAATGCATGCGTACATAGACCAACAAACTTCTATTTCAATATTTTCAAAAATAAGAGAATATGATAATTGGAATTGAAGGGAAAACCTGATCAATCTTACATTTTAACTGATTTTATTTCATTTTAAGGCTTTTCAAAATTACTGATCCCTCAACATTTGGTCCGAAAACAAAAGGGCGATAATATGTAATCAGCACAAAGCAAGAGGCGACCAATGAGTGAATTATTATATGAACTAATATTTGCCTCGCTAATCCCCTCGCTAATCCCCCATTGTAATCAAATTACATGCTTTCATTTCTCGTATTTCTAAAACATTTGAACATTTTGTTCAATATTTTCAAAGATAAGAGAAAATGGTTATTGCAATCGATGGGGAAACCTAATCAACCTGATCTGCTAATTTAAGTATAATCTTAATGTTTTCTAAGTTACTAATTCTTCAACATTTGGTCAGAAGACAAAGTTTGGTGTGATTAAATCGACACAAACCAAGGGGCGGCCAGTGATTATTTAATAAAATATCAAATTTTGCTTGTCATGAACCTTTGATTAATAATCAATCAAACTTCTATAAAACTGTCAAAACGAGATGAAAAATATAACAATTTTTGCGATTATGTGGGAAGCATAATGACAGAGTACAAAAAGATCGTAGAAAATAAATGTGTCAATAAATAGCTATTATGCTCTTGGTACTCTGTATCAACTATTGTATTTGCCACAAACAAGTGGAAAGTCTCTGGGAAATATCCCTGTCCATAAATACATTAACCTACGCAAAGGGCATTCATTTCGTAATATTTTCCCATGATAAGATGAATAAAAGGGGATGATTTAGATATCAATATCTCTAGATAATGCAGTCCATTTAACATAAAGAAATAATAGAATTCCACTTAAACTGCTACTGTGTTGCGTCCGGCTTGAGCCGGTGTCTATATTTAATAAGGTCAAGGGCTTTGCTCTCAAAACAAGGAAGATGCAAAACATTGCGGAAACACTACCAGTTCATAACGCGAAGTAAAATTGTTTTCGATATGAATCAACAATAATTTAACTTGTTATGAAATATATATATATATAGCAAGTGCCTCATTCAAAGTCTACAGTTATACAAGTCTTGAACTAAATACATTTTACTGCATTTTTGCTGAAACAACATTTTTCTTTGATTCCTTTTTAAGAACCTGACAAGGATAGAACTCCCAGATAATTAACTATGTAATATCATTTAAAATTCAGAAAGTTTCTTCTACCACATAGATACGTTCTGGATTAATGAAAATTATAGCTGAAATATTCCCAAAGAGATCTGTTTCGGATTTGGTGTATGAAACAGTAAGGTTTCAAAACAAGACCGGGAATGGGTTGCAATACACTTTAGAATTTATTTTATACGAACGATTACAACTACTTTCATATTTTTCAATACTTTAGAGCATTTCAAAGATAGGAAAATCAAATATAGCAAGTAAATATAGCATGTCTAGTTTCCAAATGTCTAAATATATTGAGAACTCGTGAATATTTTCCTTGGGATACGTGTTGAAAATGAGAATGGATTTGCTTAAACAGTTGAAAAGGATTCCCACTACATTTTTCGATTTTTATGTTTGGAGCAAGTAATATTTTTTGAATTTTAAAGGGAATGGAATTTTTTTTTATTCTTAATAAACTTTTGTTCGCTGAATTTGATAAATAGCATCTAAATTCCGCTTGTAGGCTAAATCAAACCGAGTCTGCTATTATATTGCTTTGTTGCGTTCAACGTTTTCAAATGATAGTCTTTAACATCTTCAACTTTACTTACTCTATTAACATCTACCTAATGATGTGGTTAAAGGAAAAAGGCTTGTAATTTCATTTTGATATGCTTTTGCACTACAATTTCTAATGACGGGAGACTGTAGACGTTCGAAGTAGACAATTCCGACCACTACTTTTACAATAGAAAGAAAATGCACATATGAGTCACCAATTATTTTTAATTGAAAATAATCAAATATTTACATCCTTAGTACTCCACCGATAAGCCTTTATCATATGAACTGCCCTTAAAAACAGAGCATATCCAAAATCAATGAAAACTTCCATCTAAGCTGCACGCAAGATGAAAAAATGTTGCTTTGTTAGCGACGGCTGTGAGAAGGATTAGATTGATCTCAGATTTGAGAATTAACTTCAAAATATTAAATACTGGGTAAAAATGAAAGCAATTTGCAGTACATTCGGTTCACACTGAGGCGCATGTAAACTACCTGATGTATTGTCCTGAAAGTTAATGCCTGAAAAGTTTTGTCACAAGTAATTGATCACATGAATTCTGCCATAAATCAAAATACAACAACAGAAAATTATCCAAATATTTACATGCATGATTACATGTTAAGAAACTTTCGACTTTCAATTCTATGTATGTCATTAGAACTTGACAATCGTACCGACAATTATTACTTTTATGTGAGTTTCTAATTATGGCAAGGAGAAGAATCTTTCCGCGTGTGATAATATGTCCAAATATCTCGACATTGGACGTTAAAGGTCTATAATGCTTTAATTTTTTATCTTAAAACAGATAAAACAGCTTTCCAATAAATGTTATGCGTAATTATATGGTTAAAGAAGTACTACTTTTAATATTGGACATGGATTTTTATAGTTAAAGCCATAAAGTGAGGTAATAGGAAACAATAGATTCAATAACGCATTCTAGTATATTCAACAAACCTTTGAGAAATGTTAAAGAAAGTAATTATCAGAAATAGGATTTCACAAGAACTTAATGTATATTATGTTTATAATGGAAAGTGTAGTAGCCGCATGTTAAACAAAGGCATTATGAGCCTTTATTTACTTTCACAGAAATTAACAATTACGCGAATCGCATTAAAAATTATCTCCTCAATTCGCTAGCGCATGATCAAATGTTAGCGAAACTGAACGTGAACTGATTTAAGTAAGATTGCAACTACACCAACAATTATTAAAATTTACTCTTATTTGATGCTTGTATGCAATAAGCAAACCTATGCACAAGCTTGGCAAAGTGCAAAGCATGCTACGTTTAATTTGGCGATTAGACTGAATTGAGGTACGCAATTTGTGTCACAAATTTATAAATTTATGCATTATTTTTAACTGAAATGGAGATGAGTTTTAGTTTTTAATTGTTGTGTATTAATAGTCAAAGATCTGAAGGTAATATCAATATTGCAAACAAAGTCGGACTAACAGCTTTATATACGGATAATAATAACCAATAATTTGAAACACTGTCAGGTTTACTGTCGTATTATATTTGGTCGTAAGTGTCGAAAGCTTATTTATCGAAAAAAAATCTTACTAACTCACGTGGAAACAAAGTATGTGTTTATAAAATGGCAATAATTATTCATGGAGGACGATTACAAAAAATTAAGATATTATCACACATGAAAAATACCCAAATTACGTATCTATTCAGAATTATAGCATATATGGCATTTCCATTATGCCTGACTTCATTTAGAATCCAAACCTGAAACTTAATAATAATCACTTCAGAAATTTAGTCCTGCTAATTTTCGTGCATTTCGTGGTTGATTTAATCCACGAAATTTAATCCCAACGCGCAAGTAAAATTCCCATTCATTTTTTGTTCAGACGTTGAAATCCACGAATTTACATCCCCGCGAAATTGCCGTTTTGACCAAAACCACGAAATTTTATGTCCACGAAATTAAATATTACTTATAAGAAGGTAGAAGGTTAATATCTTCTGGATTATAGAATATAATGATAAAAATGGTATAAATTTCTTATTCAATATCCTGGTGATGCAGCTAAATTACGAGCCGCCTAATCCTGTCTCTAACGATACGTCAACGAAATTGAAAGCACGGCTCGTTAAAGAAGCTGTATGATTCAATTTAAATCTTTCACCGACCCTTGTTCTATAATATTGATATTCTTTGGTTTTAAATTAATTACATTCCAATTTCAAGTAATCCAAAACATATTATTGATTGAAACCTAGACATGCTTAAATAGTAATACTTGAAGAAACATTAATCAGGGGACTTTGATTACATTTTCCGTATCACATGCTTACCAAAAGTAACATATTGCAAATTAGAATAGGAAGAAAAACTGTCTGAATACAGCATAAATATGTCATGGGAAAGATAAAGATGGAGTATAAAAATTTACATTATTCCAAGGAATTGAATATATGCGTCTACGACTTCTTGTGATTTTTGTTTTGAGCTTTTTGAAGGATCTCGCGAGGATAAATTTCAATTATTGTCCTTTAATTCTGGTACGTGTTTGGGTTAAGGGTGAGGTTTGAAACGCAAGTAAACCGTTTTAAAGCATCCGATTGTGTTTTGCAGTTGACCGTTCAAAGGCGGTTGCCCACTGAATTCCTCTATTCGGTTTTGTCCGGGTTTTCTTATTTTTTTTTACTTTGTCTGTGTATTTTTGAGTAACTGTCAATGATATACATATCAATACATACACCTGTTAATCATTTACACGTCAATACATACACCTGTCAATCTATTACACATCCATACGACCACCTGTCAATCATTTTCACGTCCATATATACACCTGTCAATCATTTACACGTCAATAGATACATCTGTTATCACTTAAACGTCAATACATACCCCTATCAATCATTTTGACGTCCATACATACACCTGTCAATCACTTACACGTTCATACATACACCTGTTTATCATTTACACGTTCATTCATACACCTGTTTATCATTTACATGTCAATATATACACAGATAGAAGGTTAAGTTTTTAGGGAGGCTGCATTCTTGAAAAGTTGAAGCCTCTATTGCTGTCATTAATTACCGTATTATCATATGATTTGACAAATATTAACAGGAAATTATCCAGAAAAACGTAGTTCGCCAGTTGGCTCATGATAACTGCCAAGAGCTGAAATGGAGCCGTGTGCAAATTTGATAATTTATGTGATGTGTTGACTCTAAAGTCAACCAACTACGATGTATAGTGAGAAACTGTCACTTACTCACGTAAAACTACTCTAGTTATATCATATAGCTAAGATACTGTCTAAAATAGGGTAAAATAATGACAAGTGCGTGTTTTATTCAATTGTGGACAAATATAAGGACATTTAAAGAAAAATGTGACGAGGCAATTTAAATGTAAGAAAATACATGGCTATCAAAGAATGATGGGGAACTACGATTTTCATATATCAAAGAGGAAACAGTACTTGACAGGAATCAATATTGCAGCTGATAATACCGTCGATCAATCTGAGTCACAGACAATTATACAAAAAATTCATATATTTGAGTATGCTTTTAGCCAATCTATTCCGCCTACCTTCCATTAGGACGTGTCATTTTTGCATTTTTAATCTGCATAATTTGCAAAAGCACTTAAGCGAGGCCACACCGGCAATAATCAATTAATACGACAAACGTTTCTCAGAAAAGAGGTTATCAGAATTGGTGACTGATAAGGATTTCCTGTATGCTCGATATTATTTACTTCGTTTTGTCATAGTTTTGTAATAAAGTTGTAATGGATAACGTCGTCAGTAAGCCAAACAAAGCGGGTATCTGACTAGTGCAAACTTTTTCCCACAAAAGTATCATAAACCGTTCATAATAACAATTCGAAAGAAATGAAAAGAAAAAAAGAATCTAATGTATAAGTGAGGATAAGGATTCTTCTCCTGTTCATTCATCTAAAAAGAAGTGAAACAAAATTTCAAAGTCTATCCTAAAGAGGTCCAAATTATTCGGAATATATTATGCAGACCTTTAAAATTTTATTTCAGTGTTTTAAACTTTTATTTCAACTGGTTGAAAAACGGCGAAATTGGAGGAGTTTTATAATGGGATGAAATTTGATTAGATATTCTTTAAAATATTTACATGTAAGACAAATAGCTTTTCTGTAAAGTAATAAATTGACAAATCCAATGCAAAATATGTTAAGGTAAACACCCGCATATACACCCAGCAAGACAAAAATGAAAATGTTGCAGGCTTGGTTTGACTAAGCCTGCTAGTGGACAGTAGTTGGAATGTATGTTACCGTCCATCCCATCTAGTCCCTGGTTGAGTAGAGCTTATGCCCTGAAGACATGGATCATTCTTTAGAGAAATTTATTTTATCTATTTCCTTTTCTTACATTCTTCTTTTCTCATAGTTTTGTCCGTCGAGTTTCTATTTCTCCGTGCCTCTCCACTATTGTACAATGCCCTTGACCCAAAAGTAAATTATATATTGTAACAGTTAGCATAACTATTTCTGTCACAGTCGTTTCTAGGTATCCCTACGGAGAAAAAAACAGTGTCATAAGGAATATAATTTTTGAAAGGAACCTTTGGAAGCAAAACCCGCAAACACGTAATATTAAGCCGATCCCGAGTCTGTTCATGAGACACGATGAAAAGTGCTACCATCCATCCACGTCCTCTAGCTCCTTGGGTCAAGGGCATTGTACAATAGTGGAGAGGCACGGAGAAATAGAAACTCGACGGACAAAACTATGAGAAAAGAAGAATGTAAGAAAAGGATCTTTTCACAAGTACAGCCTATGTCCTTATGACATGGATCATACTTAAGAAAACAAGTTCTATTTCCTCTCTCACATTCTTCTTTTTTCGCAGTATCGACGAGATTATGTTTCCCGTAATCTTTCTACCATTGTTCAATGCCTTTGACCTGGAGATAAATGTACAAGATATTAATATGTCTGTCCCTGACGTTTCTAAACCATAGATAACCCTACGAAATAAACGATGTCGTAAAAGACAAAATCTGTGAAAAGATCCTTTTGAAGCATAAAACGCAACCAAGTAACATCAAGCTGATCGGGTTTGACTGAGTCTGTTCTTGAGAGGTAATGAATGTGCAACACCCATCATGTCCTCTAAAACCAACGTTAGCGGATTTCCATTACAGTAAGAATGTTTTACTGATGCCAAAGGCAGTAGTAGTTAATAAGAGTTTGTTTGTTTGTTTATTTCGATATTGACAACATGGTAACAATAACAACATCCATGATTTAGTATTAGAATTTATCAGCAAGGTAAAAAATAATAATATTCATGAAATATGCATATGTTAGAACCATATCAGTACATCAATATCAGGGGTAACACAAATAAGGGAAGAAATCCCTTATTTCCATTGTGGTCCCTGTTAGTGATGTTCTGACATAGAGAGGCATGAAACGTGATTTTAGTAAAAATAAAAATAAATATTATAATTAAGATACTTATTATATGAAACTTGTTATGTTCCATGTTACTTATAAAAGAAATTACGATATTTAATTAAAAATTGCACTTAATTAAAGACTAGGTCAAAGTTTGGCACAAAAAGACAAATTTCTGCATGTATTATCTAATATTTCAAAAAAAGATCCTTAACAGCACTTTTGAAAACAGTTAAGCTGCAGTAAGGCTCCTTATTTGAGATGGAAGCATATTCCATAATTTATAATCTAAGAAGGAAGATGATTACAAACCAAAGACTTTCACCCTAGGTAGTATAAAAGACCCACTGTCACTAGACCTTGTTCAAAATTGAGATAATCCGTGAAACCAGAAAGAACAAGCATAGCCTTTGTGATAACAGAGTTAGCCATGTATTCACCAGTAAGACTCTGATCTAAAGTTGCACCTAGATACTTGACAAATGAAGAGGAATATATAGTTTGACCATTGCAACTTATATGAAGGTTATTATCTGACTTTAACCTGGGCTTTGACCGAATACAACTGACTCTGATTTTTCTAAATGCAGGGACAGCTTGTTATCAATTAACCACTGATTAACTGATTCAAGATTTTCTGTTAGCTCTTTTTCAATAGCTGACCTATTTTTACCAGATACCAAGATAGCAGAGTCATCCACATAAAGTAATAGTTTACTTTTGACTACTGCAGACATATCATTTACGTAAACTAAAAATAAAAGAGGCCCTAGAATTGACCGAGTATGTAATAGAAGACTCTGTTTGATTGAGTCTGTTCATGAGAGATTATGGTTCTTCACACGTGTATTTCCACAAAGTGCACGTTCTGTCGATAACAACACCAAAGATAAGATAACTGGTACTGATATCCATCTTTCAGTAATCTGAATATCTGAGTCTATATACTTGAGCAAGTGTGCCACGAAGTATTTAAACACACTATTCTATAATGTCCCGGTTATCAATATACTGTGTTCCTTTATGCTTTAGTTTGCCCCTGTTTACGTATTTAATTAACTGCAATCTATACATTCTTTTTATTTGAATTGTAATTGGGTACACATCCATCCATACACTGCTATGTTGTAGCGATTTTACGAGGCGGCATTTTTTGAACCTTTTTAACCCCTCCTCCCCTCCCCCCACTCACACCCAAAAATGAAAGTCGGTTCTATTACTGTCACTGCAGCTGGCGTAATATTATACAAGCTGGAACATTATTTGACAAGTTTCCTGTATTTTTCGCGAGCTCGGAGATATACAGATATGAGCATTTATATCAGTGAAGATACGAATGTTTTTCATTTTGATCGCTTTAAGTGGATTTTTGTTAATATTAGACGTTTGAAAGTGATCATGAATTATGGAATAGCCAGTAAACATGCTTTTTCTTATCAAGTTGAAATAGATACTTTGACATCAGGCTAATACGACACATTTAGGAAATAATAAAAGGTCATGACGAAAACTTTTGCTTACTGAATTTACATGGAACATTAATATATTGTCAGATGTGCAGAATTTATGACACCTTTTTTGCACGAGTATAAAAGTTTGGGTATACCGATTCAACAAATATTGAATAATGAGCCGTTATTGACTTGTTCCCACGCAATTGATATTACCATGTTCACGGGAAAAACAATGTGATTTATGCAGTAACATGATAGTGGCAACAAATGTCTGAAAAGCAGCTAATATACTACATACAACAGACACCTTTTACATTCTACATATTTTCCAGTATACTCGAATTTGTTTTGCAATCACTTTTTCTGAACGATTTAAAATAGAAGTTACAGTTGTATTTCCGTTGCAAAGTTTTAAATACATACTCGCATGAACGCTAATAAAGATATTTGAACAATGTATGAGTTTACTTCGACGTGACATCTAAAAGATGTTCGAAAAATAACTATTCTGAAAGTTTTATATATCTCAAATTATACTGTTAGGTCGAAGGGTTTGTACATGAATTCCAATCCGTTAATTTTTGTTCTGCTGGCACTGGCCAGTCAGCAGAACTGAGTGTCATTAATTAAGGCAGACTCGAAAAACTTCAAGAAAAAACACATTTTCCTGATTCAAGGATAGGCAATAATTGATTACCTAGCATCTCTCCAGAGTATTATAGTCATTCATTATTTACATAGTTGTTGTCAACAAGTTTTCCTTTCCTCTATTATTTTCTTCCCATACCGTAGTATTTTCTCCCGTAAGAATAATTAGACTTTTCATTAATGTAGATGTGCGATAAATAAAGAAAAGATGGTTTTGTCAAATACATTGTTATCTTTTTATCCACTGTCACTCACATCCCCTAGTTTTGTTGTTTCTATAGGACAAAGTGGCATGAAAGACATCATTGGAAGGTTTTCAGTATGTAAAACAAACAATATGTAAAACAAACACTGAATACGGGGGTACAAAAAACAACAAAGACTGTTAAAACATTGCTGATTTAAAATTCATTTTATCATAGACTCACACTTTTCAAAATGGAAAGACTTAGCTAGTGGATCATCAATCCGAAATAATGGAAAATACAAACGCATCCAACCAAATTTATTTTTTTAATTCCGTCTTACAACTAATATATAGTATATGAGGCTATTCAGACGATTCCACCCCACAAAGAAACCATAACATTACACACACATAATGAAAGTTTAAATATGATTTAAAAGCGTAGAACTTTCTTCGGCTATATGATTAAATATGTCACATTGTCAAGATACGAGTTATATGATCATGAGAAGTGCCTACGCCTTTTATATTTAGAGCAATGAAATGGCCCCAATCACTAAGGTGACTAGCTATCGTAGAGCTTATGAGACCTGTATAACTCATACATTATTTCCCTGGATACTTCGCCTACATGCTTCGTGTACCAATGACTTTGTATATGATTTCAGTTCTGAGCTCAATAATATCAGGGATCAGGTAAATCACGCAATGTTTTAAAATGATAGCATACCACTAATAGTTTTCAGCTTAAACTCGTATTGGCGGGGACTACTATACTTGACTAGTCTTTTGTTCGAAGTTCAAGTTAGACGATGTCTTTGAATCAATGACAGACGAGATGCTGTTATCATTATCGTTCATACTAATCCCGTGCGACTGAATTAGTCATCAAAGAGTATAAAAATCCAAATCTGTCTATTGTCACATCAAAATATTTACTTTCAAATAACGATAGTCATCGTTGTATATGGCCTGGATCGACATTTATACTAGCGTGTTTGTTTTCTGCCGTCGAAAGAAAGAAACGAATCAGATAAATTTGATCATAATTTTGATATAAGATCATACATAATACTTGACACTTCTGTTGTCCATATTCCTGCATATAAACCTATAATGTAAAGAAGTATCTACAAACAGGCCAGTTTTTCTTCTTTCCTTTTTGCACATTCCTAATGACCTGTGAATAAACATTTTCTTTAACATTTCACTTACAAATTTGTTTTAAGGAGTATTGTTGCCATGGAAACAAAGTAACAGTATTCATGCAGACTCGTATCATTATTGAAATCTATCAGTTCTGTCTTAAATGCTATTCATTGAGATACCTTATATGTGATTTTCTTGCTCAATTGTAAGTTTCAAGAAAAGGTCATTGAAACACATTCAAACACTCAATCTTCTGTGTTTTATTCAGTTTAAAAGATATAGCTTTTAAGAAACCAACCAGTTACATTTATTTTCGAAGAATGTTCTCAAATATATGACAAATGCTGACTTTAAACTAAGTCGACATAACTCTATAAGCGCGAAGAACCAGACATATTTCAAAAAGGATAGATGTCCCACGGGAAATGCCACATTGAAAGAACACATGTATCTGCAATTTATTTTGTGATTAAATTTCTGACAAAGAAGAGACAAAAAATGTATCCGCTATCTTTTTTATCCTTAGCATTTTTGTTTATATTGGATTTTAATTCATTTTCTGTATTGAAGCACTATTGGTCTTTCAGTATGTTTTTATTCACACTACATATAACACAAAGACTAAACATCTAAAAGACCTTATACCAGGAGTCAAGTAGGGAACTTTCGAATATTTTAATGATTTTATTTGTAAATCGTTCTCAATATCTATTTAAATGGACCTTTTCCAACCTCTGTCCAATGAAAATACATATTTTAAGAGAACTTAGAGACAAGTGACATGGCATCGTATAAAATCAGTTTACAAGCCCACCCGCTTAGCTCAATGCTTAGACCGCATATGTATATATGGATCGTGGGGTCGTGAGTTCGATTTTTTTGGCGTGCGGTATTTTCTCTATGACGATTTTATATGATACGATATGTCTGAAATAATTTGTACTCCACCTCTGATTCATGTAGAAAAGTTGGCACGCGCTTTCAGAGAAGAGGTTATTATCGATAGAGAATGTAAAAACCCTGGTTAGGATAACCTCTGGCAATGGTTTAATTACATAAAAGTATCTCTTATTATGTAAATAGCTTGAACTTATTTCGAAATAGAGAATTGCTATTATTCATAACCCTCCGGAGAATGATTGATATCTATGTAAGTGATCTAACGCTTACAGACAATAGAAAAATATGTACGCACTCTTAATGAATCTGATATGATGTGTCTGACCTCTAATTTAGAATATATCCCCTGAGATAATATCTAGGCTAGTCTTGCTCTCGTTGACTTTTACAAGTAGCCGTCATAAATGTACTTATCGATCTGACCTTTATGTTCCTACTCCGTCAGCAAAATATAACAATCGAAACTATATAAAAATAATTATAAAATAATGAAACAATACGTGCACCTGTTAAAAAAAATGCCACGCATTTCGAGAATGGAATATGTAAGAAAAATTAACTGAAAACCGAAGTGATAAAAGTAACCATAAAGAGAGTCAACGTTAGCAATTCAAGCGAGTTTTCTTTGCGGAATAAAACACTATGATTATGTACATGAATTGAAAAGATACTGTTCCCTTAACAACATGCACATTAATAGCTTCCAAAGACAGTTATTAAACTATATGCAGTAAGATTAAATTCTAACATAATCCGCAATTTTTCCTGTATTTTCTACAAAAACATTAAGACTATCACACTTCGCCCTAGGGTTCAAATTTAGACAAGCATACAAGTTAAATGCTAGTGGAATTTGAGAATAGCTAATGGGCTTGGAATGTACTAGCTAATTTCAGCTAAGCCTTGTCAATAATATACCAAGCAAATGTCTTCAAAGCTTGAATAAAGTCTGTTCTGCAGGTATACATTTTTCTGCATGAAAGGAATGTTATCATTGTTCAACAAAACTCTGATATAATGTATGATTGCAACTTGCATCAAGTTAACATGGAAGGATTTGACTTTAGCTTGTAAGTGGATAAAAATGGCACTAGATATTTTAAGCTAATAGAATTAGCTTACAGAGATTAAGCAGTAGATTTTGGCCAGTAAAATATTAATAAAGTAATTAAATATTATTGTTTAATATTAGCCGGTATCTTTTCATTTTACATAGTGAACAAAAAGGGCACTAGCTACTTTTAGCTAGTAGAAAATGTTGCTAAATTTGACCCCTGCGCCCTCTTTGGTTGTAACATTGACATTTAATCTCTTCTTCTAATACATTATATACACGCAATAATTCAGTGCTAAACGGTTTAATTATTTATAAAATGTTGTAGATCTATTAACTAGCGGGCGGAACCATGTAATGTTATGACCTCGCAAAAAACCCCGCAAGCGAGATTAAACAGTATAAGGTCATACCAAGGTGACATCACGCAACTAATAGCCAACGTACAGGGTCAAATTACAACCATTCCAATTTGGATCTGATGGCAAATAGCGTACGAGTTGTTTTAACTTGTGGCGATACACCTCAAATTCCAATGTCGTTCAACAGGAGGATATAAACTGCATTTGCCCTACAACAGTAGTAACTCAATGCCTTGGACGGGTGAAAGGCAAAAAACATCGGTAGTATAAATCCGTTAAACTGCTTCTCATCCCCACCATGTTCCATAGTCACTGGCAGGTGTACATCACTACAAAATGATTCCGAAACACATGCATGACAACAAATGGCACGATTTTAAACACAAATATGCTCGACATATACTATCTATAAAATAATGTATTTCACAGTTAAATATGAACATACAGAAAAAGATTCCGTATTGTACCTTTTAAATTCCGTATTGTATCTTTTGTATTGTATGCTGCCGGACTACTTTCATTAATATGCATGACCTGACACAGTTCTATAAATAACGCACATGAAAACTTTACTTTGTTCCATTTAAATATCGATAAACATTGAATATTTCGTTCAGTAACAAAACAATAAACAAAAAGGTAGAGGTATATAATAAAAGGATCATTATAACAGTATCTGATCTGGGATTTTGTATTCGGCTCTCGTGAATTTTGCAAAGTCGGATCACACTCGGCGCTTGCGCTCCTCGTGAGATCCGTTTTGGCAAAAATCCACTCGAGCCGAATACAGCATCCCAAATCGAGCTACCGTTATATTAACCCTTTTGTATTCAATGCCTTTGCGGAAGAGGACTGGAAAAGATAAGAGGTAAGGGTAGATATCTCGGAAGCACAGAGCACCAAAAACACAGCCACATAGCCACGCATGTGCATAGTAGGCCCACAACAAAAAGAAGCTGTAATGGAAAAATATTTCAGACGGGTTGCTTCAAACATCCAACAAGTAATTTATGCTAAAATAGATGGAGGAGATAAAAATGGTAAGGGGCAAAAATGGGCCGCGTGGGGTGGGCCGCGTGTTGGGGGTGGGGGGTCGAGGAACCCGAAGGGGAAAGTTGAACAAGGACGAAACCAGATCTCATATATATCCGAACGCGGTCCAAGTGAGTGAACTCGAATGACTGCCTCTCATTGTCTTCCATCTGTTGCGATAAACGCATTTAAACAGAACTGAAAAGCAAACCTCCGAATGTAAATTGAGTGGGCAACAAATATATGTCGTGTCTTTATTAGCCATATCTTAAACATGGAAATATTTCACAATAATAAAAAGGCAAGGCTACAAGCACAATTAAGTCGGATGTTTTCTCGCAGATTGTTCTTAAATTGTCAAGAGATTTTATTCGCTATTTTCATCTTTGACTGTTTACAGAACACGGCAATGTTAGTGTATGATTAACAGTAACTGGGATTTTTGAAAATCAGAACGATTATCGTTTAAAAAATAAAATATTTTTTGTCGTATTATTTATTGTATGAAAATATATGTCTGGAGCGGCTGTAGTTCTAGAATGAAATGTAAAATATGATAGAATAGAAAATGTGGAAACTCCACAGGTCGCTCAACACAAAAACGAAAATGTTGCAGGCTCGGTTTCGCTATTTGATCGAGCATGTTCATGGACAGTAGTGAAAATGCATGCTACCGTCCACGCCCTCTAGCCCCGGGTTGAACAGAACTCAACATTTACATGTTCCTTTGAGAGTAACGATTAGAATATATAGTCCATGTATTTTTGTCGGAAATAATAAAAATGTAGCTAGATCTAACAGAGTTGCTTTCATATTCATATTTGAATGCAAAAGATTCCGAACAACAAAACATTGTTTTACAAGCATATGACGCCATTTAAAACCCGAAGAATGTCCAACAGCTGCCACGCAATCGGCTTTTCAGCCGATGAATAGTGTTATCATTATTTATGTATTTCTCTGAATTTTGGTTTGTAGATTTTACAATCTGTCATTGAAACGTTTTTCTTTTCCATCGTTATAGATCAGTCTATGCAAATATAGACCAACAACACAATACTTAATTTCTGTTTCAATTATATCTCAATTATAAGTTTACAATTATTATGTCAGAAGAGAAAATGATAAGTCTTACTTTTCTTTCTCTGTCTTAACATTTAACACTTACAATTCCATCATCATTTGTCCGATAATCTTTTCAAAAAACAGAAGACGTTTAACAAAAGCTGGATATAACACAGAGTTAAAGAGTTATAGTTTTTTTTTCTTTCATAGATTTTTTTTCAAATTCACATATATGATAGGACAATTTGTGCTGAAAACAATGAACAAATAAAAACAATGGGTCACCAGGCTTGTTTTTGTGAAAAATTGTTTTGAGCACACCCACTGTTGCTGAAACTGCCAGCGATTTTTCAACATTTTCATAATTTTCTGCTTTTTTATAAATACCAAGCAAAATATACATCAAGACAGCACAATAAGGTTTATTCCTTTTACATATTTTATTATATACTTAATTGATATCATAGTCATATATGTAATACTATATCCTTACAATAATGGGTACAAATGAAGAAAAAATTGTTTTATATTCACTTCTGTAAACTTTTTTCAATGAAAAATACCCATGGTGAAGAATATTTTTTTTTCAAATTTTGAAATACCTGTTTCTTAGATTTTTTTCCTGTTTTTCTTGTGTGTAAGAAATTGTATTGTGAACATAAAAATTGCTAAAAATGTATGGGTCACCAGGCTAAATTTTATGTTAAGACCGCTTGAATACAACACCTGTTCGGACGAAAAATGGCGCGAACCTGACCAAATTGATTACATGTATTTCTGCTAGAAGTTAAAAAAAAAGTTTTAAAAATTCCTAATTCTTTCTATAACTGAATACTAAATAATCTGAAAGGTGATATTGTCTTATCATTACTAAGTCAATTGTCTTACATTATATGAACAACACTGTCTTGGTACTAAAATGCGATGCGAAAACACAACCACAAAAATGGCAAGATACCCGTCAGGCATAATATTTGTCAATACAACATAAACCAGTATCAACACTTGATTACTGATAAAACTTATCAAAAATGTTATTTCATTCAAGATTCCTCATATTTAAGATTGTCTGTCACATGTTTCAACAAATGTTGACTTCACTTCAGTTTTCCATAGAAAGTGTCGGCTGCGTAGAAAGATGCGCATAAAACTATAGGAATTCCCTTTAAATAAACATAATTTCGTGTCAAGAAACCTTGATTCATTATTAATCAAACCGCTATCAAAGTGTCAAATAAGATGAAATATATATCAATCAATGCGACTATGCGCGAAGTATAATAACGGAGCGAACAAGAGTTGCAAAATATAAATATGTAAATAATAAATGGTTATAATGCTCATGGGTGTTTCTCATAAAACTCAGGACAAATGACAACAAGGAAAATTAACATTCAATGTGCGCAGTCACTAATACAGCATACCGCCTAGAAGTAGGAGTATATGCTAAAAGTTAAGAAGCAAACAGCCTTTGTCAGTTAACGGTCAGTGGACAACATACAACGCACCTGACTGCTTTAAGAAAGTGTTTTCCTATTATTCAATTAGAACAACGTCGCCCACAGTTTCAAGGTCTTGCAAGGGATAACAATTATTCAAAGATTTGCCATGTTTTTTTTTAAATGTCAAACGCTATTGTTTCAGTGGAACTGACTTTACAATCCTCAATTTTATCTTACGACTTATATATCTGCACCTACAATTATCACCATTTCGAATCCATACAAGGGAGAGTTACTGAAGGTATATGATTAATTTCTTGGTTTGTGATATATGTATAAAATTTGCAAAGTCATTTGCAAATTGAATAAAGTGCGAAGCACACTGCATTTATTATGGCGACAAGATTTGCAGGAAGAAGAATTGTAATCTAATCACGCATATCATATCACAATTAAATATCATATCATCTTTTTGAGGTAAGAAAAAATGTGGTTTTTTTAAACTTAAAATCTGTACTTGCTCCTTTAAATTTCAAAATATTGACGCTGAAGAAACTATTAACAATGTAAACCCTGTAAGAAAAAAAGTCTCAAACAGACTATTCCTTTGATCATTTGAGGCAGTTTATTACGGTACGTATCAAATAAAAATCAAAGTCTTACAAAACATACAAAAACTATCTAAATCACGGTAATTAAACATATATACTGAGAACATGTTGTTTTTTTCAATGAAAAATAAAAATATCTAACAGAGTGAACATCACATATAGGAACTTTTAACACATTAAAGAATATCAGTATTATATTCTACTATTAAATTACTGTACAACACAAAAGACTTAAAACAAACGCTAGGCATATCTTCTGTCAAGTTTGTGAGAAATATTGCCATGGGTCAACATATGACTGACTAGATAATATATATTTATTTATTTCGCTCAACAGAAAAAGCAAACACATGTTCAGGCTTTACAAAAACAAGTTTATCTGCAGAAAAGTAGGATGATATCTCAACGAATACAATTACACCGATATCGTTTCGTATATTTTTCTAGCAGAAGGCTTGCAAACATTAAAATGCAATTAAGCGTTATCAGTGAATATCAGTTTTCTAGGAAGACTTTTTTTATTTTATGACGACATATATGTGGAGGCGTGGGAGGGAGAGTGTATGCATGCAAATGTTTCCGTGTGTGAGCATGCTAGCGTGCGCGCATAATAAATTTATTGTTTTTACATATCTTTTATACTGTATGATTGTATTGTTTTTGTTTGATCTTGCTAGTCAGTTATATGAAGTCGTAGTTTTACTCTTTTTTTTTTTTTGTTTTCTTTCCTGTTTTCACTTATTTTGTTCCAGTATGCGGAGAAATTTACTTTAGTGTCGGTGTCATCTGGAGAACAGATTCCTTGACTGATAACAGTATTTGTAACAATTCTTAAGTAATGGATTAAGCCTTTTACTTAGAGAAAGGAATCTCTCTTTTAGCTTTCTTAGACTTCGAAGTTATTCCATAATTACGTCGATTGTCTTAAACGATCATGAGTTGATCGATGAAGATTTCCTTACTTTCATCTGAATTAAGATATGTCAAACATTCATTTCACTTAAAACATATCTTTATATAGTGGCGTTTCAAAAAGAGCTGGATATATATATATATTTTGTTTCTGGCATTCTGAGGCCCATTCAGGTAACAATGTTTTAACACCATTTCTTTTTAACATAAACTAGTATGTGATAAAAGTATGTGTGTTACAGACCTGGATATGAGTTAATTTTCTAATTAGATATAGGTTTAGCGTAATAATGATAATAATAATGTTACGCTTAAGATGAGTGCGGTGGGGTGGGAAGCAATAGTGTTGCGCTTAAATGGAATCAGTCTAATCAAGTCTGCTATTATTTTTGTTTGGTTGTTTTCTGTGTTACGAAAGAATCTTATATTTACGGAAACACAGTTCTTTCTAAAATTATCAGAGTCTTGTTTCATATCAGAGTATATGAACATAACGAAAATGATAAAAGTATCCTTTTAATTACAAGCAACACTCAACGTTGGTATTGTTTTTTGTTATCTACTGAGGAATCTTAAAGGTAATACTAATCATTTTTTATTTATTACCTATTTTGTATTATTTACTATCTCTAACTATCTCTGAGGAATACTACAAGATAGGGCAGTCCTCACTCTTACAGTGATTTAAATCGTGTTTGAAAGATTTATATATCATTAGTTTTTAAATTTTACTTTAATTTGTTTTGTATCATTGCCTAATTACCTTGCAGAAAGTAAAATGACATAAACCTTCCGCCAGTAACCAGTGTGTTAGTTTGTTCTCTCTGCGATATGTTATAAAAGAAAAACAGGGACAAAAATGTCGCTTCAACAATGTAGGCTACTCACACAGTTGATCATACATAGTACGAAGTCATACTAAAATACTTTCTTCCTCTTCTCATGATCTTCTAAGTTCGTTTAAGATGTTTGCCGTTTCAGTAATAATACATAATTACACCTGTTGTTTATATTTTATTGAAGAAGCTTAATTTCTGTCTTCATTCATATTTAAAAAAAAAACAATGAATCATTGAAAACATTTTTAAAATTTAAAAGTATGGTGCTATGAATAAAAAAGTAACAAACAAATAAAATTGAATCTAAATTCAATCAAAAGAAATTAGAGTTCTAGTTGACTAATGAAACATAGATAAAAGTAAGTGACACGAATTAAGAGGGCACATTACATTTTGTTTGCCATAAAACGCAACCACTTGCTAGGGAAAATGCTGTTTTTGCATGTAATATTTACTACCAGCATTGCAAAATTTTATATAGTGATGTAGTTGGTAAAACCCTCTAAATTCTATTGAACATTTATGTAAGGTTTTGCAAATGCAGTTTTCCAAGATGTAATTAGTATTCTCACTGGGACGTATTGTGTACCATTTGTTGCAGATGTTTTGTGATTTTGTATCGAACTTTTCTCCAGATAAGAAGGCATACGTTATAACTTTTCAAGGATTAATTATGCTGTTTGGATGAAGTGCTTGCATTTTCTCTCTTGACAATGACAATGACAATGACAATGACAAATTTTATTTGCTCTAAGGCCACCGGCCCATGCAAAACATATACAACAAATATCTTTTAAATTGCATTGCATGTGTATTGTAGATCATGTTGACAAACATATAATATATAATATTCAGCTACAACATTATGTCAATTTAATATAATGATAATAAGTGGCTTCTTCCTACTTATGTAATTCTTTGCAAATCTTGTAATCTATTTTTCCTTTTCTTAAAAGCGTAGAACAAATATACTGCTAATGACTTAATTGTTTCTCCATTTTTGATAGACATTAGAACATTAAATTCATTTATAGTTGGCGGTGATATATATTTTTTTGGTATATGTAGCTTACGTAGTTCAGAATAAAATTCACATTTTAACAGAAAATGATACTCATCTTCTCTTGAACTGTGCAAATACTTTTATAAATTTGAATTGTTAATTTTAGTTTCATAGTAATCGGAAACACTTCTTCCGACAAGATATATAAACACTTGACAATCATGTAGAGTGGTTTTATTTACGAACTTTGGGACGTGTTTAGCTAGTTTATAGTTAGACTTTATGCTTTCCTATTTGATTGTGTCTGGCCGAAAAAGGTGGAAGACTCTATGAAAGGTAGTTTTCAAAGTCCATTGCGATTGATCTGCTTTGAAATGTGTCTTATGGCCTATTTTGTCGGCCTTGTAATTGTATTTCTTTTGTTACTCTGACCTCTGTAGTGAATTTGTGGATATGTGTGTTTGTTTGTTTGGTTTTGGGTTTAATGCCGTTTTTCAACAGTATTTCAAGGATATGGTTCTTTCAGGTTTTGTTTTTTCTATAAATTTGCGCAAAAATTCTTTTGTGTTGTATATAGTGTGATGTGTTTTAACATTGTATGCAAGGGATTAAACTGGCGGGAAATGTTTCATATACGCTGTCCTGTAACTAAGAAACATGGAGGGGATAAATTGTGAAGGGTTTGTATCAAAGTGACGGATTCAAGCTTTCCTGTAGTGGTGCCACTCACTGCTCCAAGGCAGCACCTCGCTGTTTTCTTTTATGTATTTGTTTCGTCATTGTTGCCTTTCTGATTTATATCTTCTATGTAGTTGATGCATACACTGCTTAAGGGTGGCTGCTTTCTTTGAATGTAACTGTTCCTAATAAATATTTGTCCTTGTTTGATCAAAACAAAAGAATAGCTGCCATATTCAGTTGCATTGTGCCCTTTTACTATCAAAAACATAGAATTCCGTCGGTGATAGGGAGGGAGAGGGGTGTTACACATCTCCTGAACATGCCTGCCTTTATTTTTCTTGATTGCGTTCTATGCTTCCAAAGGATTTTCTCACAGATTTAATTATGTCTTTGATAAATCAGCTGTTATACACTTACGGCCATTTCTAACCCGACATTTTTTAAATTCCCTTTTCTCGAATATGATTCAATGTAATAAATTTGTAACGATATATAAAATTGTTTGGCTACATTAGCTGTACAAAAATAATAAAATCTTTCAACCGTGACGATCCAGCAGTTTTGCGCCTGGTACGATTTCAACACCTTGCATGAGGAAATGTTGGTCAGCAAAATTATCGATTTTAATTTTCATTTAACAATTCTAGAATTCTATTCACCCAGAAAGAAACATAATTTAGCTATTAAAATTGTAATGGTTAGGACGAATATCAAGAGCGAGGTCGCGCAATCGGCATGTTGCAAGCCGGACATTCACTCGGACACGTAGGTAAATCAGAGTTTGCTTGTATAACGATACTTTAACTGCAAATATTTACAAAATGAATCTATTCACAATAAATTATAATGCAAATGTACAGTTATAAGTGAAATTCTTATATTGAGTTAATTTCTTTACAGGCCCTTGTGCAGGAATGGAGGAATATTCCTCAATGGGTCATACTGTATTACGTGTTGTTGATGTGTCAGAGGTGTGTGCATGTTGTGAGGACACACGAAGTATTACTTACTCGGATGTACAAACTGGTCTGTGATTCAGCGACTTTTCACATTGTTAGAATTTTGAGTCATGCCATTTTGTGAATTCGGATTTTACAGTGATATTTTTTAGCTCACCTGAGCAATGCTCAGGTGAGTTTTTCTGATCGCTCGATGTCCGGCGTCTGTCGTCCGTCGTCTGTCGTCTGTCGTCCGTCGTCTGTCAACATTTAGCTTGTGTATGCGATAGAGGCTGTATTTTTCAATTGATCTTCATGAATTTTGGTCAGAATGATTGCCTTGATGAAATCTAGGCCGAGTTCGAAAATGGGTCATCTCGGGTCAAAAACTAGGTCACTAGGTCAAATCAAAGAAAAACCTTGTGTATGCGATAGAGGCTGTATTTTTCAATTGATCTTCATGAATTTTGGTCAGAATGATTTCCTTGATGAAATCTAGGCCGAGTTCGAAAATGGGTCATCTCGGGTCAAAAACTAGGTCACTAGGTCAAATCAAAGAAAAACCTTGTGTATGCGATAGAGGCGGTATTTTTCAATTGATCTTTATGAATTTTGGTCAGAATGATTACCTTGATGAAATCTAGGCCGAGTTCGAAAATGGGTCATCTGGGGTCAAAAACTAGGTCACTAGGTCATATCACGTAAAAACCTTGTGTATGCAATAGAGGCTGTATTTTTCAATTGATCTTCATGAATTTTGGTCAGAATGATTACCTTGATGAAATTTAGACCAAGTTCGAAAATGGGTCATCTGGGGTCAAAAACTAGGTCACTAGGTCAAATCAAAGAAAAACCTTGTGTATGCAATAGAGGCTGTATTTTTCAACTGATCTTCATGAAGTTTAGCCAGAATGATTACCTTGATAAAATCTAGGCCGAGTTCAAAAATGGGTCATCTGGGGTCAAAAACTAGGTCACTAGGTCAAATCGAAGAAAAACATTGTGTATGCAATAGAGGATGTATTTTTCAATTGATCTTCATGAAATTTGGTCAGAGTGATTGCCTTGATGAAATCTAGGTCGATTTTGAATATGGGTTATCTGAGGTCAAAAACTAGGTCACTAGGTCAAATCAAAGAAAAACCTTGTGTATGCGATAGAGGCTGTATTTTTCAATTGATCTTCATGAATTTTGGTCAGAATGATTTCCTTGATGAAATCTAGGCCGAGTTTGAAAATGGGTCATCTGGGGTCAAAAACTAGGTCACTGGGTCAAATCAAAGAAAAACCTTGTGTATGCAATAGAGGCGGTATTTTTCAATTGATCTTTATGAATTTTGGTCAGAATGATTACCTTGATGAAATCTAGGCCGAGATCGAAAATGGGTCATCTGGGATCAAAAACTAGGTCACTAGGTCATATCACGTAAAAACCTTGTGTATGCAATAGAGGCTGTATTTTTCAATTGATCTTCATGAATTTTGGTCAGAATGATTACCTTGATGAAATTTAGACCAAGTTCGAAAATGGGTTATCTGGGGTCAAAAACTAGGTCACTAGGTCAAATCAAAGAAAAACCTTGTGTATGCAATAGAGGCTGTATTTTTCAACTGATCTTCATGAAATTTAGCCAGAATGATAACCTTGATAAAATCTAGGCCGAGTTCAAAAATGGGTCATCTGGGGTCAGAAACTAGGTCACTAGGTCAAATCGAAGAAAAACATTGTGTATGCAATAGAGGATGTATTTTTCAATTGATCTTCATGAAATTTGGTCAGAGTGATTGCCTTGATGAAATCTAGGTTGATTTTGAATATGGGTTATCTGAGGTCAAAAACTAGGTCACTAGGTCAAATTAAAGAAAAATCTTGTGTATGCGATAGAGACTGTTTTTTTCAATTGATTTTTATGAAATTTGATCAGGTTGATTGCCTTAATGAAATCTAGGTCGAATTTGAATATGGGTCATCTGAGGTCAAAAACTAGGTCACTTGGTCAAATCAAAGAAAAAACTACTGTATGTGATAGAGGCTGTATTTTTCAGTTGATCTTCATGAATTTTGGTCAGAATGATTGCCTTGATAAAATCTAGGTCGAGTTTGAACATGGGTCATCTAGGGTCAAAAACTAGGTCATATCTAAGAAAATGCTTGTTTTATCGCAAGAGACCAATTTTTTGGTCCAATCTTAATGAAAATTGGTCAGAATATTTGTTTCCATGAAATCACTAGGTCAAACGTGTTTTACACTGTTATGGAGTGTTTCTTAGGTGAGCGACCTAGGGCCCTCTTGGCCCTCTTGTTTTATTTATAACGTTTCATACTTATGTGTTTATCAATTTGAAATAAATTACGGGGCAGTAAGTCTTGTGTGTTTAATTATTTATATTCAAAATTGGAACGAAATCCTTCATAAATAAACTGTATCACATTATATGGGTGTCGGGTTAGAAATGGCCCTAAGTGCATAGCATGTGTTTAACACATGTTAACACATGTTCAGACGCTGACATTTTACACAAAACTTTTAGCTGTATGATGCCAGTGTATATGTGCCAGATCGAAACAGCGCCTGCAAGACACACATGTAATTTAAAAAAAAAATAGACAGTGTTCAATATTGGACTTCCTGTGGTATGATTACAATTAGCTGTTCAAAGCAGATGCATGCAAGTTTTGCATAAATTTCATCCAAATCCTTGTATTTCAAGAATTCATGACGCTATTTTGAAAGCTGTTATCAGATATTGGAGATTAAAATAGTATTATGAGCGAACAAGTATTTTACTTTCTTTCTAATATGATTTCAGTTTTTCAAATATGATACCAAATTCGTTGTTATTATAATTTTTCATTGTCTAACAGTATGCTTATAATGTTTAACAAGTGTACGCGACTTGTTCGGTAACACTGTCAACTATTTACATATCTATAAATACACTGCTGTCTGGTTTCGTTTCGGAGATGCTGTAATCTTGTATCTCTTCCGTAAAACTCTAAACTTGTCTTTTTAGCTCACCTGTCACTTTGTGACAAGGTGAGCTTTTGTGATCGCGCAGCGTCCGTCGTCCGCCCGTGCGTCCGTGCGTAAACTTTTGCTTGGGACCACTCTAGAGGTCACATTTTTCATGGGATCTTTATGAAAGTTGGTCAGAATGTTCATCTTGATGATATCTAGGCCAAGTTCGAAACTGGGTCACGTGCGGTTAAAAACTAGGTCAGTAGGTCTAAAAATAGAACAACCTTGTGACCTCTCTAGAGGCCATATTTTTCACGAGATCTTCATGAAAATTGGTCAGAATGTTTATCTTGATAATATCTTGATCAAGTTTGAAACTGGGTCACGTGCGGTTAAAAACTAGCTCAGGTCTAAAAATAGAAAAACCTTGTGACGTCTCTCGAGGCCATATTTCTCAATGAATCTTCATGAAAATTGGTGAGAATGTTCAGCTTGATGATATCTAGGTCAAGTTTATAACTGGGTCACGTACGGTCAAAAACTAGGTCAGTAGGTTGAAAAATAGAAAAATCTTGTGACCTCTCTAGAGGTAATATTTTTCACGAGATCTTCAGGAAAATTAGTGAGAATGTTCATCTTGATGATATCTAGGTCATGTTCAAAAGTGGGTTACGTGCCTTCATAAACTAGGTCAGTAGGTCTAAAAATAGAAAAACCTTGTGACCTCTCTAGAGGCCATATTTCTCAATGGATCTTCATGAAAATTGGTGAGAGTGTTTAGCTTGATGATATCTAGGTCAAGTTCGAAACTGGCTTATGTGCGGTTAAAAACTAGGTCAAAAGGTCGAAAAATAGAAAAACCTTGTGACCTCTCTAGAGGCCACATTTTTCATGAGATTATCATGAAATTTAGTGAGAATGTTCACCTTGATGATATCTAGGTCAAGTTAAAAAGTAGGTCACATGCCTTTAAAAATTAGGTCATTAGGTCAAATAATAGAAAAACCTTGTGACCTCTCTAGAGGCCATATTTCTCAATGGATCTTCATGAAAATTGGTGAGAGTGTTTAGCTTGATGATATCTAGGTCAAGTTCGAAACTGGCTTATGTGCGGTCAAAAACTAGGTCAGTAGGTCGAAAAATAGAAAAACCTTGTGACCTCTCTAGAGGCCACATTTTTCATGAGATCTTCATGAAATTTGGTGAGAATGTTCATCTTGATGATATCTAGGTCAAGTTAAAAAGTGGGTCACATGCCTTTAAAAACTAGGTCATTAGGTCAAATAATAGAAAAACCTTGTGACCTCTCTAGAGGCCATACTTTTCAATGGATCTTCATGAAAGTTGGTCAGATTTTTTTTATTTTGATAATATCTAGGTCACATGTGCTCAAAAACTAGGTCACTATGTCAAATAATAGAAATAAAGACGTTACACTCAGTTCAACACTGGGTCATGTTGGGATAGGTGAGCGATTCAGGATCATCATGGTCCTCTTGTTTATTTTTGTTGTTGTTGTTGTTAATTCTTAATTTTAAAGGTCGAAAGGAAAGTTTTCTAGTAAAATTTGTTTGACAATAAAGCCGAATTGAAATTCTGAGCATTTTTTTGTAAAAAGACTGAAATGTATTATGAACTGTACTCTTGATGTAGTATTGTATAGTAAACGGTGCACTTACACTGCCTTGCTATACGAGTTAACATTTATATCGACATGGGAGTAGTTCAGTATAAGTGCAAGATGTCCGGATTCGATCTCCGGTCAGAGCTTACATATTTTCAGTTTGTTACATTTACTGTAACATATAAAGTCTAAAGTAATGCAACAGTTTTAAACATTTGAAAACAAAGTTCATATTACCAACTTTCGGCTGTTGAGGCTGATGTATGATATCAATTTTAAAACAATGTTTTGGAATAAATGAATTTAAAAGTAGGTTATGGTACTTCTAAATACTCTATTCAGTAGTTTACTGAATTTCTTTGTAACATGCTCATCAAGAAGGAACACTTTATCAGCATTGAATATGACCTTTAATTTAGCAGTGATTATAGCCTTATGTACAGAAGACGCTTTTAACCCAACATTAACCTTTTACAGGTGGAAGCAGCTTCCCAAGTCGAAACTCAGAGGTGAAAAGCCTGTTTCACCATTGTTATAATGTTTTATGTAAACAATAAAGTTACTTTCTGTTTATAGAACATGTGAGGAAACGCAAACAACATTTCGATATAACATAACACTAAATGAGTTTCAGATTTACAATATATTTAAGTTTATATATGGGTTTACGTTCCAATTTAAAGGGACTAATCCGAACAGTTCAGGCAATAAATCCATAAGTAGTGAGTACTCTGAAAGTGACTAGTGGTAAAAACTTATTGACATAAGAATTTTGCATATAACGAATGTAAAGATTCCAGATTGCTGTTGTTTACTGAGAAAAAAAAAACAACAACAACATCCCAAGTGTGCATCGGAGTGTAATTTCACCAGCGGGTAAATGTCTTCATAAACTTGACATTTTTATAACTTTACAAATTTCGTGCAATCCAAAAGGTGGTATTTTTAAACAGAGATAGACTTACGTTATTATAATGACTTGCAAACAAACGCTTTGACTGGATAGGAAACATGGATCTGTATTCATTATTACTATGGAGAAAGGGTGCATTGGTGTTATTTCTTTCCTTTCCTTGTTGAAATAATAAAACTAATATAGCAGAATCGCGTTACTTTGGCAAATTTATTGTTGTTTTTTGTTATTAAAACTAACAAAATCGTTCATGTTTGACGTACATGATAGAGGGAACAAGAGCAATAATTAAAATATCAAATGACCGCTATACTCTTGAGGGGCTGCTTTGAGAATTTCGTATTTCAACCAGTCACTGCAAATAGTTATATTATATATAATATGCACTATACGTTTCAGATGAGAACGATCCGATGTTGCTCAGAAAGAAGACGCAAAAGCTTATGCATTTGATACACACACTCATTTATCAGGTTATGTTCATCTACTGCACTTTTATTTAAGAAATAATTTAAAGCAACAACGTGTGTTAACACTATTTATATAAGATGAATGGTTATACGTTGGCCGTTATGATTATTTCGAACGACGTATAACCACCAGAGTGTATAAATGGTGTTATATTTTTTTCCGATTCTAATATGTCTATTATTGTCAAATTTAGATCAAATATGATAAAACTGTTTATTTGCGGATGCCAAATGGCAAGTGGTGATGCTCCTTTGCCAGGATACGTCTTGCGGAAGAGTTCAGTTTTGGCGAAAATGACGGCGAAGTATTCTGCAAAACGAATAACCAACTCAGTATGTGTGAACATTAATCAAGACAGTGACATTTCGTTTTAAAAATGCTATACAGTAAAATATTTGATCGAATTTGAATGCGCTATTTCTAGATGCATGCATGGCACTAGATGTCACGTCGGCGCGACGTCAACATAATATCGTTGTGATGATTTAAGCGTTTCTAGCTAGTCATAGTAGAATGAAAATTATATTGTAAGTCCTCGGTTAAATGCATTAGCATATTGTTTTTCCCGCTCTGTTCTTAGCAAGAAATCAGACCTCTAAGAGTTTGACATTTACTTTATTCATTTCCGTTTTTTAAATTTACTAATGTTTAGTAATTATACCACAAGTTTGTTATTATGCTTTACTTATGCTAAATATTATTGGATTTGTCTTTCTCTTATATTTCCTTCTGCTTAGACGTAGATCATAAGTGTAAAAAAAACAAAAAAAAAACAAAAAACATGTATCAGCTATGAATGCTGTCAACATGTAGAATAGTCTATGTCCATCATTGTTTTCTTTTGATGAATACACCAATTTTCCTTCAGATACGCAGTCCATTTTCTTATAATTGCGTATAATGGACAATGTTTTCTGACCATAATAATATATGCATGGAATAAATTTGACTCAACTTGATGACTATATATATGTTATGCATGTTTTGAAAACTAAGGTCACGGTCATTCTGGGCGGTAATTCACATACTCATGTTGGCTAAAACGGAAAATATCCTATAGAGAAATATTTGTTTTTGCCCCTTTTTTAAAGCCAATATGTATTATTTTATCGAGTGTCGTTATCTTACTGGAAATAAAAAATCTGTCATTTTCGAGTGATATTATACTTAAAACAAGCACTGTTCTTTATATTTTTGTCACTTCTATGTTTTTGTTTTTTTTTAACATAATGCATTACATAATGTCATCAGCGCAATAGAGTGACGTTACGAAGCTCTATTACATTTAATTGTACTTTTGTGTTTGTGCAATACGTTTACCTCTTTGCCTTTATTGAAAGTGTTTTTTTCCATTCACATGTGGATCTGTGGCAGTGATAAGAAATAATTTTAATGCTTTCTACTGCGATTATCACAGATTTATTTTATGCTCTTCAGTGAAATACTGAAATTTATCAGTGAAATAAAATTGATATTTTCACTGTTTCAAACAGTGAAAATATCATTTTTATTTTTCATTGGTACGGAACTACACTTGAATGCAAAATGATATGAATTATAAATGATAGAAAATTCTTGCAAAATATTCTTCAGTAAAGGTATAAATGTACAAAAATAATAACAGGATCATAAATATTTACATTCTTTTATAAATAAATGTAAAAGAAATCGGGAAACATAATAGAACTATTTTTATTTTATGTTTTCCAGTGAATTATAGAGTTTCCTCAGTGAAATAAAAGTGATAATCCACAGTTTTGAAACAGTAGATTATCATTTTTATTTTTTACTGTTTCTGCCGAACTTGTTCCGGTCCTCCGTCGCGATCGAAGGCAAATTGTATACCGAGCGTTATGAATACTAGGGACCATAATGACGATGACGTCGTTAAAATGACGTCATTTGTGTTATGCTTTCTGCAGACCTTTCCCGCGATTTTCGATATTTTATAAATTACGCAACAAAAGTAGAATTTTACACATGAAATAAAAAGAAATTTTTTTTGTGTCGGTGAAATATCAATTTTATTTCACTCGTGAGCACCAAAAATGTCATTTTCACTCGTGGCTACGCCACTCGAGAAAATATTCACTGAAACAAACAAATATCCTCTATATATTTCACTTCAATGTTCATGTACCTTATGTGACTTAACCCTTTATCTTTCATTTTGATATCTCAATTAACTGATACAATTAACCCAGGTATGCTTTAGTTTGAAATTCTCAGTTAGCCACTGGAATAATACCAGGTATAGCTCATTTTGATATTTTCATTATCCACTGCGTTTCAACCAGATATATTTCACTATATTTTAAATAATATTAAATATTATTATAAATTTTATTTCATGTTAACTTTTCAGTTATTCACAACAATATTCCGGGTATATCACGCTTAAATTAATACATGCATTATCAACCTGCAAGGTAAACTGTACAAACAGTATACAGTAAAGTGAAATTTTCAGCATTTGCATTATGTTAAACCACATTCATATATTTTCTGAGACATAGCTGATATGAGAGGCCCAGCAACAAGCATAACACAGAAACAATTTTAAACTGTTTGTGTTCATTTAGGTCAGGTGTGTATTGATATATATATTTCAATATAGGATGTGATTGATCATTCAGTTTCTCGCAAGACTAAAAGTGAATTTTTTTCAGGTTTAGACGCGTAAAATAAGAAGAACCATTTCTCTGTCTGCAAGAGACATTCACACTAAAGAAAATCACTGCCACTGAACCTGATTGATCACTTATAACGTAGACTTAAGTCGTCTGAACAATACTGATATATGATCTAATTTCATCAACATTGACATTCATGAAGCTAAAGAATCATAGTAAGGACCCTAGAATTGATCCCTTGTGAACGTCAGCTTAAAAAAACTAACCAATATGTCAGTTTAAATGCGGATCAAACTAGTTGTAATTCTTGAAACATTTGTATGATTTAAAAATTACATAACAATGTTTACGGACGTTATGGTTAAATTGACATAACTCCGCATATGAAAAAATAATATTTTGTCCGAGTCGTAATGTTGTCACTGGATACATACAAAGGTGCATATTATCCTAGTATAACGTTAGCGACTAGATAAGGAAAATTTTTTTAATACAAATGTTTAACATGTAACATTAGCTGGAACAAAAATTCAAAACCAACTAAATGACATGTATTTATCCTTGTATTGTATGCCTTTTTAGACAACTGGTTCTCCGAGAACTTATTTTTTGCGCTTCGAAAGGAGGACACTCTAGTGAACCGGTATCAGTTCATTAAAGCGGCACTCTAGAGAACCGGTACGGGTTTTTGCAACATTATATGTAAACAGAAGACAGTAATACATTACAGAGAAGTCAAAATGAAATATTAGAACAAGTTCTAAGGTCTGACATAATAGGAAAGGCTTCCTTTAAATGATGCAGTCCCTTCCTTTGATACAAAACCCTACATCATTGTAATAAGAGGAATATTCGATTGATTGATAATATGTTATAGCAAAACAACTGCAAACCATAAAGAAATGATAATTCGTAATCATACATTGACGATAATAAAATAATTATAGAAAAAGATAGCAAACGTTAATGTCTTATACTTTCTGTTTTAATAGTCATTGGAGATTGCTTTGTTGTGATGAAATTGAATCAAGCAATAAACCTGCGGGCATTGAAGATAGTTTTGTAGTTTGTTCTTGTTGTGCAATCAGTCTAATGTAGTGTAGTTATTACTTCTGGTTTTTAAATCACTGACAACATTTCTCACACAGTCGCCAAGGTAGTAACTTTCAAAAATTGCCTTACAGTGTACAGTTGTTTACATTTCCTATCTTTTAACGCGAAAATGTTTCAGAAGTAATAAGGGCAGGTTTCATTTACGTTCGCGATCTAAACTGCGTAACAGTATTCAAATAAAATAAATCGCATACTTGAATACATGCTAATCTTTAATACAAAGAAGGAATTATATCACGCATTAAATATTGTTTCACTCCTTTTGATGAAGAATGGCATCAATATCCGGCTGTTGTATTCGTTATTATATAGGGATTCAGTGTTTACGATTTTTAATTATACTGTTTTAGCGATTAAATATATCTATAGTTCTCAAAATATAAAAAGATGGAAAATGAATTATGTTTCAATTATAATAAATTGAACAACTTTTGAGTTTTGATAAGGAATAAAGAACACTTTGTATTTTTAAGACAAACATTTTCATATACAGTTTACTTTCTGATGTTAAAATGTTGTACTATTAACTACCATTTATTAGTCAACTTATACAATTATAGTCCACAGATATGTGAAATAGAGAATATTATATTGAACACTTGATTTGTTGCAAATTTAAACTAGAAACAACACACAATATGTCGTTTTCATTACAGTTGGAGAAAAATACTGCCGCAGACTGGTATGTTTATTTTTGTTTTTTTTTTCTTCTTTTTTTTTTTTGTTTTCTTTTTTTTTGAAATATGCACTCTTATCTGGTCACATGGTCACATTAACAGATATTAAATCTGAAAACAGTAGACGTTATTTCGAGGGAAACCTGATACCATCTTAACGGTTATTTAGTGCTATATTAAAACATAATGTGAACTTAAGTATGAAAATTATCCCCATGAGCACAGTAACTATAACACCGTGACATGGTCTTTATTTGCAAGCCAAGCAATGTTTCTGTTTGAGAAAGAAATATTTTCTGTAAAGTGTGATATATATTGCAATACATATTGCCGTTTTTGATAGTTTAGCGAATTATACAACGGCGTAAGCCCATGGTTTTGTTTTAATATAATTCGGTTGATGTCTGTGACCATCACCTTTATTACCTATTACCGAATGGAAAACGTATGCCCTTATCTAATAGGAATGTTGACGTTAACCTTCTATCATAGATAGCCATAATTTAAAATCTAAAATTAAAGACAAAGTTTTATGATCTGATGTATAATATGAATGCAGGGCTTACTTGATATATTTTTTTCACAGTCATGCAAATTTTAATTATTGATGATTTATTTTGATATTAAACTTCTCGATAAAATTCTGTAAACATCTATCTTGTTTAGACATGATTTGTTCATGAACAATATCCTAGAGCCAGTCACATATAGCTGGCGGCCGACAGGGGCCGGTGACCAATTAAAAAGAAATGTGTTTCATTTGTCTAACACTTTTCCTGTTATGTGTTGGTGTCAAATTATCATAGTTCCCTGACAATAATGTGACGGTTACAGAATATGGAATAATGAGCGCTGACATCTATATTTAAAGAATGTGATTGTGACATTTCCTAGAAATAAGAATAGCAGCTTTAATTACATTTTTACAGCTATTTTCATAAATAGTCTTGCTGCACATATCATTTCCTCCTATGAATAAACACAACCACACACAGCTCTTCTATTACTAGTATTTTGTTTGGTTGTATTCTTTGCCTCTAAATGATTGTCTTACACATTTCATTATCTATCTCAAAAGCGGTCTTTATGTGCCGTGCGCTATCGGCCATAAGATGTCTCCCGATACATGGAGACAATCGCCAAACATGCGTAGTAAATGTTCAGTTTTATGACAGATATGAGTATATAGTCATGCATACAAACATCATGGTCGAATTGCACAAGGGATACCCGTAGGCCTTTGACGGAGATAAATGTGTTTTGTGTAAACCTGAACCATTATTCATATAAGCCTACAATTGTGTTTCTATTTTTATACGCCCGAAGGGATGTATCATGTTATGACGCCAGTGTCCGTCGGTCTGCCTGTCCCTCCGTTAGCAATTTCGTGTCCGCTCTGTAACTCTTGAAATTCTTTAAGGATTTTAAAGAAACAATGGTATAGATATTTACCACATCGAGACGACGTGCAGAGCGCATGTTTCGGATGGCTCGATTCAAGGTCAAGGTCACAGTTGCGGGTCAAAGGTCAGCTCTGTATCTCTTGAACCCTTGAAGGATTTCGAAGAAACTTAAAACAAATGTTGACCACATCAAGACGACGAGCGGAGCGCATGTTTTGGATGGTTCGCTTCAAGGCCAAGGTCACGCTTAGGGGTTAAAGTTCTTAAACCTGTGTTTCGTGTCCGCTCTGTAACTCTTGAACTGCTTAAAGGATTTTAAAGAAACTTGGCAAACATATTAAATTTATCGAGATGACGTGCAGCGCACATATACTGTATGCATGTTTCGGATGACTCGCTTCAAGGTCAAGGTCATACCTTCGGGCGTATATTATTCCGCATCGTGGTGCTCATGTTTAACTGTTGGGACATGGGACATTTTAAAGAAGACTGACAAGTAGAGAGCAATTTATGTCCTTTTACAGTATTCTATTCCCCATTTAAACATCAGAGACATTATGTATGAGACATTATGTAAACCTGTCCCATTTAGTTTTACAGACCTCTAGTAATTAAACAATTTCAGTTCATGATAATCTGTGAATTAAAACCCCGAGCGCACAAAGACAACTTTTTGACTTTCTGAGCATGATCCTTATATTTACACCCGTGCTACATGTCGTCAGTGAACCGAGACCACATGGATCAAAATATCATGTAAATCAGTAATTAAACATTTTCAGTTCATGATAATCTGTGAATTAAAACCTCGAGCGCACAAAGAAAACCTTTTGACTTTCTGGGCACGATCTTTATATTTACACCCGTGCTACATGTCGTCAGTGAACAGAGACCACCTGGATCAAAATATCATGTAAAACAGATAAAAATAAGGACAAAATTTAAATCCAAGTATTTATGATTGTCATTTTTTAAGAAGTGTCAGGCACTATAAACGAACATTTTTATGATAGATTTTAAATCTAAAAGGAAGTGGAATAAACGTGCTACACATAACAAAAACAGTTTTATTATATATCAGCACAGTTTTGTCGGATAATGTAGGTTGCAATGTAAATCGTGCTGTAAAGGAAAGCTGTCTAATTTTATCCTACTTACTATTTCCAGCATATCTATGGATGAGTAACCCCTCCTCACCCCGCCCCACCTCATTCGAAATGTTTGACCTTGCGATCTTTTCAAAATGTTGACACGTTATTAAATACTCTTACAATGTGTGTGAATCATTTTCAAAAGTAGCACTTCAAAATATTTTAGCAAAAATATCACTAAAGGTAAGTGTTTTGCGTCCAAAATTTTGAAAGCACGAATCAATACACCACACTTGCACTAGGCAGTGCATAGAGAATGGAAAGTGCTTAATAAGCCCGTTTACAGAAAATTTGAGGTTATTTCCAAACATAATGAATATGTCTTGAAAGGAAAACAAAGTATGGATCCAGTTCAGTGTAGAAAGATACATTTTTATGACACTAAAATTGTGTTTGCCAAAAAGTGATATTTGTATTTCACTTAGGGATATTATGTTTCCTCTTTCACTGTAATATTTGTATAGCCGACTAAGTTTCGATCGGGCATCTTGTGTTATGCAATGCTTGACTGTAATAACATGCACTCTCAACAAAAGAAACAGTCATGTCTGCTTCAACAGACCCGGGTGTTTGTAGCAAATAGATCAAAATATATATTTAAAAATAGCATATGTTCTGATCTAGAAGTACATTTCTTTTTCAAGTTTTGCAGGATCAATGATCAAATGACCGAAGAGGTATAAACCCTGTTCTAGATAAACGATAGTAACTTCATGAACTTCTGTTAAATGGCCGGCCATTTAGGTCAAGCCCCAACCCTTCTGACGATTAAGAACGCTCGCCCCTTTAACACCTATCATATGTGCATGCCAATGTAGTGAAAACATACACAGTGGACTTGGATCGTTCGAGTTCTTAGTGCGATAGTTTGTCAACTTTCACAAAAGATGCAGTATTTTGGCGAAGAAGTTTGTCTCAAGACCTGGTGTTTTATGCTGAAAATATAAAGCACAGCAGAGAAATTCTTTTAAAACAGTGTTGTGGTGAGGAAGATGAGCATTTTTGTGCACGAAGTGTCGAGGTTACTGTTCAGTTTTTAGTGACGGAATGAACCAGTTTTAAATATTCAACAATCACTACCGCGACCTGCTCGTTACGTGATCACTAGAATAACATCATAATGATGAAAGAAAGCTATGAGCAAATAACAGCAAGATTGCTTTTTAAAACAACAGCAATAATAAAAATGATAATAGTAATCATCATCATCATCATTATCAAACATCTCCATAACAATCGACTTGACTACCAGTCAGTTTCATTAACATCGTCTTTTTCTGTACATAAAGTTTTCAAATTTATTCCAGTAAGCTCGATATCAAAACAACCATAACGTAAGCAACAAAACCAACAAAAAGAACAGCATAATTTATCATCACCACATCCAAAATATTCAACTAAGAGTAACAAGCGCCTTCGTTTTCGGAATTTACGTCTTAAGGTCAATCATTTTGGAATGTTAGAGTTTTATCTGTAATACAGTGTATATTTTAAAGTCAATAACAAAACAAATAGAATTTTGTTGATAAAACTTTTAGAAACTTGGCAATAGTTTGTGAGTTTCAAATGTCAGTTGTATTTCTCTTTTATGAAAACGTAACATTGTCTATAAGAAACAGATAAAACACCACATACAGTCAACCCCGCGCTATAGGCCGTCAACAAAAAAATCGATAGCCATATTTGATGGTGGAGGAAGACGCTAGGTGCCCCGTCGTGCATTATTTCATCACGGGCGGGCATCTGTACAAAATTAGTGTAGTAACAATGGAATAGGCCAGCTTACCTACCGGCTTCGTTGTTCCGATGAGGTCTATAAACTCCTTATAGACCGCTTATGAGGTCTACATGAATTTCCAGACCTGTCCTATTTCTATTGTCTACACAGAAATCTCTAGTGCCTGCAGTGGGAATCGAACCCGAGTCGCTATGATGCTAGTCCAGTGCTCTAACCACTGAGCCAAATTGTCGACACACTTAGTACTCGTCAGAGATTAAATTTAAAGTTATGCGTAAGCGACCGAAACAATGCAGTAGAATCATGAGAAGTCCGTGCATTATATTTTAGGTGAACGCGTGATTGACTCCGTAAATATAGTATCAATTGTTTCAAAAAGTACGTTTTAAGTGAAAAAAAAAAATTGACCAGTTTTACATATCTTGAAAATTGATCTAAACATGACTTTACTGTAAAGTTTTAACATTCAATTCTTGATATTTGTCAGAATAATACGGGCATACTCTTCCGTTAGAGTGGAGAAAGCGTCATGAAACAGGACATTTTATTTTACATAGAAAAATATTGAGAATGATATAATTGCAAAAACTAGAAACTACACAAATTTCCTCCAAAACAGTTAATAGTCTGCTATTAAAATTGTGACGATTTTCTGTACAATTAACATGGAACATAAGTAACGAAGTTATATTTTTGAAAACAACCCAGTTAAATTATCGTGATACATTCCAAGCGTGTCTGAAATAAGACTGACAGTTTAAACATATTTAGTAAAGGCAGTTTTTAGGTAGTGGTAATTGATTGGAAACTGGTTAAGACACATTTCTTGTTTTCTCGAAAATGTTCTAAATTTGCTGAATGTCGGTAATTCATATCGAACTAACAGTTGGCATTTTTATGTCTTTAAATATTATTAGATATTTTGCACTGTACAAGGTTTCATTGATTCTATACTTGTATTGACATCCACAAGTATATGACAACTTCTACACGTGAATCAGGTGTGGAGAACCAAAACGACATTAAACTATATAATGTTTATTCAAATCGTTGCTACGTCAATCAAAATGGAGGGATCTAACTACAAACCTCTTAATTAGTTGTACTCATTACTTTCATTGTCAAGAAAACCGAAGCTTTTAATATCTTCTCGATGCTGCCCGCGCAGTTTTTAGCATATTTCGCTGTGTCTTCTTGGCGTGTGCCAAATCAGAGTATATTAAGATACGCATTTCTTGTGATAATGTAATGATAAATCTATATCAATACTTTTTTATAAGGCAATGTATATTCAAGTGGTAAACTTATTTTTTTAAATAATTATGAAAAAACCCCCATAAAATGCCATTCGCATCAAATACTGACTGATTGACTAGACACACATTGATGATCTCAGACAGAGACTTTTCCCCAAATGGCACGGATTTTTCATGCAATACAAAATGTCATGTCCTAATTGCTGACAGATATATTTACAGGTTCGTAGCAAGTTTGGCATTAGGTTATATCAATAGTATCAAATAAATTGTGACACATATCTTTTATCATACATACACGTTACAAACGTTCTTCAAATCCGAAACCAATCTGGTCTACGTAAAACAAAGAAGCATGTAGGTAAGTCAGTTATCATTCTCGGAATAGGTCTACATTGTGTTTATAGACCTGTGATGAGATTTGAAAACCTCGCTCGCTACGCTCGCTCGGTTCACAAATCCCTCACAGGTCTATAAACACAATGTAGACCTATTCCTCGAACAGTAACTATTACTTAAACCTTGAGACAAATGTATAGTGTCATACTTATAAACGCGGTGGTATAGTGATAGTGCGATGTGCTACTCTGTGTTTTTAATACCGCAGATATTAAAGAATAATTACTTCATATTAATCTCTAATATAAGTCAATACTTAAGAAATAATAAATCTGTTCCTACATTTTATCAGTTAATAAAATATGGGCAGGAGTTTGGATGCGTAATATTTAAATCACGAGTGCGTAGCACGAGTGATTTAATTATCCGGATCCAAACGACTGCCCATGTTTTATTAATTGATAAAATTATTGGAACATATTTTTTATTTCGATTCTAACAACGCAAATGCTTTTCATTTTACAGTACTACATTTTCAGTGTAATACGTCATTCGGAACATATGCTGTTACAATTTACCTCTACGGTTAGAAAGAGTTGCATAGCCAATGGAACGTATAGATATTTGTTTCTTTTTATCAGAATTTTGAGAAGTATTTATGAATTAGTAATCTAATAGCTCGCAAACTAATTATGAAGAGAATCATCAAATTAGGCGAGTTGACCATGTGTTACAAGTAACGAGCTTAACTTTATATGACGTCACATCATTATGACGTCATACTTTATGTCATACATTTATGACGTCACCGCTGAATCTTAATTAAGCTAAATGAATTCGCTCGTAGAGATCAAAACGTGTTTTACGGTCCTACACATAAGTCAGTATGACTTTTTATCATGTTTGTGTTTTTGAAATGCTGTTTTCAACCGTTTGGCCCTGGAATAATTCGTATGTAATGGAACTGAAGTAGAATCTCTTATGCCACAATCATAGGGGGTGAAATGTAACAGCCAACCATATTTTATCGTAGATTCATGTATAGGCGATTTCGCTATATGTGTATATAGCAATTGCTGCAGATCGTGTTAGAATTAAGAATAATATTCAGGAATATATCTGGTAACATTTTTTCCTTAACCTGTAGAGATTTGTATGAAGGTTCAAAAACAAATTGTTGTAAATTCTTTTCCCTATATTGTTGTGATAAACACCTACATATTCATTGTTCATTTAAACGAAAATGTAAATACATCAGGTACGACATTACTGGATTATGTGTAGTGTCAAAGGAGTAGTATTATTTTTGGTGTTGTAGCTTACCAATATTAATAAATAGCATAACTGCTGGTAAACACAAGTAGTCATTTTCCCAACGCTCAACCTTTTTAAAAAAGACAACGTTGAAATATCAAATAAAACCTTTCTTTTGAAGGATAAGTTTAAAAACTCATTTTAATGTGACTTGAAAGACACAAAAACTCAACCGCTAAAACGGTTTAAACATGGACGCATGAGGCATATTTAAAAATGACCCTCCCGATAATGCACAACATCCAATTGATTCTAATTTGCGACCTGTTTAGATCATGAGTAGTTTCACATCCGTGCAGTCTGATCAAGATCTGCACTGTTCGATATTCGCTCAGTATCTTGTTGGTAAGCATCCCTTATAACAGTTAATAGTAGTCTCCCAGTTGAAAGATTGACAAGTTCATTATAGAAATTTAGCAGGCTAAATGCTAAAGCCATACATCAGCTATGCAAAAATGACGATCACATCAAAATTAGATATGGAAATATACTACAGGCACTTATTCAAATTACAAGTTTTCCTTCCGACCAATAGATGAAAATACGATATTATGCTGTGCATGTTATAGACGAGTATTAGCATATATACTTATCTAGCGGAGAGTTGTCCAGTGTAATGATCCATTTTTTTTGTATGATTTGTAATCGTGCTTTTCAAGAATCAGTTTTACTCACAAGATTTTTTGTCTATCTAGAAAAGACAAGACACATCTTCATTCGCTCTATATCAGTTCTGCGATATGTCTCATTCACTAAGCAGTATGCAACATTGCAGCATATGTACGTATACTAGTACCATATTTTTACACCCAACGACAGTCTTCATCTTGGTTGATTAGAATCCGTAAGACGGAGGGCGTCAACCTAGGGCTATTTACCGGCAACCCGATGCTTCGCCTAGGCTAACCATAGATAGGAGTGCCATTTTTTTTAGTAAAACTGCATAAACATACAAGTACACCACTTGCGTACAAACACACAGTAACGCGTGCAGTCGGTTTTCTTTCCATGTCATTAAACATATGTACGACGAAATCGTGACTGTTTAATATATAATTGGGTAGGGTATATGGGTGCATTTATTCTTCTTTGTTAAATGGCTGGTCCCACTATGTGACTCAATCCACGGAGGTCATACGTAGCCTCTTTACCTTTGTCCGATCGAGACAGGATAATAAGTGGCTTTCCAAACAACGTATTCGAATGTCATCCTTGGGTGTGGGAGGTCCCACGTTATCGTTCCGTTCATGGCTGAATCTTACCTTAATTTAAAAAAACCATTAAAATATAAACATCACTGATATTTATATAGATCACTCGGTGATAGTATCCATATGTAAGGCACAAACATCTGACTAAAAAAGAGTACAAGTTTTAGTTGCAGTGTATATAACAAATGAAAAAAATAAGAAGAGTTCATGCTCGTATAAAGGCCATTTTTTTGTATGTAACAAATGTTAAGTTTGTAGGTAATAAATCAATATCATCTAGTGACAATGACGCATTAGAATTAAACACGTACTTTAAATCGTTAAAATCAGCTGATAGTGCAAAATGCAGTTTCTGTCTCAGTGTTGCTCCATAGTAAACTGTCCTCGTGTAGTTAATATCCGATTCAAGGAGAAAAATTATTCTCGTAATCAAGCGGCACATATAATTGACTACCGTAGTATTATAGTTTAAGAACTATCATCTACTTTTTTCAGAACAAATGTAGTCCATCTTTTGACTGTCGCTAAATTTGCTGAAAGACTTCAAAGCGGAAAAATGCTCAATGCATTTAAATCACACTGCTTTTGCAAGTGATTTGTATATGTACCCGAGAGGCAATGATGTATTGTACATAAAACAGAAGTTGATTGAAAATTAAGGTAAAAAACAGATACGAAGACCCAAACGTAAAACACTACAAAAGCGGCAACATCATGATAATTCAGTGCACAACAAAAACTCATAAAATAATTACAAAGTCATTTGTTTTCCCAACAGTATTCATAAATGTTTACCCAATTCCGACATGTTCTGTAGAAATGTAATACTTTCATCATAATTTTCGCATGTGATTGATTTGACGTAATTCAATTTAATAAAGCAATTTATATTAACAAATTGGGGTGAAAAATGTTGTTATTCAAGTACACTTATGCAATCGACCAAACATAATGTAGTTATCTTATTTTGATTTGAAGTAATTGACGATGAACAAACAGCCAACATTCGAAAGATATTGTCAACACTGCTCAGAAAGGCATCAATTTGCAACATTTAAATTTAGATATTTTTGTCTATTGCTAGTATATACATTTTACTTTATTTGCCACTTTAAATGTTTTGACGCTGTTAGGTACAGTTTTTGACTTGTTTTTTCCCGACGGGCGTTTGTACACTTAAGTTGGCAACACAACAAATATGATAAAGTCTAACATGGTAACAGAACGGACAATTGTCATTGCTGAGGAAATATCAAGAAAATAAATACACCCTGGAAAAATTTTACATGTATATCTAAATAAAAGTCATAACAGCCCGTTTTACAGTACCAGTTTTGTATACTTGTCTTCAATCTTTAAGGAACGCGCTATTAGTTTGTATCACCTCGCAACATTATTGTTCGTATAAAATACAAAGTTTATATAATAAATTAGAAAAATGCTTTAGCCAGTGACTTTATTTTCTGGATATGAGCAATGCATGACTTCGTGGAATTAACCTGTCAGTCATGCAATTACCAATATTTACTGCAACCAGTTTAAACAAGCAAAACTAAGCTAAGTGAATATTTGTCAATAATTATTTTAAGGAATAAGGGAACTAAAACTACTGGAAATGTTGCGTGCCGTATATTTAGGGAAAAGATTATCAAAGCATACGTTAAGTTTGATAATTATTTAACAGTCAGTAAATCTTTAAGTCTGTTGAAGATCGTCAGGCAAATGAAAAACATGATGACTCTTTACCCAAGTATAAAGCTATTCATGTAAAATATGACCGAAAAAGCGTGAATAATGCATGAAGCAAAATAATCTTGGTATTAAACATTGTTATCATTTATATTTGAATGACAAAAGGTAGATCATATTATTAAGACTCTAAGAAAGTGTTAAAGGTCGAGAGAAATATTAGACGTCTTGAGTCGTAATATAATCACATGCGCTTTGTCAATTCTCTTCGTCCCTGAAATATTTGCTATATCAGAAACTAATTGCTTAAACGATATCAGGAGCAACATAACCCATAAAAGAATACAACTAACGTATGACCTTTACAAAGAACCTCTGTATCAACTCTCTAAATTCATTTTATTCAAATTTTCATAGAATATAGATACAAGAAATCAAATGGAGACTAAAATTATTTTTTTTTTTAATTATAAGGGCCAATAATGACAGAATTTACAACCATATTAAATATTCAAAGTTCTCTTCAAGTATATAAGAATAGATATAATATAAGGCAGCTGATATAGTATAAAAAGCACAGACGAAATATGAGTAACACAACTCATCACTTTGAATATGATCAATGGTTTGACATCATGGTCGGACTTTCCCTACGGATTGAATCACAAATATGTGACAAGTTAATACATAATCCTTTTGAAAATGATTGATTATATGCGTTCATTGATATAGTGTATATGTACTGTACAATGATAAATATATTGTGGTATGTTCTTAATATATAAATGGCGTCTGTTTCAATAACTAAGGCTACTTTCATAAATGAGACTCATCATGTGTTTTCTAGTCTATATCTGGACCACACACATATTGCCATGTGTTCATGTAACAATATAGACCAATGTAAATGAGTTACAAGCACCACTATTTCTAAAAATAGCAATAGCAGTTTTCAGCAAAAGATCATTAGTGAAAACACTTCAGACATATGAAACAACTTCAAGAAATACCTTTTTCTGAATAATTATTATACTTTGTTACAGGTGTATATTTATACGATTTGTGAAAATGTGGCGTGCATTTCACATTGAGATACAAACAATGAATTTACATTGACTACATTGTTTCGTATTCATGACTCGCTTTATAAATAGTTCTTTCATTTGGAGATGCTCATGGTCATGCTAGTCAAAGATGGTAAGAAAAAAGGTTGTTGGAGGAAAATGATAAACGGGCCATTAAACGAGGGGCATGTTTTAAGTTTTGTACTCGGCTTGGTTGGAACTGGCCAGGCCTGGATCATACAAGGTGCTAGAAAGCTGTTTTAAGAAAAGAAGGAAAAGAAGGGCAAACTACCGAAAGGATAAAAACTTAGGTACTAAACCGTAGAGAACACAAGAAAGGAGTTTCCACAGGTTAATTATCTGCGCTTAGCATATCATCCCCACAATGTTTCAAACGTTTAGGATGGTGAAAATAAAGCAATACGAACAAACATTTTTCATGATCTTTCCCCTAACAATAACAACTGTGCACAAATAAGTCGATCATACATAAGATGGTAATGTGCTTACAAACGTTGTTAGGGTGCAAGATAAATTGTACATTTTCTAAATTGCAGAATATGTCGAAGAAAGAGGTATGCATAACGGTATTCTATAATGTTTTCGAAACTGTCTTATATTTCAGGAAGTCAGTAACTTATGTCAGTATTTGTTGCTTTAGAAATTCAATTCAATATTAAAGAATGATATCGTACATGAAAGCATATAAATAGTACATGATAAATAGTTTCGTCGATTACGAAACTGATATTCAATCATGGAGCAAAATGAGTACTCTGCAAAACAAAGATAATTTAAATATATTCAATAAATTGATATTAATTAATATAATTTGTTATAAAATTGCTATCATGGAAGGCAAGATGAGTGTATCAAATAAGTTTTTATTTTCACAGGGATATCTCCGTTTTTAGGCGACAAATCGTAAAGTACGTTTGTGAATGTTTTATAAGTACTTGTTTTATATTATTGTTTCTTTATAGATTGTGTCAAACTAAATATTGTACTAAACATCATTGAAAACTTATTTCGTTATTTATACGTATGATTTTGTTGCGGTCTTGTAATAATACTTAGAAACAGCTCTAAAGACGCCCAAAACGCATATGAAATGCACCTGTATATACATAGTGAACCGAGCAAATAACGCAATAAGGAACACACTTGGACGCTGCCTTTGTCTGCTTTGTAAGGTACTTTATGCACATTGTACATTATGGTTTTTACTGTTGGCTACATACAGACTTACATCTTCGTCCAATTTATCAACGTGTTAGTTTTAAAGAGAAAGGTAACATTATTTACTGCGCATTTTGCTTGTTGTGCTTTCGTTAATCGTGGACCAAAGTACTTATTTTCAGATTCTGCATAGAAACAAAAATATTATTAACATTTAAATACTTGACAAAACGACAGCCATTTTCTTTCCATGACAATTTAATAGAAAAGGCGGATTTAATCTATGTCAAGGAAAATTTCTTTATTTTGAACGACAATCTTATACTGTCGTTATAATGCTCAAGCCATGATTTAAGTAATCCATCAAATAAGGAAGGAGCAGTCTAAAAACATGTTCAGCAATGTGTTTCTGGTGTAAATAACTTTTAAAATGATTGAATCTACAGTAAGGTATGTTCTTATATTCCAAGATTGCAATGTCAGTTTTCAATAATTATGTTATTGTGAAAATTTTAACAAGATCATGAATTGGTTAGAAGATAATTGTCATTTAAACGCGATTTGTAGTTAAGCTTTTTTCTCTTCCAAAGCAGTAGCCTCTATGTGTCTATTACCAAAGCGCAACCCTTTTGAAGAACATAACATAACCAAATGTATATCAGACTGTCTGTTAACGATAGGTAACTAGCTGATCAACACCCCTCATGTCCCTGGCCACGGCTTAAATTATGTTCGTATAGATGCAATGTGTGTCCTCTATGAACATCCTAAAGAACTATACAAAACAGCAAGTTACACAGCGTTCACGTGGCATTCTCCCACACGACACTTTGAGACTACTACAGTGAATGTTAATTAACTTACAATAAGATTGCATACAATTGAAATATTTCAATTCAAGACAAGAACATCAAACGAATACTTCATTAAGCCACATTTAAAATTCAATTCTGAACATTCTGAACACTAACCCTTAATCTTTATATTGATCACCATTCAATTTGTTTTTCACGCTTATAGTGGTCTACAATTTGAAAAAGAAATATATCATACTCCAGACCCGAACCCTATTTGTGTGTGTGTGTGGGGGGGGGGGGAGGGGAAGGGGGATAGGAGTGGGGGGAGGTGTATCCCTATCCCCTCCCCAGTTGCCTGAAAAAATAACCTTTATTCATAAAAGTATAGAACAAAATATGTACAAGAGTCCAACAGATGTTACTTTCATTTCAAAATGTTCTTGACAAACTCACAATTTAGACAAAAAGTTTACCAGATGCTACAAAATTTCATACCTGTATTTAATTTACTTTATTTTCCGTATTTAATTTACTTTATTTTCTAGAGGGAGACCCGACGTCATCCCTTACATTACTGTGTACCACCTCCCGTAGTTAGCCCCTGAGGCTGAACAATATTTTGGGTTCTGTCAAAAGAATGTATACAGTTAGATCATTATAAGCCTCGGTCTCTACTTGCGTACAGATTGATGATATTCAGGTACTCTGAGCTTAATCCAAAAAGCATCAGATGCAATTAATTCGTCTCTGTTTTTCCTAAGATCCGCCTTGTGGATGAAGCCTTCGCCATCCGTTTGTAGCCACAGTCAAAATCCGGGTCAATATTCTTCTGTTTCCATTGCAGTGTAAACTTGTGGGAAGTTCAGTTCAGAATGTGTGTGACTCCGATTCCGTTGTAGATACTCAATACTTCCAGGGTTTCTTCCTTTACTTTAGTTTGCGGCCTCAGTGAATTTCAGCAACATAAGATAAAACTTCTCAATACATATGCAGGAGGATTGTACTCAAAAGTGAAGAAGTACACACGGAGTCTTCTGATGAAACTTTTACTTTATATACCAAGATCGGGCGCAAAAATTAACTTTGAATCTCAGCTGTACAGCTGTACAGCTGTACAACTGAACGTTGCAAAGCCAAGACAGTCAGACACGTAGTTTTGATAACTATTACCATGTGTAGTATATCGTTTAATTACATGTTTTACAGTGAATTACATAAATATTAAGGTGAAATTATATATTTTATTTTCACAGTGACTGGTAAGAAACTATAAAATGGGTAAATTTAGTCAAAACACGAGACAAAAAGAGTATGTGTTTGTTTAACATCGTTAAAATTTTGGCTCTGGTGTTCACTCGTGAAAGATATTTGAATCTTACACTGAAAAAAAAATATCCTATAATTTATCACGTATAGCAGATCTTGACAGTTATGATGCAATTTGATTTATTTGGTTAAGATATCACATATATAACAGTATCTTCTTCAAAGTGAACATTTTCTTCGATTTGAACGCAACCTATCGATTACAACGCTTGAAAGTTGAAAGATGAATAATCCAATACTTTTAGCAGAATACAAACTGCCTGAACATTTTCATTTGCAGTTCTCTTGTTTAAATCTTTAATACCGTCTGATGTCCGTCCCTGTGTCCTATAAAAGTGAAATAACATTAAACGGGAAATGGAAGGTGGGAAAGGGAAATGTGATAAAACAATAACACCTGTCTTTAAAGCTTGATTAGTTTTCTATTATACCTTATGTTTGTAAAATACCAAGGTTATATGCAAATATATAGGATATTGGTAATGTTGGGATGTAGAATATAATTGCAAGTAGGCACCAAGGACAGACTCTGTTATTGCTTGAGGTATATGCTTTAAAAGGAAATTTTATAGATATACACTTTTATAGAGGTCGATGCTTTTACTTAAAAACTTTCAGAACGCTTTTGGTCAATTATTACCTTTCGGGACTAAGTGAAATCATTTTCTAGTTATCTGGTATAAATTACTAAGCAAAATTATAAGGGCATATACAATTAATTCCATCAATTATCAACTGTAAAAGAATTGAAAGGACCAAGTTATAAACCTATTTTGATACGGTGACCTTTTTAATCAATCTTGAATCAAAGCAAAAACTGTTACTGCAGTTTGTACATTCGTTTTCACTTGATCTTCAGTCTGAATCAGATCTGTATTCATTACCGTTTCGAGTAGCAAATTCAATTAATGACAGATTTGTATTGCTTCGCTGCAAGTCCAGGCTTAATAAAGCAGGCTTGATTTTCGTTTTAACTAGAGGCCTACGCAATTCATAAAGATTATTAAAACAAATTATGGTGTGCAGAAAACCTCACTTGAAACCACAGCTACGTTCAGTTGGAATGGAAGGATAAAACTTAGTTTTTAAGAATGTCTCTCACTGAAAATGCTTCAGAATGTTCGAAAAGGAAAGTTTTAGATTATGTCGGGCATAATAAATTTATTCGTATGATATGCAAACGCATTAGTCTGATTGATACAGGAGATTGATTCAGCTTCATGTAATGAAATCAAGCAATTAAGGTTACAGTTAAGAGCAAATTTATTGTTTCTAAACGTAATGTATCGAATCGAATGTATTAAGCAATCATCTGTATCTTCGGCATTTAATTTAATGACCAGCAAATCCTCAACATCTGAACGAGATTAAACACAGTTAAAGCGACTGGAGAGATACCGCGTGTTCAGAGGGTTAAAATCGGTAAGGTTATATATATCTGTGACACTCGTCCAAACGTTATCTTATAAATACATTTTTTCGAACATAAACCTTTTACAATAGTATGATTTTTATTCGAAACACTTGGAATGAAATGCCGAAGGATTCAAACGAGTCTGCTGAGACTGTTTTCGTGAAAAAAAATCATCTAGTGCAGCCTTTGTTCTACCTATGTCTAATTTAGCGTTTACTGAAACAGGGCATATAAAATATAATTATATAATTTCATAAGCGATAAATGGACAACTGGTATGTTTACTGTTTTCTAGTAAAAAAAGTGTCGTACGTTATGTTAAATTATCAAATACATGAATATTTAGCCGCTGCTTGGCGAAGTGAGGTGTGTTGCACAATACCTCAAATAAACTCAGTCAAACCGAAGTTTTTTTTATTGTTGTGCTTGGTTGCGTTCTATGCTTTTAAATGATTTTTGTTAAGGCTTTATCATCTCATCAGTATCTAGTCTAGGTCAATATTGCTGGAATTGGTATAAATTCAAGTATTCATCCTACACAGAAAATTAGTCGGGATTTCAGCAGCGGCCAGAAATTGAACACCTATCCCTGACGTTACAGTCAAACACCCTAACCACTACACCAATTACTCCCTTTCCTGTATAATTTGAGCAGTGCTTTAAATATATCACTAGACGAGGACTTAGTTTGACATTGTTGGCTGATCGCAAACAACATAATAAATGTCTACGTTTCAGCAATTTGCAGTATAATAGTAACGAGTTAGGACAGCAGACATAAAAGAATGTTTATTAAAGATTGCCAATGCTTTCATTTAACAGCATTATACTAAGAATTGTTTCTATTTTTCTTCATTGTTGTATATGTGATTAAGTTGGCAAAGAAGCTTGTTTTGAGGCCAGAACGTAACCAAACAAATTAATAGTAGACTAGATTTGAAAGAGTTTATGAAATGTGCAACTATCCTCACATCACCTAGCAGTGGTTGATTGCCTATTATATTGCATTGTGTTGTTTGTTTTATCATATTAATTCATAATTCGATTTAGACTCTTGATTTTGTTCTGATGTTTAATACAACATAATATCTTTTAAAGTTTTGCATGTAGTGCTTTCGTCATTACCTCTCTTGAACAGTCTCATTCAAACAAATTCTGCTAATTTCTTGCTCGCTTGTGTCCAGCCTTCTTTCTGACTATTATTTCCGTATCAGTATTTGTCGGTATTGTCTTCCCACCTTAGTAAAGAAACGATATAAGATTTGATATTTGTTTTTGTCTAATAAAATATATACGCCATTTTGCAATATGATTCGATAAAAGTAAAAATTGTCAAGATCACCCACGTTGGATCCGATATCAAATACTATATATACTATGCTTATTCCCAAAATGTACCAGAGATGTAATGCAGGAAAGTTTTGATGCTATCACTTTATTTGTCATGTACGAAATTATGTAAGAAAGCATGTAAGATACAAATTAAGAAACCATATAAATAATTATGTAAGACACATGAAAGCAATTATATAATGATGGAAACCGTGTAAGAAACCATGTAAGAAGCCAGCCATGTCATGAAACACGGAACATGTAAGAATCCCTGAACAAATTATGTCAGAAACTATGTCAGAAATGTAGAAAGAAGTTTCCTATCTAAGATTTAATACTGCTTAATATATTTACAAATGTACACATTTAGGGCTATTCGTAACATGAATTATATCGCATCATCAAACAAGGCTCATCGCCATAAATCTCTCAGGGAGGACGCTGTTTAGGTATTGCCTTCTGACATCTTTCATGGCATTCTATAAGGTATTCCACTTGTTATTCTGCACTCTACGGGTGAGCTTTGAGTCTTGCTAGGGGTGCATCTGCTGGGAATAGCTTTTAATTATACTGTCTGTTAGCTTTGTAACATGGTTGTAATTAAAAATGAGGTTGTACACCTTATACGGTTTTCAACATACCAAGGGTGTTTACCTAATGACTGACTTAAGGCATTGGCTCATTTATTTTGCTTATGTAGTCCTCGTTTTCTTATGTGTTTTCTTTGTGTATTTTGTTTCTGTCATGCACGCATCCGTTTTCCGGAGGCTGATGTTTTATTACAGAGGATAAATATTGGATATTTTTGCGCGTGTTGAATGAATGATAAAAAAGCATTGTGTCACTCGCTGTTAAAATAACTGTTACTGAGTAAACTTTTGCGAAATCTAGTCCAAACACATTACGTATTATAATGATATTTATGACCGTGGCAGTACAGCGAAATTACGGGGGCAATTTTGTTATTTTTGTTTGATGCATCAAAGAAATTGATTTACGAAACTTTGTTTCATCTGAGACTTCTTCTATATCTAAAGATATTGATCTTCATAAACGAACAGATCTTGATTAACTGAAATATAACAAAGTACGAGCAGTTTCGTTAAAATATTAAACAGAGTACGGACAGTTTCTTTTATATAACAAAGTACGGACAGTTCCGTTTATATAACAAAGTACGTACAGTTTCGTTTATGCTCAAAGCAGCCGCAACTGTAGAAGTATCAATTCCTTAAATCGGCATAACATGTAGAAGAAGATAGTGGATAGTGAGGAATTCCAATATTTCTATGTTATAAACAGCATAAACCGAAAATTCAAAATATGCTTTGCCGGTACTACTTTAATAAGCATGGCGGTCATAGTAAAAACAGAAACTTTAATACACTTTTTATAGCGCATCTATAGAAATGAATATTGTCTTTATAAATCTCCAATAGAAGCAAAAAATATCTTTTACAAACAAATAAAATCTGAGAAATTATTTAAAAAGTCACAAATATTGATAAGAGTAAAATGATAAAAAAATGCTACATTATTCAACAAAACTGCCAAACGTCAAATATCAGGCGCATAGCCCTTTACGCAGATACGCAGCTACGCAGTATCTGGCAAGAAAACACAACCTTGCTAAACTGAATCTAAGGCATTGAATCTGTTTAGTTACAATAAGGAGTCTATATTATGCGATGGATATTGCTTCGTACGCAGTTATTGCTTACTTCATATTGAAGTTTGTACGCGACTTTTTATTCATAGTTAAACTGTTTCAAACTTCGCAGGATTTTATCTTAATTATTCAAGAAAACAACACTACGTATAAACATGTCATGAAAGTGAATGTTATTATTAAATATCACGAATTCTAATAGTTTGACGAGGTATTATACACCAATATTAAAACTGATTGTTTTATGATTTCAAGACAAATAAAATGCTAAATATGTAATATCAACATTCATCAACGTACTTAGCTATACCTTTTTGAAAATTAAAACTTAAAGATATATTAGACCCAAAGTCTTATTTGAAAATATTAACAATTATTTCAGAGCGTCTATGTTAACATAAAATCAACGTGTATGTGTACATGAAAGTCATTTGTATAAAAAACATTTGTAGGTGGTAGTACAGGTTGTTACTATACAAGTATTTGTACTGTTTTAGATCTACCATACAGCACTGTTTATAACTGTGTTTCCGTGAAATAACATCTAAATAGTCCCTAGGGATTGGCTGGTGCCTGATCCCGATTGGGCGAGAGTACCAACTTACCCAAAAGGAGTCTGATAACGTCATTAAACAATCATAAAATACGTTGGAATGTCAGCGTTGGTTGATAATCCGTTGCGTTATAGGACCTTACCTGTTCACGCTTCGGCACGTTGTGTGCATATATATTGTGCGTTAGCCCAAGATTCTGTTTGCTGACACACGCACTTTTACTCTCATCCTGAAAAAGACAATAGCAGACTTCTCATGCTAGAACAGGTGAAAAATGATAATGAAAAATACCATTTTGAGTATGTTGTGTGTACTACTAAAACGATCCACTAAGATTGCACCTACTACATACAGTTTCCTATACAGTATTAAGTAGTCAAATAGACAAAGAGCAAGAACTTATCTACATGTAAATATTCCTTAGAAAACAAAAATATGATACATATATTCCATTAGTACATATCGCCTGTCTGTAGTATGTGCTATGTGCCTGGTCTGTATTCAACACATGTTTACTATGCTAATTAGTAAAAATGTAAACACAAAGTTGTGAAAATTAACTTTCAATGTCATGTATTAAGACCACGTACTGCATGGCTTGTCAGTCAGTAGTCAAAACTATTGACATGCAAGTCATGAAATAAGTGGATAATATAAACTGAACATCTGCTTATTACAGTCAAAGGAAAATGCTAGATTACATGCATATTCGTATCGATTAATGGTCTTCCATTGTATAGGAACTAAATGGTCTGATTGCAAACAGGCAAATCAATTCTTTATTTAGATTAAAAGCAATTAATTGATTTCAATCTTATCTGATATTTGCTCTCCTATTATGTAACACTCATGAAACTGTTTGAAGCTGTTTTACCATTTTCAATTTTCTGAAGTCTTACAATTCGTATTGCTTGTAGAGAGACGGGGTATTAGTGCTGGAAGATCGATGGTATATTGATAGCACACCATACCTTGATCAGCTGATGTCTCACTGAAGTATACAAGTTTTACATAATCTCTTTAAACGGAGATGTTCGTTACTCATGAAACAACAAATATAAATCAATAGCCACTATCATTTTTCCTGACCTAGAGGTAAACTTTTAAGGTAGACTTTAACACATGGATTTAGGTAAATTTTGTATAATTCCGGAAAATATTCCTCTGGTATTGGTGAAATTATAACTGTTAATTTGCACCAAGACAAGACATACTCCATAATTTAGATAATAGTTAAGAAGAGTGTTTGTTTATTATAGTGTCACCCCGACTGAAATGGCCAGCCAAGTTAGCTTATGAGACACCAACATACATTGAGCAGCATTACTTCCCGATTCCTATATTTCAATGTCAGGCACCAGGCAGGTAGGCAACCGGTAACCATTATTTAACTAGCTGGTGGCTCACCAACCGGTCTCTCGTCAGTAGCAAGTCTCGCCTCTAACAGAGCTCGAACCTTTGACCTCCGATTGCGGGGCAGGTGCCTTATCCAGTAGGCCACAACAGCTCGGTAAATATATCATATATATAATTTTTAGGCATTGTTATAATCATCTTTATTTCTAGCAAATTAATTTAAAAGCTAGTTAATCTACAAATGCTGTCAAATATCTATATGTACAAATGTATAAAAACACAAACATCACGCATTCATCAATGAATGCAAAATAATTACATGTACAATGTACGAGCTTTTCGTGCACCACCCACTGTTTAATCATAACAATACATCACTGAGTAACGTCTAGAAATCAATTCGTCACAATACATTTATATCGCGGGTTGTCCTTATTCACATGAAGCATGTTCTTTTTGGAAATCTAGTTATTTAAAGACCCGTTACCCTTCCAAATCTCAGCAAGGCATTTTATTCATATTTTCTGTTTGTCTAAACATTGACGACTGTAAATTGTGAAAAATGAATTCAAAATGCTTTTCACCTGGCAGCTTGTACGAATGCCGCACGCGTTTGGTGCATTTCGGCAATATTTGCAGTTTGTTTTCATCATAAGTAAAAGATATCAGCTTAATCGGTGGCGTTATACAACAAAATGAAACATTAGATTTGTGCATTTGACATCTTAAATGTTCTCTTCAGATAAAAGTATATTATTCTCGCATTGTATAAATTTATTCAATTTGTTTAATACATTCATAAGTAAGACTACACTCAATCAATATAGCTATACGTTTGCATAATTGCCGTTAGTTAAAATCATAACTGGCCGACCGCATTTAATAAAGAAGCCACCACGGTGGTGTTTATGACGTATATATAAAAATATTCATTGGGATTTGTTTCTTTAAAGTTGATTTGATCGAAAACAGTCACAAACGATCGGCCCGTGAGTTTACGTCGTACATTAACATTGTAGAACTTGATAAACATCATTAATAAAAATGGAAATACATCAAAGGCATTCAGTTTAAATATTTCTTACTGATTGTTTCTGAATCGTGAATAAATGATAACTTGATATTTATTCCACTTTGCTTCTTTTACAATGATTTCAAATATTTATTTTACTCAAATATTTTACAATACATTTGAAAGTCTGGACGAATTTACTTCCATGACGCTTTTTGCAAATTGGAATCAATCGCAAACAATCTAATGATCGCGTATAGTTATATGCCTACGCCATTATTGTTACATAAGAATCACCGTTGTTTGAAAACCAATCCGTCGTATGTACATCATGATTAGAAACAGTGATATCTTCCCAATAGGAAAATCCATATTCCGAGAATACAGCCCCTCAAACATTATGACAGTGGTAGAATGTGTATAATATTAGTTTTGCCTTTTTGTTTAAAGCAAGTTCGCGGCTATAACAGAGGCTACTGTACTCGTAACAAGCACATATAGATAGATTTATTTCTGCATAAAATGTATACAAAACATGGTAAAATAGATATCAAAACATATATGTAAAAGAACATAAATGAATTTAATATAATGCCATATTGCCATGCCAACTACATTATACACAAAGGATAACACAAAAAAGGGACAAAGATGTCTCTTATTTCCATTGTGGTCCTTATAATAATAATTATTTTTATTATTTTATATCTTCCATATAAAAATTTGTATCACATCATATTCTAATGTGTTTCATATCTATTGTTTTGCCATTATAAACAAATACTGGAAAAGAAACGTTTCCATCGGATGCACGTTTTTGTTTGTTAGTTTCAAAATGTTTTGAAATTTTAATAAAAAGATTTGTAAAGGCATTCTATAACGTTAAATATTTATCTTTATGTCCCTTAAAGGAGCATATTTTTAAAACGTACGTTTTAAAAGCGAAATGACTCTATTCTTTATAAGCGTACGTCACTGTCGTATGTTTAATTATTAAGTGCTATGTTTTTCGTACCATTTAATGCTAAAGATCATAGTTTTTATATTATCTTTTGAAAGGTAACGTGGTCTTGAAACTGGCCTCAGACATAGTATAGTAGAGTTTAAAATACGTGTACGTTAGGAAATAGTTAGAACGTAGTGATAATCATGTTCTAGTGAGTGAGTTAGGTTTTACGGCGAATCGACACAAAATGGTCATATATCGCCGAGAATCATGTTCTAAGTTTACTGAGTGTTTCGCTATGAATTCAAATAAATGTAAAAAAAATATTTCTGCAAAATAGAGTCGCAATCACAAGTGCTTATTATTTTAAGACTCGTAAACTTCGCTTATCTCATCGGTCGATAACTGGTCAGATGGAAGTTTAAAGAAAGAGGCAATCTTCGCAACAAGTCATATTCTTGTAAACAACCTTGAACAAGCCACTTTTTCTAAAACAAATTCACACGCAATTTAATGCCAGCCTGCCATATTTGGCATATTTAACGATTAATCTAATCCGCACTCTCGTTATATTTCGATAAAAATGTGTATTGAGGGTTTGTTTATTTACCACATTGCTGTTTGTGAGTGTAGTCATAAAATAAAATACTTACAGTATAATAATATCGGCGAATATCCAAGTCAATGCCCATAAGCTTGGATATTCAACCCATCTTCATGCAATTAACTGCTTAGTTATTTACATATTTTTTGTCAAGAAATCTAGACTTGCTGATTATATGTAATAGATCTACGTCTATAAAATGTCACAGCTCTTCCAGAAAAAATAACAATTTAACTAGAATAGCGTATGTGTAGCATAGAAGTGCAAATGATCATGTAAATAATTAACGGCTTTTGTACTCTCGAGGCGTTGCCGGTCAGTAATTGCATTTCCAGTTGTTTTAGGCAAAGGTTTCTTGAGATGAGTGGGGATATTTATTAGCCTATATTGTGGACTATCTACCCACACAAATGACGCTCATTTCCTGTAATTGTCATTTGTTAATAGAACGGAAAGGGAACAAATTAGAAATAAATATTGCATATCTACCTAACGATATAGCTTAGCAATAAAACAAGGTCAAAGACCCAAGAGAAATAGCGACATTTTTCAAGAGTGCAGTTTCCCAATATCTGCAGCAGATGTAAGGATGTATAGATGACAGATAGCTACCTAAAAGTCATCAAGGGATGCGGGAAAGTTACTTACATTTGTATATGTTTCTATAAAATCCGTTGACCAATCTATCATTTAATAAACTTACATAATGGTAAATTTAGCACTGAATACCTTTCGTTGTTACAGTACTGTTTATACCTCTGAAAATTATTTCAATACATTTGTCAGAGATCTCACACGCACAGATGAAGGTAGTTCTTTTAGAAACCAGACATACATTGATTTAGGAACTTTCCAAATCTCAGCGATGCGTAACATTCATATGTTCTGCTTGTCTGAAATAGTTACAAATAGTTGAATGTTTTTTTTCCAATTCCCCACAATACGATAAAGATTATCCATTGACAGTCAACAATTACATGTAAATCACAACATCATAAATATTCGAAAGTTGTTTTTCGACTTTAAACGTCTTTTTGTTCATAAAAGTGTTAAATACAAATAAATCGTTGTATTATCATTATAATTATTATTAATATTATTATTATTATTACTATTATTATTACTTTTATTATTATTATTATTGTTGTATTGTTGCTCAACACTGGTATAGTAATCTTTACAGTAAATTAATGACATTAAACAAAACAAGATAAACAGATTAAGATATAAAAGAACACTAGACAAACTTGATATTCTCATTGACACCACGTTTTGTTTTTGTTTTGTTTCAATGTTCAAATTTGATGAATTTTTTATTGCTCCTTTTTCATGTCAATCTATGTATATGGTGACTTATACATGACCAACTTCGATTGTGATTACTAATATGGGCACATGCAAGTGGCGTGTGAGCTGACTATCTCACTTTCAATGTTATTACTATACAGCACAATGCGGCCAACCACATATGATCGAAAAATCACTGTGATTTTACATGATACATTAAAAAACATAAAACAATATATTTGGTTTAAGTTTAAATTTTTATATCGGAGGCATCGATATAGCATCAACGTTTGATTACGGTTCATGTCGTACGTATACATCAATGATAAAGCTTGTCTCGAGTCCATAATATAGATGGAAATATAATAATGCTATTCCAATTACATGACTTCCTTATTGACTATTTCTAAAATGTCTTTGGTATTCTATGTTTTAAGGGCCAGTAGATCAATGGTCAAGGTCACAGTGATTTTGTGACTGAAAGTGTTTCCCGCTCCGATCAATAACGTAAGAAGTTTTTATTCCACTGCCTTTAGACTTCATAAGATTACTTTGTGGTCAAGATGTGGCCTCCCTGATTAAGGGGTCAGTAGGTCAATGGTCAAGGTCACAATAATCTAGAGACTGAAAATGGTCTTCACGTTCAGTTCAGGAACTTCATAGGATATTTTGGTCAGCAGATAACTTCTTTGTGTTTGGTTCAAATGTCAAGGTCATAGTGATCTCGGTTCTGTAAATGGTACAGGCCATCATATTTAAATGCATATTATTGTACCTTGAAATGGAATTTCTGTGAATCGGTTTTTATTTTATTTAAGGGATTTCTTTTGTAGAGAAATTTACTTCGATCCTTGATAACAAATTTTATACATGAAGTCGCAAATACATGGGAGGAAAATTCTTATATTCAAATAGTCATTAGTGTAATATATAACACAACTAGCATGTTACTTTCATGTTTAACGGTAGATATTGCCAGCTAGTTTGGTCATTGTTTACTAATACCAATCTGTTGGCAATCAACAGACAAAAAGACAGAAATGGTTTTGCATTAAAACTGTTACATTTAATGTAGGATTTATTTTTCTAGAGAACGGTTATTCATCACATAAAAGCTTAGATTATGTGACTTTAAGCATTAGCTATTTCCCCGGAGAACACTTACACTGACATTGAACTAAAATAGTGTTGTTATTTTTATATCAATGCCAGTGTTTAAGTAATTTATTATCTTGTTTTCCAGACAGCAGTTACACGTTTATTTCTGTGAAAATATCCCTAGTGTAGTCCATATATTTTTCTGAGTAATAGTATTTGTTTTCTTCATCAGTGAATAAATAAGCTGTCTGAGGGCGTATGTGCTGTTGTATTGTCATGTGAGTTATGCCAATGTAAGATTTTGTTTAATTTTCAATCATATCGGTCTTTCTGTCTGCTTGTAACTGATTTGTTATGTATGTGTGTGTGCGTGTGTGCGTGCATTTGTCTGTGTTTGCGTATGCTACCTTTGCTAGGTTTAGTGTCACATATATAATTTAGATCATATGGCGATTTTTTCAGCTTTTAATAGTGGGATATAGGGGGAGGTTGTGTGTGTTGGGGGGGGGGGGCGAAGAAGAATTTAGGAGCCCTTTTCAAGCAATATTTCATTCAAGACGGGGCACCTGATTGGAACTACCGATCAGCCAGGAGGATAGTTCCTAACAAGTCAGAATTCGGCACCTTAAGCGAAGTGTAGAATCCATAGCAATGAAGGGCAAATAATTCAGTCAGCGAACATAACCGATGTCCAAGAGCAAAATGACTTCATTATTTCACAATCTTTGCAGCCGTTGTCTGAGATATTAGGGTGGTTGTATGTATGACAAAATTTCATGAAAAGACTCAGTCGAACCGAGTCAGCTGTTACTTTGTTTGTTCGCGTACTCCTTACAGCTTTAAGTATCAAGGGAATGCTGCAGAAGTGTGACTAATTGATCCGTCCTACAATTTCAGCAAGAAATTTCAACGATATATTTATGATCACGACATTTGAGAATTTGCCATTTCCGGTGTTGTGACCTGGCTACTTAGTCGCTGGAGAAGACCATAGATAATGTTGTTATTATTTTTTGCACAACATTTTTGGATACTTTGATAGTATGCCTGTATATGTGAAATCATAAATATTCGTGGGGGACTAATTTTCGTGGATTTCGTGGCTGAGTTAATCCACGACAATTAATCCCAAATGAACAAGTAAAATTCCCATTCATTTTATGTTCAAAAATTGAAATCCACGAATTTATATCCCCACGAAATTGCCATTTTAAACAAAACCACGAAATTTCATGCCCAGGAAATTAAATGATTTCACAGTATTATGTGTGTTCATACAAAAATATGATTTAACAAACACATGTAAACTAGTAAATGAATTCATACCAAAATCAATCATTCAAGATAATGCAGACTAGGTTTGATCGAGCGCGTTCGTGGGAGGTATTGACACGTATAACAACTATCAAGCTCCCATCCCACATTCCCTGCACGAAATTCAGCGAATTAATAGATGCATATCTAATGGATTTCATTATCCTAAAGGTTCACAAAAATAACAACACTAAATACAGATGCGGAAAGACTTTTCATGGTCGTCACACAGCATTAAAGGCTCAGTTGTTAAATAAATGCATCGGACACTCATCGTTTAGACATATTGAATTCAACACAGAAAGATAGTAGCAGGTATGGGTTGAAAACAAGAAAATGGCCCGCTATAGAATACAAACGATTGCGGTAACAACTAAATGCTACATCGTCTCATTAATCCGCTTTGTTTTCTAAGTGCAACAGTACCTGCTGAAATATATCCTGCAGTACTACACTCTTGAGTATTATCTGTGAATAAATGATAAGTTAGCTTTTGTAGCTACAGATAATATTCACAAGGGTATATGAGCCGAAAGTCACGAAGTCATAACATGAATGGCTCTGAAAGAATATGTTGCTACATTGTGCAATATGGTCCTATTGAGGCAAAACTACAAAGGACTGTACGAAATCAAAGCGCGCTTCTGATTAAATCTGGTAAGGTTTTTCCATGCAAGGTGTGTGTATGTGGCATTATACATATGTCACAAACTACTTGCACCGTACGCATCGTATAATGTTGAGCAAATGATAAAAAAACTTTCCCGTGAGCAAATTCCTTATGAAAAATGAATATTTCATGTGTTTTACAGTTAATGATATATCTGTATAAAGGGGTTTGATTAAAGGTAAAGGTAAAGGTCTTGTTTATTATAGTGTATCCCATTTGAACGGGCCAACCAATTTGGCTTATGAGACACCTTTATTGTGCGTACCAATTACCTCCCAATTCCTACCGCTATGCCAGGCGCCAGGCGGATAAGAAGTCAGTAACCATTCATTTAACTAGCTCGCGGCTCAATTACCAGCCTTTTTGGAATGAGTGCTATGACAAACATCCCCCCGACGAACGCTCCTCGTGGGGCTCGAACCTTCGACCTCCCGATCCTGAGGCGGACGCCTTAATTAACCACTGGGCCACGGTGGCCGGTTTATGTACATAGCTTTAAATACCGCGTTCGATGTGATAAAACTATATGAAGTCGAAAATCTGATCCATTGCATATCAGAGAAAAACTCGGAAATGTAATTAGTATTTTACACGTAAAATTATATGATAATACCTTTTTTGCAATAATAATTTGTTAATATATCTTAATAAAAAGAAATGTGTAAATTCCACGAAAAAAAAAAAAGGTTTTAAACTTTGCATCATGTCAACAGGTTCTGTTTAAAAAGCGTTATGTTCTGTTTTACATATCTGAGTGCATCCAATCAGTACAGGTATAAGAAAAAGTACATGTGCCATTGCCCTATGTAATTTATGATTCTTTGCTAAAAGCTACCTAAATATAGAGTTTGCTGACAATAGATGTACTCAGACTAAAGATATTCAGTCTGAACCATTGTTTTTCATAATTTTAGAAATAGTGACCCCCTAAAAAGTCCAAAGCTAGAACTTATATTTAAAGTTATAAACTCGAAACCAGCTTTTTGGTTATCAAAGTGAAAATATCTATTTTAGTTACTTTGACATTGACGTTGACCCAATGGCACTAATATAAAATGATATTTTTATGACAAAAAAGAACAAAAGGGAAAACAATTTTAAATCTCAATGGAGCATAAAAATCTATTCTTTTTATTTTAACTAGGACCTCATTTTCCTTTTTCTTTGTTTAGTTACATTGACCTTGACCCTGACCCTGACTTACTCAAAATACATTCCCAACTTTGAAGTTTAAAGATTAATTAAGTTATGCTGACCTTTAACATGATCACAATGACCCAAAATACAATTCCTACCTTGGTTTTTCTATAAGCTACCTATAGGCCAAGTTAAATGGCAATAAGTCGATGCAAACTAAAGTTATTGAGCGGAAACCGTTTCTCCTATTTTAGTGACAGTGACCTTAACATTAAACCAAGTAACCTCATATGCAATCCAAAACTCCGTCTCCATGTAAGCTACTTATATACCAAGTTTTATTTCAATCAGGCACTGCTAACTCAAGTTATTGAGCAGAAACCAAAAGCCCGCTCGCCGACATGCGGCAATCTAATGACAAGTTTTGTTTGAAAACATGGTTAAAATTGAACAAATTAATTTCATAATAACGATACTAGAGAAATGCACAGGGAAGTATGCTTGGTCACTATCAGCTCATTTGTTCGCATGGAATCGGTACAAACAGGAAATAAAAATTCGGATGTTATAAGACAACAATAATGGAACAATTTGGATATGACACGAACAGCACGAAAATTCTCTCCTTGGGGTACTTTGCCACAGCGTGAATATCTCAATATTTAATGATTGCTAATATCCCTCTCAGTATTTTATGCACTTTATTCAAGAAAGCAACGTTCGGACGAATGTCTACTCATGACTGAAAATGATAGTAATACTGCCAAACGTTGCCTGATGAAAAATAATTTGTGCTTTAAAGCAGCAGTAAATCATTAAGAGTTGCTGACTTACTTTAGATTAATGTCCACCTTAAGTTGTATAATACTCATTTATGTCATTCCTAAAATATGCCAGGCACTGTGTTAGATGCTGCATATTTTATTGAAATTATGTGACACGGGAAAAAACTGTGCATTGATATAGCGGTACGTACTGGATAGAAGGCAGTTTAATTGATATACATGTCACAAGTAACAAAATACAATTCTGAGATATCTGCATATGTATTCATACGGTGGTTTATATGGAATTTCAATGATATATTGGAGGGCAAATCCGTACAAAGCCGCGTGTGTTCCCTAGTCAAATAATGGACAAGACAGAAAAATATAATAAAAATACTTATTTATTATATCAAATATGTAACCCATGTGAATTTAAAAGTATGAAATGGAATAAGATAGTTTCAAGCGAATTGTATATAATTCGGACCGAAGCGTGGCAATGAAGACAGTTCAGAGAATAAGATAATATTTACCTTTTAATCATTGCTGTCGTTCCCTGTATGTAGCATAGGTGTTCTGTTTATTTGAATATATGGAGTTCTTTTACTTTTGTGCTTAAAAGCGGCTTTCACTATATTTATATTCTACTGATTTTGGCACAACTTGTCTAGAAAGTCCCATTGTGTAAAATATCTCATGTCTTCTTTGACCTACTTCTGTTGGTTAATGTGTCAATTATCTCATATATTAACCAGATTTGAAATACTTCAATGCATTAATTGTTTGTTATACACTTTTCCCAATAGTTTTATTCAAAATGATTGTATTCAACAAGTTTCATACTTCAGAAAGAACATCCATATCAAGTGCAGTGTAAATCACTAAAATTTTATTATACAGGACCTAACTTCCATTTTAAAATCACACGTATTTCTAGAGACCCTATTTTTCACCTCGATCAGGTCGTGCAAGAACTTACATTTATCCCAAAAAAAATCAAAGGATTTCGATGAAATGTATAGCAAAGCGAGTACTATTATGCCGCGACTGATATACACAGGAAGAATAAAATCTATCATGATGCATTAATCAGAAGCGTGCGTTACATGTTATACCTTGTATTTTTTACATTTTGTTAGCTGAACCTTATGTAATCAGAATGTACTGTATGTATTATACCGTGTTTAATCCAAAGAAATATGTACATTTTCCCTGATGTTAATTGTACTTTCATAAAACCACTTGATTTATTTGATTTTCCTTCCTACATCATCTTTTTTATTATATTAGACTACTAAAGCAATATACATGTATTTGTATTCACTTGTAACTAAATAGAAAAAGAGTGCTTGTAAACATTCAAGTTCTTTGTCTGATTGTATAGTGTTAGTTATTCATTCGGTACAATAATTGAATGCCACTGAATACCTATTATCATTGATTTTATGGATGATCCCTTCGTACCTACAGTATAAGCTAGAGAAGGATTGAAGTTACCGTGTAGTTAATATCTAAACAGGGAACGACATTTTTATTATTATCGTTTTATCCAAACGCTGAATGGATAATGTACGATGTTCCAGTCAGAATTTTAGATAGAAAAATTGGAATATCATAGTTCATTTTTGCAATATGCAATACGAATCTGCAAGTCTGCTGTTTTTGTTATAATGAAATTAATAACAACTTCGTTGCTAGAGAAGTATGAAAAACATTTTCGTTTATAATATTATCTCTAGAAATTTATTAACTGAAAAATATGTATAATTAATAAGAAAAATAACATATAAGACTTTAATTACCTTTTGTATCATAGCTTGGTGTTTTTTCGTAACAAATTTGGTGCAGGTAATTCGTATACACTGAATACAGGGTGCGGTAACTAAAAGTGTGCAGGTATTTAATACCCGCACGCTAGTTACCGCACTGTTGGATAGGAAAGTATGCCAGCGTGTCTGGAACAGTAGACAGCGAAGTGCATTTTATTGATTTTCTGCTCAAGCATTGGTTTATTTTACCAGGGCTTTAAACATTTGTAAAGCAAGGATTTTAAGTACTCACTGAACTGCTGTATATGGCAATGTGGAACGCCTACAACTACCATATATGGATGGCTATGATACAAAACAGAAAGAACATTAAAACTCTCGGGTAAACAATTTATACTCGGGGGCTACTGATTAATCTGGTTATTTTGCGCACGCCGATGTTTAACATTTAGTTCAAAATATTTCATTTGCACGTTGTAGAAACCCGATATACATAGCGGTTTCAATTACATTCTGTTGTGTCATCTTTCATACATGTTCCTTCTTGATCTTAATGGTTTCTAATGTTATGATATCTAACTAATGAAGCATTGGATATAAATATAAACACATATATGTAATTTTGTTTCAGTTAATGACAATACAACCATACAATGATTTGATTTATTTCTGAAATTTCAAGGATTTTATTGACTATTACAGCAGCCGTATTTAAGTGCTGTGTGGTGGCTGTAAAACAGTATCCCAATATTTAGACTGGGTGTTGTTGTAGTTTCTTGGTCCACCTGGGTGATGGATAACACTTATTTTTACTGTAATTTACTGTCAAATAATTCCACTTAAGCCGGTGTTAGTGGGCGTGGGGGATGTTGAACATTTCATACCCTCTCATAAACAAACTAAATTAAACCAAATCGGTTTATTGCTTGGTTGCGTTCTACGATTCCAAATGATCTTTTCCGCAGACTTTATTATGATTTCATTGTGTTGGCATGAATGCTCTCAGATTGTGGTATATGTTTATTCAAGTACATTGTTAGGTTTGCGGGCAAATATTGAACAGCTGGAATGAGATTCATAACCATATTAATACTTACATGCACTTCAACTGATAAAGTTGTACAGGCACTTAAGTTTATATGTGAAACATTACACCTGGCATGAACACGACGGAAAACACAATACATTCTAAAGTACTGGCAAAAAATGCAAGGTCATGGATAATAAGGTTCTCAATGCGTTTACTTATAAATGTGGCTTCACATTGAGTGGGCTACGAACGTAAAGTGAATTCCTTTCTTTTCATTTCCTGTTTTATAGAGTTTTTGGACTTTTTTTTTAGCTAGTCGCAGTATTTGAGAATGACTTAGTATGAGAAAGTGTTACCGAAACCATCGCTTGGGATTTTTATTACTTTTATACCATTAACTGTGTTTAATTTACGTAACGACCTAACATATTTTACTGGGGTAAACTATTTCTTCTGAGATGTCAAGTTCCTTACTTTGTGGATTGGATTCGGAATTTATGAAAGTGTAGACAGCATACAGCAAGGTAAACGAAACATTTGTAAGGCTTATGTCACAGTATAATAATGCATGCATATATCTAAAATGCTTTTCAAATAAAAAGTTCCCATAGAAATATGAAACGTATCTAACACGCTAACAGTAATAGACACACTTTAAAATATATATGGTATTTTCTTAATATACTCTTAAACATTGCATCTATATGTTTCTTACCAGAAAATAAATTAAAAGTATCATAGGATATTGTCCGACAACAACGAAAGAACTTATATTTACACTTCTTTGTGTCGGTTTAGGTTTTGTTTCATGCTACAGGATTGCCGTTAGCTATATAAAGTTCATTATCAAAGATATTGCAATCCGCATGTGTGGGTAATTAAGACAAAATATATAACATACAAAATCATTGCATTATTATAACTATCTTGGCACAGATATGTTTAAGATATGAAATTAAAACCTCGACTGATTAAATAGAAATGTGTTAATAAGCCAGCACGAGTGTGATTAGTACAATATTACTCGTATTTTGCAATTATGTTACCTCAAAACGTTAGTTGATTTTAAAAAGCAATAAAATGTTTTTTTTTACCTGTTACAAAGTAAATTCAAACAGCATCTCCTATACTTTATTTTGTTTTTGTTAGGTTTAACGGCGCATCCTCCTATACTTAAATCGAGTTCAACGTCAAAATGTGATTTAACTATCAAAATTACAAAATTATAATGTCTTTACTTTTTTACACGACAAGCAGATATTTCTTGTTGGTTTTATTCTGGAGTGTAAATTGTTATTTTATTTATATTGTTTTTACCTTAATTATTTTATAATAATTTTTGCTGGAAGGTAAAGCTTAGAATTCATAACTAGAAAGGTAATGAAATGTTTCTTTATTATACAAGTAGATATATTTATCATAATTTTCTGTAGTCAATGTTTAGATTGTGTCGTATTTGAGGCGAATACATGGAATGCTCCTCTAGCATTTTTTCCAACTTTGATTAATCAAAGAACCAATTAATTGAGTCGCATTAATTCGAGATAGTGTCATAATATCAACACTTAAAAAAAAAGAAACATCAAAATGAAGATGTAGCGTAGATCAGCACAAAATTAATTTCTAAAATCAAAAGATTCAGTCTTAAAAGAACATTATTGAAGAGGTTGGTCTGTTCTTGCAAGTTAGTAGCACGAGCAAAGTATATCTCTAATGCCCCTTTCAGACTACAGTTTAAATGTGTTTTAAAGAGGTTCTATTTTTCAATCCAATTTGCGTCCACTAACAATGTGTATAAGAATGGATATTATTTGATGGTGATGTGGATTTTTTTTAAAAAATGATGTAAAATTACCTCCACCGGTAGTTTTAATATTGCATTATAAATTAATCTAAATTTGCGGTTTTAAAATATATTAATGGCTTTCCTACCAATTTGACATTATGGCGTGAAAATCTTACGTGTTTATGAACAATGGATGCAATGGTTGTGAATTCTATTTCTTCATATTATGTCTGCACGTCAGTTATCTTTTTTTGTTTACTACAGATTATTCCCAAAAATATCAAGTTTCTACATCAAGCTTACTTTGCATAATGCAACAATGATTTAAAACATGTATGACTCTTTCATGCAAATACACCTAAATCAACATTCTAGTGCCTAGTGTGAATGCAAACTAGATTATATTTTAATGGCTTTTTATCTTAACCGCTAATTAGAGCCATCACTAGAACAATGCGGATGTGTGAACACGGTATAAGTCGAAAGTTTTTAAGCGAAGTAAGTATGTAACACTTAGGACGTAAAATTTTCTATTATTTATATAACAAGCCTGAATATAAGCACATGTCAGTTACAGATTATATCTTGGAAAAACGTTAGTTTATTTCAACGTGGCATACGTTATAATGGCATTTTATATGCGGATAGTTTACAAAAAATACTGTCTACAACTTGCACAAGATTCCTTCTGGTTATAATTATGAACAAATGCGAAGTATTCACACTTTAAAAATAACACAAAGGTTAACATTTTTCAATTAATGAGCCGTGCCATGAGAAAACCAACATAGTGGCTTTGCGACCAGCGTGGATCCAGACCAGCCTGCGCATCCGCGCAGTCTGGTCAGGATCCATGCTGTTCGCTTTTAAAGCCTATTGGAATTGGAGAAACTGTTAGCGAACAGCATGGATCCTGACCAGACTGCGCGGATGCGCAAGCTGGTCTGGATCCATGCTGGTCGCAAACCCACTATGTTGGTTTTCTCATGGCACGGCTCAAATATTATTGGCATGATGGAGACCTTAAGAATAATTTTTTGTCAAAACCTCTCTTTTAGTCCTTGGGAGACACAACTGATAACAAATTGGGATCTATAAACGAAGACAATGAGTGCATAGGGTTAATTAAAACATAAAATATAACTTATGTGGCATTACAGATACAGTTCTCAAAGCTTTCCATGCTGCGAAATTATGATAAACACTAAAATATACTTGAAGTATAGCTATCATGTTACAAACAAACTGAGACACTTTTCATTGATATCTGAAAATAAGTTGTTCGCATTGGATATTCTTACATAGCTTTTCGCGTTGTTAGACGATTTTCCACACTTAGCTGCCTCCCCTGTGCATACAATATAATAATAATTATAATAGGTATGTAAGGAAAATATTTAAAACAATGAATATAGCATTCGTATTTAAAAGCTACCTACGATATGTTTGATCTCGTTTGTAACTCATCACGCGTGTTAAGCGATATACATGTTCAATGTGTAAAGTACCTTTTCCAATTAAAAAGGATGTAAGAAAGTCAACCCAGTGTTTCATACTTTATTGTTACAAAACGCTTTTCTTATCTGTATGTTTGCAGTTTTTGCAAGTCGACTAAAATGCGAAAATGACCCGTTTCGTTATATCTTATTTCATTTGATGGCTGACTAAAGAAGGTGATTCAAAATGTGTCCTACATATCTGATGTCCACCTTGTAGATTCTGTACAAAACAAATTCTTCTCAAGTCCAGTGTTTTCCTTGATGTATTTCACTTGCTACTTACCTGTATGTCTGCATTTTTTGTGATTATGCTAAAATGAAAAGATGAAACAACTCACCTTTTCGTTATTTGAGCCGTGCCACGAGAAAATCAACATAGTGGGTTTGCGACCAGCATGGATCCAGACCAGCCTGCGAGTCCGCACAGTCTGGTCAGGATCCATGCTGTTCGCTAAAAGTTTCTCTAATTCCAATAGGCTTTGAAAGCGAACAGCATGGATCATGACCAGACTGCGCGGATGCGCAGGCTGGTCTGGATCCATGCTGGTCGCAAACCCACTATGTTGGTTTTCTCGTGGCACGGCTCAATTTTCTTAAATCGTATGTAATTTGGTGGCGGACTATAGATTGTGATTCGAAATATATATCTTGTTGATTATGTATGAAAAATCTTTTTAATTCCATTCTTTATGTATAAAAGATATTAAAGATTATATATAGTTTTCCTATGTTTTGGAAATCTGTTGTTGTTCTGGTTTTGTTTTACTTATTAATAAAAGGAAACAAATGTTCCAGACAGTACGTCTGATAGTAATGGCGGTTTTAAGTATTCGGCTACAGCTGGTACACCATACGTTTGTTTCTTAGACGGAGGGCAAGCCAAAAATGTGGCATGACGCCCTCTGCCAGAGACTTATTCGATATGTGTTCCTTTCTCATATACGTACAGAAACATTTTCTGCTGGGCATAGAACTAGTGTTTTCTGTCAGACGCATTCCCTGTCTTGCAAAATACCAGACTGTGCAGAAAGAATGCATCGAATTATACCTTATCTACATTATCAGTAACAAATAAGCAAGTTTGGCTTCAGTATGTTCAACATAAATGTGATTGCTCCAACTATTAGGGATACCTAGATTATAGTGTGGTTTTCTAAGAATGGTTTATAAAAAAAAATGCTTTCAATATGCGACATAGTTTAGAAAGTGGCATTTCGAGTGTTATGCAAAGAAGTGCAGGGTGAGTTTGAAGCAGAAATACAATTTGACTGGGCCTGTCCATGGACAGACATCTACAGAAGTACAAGCAAGTAATGAAACTAAATAGATACTTTATTCCGGAATATTTCAGACCAAACAATGGTGGAAAAAAACATTACTGTATCATGTGATTGACCTAAGGATTAATTAATAATCCAGATATTGAGTAGTTGCAAAAAGTTCGGTTACTCTTCTGCGTTATGGCTATTTCCTCATTGCACCCAGAAGTACGTCCCATGTGCGCCGTAGCACAAAACAATTAAGAGCATAATCTGACAGTCTGTTTGACATCATCATTGATCATGTTATGAGCCTCTCTCAACATAAATAAATAAGACAGTGAATATGAAATGTCGTCATAAACAACATAGGCTCACACTTTTATACTAGATGGATAAATCAGACCAGAGGTTGTAGTAAACACCCAAGAGGGCTACAAACTGGCATTTTTATATTTTGTGTGTGATATATAAACAAATTCAATAAAATAACGTATAAGGGAGTCAGAACTCAATGAACATGTATGACATTTTAACTGCGAATTTTGCTGTTGAACAATATATTAGATTGGCCATAAAGATGGAAAAGAACTACTGCCAGGCTATTTATATATCCTCTTTAAAAATAGTTTAACAAAATGTTTGCTTTATGATATTTATTGACCATATGATATTATGACAAATTGCGAACGGTGTTATTACATTGTATAAGTTTCCACTTCTAGAAGTAGTTTAGTGTCCCAAAGTATATTCATAAAATAATTATATTAAGGTAAATTATTCCTTTTGCTTGCACTTATTGCAGAACTAAACTTTCGATGAGAAACTACTGTTTGCATATTATGTAGAGACAGTACCTAAAATTTTGAATTATAAAATTTTAAAGCAATTAAAAAATAACTTTGTTCTTTTTATATATAATATATAGCATTTATGGCGGAATATCATACGTAAGTCTCAATTTGCTCATTTTGAAGCATGTTGTTTAAGATTTTCTTAAACTTTTTATTTAGTGTCCATTTATCCCATCTTGCAGATAGTCCTACCTACCAAGTCATTGATCAATATTTAATTCCCAATTATACCTGGATTATTGTGGGAAGAACTTTTCAAATAGATTATTATTGTATGACATCGGAAAATATTTAAGTCTAATGAAATAAATAAATTCAGATCCACTAATTAAGCAGAAATTTAGACATAATGTTATTTCTAACATATCACACATCATATTTAAAAACAACAACAGAAATCTCTTCAACATTTACCATGAAATTTGAAACTACAATGAAATGACTTTTCATTAAGTTTTTAACCGTACCGTTACTTCGTTCTTCCTATTAACTGGTGTCATACAGATGCAAAAGTTAATGCAGGATTATTAATTATTTGTGTCATTGAATGATCTTTAGTACTATGTCTATATTATGTTCATCGATTTGTTGAGACAATCGCTGAATTGCACAACGTATAACTTAAATCTATACTTCCTATGAAGAATGTAACATTTATAAATGTTCATTCTTGCATGAAAGCCACTTTATCACTGGGTCCATCAACATGTTATCGTTTGAGTTATCGTGTGGGATAGTCGTGTCGTGTTGTTTTAAAAACTTGTTTTTGATAAAGATCTACTGAATGACATACTTATTTAGTTGTGTTTGCTTGGTGATCATAGAGCAACCTGACTAATGTTTCAGTTTCGGTCTGTAGATATTTCTTGTACTTATTATGAAAGAAGTTTAAAATAAATCAAAGAAAATTTTATCGAGTCATTTTCGTTAGAAGTAACCGATTTGGAGATGACCCGCCACAAAGCAATACGTTTGTGACCTCTCTTTTTTTGCTATAAATTTTGCATCCTAGTATATGAAATTAACTTTTTATTTTGGCTTCTCTATATACGTGTGTTTTATTTTGATGAACCCTTCATATTATGTAGTAAATAACAGTATGTATCTATCTATGTTTCTAAAGTATGTTCTTCTCCCTTACTTTTAAATTAAAGTGTGCAGTTTCACCAATGATATAGTGTGTTGGCACGTTTGAATAGTTGGAATAAGATAAACATTTGCTTTAATAAACACGTGAACAATAAGTGTTGCACTTTGAATTACAGCAAATCTACTTACTTTTCAACCTCACTGCATGATGCCAGAATAAACTAATAGAAAAATAACAGGCAGATTTTCGATAATAAACAAAGTAACTTTACATACCCTTCAAATTCTCTTTGGTGCTAACTTGTCTCATTTAATAGCTGCTAATTCTGTAAGCTATGCTAAGTGCATCGACATCGAGATAACTTAGTACGGATATCTAATTCAATTACAATGTTTGTTACATATATCACCATCGCAAGAGTATAATCTCATTCGCACGACTCTCCTTTTCATTAATACTGATTAAATAAGAAAAATAATTAGCGAGTCTGATAAGTATAGCTTTAGCAAGCTTTCTAGGTACGAAGGCAATTTATGCAATTTTTTACATTCACCTGGGTGTGAAAGTTTCTATAGTTTTCTATAGTCACACCGGAGCCTGGTAATAAAATTTCATTTGTTCATGTCAAAAAATTTCTAAGAGCCCCAGTTTACTAAATATGTTCTTTTTTCTCCCTCTCTTCCTCTCGTGAAAAGCAAGCAACAAAAACGTTTCATATTTGAAAGCTTGAACATCTAAAATATCTTAAACAAAACGGATCAACTTTTTTTCAGTTATTCGGGGATTTCACCAGTTATAGTCTGTATCAAAAGCCTGAACAGGTGAAGAAAAATCAACAGAATGTAGTGTACTGTAGTCAGCTTTCAACACTATAAAAGAGTCTGAATATATATTGAAATTACATTTGTCTTGTAATAATTAAAAATCTAAGATTAGAAAAAAGTGTAAAGCTAATAAAATTATGAGTGCAAGTAAATCATACGCTCTTTATTGTACGCTTACCAAGACCATATTGAAATGTACGTGAATGAAATAATTCATTTTCGGCAGTTGTTACTGCAGCAGCAATTCCGTAACTTATAGACTTTGTTTTTCGTTTAGAAATTGAATAATTTCCAGACCGTATCAATCAAGTAATTGAAACAATCTACTTGTGATCAGCAAATTGATCAGTTCCAATCTCTGAAATCTAATGAAAACGATATGCCTGTTTTCAAGTTAGACAACGGCAAGTGGAGAAAATACAGCTTTGTATAGTCTGAATGAAATAATACAATTACAGTTAAATTTTGTACATGTCAAAACTTTCTATTAGAAACGTGTGTAAACAACGACTTTTCTGAAAGAAGTTGAGTAGAGTTATGACACCTGTAAAAATGAACAGGAATTCGAGAAATATATAAATATCGCAGACAAAAAAACATTGATACCGACCATCCTTGTGGTTTCATTCCGATGTATATCTGCTACTTATACATTAAAAATTGTCCGTGGGAAACAAAAATGATAGAAACGTCCAGTTAGTTCACGTTAAGTATATCCAAGAAATTTCCTAGACCTGAACGGTAAAAACGTTTTGACTGTAAATTTAATATGTAATCAATCATAACTATTTGATAATGTTTCAGTTACGTCGTAGTACTCTACTGTAGAAAGTGAATTCAAAATATAAGAAAATGAAGCAAAACTTTTCATGAAACCTAATATACTTTGCTTCAGTTATCGGTTATCATATTTAAACAGCATTTACAAACTGGTCACGCACTTATCCTTACCGTACCTAAACACTGGCGCGGTAACATACCTTACTGATCTCAAAAATTGATGGAGTGTACATAGGAGTGGATATATATCGTTTTAAAGAATTTTATGTACATTTTAGCGACTTTGTTCATTTAAAAAAACTATGAAACGTCTTTTTATAATGTGCTGTAACAACTTTTCACCAACACTATGTTCTACTCTTAAATCTACTTGTTATTATGTATTTTCGTGAAAAAAAAAAATACATAAGTATAGGAAATTTTGTATAAACACTATCCGACAATTTACTCGGTATGTTTGTTAAATCCGTTTAAAGGAACGTTATTTTTATTTATTTAACATTGTAAATAATGTAGATCTAAACTTTGTATACATTTTACCGCCTTTTTACGCGACGTTGTTTAACGACGTCACGTCCGTTGTTTTTATTGTTATTCTTCCCTGAGGAAGGCTTAACGCCGAAACGTTGGAAGTTAATAATTATCTATGAACAAACGCTACACGTGTTGTTGTTGATTTTTCTTAATATTTGTATTTTCGTGAAGTTATTCAAAATAAGACACCTCCGAATTAAGGATCATTTAACTAATGTTAACAGTTGTGAGATTTCTGTAAATTGAAATTAGTTTAGATCTTTTTAAATTACTCGCTGACATTGTTTTCAACAACAAATGCAGCTTAAGATTTGTTTAACTCATTAAAGTTATATTTGTTAACAGCGGTTCTTTGAGCTTCTCTATACAAAGAAAAGCTTCAGAATGTGCAAAGCATCAAAAGAACCCGATGAAATGACATAATGAATATAGCATTATTCTAAGTAGGTTGTGAAACTTGATGTTATTTTTCGTCGTCGGATATACATATTAAATTATGTTTTGTGCGAGTAAAGATCCCCTCACATACAAAAAGTGGTATTACCTAAAATGTATAAACTTAAATGTTTATAGAAACGATTCTTCTAAATAGTAAAATTTTCGAAAAGACATTGATGCGATCTTAATTGTGATGCAACTAAACTTTCTTTTGGCTGTGTCTTAGGACGACTCATAAATAGCCATGGGAAAAATGTGAAAAATGTTAAAATCATAGCTGTTTCCTTTAAATCGTTGGAAGGTACTATCTCTTAATCCAGCTATTACAGTGATTTTAACGAAACTAAACAACGAACACAACAACAATGTTAAATGACTGGAATAAAAAAAAATCATTTTAGTTTTACAATGAAAGCTATTAATGGATCGCGATAATTTTATTTTAACGGTACTTGGTAAAATCCAAAAACAGGTAAAGCAGGTGTATTTTCCAGTAAAGGACAGTATTTTTGTAACTGAATGTGTTTCTAATTCATGCACACAATTCATAAGAATACTTTAGGATAATTGGTTTTATAATTAATGCGTCCGTGAGAGGGATACCTCAATAAAATATCATAAAATAGATGGATATTCTAGGGCACATTTATTCTAGCATAACATTTGTTTTCGCTATTTGCATACAGTAGAGGCGGGAAATGGGAAATAATAGTTACAGTATAGTATAGCATGAGAGAAAATAATGGGAATTTTCGAATATTAAGGTATGAAATGAAACACACGGATAAGGTAAGCGTTAACGCAGATATATTCAACTAAGTAAAGCTCAACAATCTAAGAATCCATTATTAAATACAAGTTAAAGACTATTTCATCCTTAAGGACTTCCTCCAAGAAGTAGACATAGTAACTGTTGTATTGCGTGTATTTAGTTTGTTGAAAATGCCAGAATGATATTGTTTCCTGAGAAATCGGTAAAACTATCCACCTGTTCACAACATTATCCAGAATACGTGAGGTAACATATATAATATTAATACTCCATAAAGTATTAAAAGTATTATGAATATTTACAGAGGTTTTGCCAAACATACGCATTCCAGCTTGAATAATTGTATTCTTTAAACATATTTATCTGAAGTTTTGAATTACAGATTGATTAGAAAAGCTAAAATTGTCTATTAATCTAATTAAAACCTGAATAAAACATGAAGTTTTTGATTATTTTAAGCATGCTACTGATAACTTACTTTACTGGCATTGTTCATTTTAGTTTCATTTTAGTGTTGCCTGTGAAAACAGCCCCATCAGCAGCAAAGCGCAGTGGCATTGCTTTGTTTTGTGGCGGATGTAGCTTGATGGTTTCCGTATACGAAATAATAAACATCCAAACAGCAAAAATATGGGGCGAGTGATTCGATGTAAACGACCTCAATCACTCTCCTAGCACACTAATCCCGATCGATCAGTGCATGGTTAACGTTATGGTATATGGCGCACTTGCCACATATGTGCATAATAAAAGCGTTTTAATTGAAAGAATTTATCATCAAGTGTTTAAAGCACCACTTCATAATTTGAATAAACTATATTTCAGACACAAAGTTTCATTTGTGATACAAGCACTTACTTGAAACATAATGAAGCAGTTTCCTTTGGAAGAAAAGTGTAAATATTCGAGCGCCGTTAATTTTACAGCATCCAGACCGTATGTAGAAATACCGAGAAGTAAACATAAGAAGTAGCTTACATGAAATCATGACCGATTAAAATCTTAGTCGTGTTTCTTTTCTGTGTTATAACTGAGTGCGTTTACAAACCGAAACTAATTTCATATAATTAGACATATAGAATAGACCTATATGTCCATGAACGGTTTATTAATTTGTATCCGTGGGCGTAAAATGGCATTGAGTCAGTGCCGAAATCAATAGCAATAAAAACAGCAATACCGTTCCCATTTGTTACACTGAAACAAAATATGTACGAGTAAACGGTTAGATCCTTTCCTACACGTGGAAAATTGTTCTGGTTTAAAAGTCAAAATATTGTTTTCGAAAATTTGAGAACTGATAGCAAATTAATTAAAGATGAAAAATCGATACCGAAACATATTTACTTTGAGTTATTAGAATTTAAGTTATATTTGCAGGTATTTATGCATGAGTTAACCCTGTCTCAAACCCTAACATTCATCATAACACCCGTTCGGGGCTTTTCTCAATGTATGTGTTATTTGAATGGTTTTATACATACAGGAACACAAGAAAAATATATCCGTTAATGAATTACATATTGCCTGAACGAAGCGTGGAGGTGAAGTCAAATATATTGCTTCAGAGAAATAGGAAAAATGTATTGGATTTTAGAGTACATTGTATGTGTTCGGAAATACTTTACGTGTTCTTAGCTTGTTTATTCTTCACGTTGGATACAATTAAGTAATGATACATGTAAATATTCAATAAGTAAGTAACTGCTGTTAATATAAATATTCATTCTTTTGTGTGTGTGTGTGTGTGTTTTGCCTATTTGTATTGTAAAGTGGCTTTTAATTTACATGGGTTTAGTTTAGTTTTTAACTGTTATCACAAGAAATATTTGTAGGAGTTTTTAAAATTTCGTTTAGCCGGTGTGTTGTGCCTCATATTTTTATAATATCTGATATATCCAAACACATGTAATATTTTGTAAAATAATCCTCAAATTTGCTATACTTATTGCGTCGTATTGACAAACAAACAAAATAATATGCAAAAAGTACTAATCTATATCAGTATGTAGGTTCTACTTTCCTCAAAAGAAACAGCAAAATTAAGAATCTTCAAAATATTTTTTAAAATGTCTAAGCCACGTGGCTAAAATGAAATTAAGTATTGTTTCAGTCATTGGTCTTAAATATTTTGGAGTTTAGTCGATCTGTATATATAATAGAGTTCCATGTATTGCGGCGATAGCGTTTAACATTTCATTACATCTCATATCAAAAAGACTCCGTGAATAAGGCTCAGTCTGTATTATTTTTCTCAGTTAATACTTCCAAAGTATCTTCTTGTATACTTTACTCTCGTGGAGGTTTCATGTACAATCAGATGAAATATTGAGCTGATTGCAAATCAAAAATTTACATGAAAGAAAAAAAAAATCATAAAATGGTTATGCTAATTATAATAGACGTAACTGATGAAAGGGAGTAAGAATCAAAGATATTGTTTCGTAAGAAATTATAACCTGTACTGGTTGACGAGATAACCTCGGCACTAAATCGCAAATGGCAATTTTTCTCTTATGGATATAAATATTTTACAGTTATGCACATCAAAAAAAAAAACGATCAACTTTAACTAACTCGTCTCTTTTTCTGGTGACAACACTAAAGTTATATTTAAGAAAGGACATAATCTATAAAGAGGTCCAGAAAAGGATACCCATAAAACGGTTTGCATCAGTACAAGACTTTTTTCAAATAAAGATACTGCCAACATTTTGTAAGTTGTTTAAAATAATGTCATGTGTTTGAACCCATTAATTCAATGCCAGCGTAGATATTAACAAGCTAACACTGTCGGGTAACAATATGTCTTATATGGAAAAACAACAGTAAATTATTAATAAAATCCATAGATATTCGTTGACTGCTCGCCGAGTCGGACGCGCATACATTTGCCGTTAACGCATGTGGAACGGAAGCGGAATCCCCAAGTCATTTTGACAGCGATAGTAAATAAAGATTGTCAGTAGTTGTAGAGTTTGATTGTTTTAAATCAATGGTTAACTTGATATTAAAAGAGAAAGTGTAGAATCAGTGTAATAATGTAACGGTAAGGTCAGCTATGCGGAGATGATATCTCGCCAACCAGAATCATTAATTGATAATCAGTAGCGCTCGTTAAATATATATTACATTGTGTAACGCTTCAGACGCTACGTCTATGGAACTAATTAAGTCGACTCTCTAAGCATAGCTTTGATTGTAATATACAAAACAATATATATTATACATTGATAAATACATGGAAAAAGGCTTCATAGACTTATTGTCACACTGTGTCCTATATGTGTGCGTGTGTGCGCGAATTGGTGCGCGGGAGGGTTTGCGGGCGTTTATGCGTGTGTTTTTGTACTGATTTAAATCATGACTACTGCTCTTGAAGTATGTTTTCGAATAAAGTTTTGTTCGAATGTGCAAATAATCAGTTCAAAAGAATATTCAAAATACGGAAAGTCGATACATTGTCAATATATTGACCAGAATTTCCATATAATAAAAGTTGACTTGATGATCGTAGGCGATATGCCCTGTGTCGCATCTGCACGCATACTTTCGGCGAGTCTCCCGTACAGGAATAACTGAATGGTGTGTGATCTTGTTGAACAAAAAGCCTAATGTTGATAAGAGTATTTTAATACTACATGAACTAAACTTTACTAAGATAGGCAAGTTATTTGTTCAGTGAGTCATTAAGACTCTCCATGTCAGTGGGTTTTTTACGCTATGGATTTTCTCATGTCATAAATTGCAATACAAGGGACAAAAGGCAAGCTTCTAGTAAGTACCACAAAGAAGAATTAACTCGATTTCAAACAAAGCATGAACAAATGGATATCAAACCGTTTGCATGCTAATTTACAATAAATATTTGTTGCTTTTATTTTCGTTTATCAAGATAAAATGGCTAAAGAAAAATTTAATTCAAAGAAAAGTATGAATTGATTCTATACCTTACTGAATATTACAACTTATATATTCGATAATTACAAATAACTTTATCTAACATATTCTTCCATTTCCATTATTACTATGTATAACCATATTCCATCTGTTCCATATTTGTTTTCCCTTGTTACATCTTATAGCGTAAGCACTTAAAATGATTAAATGTCATAACAGAACTGCCATTGGTCACTGAGTCACTTTAGATTTAGTTACACGCCAATATGTACAATAATAGGATTAGATTTTCTCTTTACGTTTGACAGTGCTCCCTAATATCACATAAAGTTTTGGTGTTGCCTTGAGGTAAATATTTAATCACAAATTTACTATAGAATGAATAACAGAGTCGTGTATTACAACAATATTTATTCATTTTGTACTTCTTTTTCAGCATTAAATATTTCGGATTTATTTTTGAGACATTGTTTCCAATGTAAGTTATTTATGTTTCATGATTCCTGCCATAATTTAGATGAAATACTGATCTAAATATGACTATCGTGGTTTAAAACCTGTAAAACGCTTCATATAAATCAGTTTCTCTATCAATTTAAAATTATTAGAAATTACTCATTATCTATTAGCAAAAGTGAATATTTGTATATCTCTAACTTCTTCCTTAAATATAGCAAATATATTTAGTTTTGATATCATACATTCTAAACTGATTTAAGAGTCAAACGTCAATAAGTTTGTTAAGCAATTTGTGTTGCTTTTCAAAGGCAACGGAAGAATCTCTTGAAGTGATGAGCATTGAAAACACATCTAGAACGAACAATACCTTTGTATTCCAAGGAAATCGACATAGCTGTCTAATTTATATCTTTGTTTTAGCAGTACTAAAAAATGTTCTTCCTTGCTTGTTACTGGTTGCTAATTGGCATTATGGTGCTTCTCGTCGTGCTGCCAGGGTTTTACATGTTTTCTTCATTAAAACAGAAATAGGTTTGGTTGTTAAGTCATCAAATAAGTCAACCTGTGCACGCCAGGGGCTAATAAACAACATTGTACATCAACTTATCTTTGTTATCATGACCTACTAGCTTGGCATTGTATTCAGACATATACTTATATAAAAAGGTATTTGTTTGTTTTAGTATAAAACTTCAGTATTCAGTAAAAACTGTGTTTCACCGATTGAACAGGTTAGACAGTATTTTCGAATCATGAATTAAATGTTTTTAAACAGGCGAAAGACAAATCTACTTAACATGTATAACAAAAATATGTTCTTTTTATTTAATGCCTATTCAATGATTTTGTTTCAAATTCCATGCACCTTTTCCCGCGCATCTTCTCGAGCAGTGTACAACGTCAAAATAAATTATGATAACGCCGAAATGTTTATACAGTAAACGGTTTTGCAGTTCCATTAAATTTATATATCATCTCATAGTTTGAGAAACATTTCAAAGACTTTTTACGTATTTATCTATGCCTTTTAATCATATTCACTTTGTTTGCATTTAAATGTATCTGTGAAAATTATCCCTGAATACTATACATCTACTTTGATTTTTGCTAAAACATTTAGTAATCTGTACATATATATCTTCAGATAATGTTATATAAGAATGAATCCTGTTACATTATTTTTTCATTGGTAGATCAATTATGGTAAAATTTTGTCACGATTTTGAATATTTTATAGGACTGATCTCATCCTGTTAAAGCCATATGTCTGACATTTGAATCCTGTTACCTTTTGGATTTAAAAAAAATATGTTATAGCATGGTGATCTTGTCCAGTCTTGATCCGATCTAGAATGTCAGCAATTATATATTATATGCACAATAGATTTATTGTGATATATTGATAACAGTTCCAAAATACATTAATGCAAATGATTATGGCTATTTAGTAACTCAGATATATCAAATATCGTCTATTTTTTCTTACATACTGGTCTGGCTGCAAGTTGTTAACCATTATGTCAATGGTTGTCAGAAAATTATTTATTACCTTCAACAATACAACAGAGAAATCCGACTGGTACGAATTTATAGGTCTAGCGAGTCAAGTGCAAAACTAATTTTATAGCATCTTTTCTCCGAATGGCGTTCGTATAAAGTCTGATAACTTCATCAACAAAACACAATAATAATTAAAACTAAATGCAATTTTGATGAATTCAATCACGTTACTTTCCATGATTAAAAATATATTGGCACGGCATTCTGTTTCATTAAAGATATACCTAGATCCGTTAAAAGAAAAAAGAGGCATATTCAGCTGCGGTAAACATTTCAAATACAGTATTATCTAACAAACTCAGTAACTGGGACAGCCTGTTTATAAACACAAAATAATAGCAGATTCGGTTTGATTGAGTCTGTTCATGATAGGTAAAGGCCTAGATCTTGGCAGTGGGCCAAGGGATTTCTGTCTTCATCAGCACAGTTGGGGGCTAATGACAGTATGGATCCAATAAAAAAGGGTCATTGTTTATAGGAGAGTCAATCCACCTTTCAAGTGTAACAGTTAGTGAGAAGAGGAAACAATGTATTTTATTTAATAGATATTGATAACTTTTAAAGTTATACTTATTTCTTATTTTTTTTTTTTTTTTTGGCATTTTTATGTAAAAAAAAATATTTGTTGATCAAACACAATAATAAGATAATAAGTTCTACTTACTTTGGCAAAAAAACAAGTTTTTTTCAAATTCTGTCTGGATACGTGTGATGTTTCAGAAAAATGTGACTTTTTCACTCCTTTAAAAGTTTTGTTTTATGCTTGCAGAATACTGTAAATACCATTTGCCTAAAATTGAAAGCCGCATGTGCATTTCAGTGTTACTTAAGTAAAGCATGAATAAGTACACTTTGGCAACTCACTGAAATTGAAAATTTAGTATAGATGTAGGCAGTAACTAAAAATACAAACTTCAAATAGGAACTATCTATTTTAGGTATCTGTGTAGCTAACAACATCAAAGTATGTAGACTGAAAAAATATTTTAGATGTCATTTTCGGAAAAAAAACGTTATTTGAGCTGAAAAAAAATGATCCCGGGTAAAATATTTGGAAAAAATGGAGACAACTCCGCTATGACTTTACTGTAGGCTTAGGTGGCTATTGACCTAGTACCCCATGCAAACTAAGCACTTTTTACCTCTACGCAGGGAAAAAGCATGCATAATTTACATAACTGGATAGAATATATCTGAATAGAAAACTGTGTAAAGATCAAATCAGTTAATGCCCTGGAGAAAGTGTGACATTTTCTGTGGTGAAATTTGTCAACAAACAGGCGATTATTTTGACAAAGTCAAAACCGAGAGAATTTCACAAGGTAAAATATGTTGAAAAAGCTACTGCTGGAAAGAGAACAAACATCTAGAAATATGAGAAAATCTAAGAAATCAATTTCAGGACTATTAGATACATGACTGTCTTATCATGCATAGCATTTAACATAGATAGATTACTTTTCCATTGCACTGGTATAACATGGACAGGATTAGGATTAACAAACGGTTTTCACTAAACAATTTCACTATATAACCAGATTGTTTCTCTTGTTTAAGGGCTTAGGGTAAGTCTCTAATAGACGGAACACAATAAGTTGATTTTACCCAGTAATATTATATTCAAATAAAGGTGGCTGCATGAATACGAGAAAATCATTTTCCCATTCTTTTTGTAAGTATTCTATATAAATATAACGTAAGGATTACTTTCATCAATATGACCTTTTTTATAATAACTATGATATTGGAAACACAAAAACTCTCATTGAGTTTTCACTTTATCTGTGTTTTATTATCATTGTTATTTTAATATTATTACTATATCCTTTATTATTTTATTTGTAATATATAATAATATAATAACAATAATTATTATTATTATTATTATTATCATCATCATTATATTATTATTATCATCATTATCAATGTAACTCTAAAATAATAATTACTATTATCTATATAATATCAAAATGATGATTATAATTATTAGTATTTCACATTCACTGAAGAAAAATTAATGTCAACTCCACTGCACACATCTTCATGGTCTAGTTGGGACCATTGCCCATTAATCAGCTACTGTTACATAATCGCTGATAAGCAGCAGATTAGATGGAAGTAGTTTATTGGATTTGGGGGAAGGGGGGCAATTATATAGTGGTGGATCTAGGCCTTTAATGGAACGTACAACATCTCTCGCGCCCCCTAGCGCCGGCTTAAATGGCATTCTATTATATAGATATTGAATGGACTCCTTGATCCCAAAGAACAAGAAAATATAACAACACTGTTTAGATTCGATCACATTATGGCGTAAAAGCAACAATTGCCTTTGAACTATTCAGATAAACGCACATACTTATATGATAAAAGAGCCATTTTGTAATGTGCCTTTAAAATATCAAAGCTAAAACGACTACATGTAAGTAAGAAGTTAATAAAAAGCAAAGAATTATTAATACTGACTGAAAATGTCATAGGAAAATAAGATTCATCGTTTTAAGATGTTATCACAGCAGTCGATGATATTTCTACGATCAGTTCAGTGATTTGGATAATAACACAAAAAATGATCAGAATATTGCGATAAAACAACCGTGTTAACCAAATACCTTACATTATAAAATAAAAGATTGCAAAACATATTGAAAGCAAAAGGTTTCTTTAAGTACAATTAGTTGGCTGCCGCTTTCATACATGCAATAAAAACAGTTTTAAATCCCGTGAGAAAATGCTGTTAGCAAATTTATATAAGGAGAGGAAAATGCTAGGTAATTCTTATTCTTGTTCAGTTTCCATTATTTACAAATATTATGATTAACCTAGATACTAAATATGTAATAAAATGTCACAACAAAAATCTTTAAATGCAGTGGTGTGGCCATAAACAGTCGCCTTAAACTTGGAATAAGCCCTGTTATTATCCAACTCTTGTTAACTTCATTGCGAGTTATCCTTCCAATAGATTCTTTTATTGATTTGATTTTAATGAGTCATGCATCATGCCCTGCATCGTCGAATGTGCAATTAAAAATAAAACGAACCCGTATTCAATCGTTTTTAAAAATCTGCTAGATGATTAATCAGGTGAAGCGTAATATATCTGCGATATTTGCAGGCTTTTATCTGGAATATATGAATATGTAAATATGAAGTTTGTTTTAAATCATTTAATTTTCAGATACATTATTGCAATTCAAAAATGATGTACATTTGTATTTCCGTGAAATGTTTTACAAATATATTTTTCATGTTATGTAAGACATGGTCTGAAGGTGTGTACTCTAGCCCAGATATGCCAAATTAAAAAACAAAGGAATATTGACAATACTTAGAACATCCATGATATGTTACTCTGTCCTGGATGCCTGTATCTCCGCCTGCTATACTTATTTATGTAGTCCTACTCGGGGGATTATCTAGTTGTTGCAAATCTTAAAATAAACCTTTAAATACACACGAACGTCAGTATCTGCTGGTATAATAATATGTGCCCCTATTTCCAAATCTCTTCTGTGCCCACACCGCCATATCAATTATGTCTCTACTGTTACCAACACTATTGTATTGACTTTAGTAAAACAAAACATTTATTTAAAGAAAAATGTTGATGTGTTCATACCGTATTTATATTTTCATTGGTAGCTTGACTCGCTGTATGTTTCTTTGATTGCGTGAACACATACTGTGTTTAATTTTTCCTACAATTCAAGTTATTGTTATCCAGAAACAATGCTAACAAAATAGCCTATAAAAAATGAAATGGTAGTTTTTTTTTCCGGAAGGGCAAAGTGCAGTAAACACATCAAAGACCACAAATCACAAAAAAGGCCCGCTTCAAGCAGACTATCCAGGCAACAAGTACATTTTAATTATACAAATGGGTGTTGCGTAGGGATAAAAGACCGTTTATGTTCTTCTTTTTCTGTAAGAAAAGTGTTGTTTTGATAGTATGACTTATCCATTATTCTTGCCATGTGTAAAACTTTGCTTTAAGACTGTTATTATGCAGTTGATTCGTTTCAAAATGGGAGAGATGGATCAGTAACGAGATACTCGGAATCTTTAAATGTACAATGAATGCAGTTAATTATTAATAATGAAATCACAGTCAACACAGGAAAGGTCTTCTCTTATACTATTATATACATGAATAAACAAGAGCTCCGCCAAGCGAGGTAATATACGCCCGAAGGGTTATATCAGAGGAGGATGGAAGCAAAATTTAAGAAAAAAAGCAATTTTTTATGGGAGGTGTGTGTGTGTGATGGGGGAAGCTAGATGTGTGTACAGGATATTAAATGCCAAAAAAAAAACTAAAACGGGCGTATAAAACGCAATTATGTATTTCAGTTCTAATTTAGTATATTTCAATTATGAACATACCCATACAGGTGATCATTGTAAGAGAAATAGCAATTTGTAACAGCCAAATATGTTATCTGTGGCATGAAACTGCCACCCCTTAATTATCAGGTTTCATGAAAACTTTCACGAAAATAATTTAGGTTTTCACGAAAAGTAAAAAAAAAACATCACGAAAACAGATAAACATTTCATGAATGCAAGATAAATACCTTAACATGAAAATTTGCTCGTTACTGCGCTCAAACTGACATAGCATAACAGTTAAAGTTTTCATGATAACAATTAACTTTTCATGAAAGTAGTTACTAAGATAGAAACGGAACATATTCGAACGATTATTCTGTCTTGGGGTAAAAAGGTCATGATACTGATACAATACTAGATAATATCGGCCTGAAATGGTATCGGTCATAAAACGCCACCACTTAATTATCATTTTCATGAAAACTTCACGAAAATAATATAGGTTTCACGAAAAGAAAAAAAAATTCACGAAAAAGATAAACATTTCATGAATGCAAGATAATATCTTAACATTGAAAATTTGCTCGTTACCGACAACTCCACAGCATAAAGGTAAAGCTTTCACGATACCAATTAACTTTTAATGAAAGTAGTTAACTAAGAATAGAAACGGAACATATTCGGAACGATTCTTCTGTCTTTGGGGAAACGTGGTTCAGGGACACTGAACAAGATAAAAAATTTTCTGTCTGGTTTCGTGAAAATTATCTGATTTTGTGAAAATTATCTGGTTTCATGAAAAATTATCTGGTTTCGTGAAAAATTACCTGCTTCCTGAAAAATTATCTGCTTTCGCGAAACTTTTCATGAAAATTTTCTTTAAGTGTTGTCAGTTCAAAGCACTAACCAGCATAATTTCGTGTTAAGATATTTAAGTGGCCTTTGTGATAATTTACTGTTTTCATGAAATCCTCCATTATTAACGTGAAAACCTAAATCATTTTCGTGAAAGTTTTCATGAAACCTGATAATTAAGTAGTGGCAGTTTTATGCCACCATACTCGCCGAATGAAGGATGATCTATTTTTAGATATCTGGTTTCGTGAAAATTATCTTGTTTCATGAAAATTATCTGGTTTCATGAAAATTTATCTGGTTTTAATTAGTGAAAAAGTATCTGGTTTCGCGAAACTTTTCATGAAAACTTTTCTTGAAATGTTTTGTGGTTTCGTGAAAAATTATCTGGTTTAATGAAAAATTATCTGCTTTCGTGAAAAATTATCTGCTTTCGCGAAACTTTTCATGAACAGTTTCTTTAAGTGGTGTCAGTTCAAAGCACTAACCAGCATAATTTCGTGTTAAGATATTTAAGTGGCCTTTGTGATAATTTACTGTTTTCATGAAATCCTCCATTATTAACGTGAAAACCTAAATTATTTTCGTGAAAGTTTTCATGAAACCTGATAATTAAGTAGTGGCAGTTTTATGCCACCATACTCGCCGAATGAAGGATGATCTATTTTTAGATATCTGGTTTCGTGAAAATTATCTTGTTTCATGAAAATTATCTGGTTTCATGAAAATTTATCTGGTTTTAATTAGTGAAAAAGTATCTGGTTTCGCGAAACTTTTCATGAAAACTTTTCTTGAAATGTTTTGTGGTTTCGTGAAAAATTATCTGGTTTAATGAAAAATTATCTGCTTTCGTGAAAAATTATCTGCTTTCGCGAAACTTTTCATGAAAAGTTTCTTTAAGTGGTGTCAGTTCAAAGCACTAACCAGCATAATTTCGTGTTAAGATATTTAAGTGGCCTTTGTGATAATTTACTGTTTTCATGAAATCCTCCATTATTAACGTGAAAACCTAAATTATTTTCGTGAAAGTTTTCATGAAACCTGATAATTAAGTAGTGGCAGTTTTATAGTTATCCTCCTGAAATTAAGTTATTATTTTTTTATTATTTATTATTATTAAAGAATGAGATAAAACTGAAATTACTTTTTGTCAAATGAAACAACACTTATATAACCATTAGTACAAAAAGTGTCCCCTTGGACGTTAGATACTTTACATGCCGAGTAAATAGCTGATATTCACTCGTGAAGAAAGAAAGACAAAAGCTATAAAGTAACCATTTCACTTAAAATAGAGTCATTTTGATTTAAATCCTAGCAAAAAGAAAACAAACACAGATATCTGAACTTTGTTCTAAAATTCAATGACTTTCCTTTCTGTTTTGTTTTCTTGGCAACTTAAACAGTTAGGCTGGTTATTGCCATGCTGTTTTTTCATCAAGAAAAGCTGCGTACTGCTACTTCGTGGCAGTTCAATGGCATACCTGTGGTACTTTCCTTTGAGAGAAGTAATAAATGTTTCCTAAATTATTATTTGGCTGACTAGCGATCATGCAGTCAAGATATTACACAAATCGTTTGTTTAATTGTGCTGAACATAAAACGATTTTCTGTCCAACTTTCTAACCTCTGTAGTCAATTTAAATGTATTAACAGTGCAAAAAAATGTATTTATACTAAGACATATTTGACATAATGCTAAATTGTCATTCAGAAATTTGATACGTTAATGGAACTAGATTAGTTTATATCAAAATTGTATTTGATTTTTCTCAATGACAGATACCGGTACCACAGATTGATGCAATCTGACTAATGTTAACAGTGAAATAAAAGAGAAATAAAAAGTACAAAAGGGTGATTTGATATTTAGCTTGTGAAAGATATTTTAATATCAGATACCGAACGGTTTCCGGACCAGAGTAAGAGGTTCAGTTAGGAGGGTTTTCGGTTTGGAAGGGTTCTGTATTAATTACATAAATAGTTTATATACAGGTGCAAAACAACATGATCCTCTTAAAATCCTGATCGCGCTTAATTTCTGTATGAAACAAAATCAGTAATTTAAAATAATCTTTTTGATACATGTAGGCATTTTGTAGTTAGACATCGAAATGACAAAGTCAGATCAACCAACAAATTCAATACAACGCCAACGTCACTAGTATATATGTCCTGTGGTATCTCCCAAAACGTGTAACACGTGACAAGTGTCAATATGTAGTAATCAGTCTGTTTCGAAAATAAAAGCTCGGACCCTTATTTGCGGGTAAAACGTGCCAAAGTAAATACAAATACAAATACATGGCATTTATATAGCGCAAAAATTATAAAATATTCTATTGCGCTTTACAATTACATAACACACATTTAACATATATACATACAAAATATGAACAGGATTCTAGAACTTTTATTTAAAGATTTGGACATATATAAATACTATTTTACACCACTTCTGAATATTTTGTATTTTAACAAGACTACACTCATTGTTCATAAAACTGCCTAAATAAATGTGTTTTCAGTTTTGATCTAAAGCTGGCTTCAGACTGAATGTTTTTCAGATAGCTAGGCAGATCGTTCCACCATTTTGGACCAACGACTGCCATAGATCTGTCTGCTAGTTTTGTTCGCCGTGTAGGGATGTTAAAGTTAGTGTCACTTTGTGAGCGAAGTCTGTATCGCTGTCGAGTAGGTACAAACATTTCCCTCAGATATACTGGAGCTGTACCATTGATGACACGGAAGACTATTACTAAAACTTTGAACATGACTCTAGCCTTAACTGGAAGCCAGTGCAATTCTTTCAGAAGTTCGGTACTTGGTTTTTCATAGGAAACATTCTTGACTACTCTAGCGGCATGATTTTGGACTCGCTGTAGCTTATTGATTTGGTAGGCTGGAATTTCTGTAAATAAACTGTTGCAGAAGTCAATGTGAGAATGAACCAATCCATGCACTAATGATTCAGTTGACTTCTGTGTGAGATGTTTCCGTATAGCCCTAAGGTTTCGTAAAAGTAAGTCACATTTATGTTATAGTAACTATTCCTAAATTGCTTTCTCGAAGGGCCTTCAGATTGTTATCTGTATTGTATCGCTAGAGAGTTATTATTAATTAATTGTGCAATCTAGCTCTTACCGACAATGAAATTATACGTTCTGGTAATACTGTTGCGATATTATGTCTAGCCAGGAGCAATTGTCTTTATGTGCTGCTCTTAGCGAGAGGTCGTTAGTTCATCAATGAATTCGACCACCTCATTTCTTTTACATCAGGATCTTACGAGTGGTTTTTAGTTTTTCGGCGACGCCGTCTAAATTCGTTTTCGTTACCTATGCCACGTGACTTCAGTTTGCAAATCAAACTACTTGATAAAGCATTATAGATAATTTATCAAAATGGAAGATTTATGTAACACTCTGCCTGATTGGATGAGACTGTCAATTTCTTTCACTCTGTTGATTGTGCTACGCTGAGTGAAATGTAGACAAAGCGTTTATCCTAAACGACGCTGTTCACAGTTTTAAAGCTAACTTTGGCTCAGTATATTTAGCAAGAATATTGATATATCTCAAAATGATAAGTAAGTTTAATAAATATGATAAAAACCTGTTCAAATACCAACATATATCAAATTAAAGAAAGAGCTGAATACGGTCTGCGCATCACATGAATAAGGGTGTGATAAGAGTCTTTTAAGTAGAGAAGTGCTTTTTAAAAGATTTTCTTTGTTACAATTGTCGGCTGTATATGAAAAGGTTTCTTGCTTTTGTGACTTATTCAGATTGCATATTAAAATGAGTACTTGTTTGCTTTGATATATTTGTTATAAATTAGTTAATTGATTTATTATATATGAATATTTTTCTTCAGTATGGTATGCAAATATTGAACTCAGTTGAAATCTGTTTCATTATATATATGCTATATAATGACTGAATCTGATTACACTGAAATGAAGGTACGCTGCTTAAAGTTTATCTATGTGATACGACTACGGTCAAACTTTGCTTATGAAACAGAAATATTGAAATAATTACAATTGTATGTTTTGCTTGACCTTCACATTTTTATTGGTGTGACGTCATTGTCCAAAGATTCATGAATAGCGAATATATATATGCATTTGTTAAAGCGGGATCAGTTGGCCTATTTTAGAAATATATAAAAATAATAAATAAAAAATCCTTTAATTGATTTTTTCTCATGTATTCTAATCAAACTTGATTTGTAGCATCTTTATTAGGCCCGCAGCCAACTTTGTTCAGCTGGGACATTTAACCCCTTTTAGGGGCTGCTAGGGCTAAAACTAGAAATGCCTTTATACAGCGTCTCATGAACAGCTTGGTGGATCTTTGTCATACTTGGTCTGGAGCATCATTATAAGGTTCTCTTCCAAATTTATTTATATAGGAACTTGGGCCCTATTAGGGACCACTATAGCTAAAAGTAGATATGCCTTTCTTCGCATTAACCACTAAAATGTAATGGATTTTTATCAATATCGATGTGTAACAATATCGTAAGGTCTCCTGCTATTTTGTTACAAATGGGGATAGGGACCAATTTAGCTAAAAATATAAACACGTTTAATGACCTCTTCTTATGAACCGCTTCATGAATCTTCATCAATCTACTGCTGTAATTATTCGTCAAAGGATAAACGAAACAAAATTGCAACCCTACGAAACCTTTGCGAAAAATTAAAAGAGAACCATTTAAATTGTTAAAATGCGGTGTTTAGTTTTGCAATTTGAAAAATGTTAGATGAAAGATGAATGTTAGATGAAAAATTCATAAACTTCTTTCCTTATTACAATTCGCCGACCATCATTTTTAAAGATATTTCTTGTTAACCTTAAAACCTTGTTAATTAAATGGTATGCAGTTTTTTTCATTAGTTACACCTTCCTCGTTAAACTGTTTGGCACATTCGTGAGGAAAATCTTCAGTACTACATATACACACTGCATCTCATTCACGGCCAGTAAACATAGGTTCCACCTCTTTTTTGAGGTAAGTGGAGAAAAAAAAAAACTATATTTCCGAGGTGGTGTTGATTACTAGAACTAAATAATTTTACTTGACGTTATACTTTTCTAACAATTCTAAAGCTTTATTGCAATAAAAGGCAATGTAGTTCCACATATTATAGGTCGACTGACAGAGGAACCACACTTTGTTTCTGATTAGGTTAATTTTGAAATTGAGATTTAGCCATATATTTCGCCCTGATCTAAGTATACTTGATATAAGAGTTGGAGCCAGCATCATAGACGTAGCGCGGGGGCCAATTTACATTTAGTAGATTTAGCCTTAACACCCATACTTAACAGTACTTAAGTATTAAAAGAGCAACAATTGTAGATTTTTACTCTCTTTCGGTAATAGAGTAATGTGAGAGATAGCACATGCGGTAATGGTTCGGTAATGTGTAATGTTGACGCTTTTCACAGCTCATCTTCAAACAGAGGTGGAGGCAGAGTTTACAGACCTTTCATTGGTTTTGCAAGATACTTGTTCCATTTCGTCGAGTTTAAAACGCCATCAAATAATAAAAACACTTCTTAATCGATGAATGAAATATTTTGCGCGCTCCATGTTTGTGAATGGTTTCATAAAATAATATTTTACATGCTATAATTAACAAAATCTCAAGCACTCAGTCATAGTCAGCAGCAGAACAGCTTGCCTCGGGGCATGCAATATCATTGCATCTAAATGAAAACTTTTGAAAATCTGATGAGGCGGAAAGAATAGTTTTGTTGCAGTCATACTTTATGAAAAAAGATACGCGAGTGCTGTCTTTGAAACATGAGAACTGACAAAATTCAAATCAGTTTTGCATTATGTTTAATTAATCAAATAAGAGACAAGTAACATCGTACTTGACTGAAGCTCTAAACATTTACAGCTTTTCTAAGCCTAATTTTGCAAGGTATTGGAATAAAAGTATTTAAAATTTTAATAAATACAGTAAAAAGGTATAAAAAGGTAAACTAACTTTTACTATAGTACAAGAGATTAGTCAATTACACAAATTATAATCCTACCTGGTATTTATCTCTGCACCTGTATGACACTAGTTAGAAGAAAAAACGAACTAAATGTGTGGCTAAAGTTTTGCTATAAGTCATTTCATTAAAATGTCAGTTTTCAAAGAAATATTAAAAGTTGTCTTTGTTTTTATACACGATGTTTGATATGACACAGATAATATTAAATCGCAGTTTCAACTAAATAGTGGATCCAAATCTATTTCTATGGGTTTGAACATTTTCTTAACTTATACAATATGAACGTATTTGACAACTACACTTAGAGCCATTTCTAACCCGAAACCTATATAATACCATGTATTTCGACTATTTGTGAACGGATTTCGTTCAAAGTTTGAATATAAATAATTTAACATATTAATTAAAGACCAAATTCCCCAGTATTTAATCCCAATTGATCAAAAATATAGGTATAAAACTTAACAAATAAAACAATATCAGTGTAAAAACCGAATTCATAAAATGGCATAACGCAAAATTATTACAATGTGAAAAGTAACAGAATCACCCGCTATTGTCGGTGACTTTGTGTCAGAATAAGTCCCCTGAATGGCCGCCTAGCTCTTATTCGCTGTTCGCGGAGCCGCCTTGCTACTGTTTGTAGACTTATGGGTCTAGCATGCATTCCATTGGTTGCTCTCGCAGTGCATGTCGCGGTCTTGGAACGATCTCGAAGATGATCTGTATTGATTCGCACATCCTATGTAGGCGCTGGGCTTATCATCAACTCGGCTTGTGCGCTGAAAATTTGGCCGAAAGCTAGACATGGTGGACAAAAAGACTATCAAAGACTCGGACAACCTGTAAAGAAAATAACTCAATATTCAAATTCACTGATAAATGAAACAATTTTGTACTATAATTTATTTTGAATAGACTAATTTTTAAACATTTGCAGTCAAAATATTGTTATATGAATAATATCAGATGTGCTTACATGTCTGAGAGAATGTCCGGCATGCAACGTGCCGACTGCGAGACCGCGCTCTTGGATATTCATTCTTACCATTACAATTTTGATACGTAAATTAATAATATGTATTTTAGAGTAAATCTTGAAGGTAACTATTGTCTTAACAACACTGTTCTTCAACTTGTAAGAATTAAATGCTTTTAATAAGGTGTCCCATGTGTTATTATGGTTGTCACAAGCTAGTAAATAGTGATAGTGTATCTAAAGTTACATGTATGTTACAGAATAAACTAAGTATGTAATATTTTATTCAATGACTATAAAGTAAAACGCAATATTTGTCATGCATTTTGTCTAAATTACATCGATCAGCTTTTGCAACGTTAATGACAGGAACAGCGCCTATTAGAATTGAGCATGGTCGTCATGAAGTTTTCCTTTTATTGTTAGGAATTATTCGTTCTGTCGTATTCATGCAGAACTCGGATTTCATGTTCTTTTATTCTATGCCTGATGCTGAGAAGTGTCGGTTCGTATATAGTAAATATTCATATTCTTATCCCTATTTTAGGTACTGTTATATTTGTTTCATTCATATGTAATGTGAACCTTCTTTTTAAAAAAAAATCGTGATTGTATGTCTATATACACAGTTATTTTATATATTTAGCATAAATGGATATATTACATGAGGATGTTTTACATTGAAATCCATATCTAATGATATGAATTGTTGGAAAAGTTGAGCATGTTAAAATTGTGATAATCTTTTACATGTAAAAGGGAAGAAAATGCAACACATTAAAGTATAACGTAATCACAAAACACGGAAAATTCATGCAAATATGAAACCATTAGATTCTGAAATGAAAATAAGAAGAAAACATGAAAAATGTAAATTAGAAATAATAGCTTAAATACACAATGCTCAATAATGCATCATTTTCTGTTTTAAAAAATGAACCCATAACAATAACCTTATTTTCATACGTATATACTGAAATACTGTATTATGTCAGTGATACACAGTTAAGTTCTAAAACATAGTTTAGAATATTCTAAAGAATTGTTACAGTAACAGTTCCATTCAACATTATCTACATTCTTGTATAGAATTAATCTGGAAACGATTTAATATTTACAATAAAAGGACAATAGGGAATATTATGCGGAAAGTAGATGCCTTGTGCTGAACTAAAACAAAAACTGATCATTGCACGGATTCAGTCCATTATGTAATGGAGTTAATGTTATTATTCCAGGTGGTAAAGGTTAAAAAAAAGTAAGGTCAGTTTTAGTATTACGTAAATTCGTGCTAATTGACAAACATCGGCATCAAAAGCATGTGCTATTACTGGAATGCAGAAATAATTCCCTTCAAACAAAGTAGATTCTACGATTCAGTGCAAACATGCATGCACGCAATCAGTCCTATTTTGAAGTGCAAAAATGTTTGATAAGACTGCAGTAAAATTTTAATAACGTTTCATTGATATCACCAAGAAATGAACCGAGAACTGAACGGAAACATAAACTGTGTAGCCAACGTATGATAAAACAATGTAATAGGTTCAAAATATACAAGGTAGTAATGGGGTTGTTTCGAAAAGACTGTTTGACTGCAGAAATATAAATTAAATTATTATTATCAGTCTAGTGGATAGTCTATGTTCGTACCTGTGTAAGGTTTGTGTTAATTTTAATTCTTCTAAACTTGAAACAAATCTATAATGTTTAGAGCCAGCTTTAATTATACCTGTAATATTAATGTTGTTAATATCAGAAGATATATCAACGCAAAGAGAAATCTACTGAAGCAAATTAAAGTATTTTGATAGAGTAAAAAAGAAAGGATAGATATCCAATAGTAAGAACGCACGTCATAAGTTAGTACTATACGTTTGACAAACCGGAAGGCAGGGCGTAAGGTCATTTATCTGAAAAAAAAAATGCCTCGACCCGGCATACGTAAAGAAAACTCCTCCTACTAGTGGGTTAGTTCATAAAAATGGCAGCTTTACTAACTTGGTAAAAAATCAACATAAAATATTGATCTATGGTCACATTCCAAAGCATGTCTTAAATGAATCCGATGCACATATTTCACTTTAAGGTTTATTTTTAGAAATTCACTTTAAATGAAGAACATTCTCATTAAAAGATTTTAATTTGTTTAGATAGATACAATTATTGTGTTTGTAGAGCTACATTCACAGTCAAAGGGCATGAATAACAGCCATTCAAGTATTTTAGTGGTAATACACAATAAGCCATACATGTATCCGGCTTGTACTATTTTAGACCTAAAAGACAGTGTTGTTTATAAAAAAACATAATTATTTATGTTAACCTAGATATTAACATGACCTCAGGTCTAACATATCTTTAAAAACAGTTTTGTTGATGTAACTGCAAGCTGAAAGGAGTGTCTCACTTGCAGCCATTAATAACTCCTTTTTAACAATAGTAAACGCAACGATCAATTTAAACTGATCCTGAATGTAAGGAAAGTAAAGCTATGTCTCGTCAGGATTGCTGTTACTTAAGGCGCAATAAAGATACTAATTACAAACAGATTTAATTTTCATTTTGTGATCATTATGAGAGGAAAAGAGACATAAAACTGAAACAAATTTTATGGCAGAAGAAACAAACATAATGGAGGCATTAGTATGAAAACTATCCTCTTGCACTTCAGACACTTTAAATGTCGTTGTGTCAATATTATAGCAAATGTCGCCATTTAAGAAGGAAACATAGTAATGTGTGTCACTCTATATTTGAAACTATCAACAATTGTATCTACGTCCTCATCGTTGATCAATGTGTTCAGGTCTTTATAAACATCGTGACAGTGAATGATTTGTCAGTGATATTCTCAATACAGTAACTTCCATTATATACGTGAAATGCTGAAACTGTCATGATACCTTATAAAAGAAGTTGTAATTTGCCAACTTGAAATAATATCGACAGTTTTCAATACTAATGTCATTTGATGCGCCTAAGAATGCCATAATTGTTTATTTGTTTAAATTGATGCTGGGTTGAAGTTCGGTTTACGCAATTTGCATTACATCATACCCTTCGTTTACACACTTTGATGCCTTCTAAGGTATACTAAGCCATATTTTTGAAGGAACAAAATTAGAAATTAAAAATATTTCTCAAAGGATGTGTCATATTATCATGAAGAAGTTTGGATTGATCGAGTTTCTAAAGGCATTTATATACCGCTTAAAGACAATAAAATACTACCAGCTTGTCATATACATGTACATAAACGCTGTCTGGCCTCCTATAAAGAGATATGAGTGTCTGTATTGACAATTTTTATTATTGACAGATACATTGTATAGTATCCTAAACGAATATGGTTACACCCTGATCGTATTTCCAGTTAGTTATTCATGTTATCTGGTAAGTGAGGTCACAGCCCATTCCCAATGTATCGATCGTTCGGACATTATAACTTGTTTTTTTTTTTATTATCCAATAGATCAAAGCACATGCTTTTCATGTAACAGAAGGAGCATTGTTCTTAATATTTGTTGTATTTTTTCAATGTTTTGTTCCAAATTGTTCCCATTTTGACCAAGCAGTGACACACGCATTGCCATATTGTCACATTTTGAAAACGCAAGATGAGTTATGACTGTATAACGCGTTGGTGTTCCTTTGCTACATACTAAAATAAAACAGCTAGTTAACTTGGATATACTGTAGTGCTTGTTTTCGTACCACATTCTTTTCTTCTTATAGAGGAAGTGTTTGTATGTGTGTGTTTCGGTTAAACGGCTTTTGCGATAATTTTTCAGTCATATTAGTGAGAACAATGCTCAGTTTTATAATGCTACATCACTAGAATCACAAGATACCCTACCCGGTCTCATAATACTGACACCGTCTTTGGTATGACGCGACCAGAGAGAAAATCCATAAACCCCCACACTCTACTACTGCAATCTTAATGTTCAAAATTATATGTTGTATGGCTTTTGTCATGAAATAACGTATGAAACTTTGCACTCATTCTAGTTTTTAGCTCATCTGATTTTTTGAAAAAAAAAATGATGAGTTATTGTCATCACTTGAGCGGTTGTCGGCGTCGGCGTCTGCGTCGGCGTTGCCTGGTTAAGTTTTATGTTTAGGTCAGCTTTTCTCCTAAACTATCAAAGCTATTGCTTTGAAACTTGGAATACTTGTTCACCATCATAAGCTGACCCTGTATAGCAAGAAACATAACTCCATTTTGCTTTTTGCAAGATTTATGGCCACTTTTGTACTTAGAAAATATCAGATTTCTTGGTTAAGTTTTATGTTTAGGTCAACTTTTCTCCTAAACTATCAAAGCTATTGCTTTGAAACTTGGAATACTTGTTCACCATCATAAGCAGACCCTGTACATCAAGAAACATAACTCCATCTTGCTTTTTGCAAGATTTATTGCCCCTTTTGGACTTAGAAAATCAGTTTTCTTGGTTAAGTTTTATGTTTAGGTCAGCTTTTATCCTAAACTATCAAAGCTATTGCTTTAAAACTTGCAATACTTGTTCACCATCATAAGTTGACCCTGTACAGTAAGAAACATAACTCCGTCCTGCTTTTTGCAAGATTAATGGCCCCTTTTGGACTTAGAAAATATCAGATTTCTTGGTTAAGTTTTATGTTTAGGTCAACTTTTTCTCTTAAACTATCAAAGCTATTGCTTTGAAACTTGCAACACTTGTTGACCATCATAAGCTGACCCTGTACAGCAAGCAACATAACTCCATCTTGCTTTTTGCAATATTTATTGCCCCTTTTGGACTTAGAAAATCATTTTCTTGGTTGAGTATTATGTTTAAGTCAACTTTTCTCATAAACTATCAAAGCTATTGCTTTAAAACTTGCAACAGTTTTTCACCATCATAAGTGGACACTGTACATCAAGAAACATAACTCTATCCTGCTTTTTGCAAGAATGATGGCCCTTTTTGGACTTAGAAAATCATGGGTAGGACAATATTTCTATTACACAAAAAAAATCAGATGAGCGTCAGCACCCGCAAGGCGGTGCTCTTGTTATTTAGCTATATTTTATTTCAACGTGTAATGAAATAGAGGATATTTGTTTGTTTCAGTGTAAGATTGAAAAATATTTTACTGAGTGAACATTATAATTAAATAGTTTCACGAGTGGCGCAGCCACGAGTGAAAATGTAAATTATGGTGTTCACGAGTGAAATATTTTTCAATCTTACATTGAAAAAAAAACACTTTTCTTTTTATTTTATGTATTTTCAATAGTTTTAAACGAATTATATCCATTTTATCCGCGCATGACGTCACTATATCTAAAATGTATAACTGTCAAATAGTTCTATGACGTTTCCAGACTTCTTTTAGATTATATATTGATGGAATGTATACCTTTATGATCCTGCAAATATTACTGTACATCTATATCTTTACTGAATTATATTTTGCATGGAATTTTCTATTATTCATAATTCATTTTCTTTCGCATTCAAGTGTAGTTCCGTACCAGTTAGAAGTAAAAATGATATTTTCACTGTTATTTCACTGATAAATTTCAGTATTTCATTGAAAAGCATAAAATAATTACATACAAACAAGTTTTCAACCACTTGATAGAGACATGTTCAAGGATGTGATAAGAATAACTTTTAAAACTCTTATTCATATTAATATACTGTTTCTACATGTAGGCCTAATATTAGAAACTTGAAATATGTCTGTAATAATATTAAGTCTGGTTCGGGAAATATATTTTCGAATTGTTAAATTGATGTAACTTTAAACTTTAACTAGTGCTACACGTTAGACATAGAATTCTAATAAAACTGTCCGACAGAAAAGACACACTGTAAGTTATATAATAACGAATATTAACTGCTAGAATAAATAGTAAAACTTAATTTAAAACCCCAAATCAGTAAAACACAAGTTAGCATTAGCACATTTCCAGAACTTTCAGAAAAAAAAATCGCTGATTTCGAGATTTCAAGGTGCATATCATTTGTGATGTAGAAACTGTGAAAGCAAGCAGTTTCAAGTGTGGCTCGTTGGAATGATTTATTACAATTACTTTATTAATCAGAGAGAGAGAGAGAGAGAGAGAGAGAGAGAGAGATTTCACTTGAACCAAATAACCCAAATGTGATCAAAATCGTTGTATTCTCTTCCCGAATTGGAAATTATATCACTAACTCAATACAACTAAAATAATTAGATAATTACCTATATACATATAAAAGCCCTGGATCATTTGTAACGGAAAATATAAAGAAGCGATTTTGTTTTGTTTTTTGAACGGGTAAAAGGTAGAAATATCTTAGCATTATATCAAGCACGTTTGGAAAAGCTTGAATTTACATGCGAGTTGAAAATCTGTTTTTTTTTATAGATAAAGCACTTATTGTTTACGGGTTTAATTTATATCATTACATTCAAGAGCGTGAGTTCTACTATTCTATCTTTTGATGAGTTAAAATAAGTAAATGATTAAATACTGATTGTTTAACTAGCTTTAGTGCTGGCCTATTTCAGTCAAATAATTTACTTGGAAGTACAATTTTCTGCTAGGCGGGAATCGAGGAAAAATATCGGATTTAAGCGTAGCTGTCGGGAAGTATCTGCCTTCCAGTATTCAGTAAGGATATACGTGTCCCAAACACTCTTTCCTTTTTACGGATATTACTCGAAACGTTAGACCTACGTGAGATAAAGTTTTGTAACAAACTTTATATCAGTAACAGAGTGTAGTTCTGTATGAAAAGCACTCACTTAGAAAGGCAGATGACTCATATTATTTCATCACTGAGTATTATTTGAATTTAAATAATGTTTCAAAACATAGGATTTACAAAATAGATAAAAACAATTTAATTTGTAATTTTATCTTTATACATATTGTACTCACTATCTCGACATATGATAAATGAATTTGACTTTGTATAAACATTATCAACATAATATGGAATTACGTGTAAACTTTTGTGTAAAAAACTTACAGCCACTTCATATAGACAAATGCTGAGAAAAGCAAACAGGAATTGATTAGTAAGTTTCCTCTTATTTGGTTCGATATTGTATATTTATGACACTAAATTATGCAGTTAGATTGTTACAGGAAAGTATTTTATCATTATTCAAATAATTGTAAGTTATCAATGAGTCTAACAATTCGCTCTTTTTCTCCCCTTCTAAATCACAAATTAATTGGAATTCGCTTTATATAAATATACTGCATCTTATTAGGCGTAAAAATGTTTGTTTCTGGTATCGCAACCTACCCTAAATTTTTGGCCCGACCCTAAATGTTTTCATGGCCTTCGAGTTTTTTTCAACTTTTTAACAAAAAATTGCAAAACTGCACTTTTTATGCTTTAACCATGGTCAGTGATGTTAGAAATCAACTTATTGATGATTTAAAGGCATAACCCCCTTATTTGTACTCATGTTTTGACATCAAAATAATTTACAAAAAGTCCCATTTAATAAAATAATAATAATAATAAAATATACCGACCGACCTACCCTAATTTTGTTTAGCATGTAACCATAAACAAACAATTTTTACGCCTAATGGATCTATAAGTTAGAGTAAAAATATTATGGAAGTCAAATTAAGTGCGACAAATACACACGCTTCAATGATATATTTTCGCGAGAAACAGGTCGTATATGAATCCATATTTTATGAACGGAAGGATTAAAATCAGTTTCAGTTACCCTTAAACAATAACAGTGACTTAAAACAGTAAACACGTAACTTTTTTTCTAGATTACATTTGAATTTGATATGTTTTAACTGAAAGCGAAATTTGTAAAGAATAAAATAAAGGTTAAATTAGACGTTCTCTGGAGCAAAATATAGGTAACACATAGTGTTAAGTGTTTTTATGTAGTAAGTATGGGTTTGTAAGTGTGATTCTAGTAAATTAAAATGGAATATACCGTCTGGAGGGATATAGGGGGTGGGGGGGGGGGATTTCTCTAAGGCTGAAGCTGGGAACAATTTGACGTTAAGTATGTTAAATATGTAGTAAGTATAGGTTTGTAAGAGTGATTCTAGTAAATAAGAATGGAACGTAATGTCCGGAGGCTTTCGCCAAGTTTGAAAGTGCATTAAATATGTTAGTGTGATTTTAATTAATACAAATGAAATAAAACGTCCGGAGGGATATCCATTTGGTCTTTCGCCAAGACTGAAACTGGACGCGAATTGACATGTACATGAACGTAAGTGTGATTTTAAACAATATAACGGATTATATCGTCCGGCAGGATATCAAGGGGGCATTTGCCAAGGCAGAGCTGGAAACAAATTGACATAAAGTATGTAAGTGTCATTTTAAATACAACGAAATGGAACATAACGTCATAAAGGTTATCCAGAGGGACTTTTACCCAGGCTGAAGCTAGAAAGAAATGACATTAAGTATGTAAGTGTGATTTTAAACACTAAAAAAGGGGAACTTTCTCCAAGTTTGAAGCTTCAAACAAATTTATATTAAGTATGTAAGTATGACCTTACACAATACAAAAGGAATATAAATTCCCGGAGGGATATCCAGGGGGTACCATACAAGATTGAAGCAAGGAAGTCACAAATATAATTTGAATTGTGTATGATTTAGCGTCTGAAAGTTAATCAAGAATTTAAAAACTTCAGATGTTTTTGGCAAAGTAACTAATACTGTAGGTTATATGCATGCTGTTGATTACTAACTCCTCGGAAGATACTTGGTATCATAGTGCTTTCAATTTTTTTATATTTCCAACATTTAAACAACATTTTTTGACTGACTAATGGCCATGCTGTCACAACATTACACATATTACCTGATAGATGCCGAATCTAAACGCGTTTGTCTCCAAATGTCTAACATCAAATATAAACAGAAAGTCAATGGAAGCATCACAGTTGAGTAAATTTGTACAAATTCATATTTTGACCAGATATTTAAATGCCATCCTGTTATTTGATTCCTTAATGGAACTATATCAAGTTGTGTTGTAATTTTTCTTCATGATTGATGAGCAAGCTTGATACAGACATTTACCGAATAGTGTAATAAAATGAAAAAGGTTGGTCTATTTAGCAATAAAAATGATATTTAGCAATTTGAAAGGTTATTGGTTTACGTTCTTTTCGAACAATAATTCAGAAAAAGCAACACCCTTCAGAGAGCAAAAATACTAATAGAATTGACGACAATAGTTGCAGTGCTATATAAATTGATGTAAAAACAGTCATTCCTTGTAAATGAATCCCTTACATACTAGTAACAAAAACTCACAATACGTATAGCACAAAATTGCAACAGAATATATATATATATATAAATTACATTTGCCTGTATCAATGGCTTTACTTAAAGCAGACTGTGAAACAGGAAAGAAGACAATTATCACAACAGCTCAATCAACAATCACTGCTTATCTTGGAAACTCCAGCTACCATTAAGCAATCAAGTACTTACAGTTCATTGATATGTTTGATACTCTGAAAGCAGTCACTGGATGTTTAATAAATGTGAATTATATAATAAAAGTAGTGCAGTAGACAATCATGACGGACCACATAGACTAAAGCACAACATTTTCTATTAAAACTTTTTAAAATCTTCCTAAAAAACATTTAAGAAATTTCCATGACTCGCGGAGTTTGTTAAAAACGTCCAAAATAAAGTTTGATAAATATTGTCACACTTATTCTTCAGATAACTACCAAATTCTGAATATAGATCATAGTAAGATTAATTAAATACTCAGTTAATAATTTTTTATGTTGGGTTTAACGTCGCAACGACACAGTTATAGGTCATATGGCAATTTTTCAGCTTTGATGGTGGAGGAAGACCTTAGATGCCCCTCCGTGATTTATTTCATCACAAGCGGGCACCGACATTCCATTAGCCAGCTGGATGGCTTCCTCACTGGAAGTCAGCGACCTGAAGCACGTGGCTGCGGAGGTCCATGCAGTAAATTAAAGAGGCAGCTTAATTTGAAAAAATGCTAAATCTAGAAAAGCGCTAACATGATAAAACGGACGTTAATGCGTAAAAGGTTTGCACTGCATTAAGTAATTACAGAAAAAAAAACCGATTTATTCTGGAAACCGGAAAATTAGTAATAGCATGCAAAATGAATATTACGCAGCCAAAAAAAAACATTGCCTATTGACTCAACTGCACCTCGGAACCATAATGATTGTATGACAAACAACATATGAATCCTAGAATATTTGTTGAAAATCATTAACTTATGTATTATTGCTTTGAACGTAGGATACGCTGTTGATTAAATATAATGATTCAATACTATAACAAGTCCATACCTTGCATATTCCCAGGCACAATGATAAAGTATTGATTTTACTTGATTCAACTCCTAAAGCTGGTACAACATTGTTAACAATAGAAATAACTTAATTTCAGAAAAGTTGTCATACCTACATGGATTTTCTTATTGTTTCCGCCTATTTTTTTTGTGATTTCCTGTTCATAAATTGCCGTCAACATAGCCCGATTTTTAAATTATGGCTTGACGGATATGGCAGGCCAATTGTCCAATTATAACGTGAACCCAGAAACTAGGATTAACAATCGATAAACTAGGTTTTTCGAATGTAAAACCAGGTTTTTCGAATACTAACCCATATTTTCGAGCGAAAACATAAGATAACGGGCGTAAACTATAGTTTACGTTCGTGAACCCAGATTTACGTTCGATAAACTAGGTTTCTCGATTGAACAATGAATTTCGGCCGTTATCCTAAGTTCACGAGCGTGAACCTATGTTTACGGGCGTAAACATGTGTTCACGAGTGTAAACCATAGTTTACGAACGTGAACCTATGTTAACGGCCGTGAACTTGGATTTACGACCTTGAACATGGATTTACGACCGTAAACATAGGTTCATGCTCGTGAACATAGGATAACGACCGAAAATCATCATAGAATTATCGAATACTAACCTATATTTTCGAGCGAAAACATAGGATAACGGGCGTCACGGGATAAATCATAATTTACGCTCTTTAACCCATGTTTACGTTCGATAAACTAGGTTTCTCGATTGAGCGTGAACCTATGTTTACGGGCGTGAACCTGGGTTCACGAGCGTGAACCATAGCTTACGAACGTGAACCTATGTTTACGACGAAAGTCATTGTTTTGTTGAAGAAACCTAGTTTGTCGAACGTAAACCTAGGTTCACGCTCGTATACCCAAGTTCACAGTCGTAAACATAGGTTAACATCCGCAAACATAGGTTCACGGCCTTAAACTATGGTTCACGGTCGTAAACATGTGTTCACCTCTTTAAACCCATGTTCACGCCCAAAATTCACAGTTGATTTTATTATCCTAATATATCGACCGTAAACCATGGTTTACGTTTGATAAACTAGGTTTCTCGATTGAACTACGAATTTCGGTCGTTATTCTTTGTTTACGGTCGTTATCCTATGTTTACCCGCGTAAACTCCGGTTCACGCTTGTAAACCATAGTTTACGAACGTGAACCTATGTTTACGACCGTGAACTTGGGTTTAGAAATGTGAACCTACGTTTACGAACGTGAACTATAGTTTACGGCGTTATCCTATGTTTTCGCTCGAAAATATAGGTTAGTATTCGAAAAACCTGGTTTATCGATCGTTAATCCTAGTTTTTCGACCGTGAACCTGGATTCGCGTAATAATTAGACAATTGGCTTGGCATAGAAGGAAAGTTGATTTTAAAATGTTTTGGACGAATAACAAAATCATTTGAAGTTGAAAAATCAATACATAGATAGCTTTTTTGGAAATGTAAAGATTTGGAAATGCAAAGATTTTGTGTTCTTGGTTTCAATGCATTTGTAAGCTATGCTGGACAATTGTTGCACGTTTTTTTTTTTCAAAATGCAATTCAGTAATGACCAGAAGTTGTCAATTCTGGGTACATGTTTATGGATTGTGGTCAAAATGCAAAGGATTCGTCAATGTTTCGTCCATTTGAAACTAACCAACAGCGTTTCGACAAGTGTATCTTCTACGATTATGACCTGATGATCTAGTGCAGCGAAATTTTACTACATCCATGATCAAAAAAGGACAGGCGTCACTATTTGAATTCAATATTTCAAAACATTTACGGGGGAGGACACCCGTATCCTCGCCCACTCTCCGCCTGTCGGAAAGGAATTGCAACTACACCATTCATTTCCTTCGAAACAAACACAAACAAATGCCCCTTCTCATTTGTAAAATTAAACATCTCACTACGGTCCTGGGAGCAGCTTACTTTATTACCCATAACTATTCATAAAAGTCTGCCATAAGATGTGAGTGTTATGATCAATATATATTTTCTAAAACTGACTATTTTTAATTTAGTATATCAAAATACACTGTACTTTTCCAATATGAAAATTTAAAACTGACTCAGGTTTGTAGAAACAGTAAGTCAGGAACATATCAGCATAATACATAACGTGTCTTATTTACCAAGTGCCTGCTACATTGCATTTCCCTTCAAATAGGACGGTACTCTTTTTACACCCTTTACTTTATGTTAATTATATTTTAAGCGAGGACTTAAGTCAGCTTGGTCAGTATTAAGAATTTTCCCCTATCATATCATGTTGTAGAATTTTGTGAGTTTATTTAGACAGACCTAGTTTCTAAATGTATTTATGTAACTCTTAAAGACAATAAATCATTATTTACTTTTACTATATCTGAAGTAATGTTTCTGGCTATGAATACCCGTGTGGAAATATTATAGTTGAATATTAGATAATGGCATATGCTCTTTGAGGTAAATATACTTTTATTGAATGGCTAGCCAGTCAGGTGGCAATACTATTCTCTGTATGTACACATTTTTGTGGTCAGCTCATGCACAATTCCATAAAGATACATGCTTTACGAAGGTATACATTTGTTAGCAATCTATTTATAGATATATGTTTAAATTTAAATCTCAGTTCTTTCTGAATTAAATGATTTAATGAAATCAGCGAGACTCAGTTAAGTTGGATATCTTCAATTATGTTAACCTCAGAAAATATAAAATAGAGTTTTAATTTCTCATATGCTTGTGATCTGCAGCACTTTTTATAATACTGGTTGTAGAGCTATCTCAGCTGCTGCCTTTTCAGTTTGGGTACTCGGATAATTTAGAAGGAAGTCTCGTGGCCATGTCCAATTTCTTGCTGAGGAGAAGCAGTGAATAATATACGGAATTTTGCGAAGTTTGCACGAAATCGTTCAGTTGTCAATAATAATGCCTTGATTCTTTTCTCTCTTTTTTTTCGATATGGCTAAAACATAAGTATTTTCTGGGAAGTATTCCACAGGTTATATAAAATAAACCTGTTGTAAACATAGAAATTCTACGGTTTAAAAAAGAGCAAGATTTGTTATAAGTTAGCAAAATTGTGGCCAAAACGAAATAACCAGACATTGTTTATCTTTTAACATATTAGGAATAAATCAGAATCTAGTTGAAGTTAGTTAGCTATATATTGGTAAGAAAGTTTATATGTACCAATCTGTGTCCTTCTAACTATTTTTTTATAAACACTGCTTTTTCAAAACGGGTCGTAATGTTAATGAAATGACAATTTTGCACAAGTTCATTTTGTAGAAAGTTTAGTTTGTGATAAATAACATAATTTGCCTGAATATGTAAAATATTTGATAACTATTCTGTCAAAATTATGAAAGAATGCATCCAAAATACTGAGAGAGGATCAGAAGTTTAGATTGGTATATATCTATTTTGTGGAATTTCTTTTTTAATTAAACACAATAGTTTTAGACATAACGATCTGTTTATTTCATGTGGTTCATTGTTTTCAAATATGAAATTTAGACATTAATCCATTTCATATATATAATGCTTTGTGCCTATGGCTTTTAACATTTTTCATTTAAATTGCACTTGTCGGAATGATAAAAGAAGTCCGTAATGTTTCGATTTTTAGTTTTGTGTTTTGGCAAATCAAATAGCTCAGTAGGCTATACCCATATTGTTTTTCCTTCCAACTATGTGGTTTATTGCTACTTTCTGCCAGTATAGTGTCATAATATAACTTCTTGTTGAGAGGGTTTGAATGATTTCTACATTTAAAACGGCATATGTTTGGCTGACTTGCAATCACACCGTCAGTGCATTACAGATATCGGGAATATAAACAGCATTGATCAAGTATGCTCTACCAGATCATTTACCTTGGGTTAATGTACAAAACTGTTTGTTCCAGGCAAATTGTAAAACCACACGAAAGCAAAACTTATTGCCCTTTGGATCTTATGCAATCATCAGGGTCCTTACTGCTACCACCTTGGTTCTAACGCCTAAAGAGTATCAAGGGGGTACTATTGTCTATCATGGGCGCTTTTACGGCTATGACAGTTTTTTTATATTGACTGGCAAACATTCAAAAATGCTATTACATGACATAAGAAATAGATTTGAAATTAATACGAGTCATTTCATAAATTAAGAATAGTAATGTTTCATCTCAATTAGTGCATGGTGACATTAGAGTATTTCCACATATCAACATTTTGTAACCTTTGAGGGATAGATTAAATCTAACCAAGTGTGCTACTTTTTGTATTCCAAATGGTCCTGGTATTGATCGTTTATTGTAAAACGCTTTATCTAAACCTTGTTTACCATTGTACTATAACAGACAAATTATAGATGAATAATGACTTTCAATAACCCACAAACAATACATGTCAACAGCTACAAAAGTTAAATAATTTTACTTTCATTTTTATTTGTATTGAACAGTTGTCGTAATAACGAAGTTCCGATAAGTTAAGAGCATTACATTAAGTATAGTATTATACTACATTTCGCTTAAAGGTGCGTGGGAAGACAATATTTCATACAAGCAGTCTGTACTTATACAGCATAAACATTATTTTTGTAAAATATTATTAAATGCTTGTTATAAATGTAACTTATAATTTCAAAAGTTGGCATGGAAATTCATTCTTCATGTTTAGAAAACTGAAAACATGAATAGATTTCAAAATTTTTGATTGTTTCAAGAATTATACAGCTAGTGACGGTTTCATACGTAAGCAAGGTTCTTTTACGATCTGAAGCGCGTATTGTCATTTGGTTGTAGACAGTTTCAATTACAGTTCCGGCAAGAAATGTTTGTTTCCGCAAAGAAATGTTTGTTTCCGGTTCAAACACAAACTCTTGAGCAGTATTAATTCCCCACAGTACATGCTTTCAACATTTTTTCTTAAAGGTCGCGACAACCATGCAAATTAGTTTTTCTGCAGGTTAATGCAAGAGTTCTATTCAGCATATTACATCGCTTTGGCGTCGTTATGTGATTTGATTTCAGGGAGACTGGTTCGGACAGGGACTCTCCACAACTCATATGTGCACGGACGAAGGTCCTATATTTTGCCCAGCCGGCATATGAAACGTGCGATATACGTTTTTGAACCGGGATTTTATTAGTGAAAATGCCTTTATTGTGAAAATTCTAGAATAGAATAGAATAGATTTATTATACAATAAACCTGACAAGATTCATGAGCATAACATCATATACAGTTCATAATCTAAACAAGAGAGCCAAGATGGCCCTAGGTCGCCCACCTGAGAAACACACCATAACAGTGTAAACATGTTTGACCTAGTGATTTCATGGAAAAAAATATTCTGACCAATTATCATTAGAAATTGGAGCAAAAATCTTGAGTATAGACAAATATTTTCTTTGATTTGACCTAGTGACCTAGTTTTTGACCCCAGATGACCCATATTCGAATTTGACCTAGATTTAATCAAGGCTATCATTCTGACCAAATTTCATGAAGATCAACTGAAAAATACAGCCTCTATCGCATACACAAGGTTTTTCTTCGATTTGACCTAGTGACCTAGTTTTTGACCCTGGCTACCAATATTCGATCTTGACCTAGATGTCATCAAGGCAACCATTCTGACCAAATTTTATGAAAAATCCAGTGTACAATGCAGTCCCTATTGCATACGCAAGGGTTTTCCTTGATTTGGCATAGTGACCTAGTTTTTGAACCCAGTTGACCCATATTCGAGCTTGACCTAGATTTCACCAAGGCTATCATTCTGACAAAATGTCATGATCAGTTGAAAAATACAGCCTCTATCACATACACGAGGTTTTCCTTTGATTTAACCAAGTGACCTACTTTTTGACCCTAAATCACCCATATTCGAATTCTACCTAGCTTTCATCAAGGCAATCATTCTGACTTAATTTTAGGAAGATCAACTGAAAAATACAGCCTCTAAAGAATACAAAAGGTTTTCCTTTGATTTGACCTAGTGACCTGGTTTTTGACCCCAGATGACCCATATTCGAACTTGACCTAGACTTCATCAAGGCAATCATTCTGACCAAATTTCATGAAGATCAATTGAAAAATACAGCCTCTTTCGCATACACAAGGTTCTTTTTGATTTGACCTAGTGACCTCATTTTTGATGACCCATAATCAAGCTTAACCTAGATTTAATCAAGGCAATCATTCTGACCAAATTCCATGAAGATCAATTGAAAAATACAGCCTGTATCGCATACACAAGTTTCTTTTTGATTTGACCTAGTGACCTACTTTTTGACTCAAGATGACCCATATTCGGACGTGACCTAGATTTCATCAATGCAATCATTCTGACCAAATGTCATGAAGATCAATTGAAAAATACAGCCTGTATCGCATACACAAGTTTCTTTTTGATTTGACCTAGTGACCTACTTTTTGACTCAAGATGACCCATATTCGGACGTGACCTAGATTTCATCAATGCAATCATTCTGACCAAATGTCATGAAGATCAATTGAAAAATACAACCTCTATCGCATACACAAGGTTTTTCTTTGATTTGACCTAGTGACCTACTTTTTGACCCCAGGTAACCCATTTTCAAACTCTGCCTAGATTTCATCAGGGTTATCATTCTGACTTAATATCAGGAAGATCAATTGGAAAATACAGCCTCTATCGCATACACAAGGTTTTTCTTTGATTTGACCTAGTGACCTAGTTTTTAACCCCAGATAACCCATTTTCAAATTTGGCCTAGATTTTATCAAGGTTTTTATTCTGACCAAAATTCATGAAGATCAGTTGAAAAATACAGCCGCTATCGCATACACAAGGTTTTTCTTTTATTTGACCTAGTGACCTAGTTTTTGATCCCAGATGACCCATTTTCAAACTCAGCCTAGATTTTATCAAGGCAATCATTCTGACCAAAATTTATGAAGATCAATTGAAAAGTACAGCCTCTATCGTATACACAATGTTTTTCTTTGCTTTGACCTAGTGACCTAGTTTTTGATCTCAGATGACCCATTTTCGAACCTGTCCTAGCTTTCATCAAGGTAATCATTCTGATAATATTTCATGAAGTTCTACTGAAAAGTACAGCCTCTATCGCATACACAAGCTAAATGTTGACAGACGACAGACAGAGGAGACAGACGCCGGACATCGAGCGATCACAAACACTCACCGGAGCAGGTGAGCTGAAAAGGTATGGCAAGATGACAAAAAGTACAAATTTGATACAAGTTTCACTGTCTAAATAAATTGAAATTAAGACAACAGCTATATGTATATCACAAGTGTACGTCTACATACCTTTAGACCCTATTTGTGAAAATACTACCGAGGGAAAATTCGAATCTCAGTATGTTACAATTGTCATATAAATACATGAAGGTTAAATGGTGTCATAGTATCATAGTGTGAGCAGTTTTGATAATTCATCGTTTGTTGTCCATACGTCACTTCTACTTTGAATCTATTAGGAAATTGAAATTTGGTCTGGATATGCCTTGTGTAGTCTTCCTTCAAATTTGTTCACACGATTCCGCTTGCTTTTAATATGAGGCCCACAGACTAATAAAAATAGACTAATATTCAAAAGACACCCCCTTCAAAACCCATTGTTTGATTTTTAAATATTCTTTTTGGTGACCTTATACCATTTTTTTCCAAAATATTAAGATTTGGCTAAAGCATGGGCATCAGGGTTGAGAGTGATCACTTTTTCATATGTACATTATACATTGAAGATCAGAAACTGCAGACAAGACTTTGAATTTATGTAATCGTACAGAAATGATCCTTTTGTCACCTTCTACCAAGACTGTTCAAATTATTATCTTTTTTTTTTGGAAACAGGGGAACAAAAGGCAGGGCCACTATTTCATAAATAGTGAAAACAACTCAGATATCTGTTTGTCAGCAACATCTAGCTGAATTTAAAAATAATTCACACGAATAATTATTGGATGACTCGCTACTAGCTTTTTCTGATTTGCCATGGAACATGACCGCCAGATAGCGATAAGTGAAACATTAATCTCCTGTAAAAAGATAAACATACACTTACTTAAGCATACAGGAAATTTTAAAGCCAAATTAAAATTATGCCAAGTCAATGTGAGTTTAAGACTGCGGAGTATGTGTTATAATGTCAGCAAGACTAGCATTTTCGGGCATGTTTCAATATTCCAGCAACCATTTTAGTTATCCGTTCTACAGTTTTAAGCAATTCAAACAAAAATCAGTACATTTCATATTTTGTTTCGTTCTAGAATAAAAATACCGAATAAAGCCCCTGAAATGCAAACAATACCAACGTGTAATACACTGTAACACTAACATTTGAGAGAACATTCTAATACTGACGATTTTTTTATATTTTTGTATGACAATATGTTTGGAAAAAACTGAACTGTTCGAAGTAGTCGCTCTTACCTTTAATATATGAGTTTTATCTTCGTGTTTATTGGGTGATAAGCTTTTCGTTTGATTTGCAAATGATTACCTTCAGTAAGTGTGCTGACATTGAAAAGGAGAACTTGCTGCGTTCGTTCTTTTTTTTTCTTTTTTTTTTAAAGGAAACTTGTTGCTCAATTCATCCTTAATATCTGTTACCTTTTCTTCACTTTAGATATTAGAAATGTGCTGGTATCGTACATCTTCTTTTAGAATTTCTTGGTTGCATATAGAAACGTTAAAAGCGTTTTATTATTATTTCGACTGGAGTGGAATTTACCCTCCCAAATGATTTTGATCAAGTATTTTTAATCGACAAGTTCAGCTTTTTTGGCCATTAAACAAAAAACAAAACAAAACAAAAAAACAACACAGTCATATCATTTTATTAGCAAAATGTTATCATTTTTTATTTCCTATTAACATAGAACGACCAGTTTGTATATTATTTAGTAAAGCTTCTACAATCAAACCACAAAATATGACCTGTTGTATGAATATATAAAAGAAATAATTCAAAAACTATTAATGATTTGGTGGATCAAACAGTATTAATGCTTACTAGAATTGTATGTTATCAATATCGGGTTGCACCTATACTTGACTTTTGTATCAACATCATTGTGGGTAGCTTTTTTGTCCGACAGGTTGACAGTCAAAATGCTATCTGCATCTTATTTTGTACTAGACTCGATATCCTTCTTTTTCTGTCAAAAATATTGTATGCGTTAAGTCCCATGTGAGTATGTTGCAATGACGCATATTACATTAACACGAAGATAGAATTTCATCTCACTGAAATACGTGTTACCAATTCACAGCGTGTCTAGAAGTGGGACATGTTTGATTTAATTACATTCCATGATTTCATGTCATTGATAATCGATGTAATCCATCAAAATATTTCTGTTTCAGATGAGGAATGTGTTCTCCTGAGACCAACCATGTCTGAGGCAATTTACCAATCAAGTGCACCGACCGGCGTGGAAATAACTTTGGAAGACGTCAATTCTCAAGAGGTTACATCTCTTTACCCATTACTATTTTTCTACACCACGATTCTTATCGTAGGAGTTCTTGGAAATGCCCTGGTTCTGCTGGTGTATTCACTTAGGTATCGGCGCTCTCCAGCAAGAGTTTATATTGTATTCTTAGCGGCAATCGACTTTTCAATGTGTTTGTTTGGTCTCCCCTACCATCTGATAGACATGACACATCCATATACGTATACGAATGCGTCTGCTTGCAAGACTCTTACATTTATCATCGTTACATTATTTTATATGTCAGTATTTGGTCTGATAGTGATTGCAGTGGACAGGTACTTGAAAATTTGCAGACCCCTAGGAAAGGTGCAGATATCATACTTTGGAAAGAGAAGAGCATGCGGTGCGGCCATCTTTGCTGCAGTTTTATTATCGTGGCCAAATATTGTGTTATATGGCCCTAGTGAAATGGAAAGTCCTATTGGTAATATCACAGGTCACGCATGTTTCTTTGAAACGTCATACCTGGAAACTAATTACCCATTTATATATACAATGTCAACACTGTTTGTATGTATAGGATCAACTATTTTCCTAGTCGTTTCGTATTCATTGATAGTTCGTACGATTTGCACACGCTATAAATGCAACAGACTAAAACTAACGGGCAAATCAGCATTTGATGAAACTACTTTAACAGAGGAGGTTTGTTTCGGAAACGGTGAGCCGAGACAAAAAATAAGATACAATCTTAACGGGCAAAACCATTCCAAATCCACAGAAGATTTATATCATTATAAGACAAATAGCTCTAAATGTTCTAGCGTTAATAAATCCCACTCAGATATTCAAAGTCTGAATAGATATGAAGAGCGGTTTGTAATGCTGAACTCAAATGGGTCACTTACTTTTGTTGGTGAAGGGAAGAATTCCGCTTCCAGTCTGCAAAAGAGCAAAATGGAGCTAAAGAAACTGGACGATACTACCCAACCGTTGTTGAGTATAGCAGCTGAAACGTCTTTTAGTGTAAATAAGTTTACACCGAAATACGACATAGCAAGCAGTTCAGTAGAAAGCAGAACAAATGACAGTGACTTATTTAAGCGAGGAAATAAACAGTTCAGTGACCAAAACGTTTTAAGTTCAAATTTACACGAAGGGTCCATAAAGTCATTGTATGATCCTCGTTGTCAACTAACAGAACCTTTACATAAATGTACGGAACTTTCATCTATGCCGTCAGTTGACTTGATTGGACTTCGAAAGAGCGGTAGATACAGTTTACAAGTTCCAAGCGCAGTGACACCTTTTAGTAAGAAAATATCATTTAGAAGAACATCTGACCTAACGGGAGCTAATTATAATAAAATTATTCAGAACTGGAAACACTGTTCCGCTGTTGCCCTTAAAAATAATCTCAACCAAGATGAAGGTCTCCGTATACATACCAGCTCCCATAGCATCAGTAATATATCGTCACAAGGTACTTTGAAAGTAAAGAAAGTGGTATCTAGGCAACACTCAAAGATAACAAAAATCATGCTGACGATAACCATAATTTTTATTCTAAGCTATTCTCCTGCTCTTGTTGTCACAATATGGACGGCTGTACAGCCTGAATTCTGGGATATTTTAAACGGACGAGAAACAATAATCTGTGAATTCTTCTTGCGATTTTATCTTGTTAACAACGTTTGCAATCCCTTTATATACGGATTTTGGGATAAACGATTTAAACGAGAAGTTGTTTATACACTTAGGAAAATTATGTTATCTCTTGCTGACAAATGGTCTTGTTGTTTTCAAAAGAAAACAGGAATTTGATAAAAGGCTTAACATTTATATTCACTTTGTGAATTGTATCATAATAAAATGTTTATTTTTGTACTTTTGACGTTATAGGTGAAATGATAACAGGAGATCTATCTCCGCGAAGTTGTATGCGGAATCTGACGACATTTGCAACAAAACACATACAGAATGACGTCGTAAAATATGTTTCAAAGTCGGCAATCAATATGTCAAAGAAACAATGAATTATAAATGTATACCTTTAACTTTTTAAAAGGTAAATATCAAAAATTGAGACGACACAACAAGCTTTTGCTTACTGGATCTAGGAAAGTATAAACATTCAATTAAAGAAGTGGATGATATTCATTGTGCAGTAGGACATATGTAATCCACATTTATCATTCAGGAATCCCGATTCATGGATTTGCAAGACTTTATATTTAATATTTGGTAAATGCACAAAAATATATTTTTTTTATATTTAATATTTGGTAAATGCACAAAAAATAACTTTCAGTCCTTCAAAAAAAAATCAGTTTTGAAGTCTGATTGAAGGGCATTGGTTTATAACTAGACACATTTACATCGCGTAATCCAAACATGGTCTGTGATTGTAGATTTTGATTTGTTTTATTATTCACGCCAGCCGAAGACAAACATCATAGAAAGCCGAGGGATAAACCGTAAAAGCGTGCGAAAAAAAGGCGCATGCTTATGTTTTTATCGCTATAGGCTGAGTCAGTGTTTCTGAAAATTATAAAAGGCTCCAAGAATAATCCCTTTCAAACATTTTTTTTCAGAGTTCCTTTGGTGAGTTACAATGAACATTTTTATCGCAATTTCACTCAACAACAAATTCCACGTAATAGGTTTACATTTTAATTATATATCATTCTCTATATTGATACGGGAAAAAATAAAGGAACATATTCTTTACCTAGTTTTGTGCCGATAAACCAGTCTGAATGATAGCTTCGGAACCATGGAATAAGCTGAGTTGGACAAAATTAAAAAAAAAAAATAAAAAGATTCGGAAAAACATGTTCGTTACTTTGTACGAAGGTCAGCGGATCATAAAGTGAGATTATTTTGGATACATCGAAATACAGTGATACAGTTTGCTACCTATCAAATTTATTTTACCCAAAACGCTCGCAACACATTTTGCGTAAATAGAAGTAAATTAAACAAACACAAGTTCTAATAAAAATAAAGAAGGAGCTTAAGTGAACGCCTTGCTTACATAAAAAAATTCTTTAAGACGTATCAGGTATATTGTGATGAAAAGTGTCGGTTCTTGCAAAAGTTATAGAAATAAACATACATGATTTGTGAAAAGGAAACTATCCGGAAGACCTAAAACACACTTACATTAATACTGCTTTTTTACGAGTTTGCAAAAACAGTAAAGTCGATACACATGTTAATTTCAAAATATCTATACATATCACAGTTCATTGTTTAGCGGAGAAAGGAATAAAATGAAAGCGATTTTTTAGAGAATTTTATGCATTCGCCCTCTAGTGTTTCAAGAAGTTTCGTAACCCCTCTCATAGTAGTGGAATTGCACATGTCATTTTAATGAATTGACATGATTTACATCTTCATTCGGTTTGCAATAGAGACTGTTTTTCATATATTGGAAATATCAAAGAAGCAAGTATTTTTTATATTAATTTATGTTGTTAATTTACATCGAGACTGACTCTATGTTATTTCATTTACTCTGTTTGTATGTCAGCTCGCACGTATGCCTTCTACAAACTGAATTGAACAGTTCAAAAATATTTACATGGAATCATTTTATTGATTATTTAATCAACCCGTTCGTCAGTACAAAAGGTAGATAAGAGTACCATAGATGTTGTGAAACTGGTTTAATGATAAGGAGAGCCCTCAACAAAAATGTTGAAGATTTTATGGCAGTTGAAATGACAAACGCCCCTTCCGACAGGCTTTTGTTATTGCAGTGTGATAGCTTTGTTAAGTTGTGTTACCAGTCATCACCTGATATTAACCGATTACACTAAACTTATATATCTGTAATGTTCTGACCCTTTGTCATGTACATTTTCCATTTCAAGTAAGAGCACATATTGAACACACCATTATTTTCACTATGGCTTATTTTGTGAAATTAAGAAACGGCTTTGATTCTAGAAAAAAATAGCCACAAAAAAAGTCCATAATTTACGGTTATCTTCACATTAAAGTACTTCATCTATGAAACTTTCAAGCAGAGCCTTTCAATAGTGTTTGAAGAGGTGGACACCTAAGATGTTTCTCTATATTCTTTATAGCAAAACTATCAACTGCGCTAAAAGTAGTCACAGCAAAAGTTTCTTCCTTTATGGTCATCTGCTCAGCAACCTTGTTCGTCTGTGAGAGTTTGAAGCAAATCAGGCTAATAGTGTGGGGTGGGAGGAGTTGGACATACAACAGTTGTCTCTATATTCTATATAGCAAAACTATCAAAGGGCCATAACTGCGGTATAAAATAGTCACATCAATAGTTTCTTCCTTTATGGTCATTTCCACATTGATCAAGCTTGTTAACCTGTGAACGTTTGAAGCAAATCAGGATAATAGTATTGGAGGCTTTGGACATATAAGCGTTTTCTCGATATTCTATATAACAAAACTATCAAGGGGCCATAACGGCGGTAAAAAAAAGTCGCAGCATAAGTTCCTTCTCTTAAGGTCATCTGCACATTAAGCTTTTCCTTCTGTGAAACTTCTGTGAAGCAATTCAGGCTAATAGTGTGGGAGGAGAAGTTGGACACACACGATTTCGGGACGTACGAACAGCAGCAAAGCTATATACCCCCACTTAAATGTGGAGGCATGAAAAGAATTGCTTTTCAATAATAAATACTAACACTATACATATATTCACAATTTGTTGCAAGTCTGTGTCATGCGCTGTAAATCATGTATGTGTGTGCGTAGTTTTTATTCCATGTTAATACCATTCCAATGAAGTTTGTCTTCGAGCATCTTTCTCGGATAATTTTCTATGAATAGTAATAGAAACGTCTTTGGAAACTGTCATTACTGTTAACATTAAGGTAATTTAAATGGCGAAGTGTGACAGTGTGCCTTAAATACCAAAAACGAAATGGCGTACGGTAACCTGAAGGTTCTGGCCTCGCAACGTTATTACGACAGAGCTCTATTGATAATCAGTACTGGCTTATCCAATTGTGTATTTTAAAGCAAACAAGCACTTCAAAGACTTCACAATGTTTCACATAGTTTCAATTAATAAATCATCGAACGGTAATTTTGATTTTGCTGCTTAGAAAACAATTTGGTGCTAATTTATGACCCATGTCTCCACATAGTGTCTGAGATATAAAATTGTATTTACAAAATACGTTTCTTTTACTCACGAGATATAGGCCGGTAAAACGTTTTGCTATCTAATAGAGTTGGTTACTGCAGTACTGCTTTCTCTGTTAATGTGACTCCGTTACTCACTGCAAAACGTATGCAATTGTCACTCTCCAGAAAAAGAAGCTTATTTTAGATAAAATCATATCAGCAAATTCAAGTGCTGAGTAAACTGTCTTAGAAGGAAACTAATGAAATAAAACGAGACCAAACGATATATTGCTGCATTTTTGTTTTGATTATGATTAGCTTTAATATATACTTTATTCAATAAATTAAAACGTTTTCAAAACGTTGGGTTTTTCAATTTTTTTCTGGAGTTGTTTTCTAACTGCATTTTGCACTGATATCAATTTAAAGTGAAACGCCTCCAAAATTTTACTGATGGCATGTTTGTGTGTTCAGTGATTGGAAAACGACAATATAATATTGTCTTAAAAAGTATAAATTACCTAAACCTAAAATCGATGTATTAGCAACAGCAAAAGTATGTGCCTGCTGTGAGACTGGGCTTCTAAAACATCGTTTATGAGAAATAACATGCTATACTGTCATAATCTGATGTAATCAATATGGAGTCATAAGATCATTAGCTTTCAATCCTGAATGTCATTATATCGGCCCATGTAGCTCATATATCACACTATGTGCCAATCTTAATGATACAAGAGATTATAAGCATCGACCGCGATACACGGTGTTTTATGCGTCAGTCTGTGAAAGATTTAATAATTTGTAAGACGTAAGAATACAAAAATAAATTTAGTCTACAGACGTACATTTAGTACAATCGGATTTTCTTATTTCGATTTACTATCACGTTTTTTCTCTGTGTTTAGAGCTTTCAACTAGGTAGTATTGCATGCAGTTGTATTTTTGTGCTGTCCGTCTAATTGTCAGTTTGTCTGTCACACCGTTTGTCGACATAACTACTTTAACAGCACAATGCAGATTTAGAACAAACTTCACTAAGCGATCAGTGCCAAGCATTGCTTTGTATTCTGTAAGTATATAGCGTTTTGATGATTTTCAGTGGAATAATGGCCCTTGATTCCTCAAATTTGATGATGTTTTAAGTAATTTATCGTACAATATATGGGGGATTTCCACCAAAAATTACAGGAGTGATCAATGTAAATCCTACGTGTGCTTAAGGTCGGCACCTTCAGGTTCAGTTTTTTTCAGTGGTCTAATGGCCCTTAATTTGTTGCAGTTTAGTTTGTCCTTGCGACTGATACGATACAACTGGAAGTACACTAAACTTCATGAAATGATCACGGCTAAGCTTAGTTTTGCATATCTTGTGCATATTCCGGTTCAGTATTTTTTCGCTCAGTTATGTAGGCATAGGAAATAGAGATCAATATAATTGCACCTTTACTAATCCTACCAGGTGTTCTGTATTACAAAATGACTATTGTGACATTTTGATCCAAGCAAAACTGTATTATCAGCACTATTATTTACCTACTGGTACTTCGTTTTATTATTGGCTTGTTAGAAGTTAATTTTTACCATATGTAAGTTGACAGAATCATAGGAACCATGTCTTGAGGGGTAAATAAAACACAAATGAATAAATCCTTAATGATTTTGTTGTGCAGAAAAGTATGATATTGTGTCTTAAACAGTTTTCATTTTCCACTCAATTGTGTAATTGCAAGGGAAGTAAACTAATAGCTCTCTACTTATAAGTACTAGCCCAAGGCAAGAGTTGTCATTCTTTGTGGATCACAACTTTAAATTAAAAATTAAAACTTCTGTTATTGATATTAACAAAACTATCATAAACTTCACATTTGTGAAATCATTTTTGGTTATTTCAAGGACTTGGAAATTAATTTCTAGACTTTATTTAATGTAATTCTATCACTGAAAATTTTAGGGCCTATCTCTAAGTTATGGCTCTTTATCTGATACATTTTATGATGGTTTGGCTTCTTCTCTTGCACCACGGGCAGATTTCCACCAAACCTTACAGGAGTTATTAGAATAAAGCATAGATAGCAATTTCATCGAGATGTTCCAGTTCACTGATTTTCAACGGATTATGGTCCTTGGTGTATCGTAACCTAAAGTGCATATCTACACTACTTGCTCTATACCATTGGACTGAATTTAACCAAACCTCACGAGAGATAAGTGTAAAGTGTGATTGTGCATATCATCAGCATGTCCCAGTTTATTGATTTTCAGCTGAGTTATGACCCTAGACTAAGTTCCATAATGTATGTCCTACATTCACTATATCACAGGTTTCAATTCTACGATAGCTCAAAGTCTGAAGTGATCATTCCCTACCCTAGTTGTGTACATTTTAGAAGGTTATAGTTCTGTGATTTTATGACCTTACGTTGCGGCATTTACATTGTTTGCGTGCTAGATAGTAACATATGCTTTTTCTTGAAAAGAATTCTCTAATTATACATAAATTGTATTCTTTTCCTCAAATCATTTCCTTTTCTTCCCCGCTCAGCTTCACCAGACAGTTACGTCAGGTAATCTGATTAGAACCGCACTTCTCATAAATTATTCCTTTTCATTATTATGCCAATCATTGCAAAATTTGCAATATTAATTGATTGTTCTACTGTTTTGATTATCATAAATGATTAATGTCGATGCATATTATGTCCTTGGGCTGGAAAGTGTTGCTAATAATTATTGTTGTACAAATGTCTATTCGGGAAGTAAGCTGTGTGGCTTCTCAATGCAAATGGCTGCTTGATACATGTGGGCGTTAATACAAATGTTTTTTCGACGGTTTAAAAATGTGTATACGACTTCTACATTGTAAAAAGGGAAGATATGAAATAGAATCAACCACGTGGAAACATATGGCATGTATGTCCCGCCAGAAATAATCAACGACAGCTAAGAGAACTAAAGTAAAGAAAAAATTAGAAATATAACTAAAATTCTTATGTTGGTAAAAGATGTAACATCGTAGCCCGAGCAACATGTCAAATAACCTTCAGAAGGTTTTAAAGGACTAATCCACACATTTTTTGCGACAAGTTATTTCTCTCATAAATCCATAAAAAGTGAATACTCTAAAAATGGCTAGTAGTGCAAACTTATTGGCATACGATTTTGCAAGATATTCTCATAAATAACAAAATATTGACAGTGTGCAAAATGTGGTAAACCGTTGCAACGCTTTTCGAACAACGCAGAAAATTTACATTCTTTTTGAATTTTTACCTATATCTAACTTTTATTTTCACCCACTTTCCATTTTCCAGTATCATATATGTATTATATGCCAAACTTGGTTGAAATGAAAATGTTGAAAATTTTCACCCAAACTGTTGGCGAGTAGCTTTATTTCTATTACGTTTCATTCAAGTTTGACACGTTCACCATAATTCTTCAGCCAGGTTTTTATGAAGATACACCTTCATATCGTTTAGTGTCTCTACCGTCTAATCGCATGGACTTGAGAATTATCAAACATCACAAATGCAATTGCTATTAACAACATCAACTTCTTAAGCAAAACTATGACAGGGATGCAGTTTTAATTTTAATCGTTTAAGTAAGCTGAACTGTCTGGGTGCTTAAATATGTTTCTCCTCTTAAAATATGACATTTTACAGGACTTCATGTAGTGAGAAAGGGGGTTCAAAGTAAAAGCGAGAATCCGATTCATTATTAACAAGACAGATTCAAGCTATTAAAATTGATTTACAAAAAAGCAAAGAATCGTTTCGTCAATAAAACAATTGTCGTGACAACCGCTATCATGCGTTTACGGGTAAAACACCAAAAGTGAAAGCAAAATATTACCTAATAAAACTGCATAAAGTTTGTAACAAATATAATGTAGTTTCTAAACAACTCACTTTGTTAGTAACAGATATGACGCATATCAAAATAAAATAGCAAATCATTTTTCTTTGACTGTTATATCTAATAGTGTACATATATGTCGTATTTTTTCTACTTATTTTTTTGTGTTCTATTTTAAATATTCAAAGAATTATCTAAATGTTTTCTTCCGTGAATATTTTTACAGAAATGTAACATTTCAGTGCACTTGAGATAATGAAGAAAGGTTTCTGTTTTGAATGTAGAGCAATAAAATTAATATATAATTTAAGGAAAACTTAACAACGTAATAGAAGTAACGTTTACTAATTAATTCGGTTAGCGGGAAATACTTTGTTCTACATTCATATGCAATTAAACGTAACAACTGATAGTTTAATCAAACTAAAAGCGATCTTTGATGAGTTAAGGTTGCGTCGTTTTTTGAACTGTTAATTATACCTCTGTGAGGTTATACGTATTTAATGTTTATCTTAAATTACAGGAGCATGCTGCAACAGCTTCTAATTACCTAGCAGCTATTTATAGATTATATATATTTTTTTTCCGTTTTGTTTGTAATATTTTCTACCCGTCATGTTAACGCATACCTGAAATAAACAAGTAATAGTTTGCCTCCTGGTAAAATAGGTAAATTTCCAACAAGAAACAAAGCAATCTGGCCCCGTGTTCACAAAACGTTTTCAGTCTCAGCTGAGTTTGATAATGAAACTTTATGTGTAATTTATATCAAAATAGTATGCTTAAAACTTAATTTTAGGCTCAAAATTATTTTCAAGTGGCAATTCAGTATTGATGGTCCGTCTCAGATGGAATTTAACCTTGAAGTTTTAGTAAAATTGATAATAAAATATCAAACTCAAACTCAGCTGAGATCGAAAAATGTTTTGTGAACACGGGGCCTGGACTGCAGAGTATGCTCTGTGCTTACCTGTTATGTAATTATTCTCGTGAACTACTGCGGATACATCAACACAATATTGCTTCTGTTAGCACTTATTAGTAGATCAAACGTGGTTTAATGGTAAAGTTATAGCGCTTCTGAACATTCAACATTTTGAATTAACATCACATCAGAGCAGAACGGAACAAATTTTGCAGAACGGAACATAAACTTTATCTGTTTTTTAAACAATATGTTTCTTGCTCGTAACAGGTAAATAACAACATGCAATGTAAAAGTTATATTAAACAGTAAATCGAAGATAATCAAGGAAGATAAATACTATTCAAAAATGATATTTTGCACATAATTTATAAAATGTCCCTGCGTAATTTGAAAACACAGTGAAGATTTAATCAGAAGAGATCAGTTCAGTAAGTTTCAACATACAGTGTCTTAAAATATATCATATTGAACACAGTAAATTCACAGAAAGAATTGTTTACACATTTTTAACACATACGACCGAAAATGTCACAGATCAGACATGTGACATGTTTGTTTGACATTTTCTTTCACCATTACATACAAATGTACAAACGTTTTTCCTCTCTATCTCTATATACTTTTTTCTCACAGTCCGATTGTCGCTTATTTTATACATCTTTTATGTAGCGACTACATTTTCAAAACATATGCCGATGTATGACAGTACGAATTTTTTCTGCTGTCTACTAGTATATCGAACCTGTTTATCCAGAGTCAGTACTCCAATTAGCTATACTTCCATATATTTACCTTGTCGCAAATCACTATATGTTCAAGTTACCATTCTGTTGAATTATGCTCAGAACTATAGAATGTGAATGTTTATAAAAGGCTAACCAAGCTCATGTGAAATAATGATGTGTTATATTTCGGAGATTTGCCTTAGTTTTAAAAATGACCGTAGCATTATATTACTAATAAACTTACAAAAAACGTAACTTACACCCAAAATCTTTGATTAAAACAAAACTACATTCGTCACATTTTTTAATTAAATGTATTTGTTTGTTAACTCTCTGCTAATGACATTAATTGCTGCATATGTTTACTTTGATTTAATCAATAGTTAATGTCAAAGAATTTCTAATGGTTTTATCAATTGCATAAGTGCGTAAATCAATTAAACAGCATTTTATTTCATCGAGGATCGAACACTCATTCACTTAGTGTTAAGAAATCCATAGATGGATGCGACTATGCTATTCTGGGAACATTCCAGTAAATGTCGGGCTTAACAGCACAGTCTCAATATAATGCACTGCACATACAAACTGTCATGAATACTGTGCGTATTCCAGATTTTAAAAGGATAATTATGTTGATATAGGTTTGCGATGTCGTTTTCTTGAACGAACAGATTAATAATTTGCCCACATTGATTGTTTTAGTTTTTACTACAAAACGTTACTCTTGTCTACACATTCGTTCACTTGGTCTTGCGTAGTGTCCTGTCCTCTAGATTGCGGAATATGTGGACAATAATTCCTCATTGTAGGTGCCGAAGGGCAACATATTAAGTCTGGCTACTTTCTGGAATTGAATGGTTCACTATTATGTATATACAGGTTAATTGGTCTGTATTCCTTGACTATTATAAATAAGTACTAAGTTATGGTTAATGTTAATTTTTAGTGCATCTCTAAAATCAAATTTAGTTTACCCAAGCCCGTCACAATATGACAGCCGATTTAATTTAACTTTACTGTCTAATAATGACCACGACTTTTCAGATACAAAATATGAATCATTCCATTACATTTCGTCCCTTTTGTGATAATTATTTTTTTCAAGCTATCCCAAATGTTTTAAGCGAGAGAACGTTTGAGTTTGGTCTAATTTTACTTATGATTTCAAATGTGCCCTTGGCTTTTCAGCTAATACCGCAGTTATGCGCGTGTCACCTTGTCTATTACTGATGACTATTTGTACAAAGCTACTAGTATTTTGAATGTTTACCGGCGAACAATCGGTATCATCTCCTTTCTGTCACTGTGACTTCCACGTATGACCGTGACATTTAAGGTTACGGATGGATTTTGCGCTCGACAATTTGTCCCGAAATCGCAATCGTTCAAGGTACGATAGCTACACATTTGCGCATCGCTGTTGAGCTGTTGAAATTTTCGCAACGCAATCGCATCTTTGCTCTTTGCCATCGCACTTTCGTACAACACCATCGTATCATCGCACAGCACATCATATTTGCCTTTCGCTGTCGCACTGCCGAGCAACACGCATCTTTGCATAACGTTCTTCCATACTGCATGATCAAAGGTCATTATCGCTGCCTCGTCTTAAGTCAATGCATGCTACAGTAAGAACATCCATTCACCCTAAATTTTAATACAACACAAAAATAATTTTCTCTAAATTGACTACATCCCCAGCGATCGTTATTTTTTCTAAATCTTCGACAGATTCTGTCAGCAAAACCATGTAATCCGCATGTAAAGGTAAACAAGGGTAATATCATTCAGAATTAACACCACATTCTGTTCAAACCAGGAGAACAATCAATGGTGAATGTAGCTCACTCTGTTTTAAACCCGACCATTTGTCCCGAACGTAAACATTTTATGCCAAAAGGCATTTCAGTATATACTACCGAAGCAAAGTCTATATATATATAAGATGGAAGCGTTTATTGTTATTTAACATGTGATGTATTAAACAGTGAATCGAAGATATAGAGTCAGTTGTAGAAAGCCTATTCTGAAACGAAACTGGTCGTTAGAGATTACTTGATTTTCACACTAAATTGGAAAACGCTTTTTTGTGTATAGATATTAATATTTTCTTGAAATAATTGACCAAGATTTTACCTTTATAATCATATGCTTTGTTTTCGTTTCCTTTTTGTAGAAGGATGTGATAAAGTCACACATACAATATGAATGAATATGTTCGCTTTCAGCAATTAGAATGGCCACTACTTACCTGCTTTCTCCCTCTTATAGATTTTGTAATGTTTTTTTCTTCTTTTCAAATAAAGGAGATTATTACCCGCCCTACACCAGACGCCCCTTTGATACAGTGGAAGTAAAATATTGTGATCATGACTTTTAAATATGACATTGACCTTGAACATAATGGCATTGAATCAGCAATCTACATTTCGTCTTGATGAGGATAACAATTGATGCTAGTTCTTTCCAGTGGTTAAGAAGATATGGAACGAACACAAACTTGAGCTATTGAGTTTTGACTTCTTAGAGTTACCTTGACCTTAGATGTTGTGACCTGAGTTGTGTTGTCTATACGTTGCCTTGCTGAGGTTTACAAAGGTGAGGTTTTATGAAAATCAGTTCAGTGGTTAAGAAGATATGGAGCGGACGCAATTTGAAACTATCTTATATTGAACTCCATGTGTGATCTTGACCTTGGATCTAGTGATCTGGTTGTAAACTCTGATTAGGTTAATATATGACGCTAATTATATGAAAACTTTCCAAGCGAAATAAATATGGAGCGGACACGACGTTAAGCTATAAGATATTTTGCTTCAAACTGGACATTAACCTGAAGCCGGGTGACTTGAATTGTGAGCTCTTTAAGTTGTCTTGATGGGGTTAATATTTCGTGCTAGTTTTATAAAAATCTTCCAAGTGGTTTAGAAGATATAGAGCGGACACGAAGGAAAGCAATAAGATTCCAAGTGTGACCTACACACTGGTTTTTGGCCCTATGCACATTGTCTTAATAAGGTAAATTATTTGAATGAGTTTGGGTAACTAGTTTTATGAAAAATCTCTGTAAAAACGATGCGCCAACGTAAAATGCGAAATTTTGTCCCCATTTACTTTGTATCTTGGGGTAAAATAATAAAAGACTTTTTTTCCTCATAGACAAGAGCTTACAGCGGTTAATTAATTTGTTCACTCCTTTGACGTCTTAGATATTTGGTCTGTTTTCGTGTCGGCGATTATAAAATGTAGTTTTTGTGACCTTCATTTGTCAAGCTGTCGTATTGTAGTGTCCTTGCCCCGTCATCACGACAAATCGACATGATGGAATTCATCCGTCATATATAGCTGTTCATAATAAAATAAAAAAAAGAACAATTCATGGCTTGTCTAGAAATTGGACATAGTTGATTTACTTACATCCAATATCTTTTATTATTACTGATAATCGATGTAATCCATCAGATATTTTTGTTGTGGATGAAGGTTGTATTCTCCTGAGGCTGACAATGTCCTAGGCCATTTATCAATTAAGTGCGCATTCCAACGTGTCAATAACTTTTGTAGAGACCGGTTCTCAAGAGGCTACATCTCTTTACCCTCTACTACTTTTTACGCTGCTATTTTTACTCCCCCTGTTGTGAGATTGTGGGAGTATATGGTACACTCATGTGTCGCTAGTCAACCAAAGGGTATTGTTTATTCCTAGAAGGAATCGAGTTTTTAATCTGTCATACCATCTTATAGGCAAGACTTTTCAATATACGTATCTGCATCAGTGTGCCAGGTAGGATCGTTCCTGTTTTTTGTGTCAATATTTGGTCTTGTTGTGACTGAAATGGATATTCACTTACATACTGGCAGGTCCCTTGGACACCTGCAATGTTGTATTTCTGGAAGAAGAAAAGATTCAGACAATATATGCGACGTTGTTCTGTTATCCCAGCCAAATGTGGTTCTATGGTCTCAATTTAATAGAAGATAATGACGGTTTTATAACAACACATCTCCCGTGATTGCATAAGTATTTTCTTGTTGTTGTTTTTGTGTTTTACTTCGTTTTATTTCTATTTTGGTTTGTTTCTGTATAATGTCTGGTCTGGACAGTATTTACCTGTTTATACCTACTTTTTTCACCGATATCTGATCACGTAATTTTCTCATCGTTTTATTTCCAGTATGGTAAATAAAGTGCAATTTTATGAATATAACAGCGACATTCGGGAAAAATTTAGCGTACACTCTTTCTATAAATATATGTCCGGTTATATTCTGTTATATAATTCCTATTGAAATATCAAGAAATATTGATAATATTTTCATAGTATTTAGTGACTTCCGTATCATTTGAAATTGCATTAAACAGGGAGATAAATGATTCATTTGTCTTGCAAGTTTCTTGCATAAATCGCTACCCACCTACTGTACTTTTATCCAGTAAGAAAACCCCGCAAAGAGACATTCAGACAAAAGAAAATATGTCGAATGCGAGTTGTGCGTTACTCGTACAAAATAATCAAAATACACTTTAAGGTTTAATATGTTCTTTGATGCTCTGTCATTATTTCAAAACTAATATTGTATTTTCGCTGCACGAAAAAAGGTAATGTTGTTGTCGGTGCTGTTTCTAAATGTTACATATAACGTGTTCAACAAATTCAGGGCAATATGAAAATAAGCAGAAATTTAAATTTTCGTCATTTACATGTTTTTTTTTTTTTTTTTTTGTTTTTTGTTTTTTTTTTTGTTTTTTTTTTTTGTTTTGTTTTCTTTAAATTTTCATCAGATGTTAAGAAAAGTAATGAAAGGCCTGTTTTTTTTTATACCATTCGACGAAAAGATAAACCATATTCATACAGTCAACTTGAACATTGTGTGATAGATGTGTGCTGTCAATTACGGCAGAAAATTTCATTCAGGTTGCGGATTTGATTGATGGTCTAATGTTTCAATTTATTTTACTTATCATGTTTCTTAATATATTTCCTGCTTTTCTATTTCTTACCACTCTCTTCCATACTTTGCGACAATACTTGCACCATCACCTTAAACAATTTCAAATAAAGAGTTTTGAAAGGACTGTTGAAAAAAGATGTAAAAATTATTCACTCAGATATTATGCAACTGAAGTGGTGCTATAAAATAAACAAAATTTGATCATTCATATTGATTAAAAAAGGGTTGTAGACCATGTTGGAAAAAAGTACGATATTTTAGAAAGAATTAGAAAAATGTGACAACAGTAGTATCGCATGTCACCGAACAAAACAAACTCCCAGGCCTTAAATCAGGATCCGTCTAAAACAATATTTGTGAATAAGACCATACGGATTGATAGTTATACATACTAATATGATGTTTAAAGGCAAACTTCAATTATATAAAGACAGATTCCAACACCTTAAATTAAATTAACATTGATAAAATCTAGGTCTTTTAAAATTTTTTGGGTGTTTGTATAAGATAAATATGTTTATGCATGTACTTAGACAAAGCATTTATTGTAGCTAATGCGAATTCCCATGAGTCTGATGACCTAGAGGACGCTGCATTCAAGAGTCATGCGTCACATTGTTATATGAAAAAGATTCTGAGCCTTCTCCAGAGATGCCAATGAAAATTATGCTGTGTGATGTTTGTTGTTCCAACGGCCGGCGTGGGTTGACGATTCAAAGACCTATTTGATTTTGAATGTAAGCAACACTGGATCAATATGAAAGAAAGAGAAATATAAGAAAGGTGAGTTATAAGCTTGATATATATATACGTTGGACGATATAAAATACGTGCACCGGCCTTCGACATCAGTACACTCTAATCGCCTAAATACATATTACATAACACCTCAGCAATACATGACTATAGGGGACACGAGAGGTGTTGTAAATTTCATTACCCTTCTTGAATACCCCGCCCGCTTAGCTCAGCAGGTAAGAGCGTTGGTCTACGGATCGCGGGGTCGCGAGTCCGATCCTCGGGCGGGGCGTATGTTCTCCGTGACTATTTGATAAACGACATTGTGTCTGAAATCATTAGTCCTCCACTTCTGATAATTCATGTGGGGAAGTTGGCAGTTACTTGCGGAGAACAGGTTTGTACTGGTACAGAACCCAGGAACACTGGTTAGGTTAACTGCCCACCGTTACATGACTGAAATACTGTTGAAAAACGGCGTTAAACCCAAAACAAACAAAACCTTCTTGAATAGACTCGGTCAAACTGAGTCTGCTATTAGTTGCTATATGTTTCAAACGGATATTCTTATAGCTTTTAAGACGAGAGGTTAATATTACTTGAAATTATACATTGCTTTAGTAATCTCATGTTAAGGGTCAACATATTGAAATTCCTACAACAGAGAAGTGAACGGGGTAAGTTATAACGTAAAAGCTCTAAGCTTATTAAGTTTATAGCGGATATTACATGAGTGTTTTGTTTTCATATTGTAACTATTGAACGAGTTGAATAAAATGATAAAATACGAGGCTGTACCGAGCATGTTTTCAATCTCATTAAAAAGTGGAATAAATTCAATGTGGAAAGACACACAATTGTAATATTCCATTTATCACATGTAAGCTTTTCCTGTTGAAACACCAAACTTTCTTCTTTCTTTACCTGTTATAGACCAAGTAAATTCGACCAGCGTCTTCTATAAATAAACGACATTAACGTCAGAACTTTATTACACTAGTGTATTATCAAATTTATTGTAAAGGCTTTTTTTTTCACTCCCATGACGTCAAACATGTGATAAAAATCAATAGTATCTGTCAAAGAAGTACGAAAAGCAGTACTTACAATCCTTACGAGAGTTACAAGCAGATAGTGACAGTCGCTCATTACTGACATTATTTTAAAAAATGTCACAAATTAAAAAAAAAGATACTTCATCAATTATTGATTTACTTCATTGCTGTTGTCTCATGATTAGTAAGAACACGTTAAGGATGTTATCTGATGAATTCAAGTGGTATGTAAACATTCTACCAAGGAAACTAATGAAAAGAACGGGATACCTTATCTTGATATAAAAAATGTCATTCGATTTTATCAATGTATGAACAATTAGATGGCCATTAATTTCTGTAATCGGTCACCACATTTTATGCATTCAATTATCAGATTATCGTGTTGTCAACAATGGACCGATTTATCCTCATTCCCGAAAAAAAGCGAGTAACAGATTTCAAGCGATTTCGCTTTACCCTTTTCTAATAAGGAAAATTAAATGCTATTTTTTAATGTAGTAAGCTACTAAAATATAAAAATGAAGACAGAAGAGAAAACCATCAAAGTCTGCATTTAAAGTTTTGTTGAATTTTGCGATTATTTCAATGAATTTTTTGCTAATCATGTTTTGATTGATCATATCTGTTTCTAAAAAATATTTATCACTTGCGCCTATTTCTCGGCTATCTAAATTATTGGGTTGACATTTAATATATGAAACAAATTTTAGCAAATAGTGAAATTTAGTCATATGAGCATTGATTCATTTAGGACCCAAATCATGAAAATTATAACCAAGAGTAACTATAGGAGTACACTGTACAAAATATTTTTTAGAAACCTGTTTAACCTTTGCCCTGCTAAATTCCTACAATGGACTTATCATTTGGCAGTACCATTTATTATTTGAAGGGGTGTTCAATGAAATTTACTTACTGAATAGCGAAGATTAGCTGATCGTGGTCTGCACTGGTTGCAAAGGCTAAACCACTTGCCAGCAGCAGGCTAAAGGTTAAACTAGGTTCTAACTTAAGACAAATCATAATACTTGGTGATGTCTGACCACGATTTATGATTAAATTAGATATAGAGTGGTTGTACGTGTACTCGTACGTGTAAACAATTTTATATTACTACAATTACTACTTCTACTACCACTATTACTACTACTACTACTACTACTACTACTACTACTACTACTACTATTTAGCTTGTGAAGACAGGTGTCAACATGCATTGGTCTCTCTTAAGAGAAGTGCGATATTCGATAGACTGAAACTCAACTGACTGATGGTATTTATTTTATACAGAGAAATGTGAAGTGGTTTTAGAATCAAGCGAATGAGTTTTAAAGCCATCAAAAACTCGTAGATATATTTTTTTCGATTTGCATGATAATGCTTCACAACCCATAGTGTTTTAAATTCTTTGTTCTGCCAGACAGGCGAAAGCAAACACGAATGAGTTTCCAGTTCAATATCATAGATTAAACAGAGTAAATCATGTGATAACGATTTTTAAGTGAACAATCTTGTGCACTACGTGGCATCATTGTTGTTAAAGTCCAAAGATATCTTTTACCAAGATGTCATGCATATATTATATATACAAACTGAAGTGGATAAGTACACTGAAAATCTTTGAAAACGCGCAATTAACATCAGTTTGATTTACCCCATTCTAAAGCTTGGCGTTATAAATTACACTTCCATAAAGAAGAAACGTAAACTCACGCTTGTGCATTCATCAAAATACATCCATGGTGAAACTAAAAGTCAGCAAATTACACAAAATTAACTGGCTTTCATCTGATATGCGGAGCAGATCATCAGAACTCAATAGCCAAAATATCTTTTCTTGTAAGCCTTTATGCCTGTTGAACAGTATCTGGATCGGTGCAGCCTAAATGCATACATACAGAATTATTGTGCTATCAGTTTTGATAACCATAGGCTGGGATGCTGGATTATTTCAACCAAACCGTATTGCACCGGATTCGACATATAAATTATTAAACAAAATCAGCCCTTTGGACACTGAAAAAAGTTTGCCCATGTCTTCTTTTCTTTTGAAAACAAAAACTCCGCCGTTTCAAAAATCAATCTCTATTACTTGAAAAGTGTTTCTTTTTCCTGTCGTGTAGTTGTGAGATAAGATATTTTCATAAGATGTACCTCACATATTGCAGACTGAAAAAGGTAATGATTGTCTAAAACAACCAGAGTTCATTTGCGCACAAAATCATTTCAAGTTTAAACAATGGAAACTGCACATACTACTTTTTATATCAGTAAAAGTAAGTGATTATGTTTTCTTGCTTGTACCCAATTTATATATACATAGATATCCAAAATAGATTAGAGAAATTTGACGAAGAATTTACTTTGAAAAGAAACATGACTGAAAAAAATCAATGTGTTCGTGTAACAGTTGTAAGTCTTTGAAAAATAAATTATCTTTTGGATTTTTTCCACCGGAAAATACATGTTTGGTGATATCTAAAATACCGTAAATATTCAGAAATTTACAAGACGTACAGAAAAAGTTGAAGATAAAATGTAAGTTTTTGGAGGAACTATGCGAAGAACGGTCATGATGACAAAAACAATAGGACATCTTGTTTATTGTTATTTGTCATGAATGATACCATAGAGGGTATGGACATGATAAATAATCTGCACTTTAAAAATATCGTGTTGTTCATGGTTACTCGAGTGTTATAATGAAGATATTCCTAACAACATTTGTGAAACTAAATTAGAATCTTTAGTATTAGGACAATGACACATTTCATAGACAGTTTATTTAGTAAACACTCAAAAATAAAAAGGTTTCTACATTAAATATCACATTAAAGTAATTAAACTAAGCAGTAAAGTCTAGACAGAACTTCTTAATATTTGTGAAATTGAGGACCTCGTCTTTTATTCGTTTTAGTGTTTTTTTTTACGTCGTGGGAAGCAATCACTTCAGGATTGAGCAAAAACATCACCACGCAATAATGAGGTATCTCAATAGGGAATTTGAACATCTAAATCATAGTGTTACTTTATTCCCAAGGTGATATAACAGTATAGTATTATTTCACAAATTACGACATAGCTACATTTACACAACTCGATTTAAATCATCACGGGACATCAAGTCAGAGATTCATTTTTTTTTGTCCAGGAGTGTTGATTTCATTTCGAAGGAGACCTACTTTCATTCCGACATGGAATATTCTTTTTTGACATTGAATTGATTGAAAACATACTTTGCATGCCTATTGTGAGGTATTCTTATTTTTGTTTTCAGAGAATTAATGTGTTCTTAATCGAAACTGAACATTCAGTCAGCTGCAAACTACAGGAATAATTCATGCAAAGACGACTACTAGTATGCATTACAATTTTACCAGTCCAAAGCACACACCGGATATTCACGAAAGTGCCTTTCGGAAGTAAACGTCACGAGTGTGTCTGGTTTCTGTACCAATACTGACCCAGTCGAACATGTGACAAATTCTCCACATAAATCAATCGAAATGCTAAGGATTCAAATCATATACCCTAGTTTCTTCGTGAACTTTATATTTACTTAAGGAGTTTGTGATCAGCTAAAAGCCTATTTTCACTCTCTCCTACTGTTTTTCTGACCAGTAGTCGTTAAAAGCATAATCAGTGCCAAATGGTTTTCATGCTTTATCAGAAACAAGCTGTCTGTTTTAAAGTATGGTTCAAGTACACTCTTTTATCGTACCTAAAAGGCAGTATTAAAATGCTGAGATCATTTTATGAGCTGGAAGGATCTTGCATGTCGTATTGGGCTGCTGATGCCTTGGTAACTTGAGGCGAGAAAGGGGTGTTATTGTAAAACTATGAATATATTGACTGTTTTCCTGATGATTAGTATTAGTCGTAAGTCCTTAACTTTTCGTGCATTTCACTTTCTGTGATTAACTTGTAAGCAAGGACAATTATTTTTTAAATTAACGAATATTCGCATTGTTCCAAATCCTCACACTCCCAAATAAATCATTGTCCTTGTCAACTGTCTTTTAATTTACCCGTACGTACGTGGAGGAATGCATGTCCCAATAATTTATAAGTTTTCATTCACATTCTAAATTTGTGGGAACTGCTTCGATTCTATTTAGGAATGCTAGACGGAACTGCCACAGTTTTTAATCATTTTCTATTAGCTTCAAATAGAACTGCTACTTATCGATATCAGTGTTCTATATACAAACACTAATCAAGAGTGTAGCTTAATATGAAGTAAATCATACATAATGGAAATATGTCAAATTTTCTCACGTATGGAGTCGGGTGTAATTAATTCCGTAGACATAAATATCGTATATTTATAAATGTAATAAGTCCGGTTTTAACTGGGCCAGCTAATATCACGTTCTCCATTTCCTGATTAATACGGCTTCTAATCAGTAACGAACTGTATAGACATATCCCAGTGCAATATATAATCCTGATTTCAGCAATCATTCTGTCGTTAAAAGTCGGGGTTTTTTTTGTTACGAGTTCTAGAATAATGTTTAAGTGTAGTTATATTTTCTAGTCCTTTGGGATCATGGAGTACATGCAGTTTTATTATTGTAGCCAGTGCGTGAATGGTGTTGCATTTTATTATGTCTGCTATTTTAAATAGTGTCGCATTTTATTATGTCTACTATTTTAAATGGTGTCGCATTTTATTATATCTGCTATTTTAAATAGTGTCGCATTTTATTATGTCTGCTATTTTAAACGATGTCGCATTTTATTATGTCTGCTATTTTAAATGATGTCGCATTTTATTATATCTGCTATTTTAAATGGTGTCGCATTTTATTATATCTGCTATTTTAAATGATGTCGCATTTTATTATGTCTGCTATTTTAAATGGTGTCGCATTTTATTATGTCTGCTATTTTAAATGGTGTCGCATTTTATTATGTCTGCTATTTTAAATGGTTTTGTTCTATGCTTCCAATGATTTCTTAACAGATTTGATTAAAACAAGTTAAACCTTATTATATATTCCGAGATATGATTTAATGTGTAAGTAACAGCATGAAAATATGTGACACAGAAATTTGTTACAGACGTTGTAAACCATAAAAAGACAGTATTGCTAATGATCTATCTCAAAAACATCCAAACAATAATTAGAAAAAACTGAAGACAATTATACTTTATTTTCAAAAAGAATATTTGTGCTACCGGTATTTCATATCTCATGAGATCTAAATGTGTGTTCGAAGTATAATAGCTTGTCACAAATTCCATAAAAGCATATATTAAAATCCCCGTGAGACAAGTAATTAAATTAAAACATTCGTTTTCAATTTTTTAGTGTCTGGAAGTGTCGATTTTTATATTATAGTTTTCATTTCTATTTGGAACTTTTTTTTTGTTTTGCTGAAATACGTTTTTGAAAGAAAAGTTTCATATTCCGACAAAATATAAATATATTCTAATATAATATAAATTTTGCGAAGAATGGTGGCGGTGTCTTCTATATTAACACATGAAAATTACACTAACGCATGAAAATAACACTATGTCTGTATTTCAATGTAACATTATTTTATTTAGTAGTAGAACACTGTTGCAAAAGGTTGTCCTGTGTTACAAACTAATTTACCATTGAGACATTTCATATTATCGACCAAGAAAAAATGGGAAAGGAAATTATTCAAATACTATGAAATGTTCCAGACAAAATAAGCATTGCAAATATATTTATTTCCTTCCATTCACTTTATTGAACTAATACCTTTATAGATCATTCAGCTTTTCGACTCAAAATATTTGACCGAATGTACATATCACAACAATAGATGAACAATCATTTAATGATCATACAATGAACTGGTGTCCTTTAAGTTTTAACAAATTACTTTTAAAGATGAAAAATAAAAGGACATCAGTTCTTTCTTTGATTATAAAATGAGATTTATCAAAAGATAATAGATTTATCAAAACCAAATTCAGAGCGATATGTTACACTTGAATCCAATAATTTGAACCCGAAAGTTAAATGACCACACGAAGAACTAGTGTCCTTCAAATGTACTCATTAATTTTTAAAGAAGGTTGGCGAGTGGCATATTATCTAAATCAGCATGCATCATATCATGAGCATAAGTAAAAGACATACATAAAATGCTATTGGCATAACCTTTGTGTGAGCAAGGAAAAGAAAAACAAACAAAAAAATACGTGAACAGCAGCATGTTCCGTTACCAAATTTACATTCACGTATAGCATATGTACTCTCTTTGTTTAAGAAATAATAAATCCCCAACAGTATTTTGTTGCTGAATAATACCATTGTTTGTAATTCAGATGCCCTCGTGATATAACAATATACATATGCACCATGATTCTATTCAAAAGCAAAATTTAATAGCTGTTTTAGAAATATTATTTAAATGATTATAAAAAATTAGTACTCATATCACCTACTATTCGCCTGTTTTGTGTGCTTTTCCAACGCGTCGATATGACGTTTGACGCTCAGTCTTAGTACGTAACGTACAGAGAGCGAATATGTTGCAGGATACCATACATTTTCAGTCATTTTTGTTTAAAAGGGAGATAAATCCTTTCTTGCTGGAATCATGTTTAAAATATATGAGTGTGAATTTGAAATGCCGGATCCTCTAGCGTAAATTCGCCATACCCACAGTTTAAATGCGAAATCAAAAAAGACCAAAACAAAAAAGCAAACGTTTTAAAAACGGAGATCGTTTCTTTGACGGAAGATAAGAGCTTGGAACAGAAAACGGAAGCGACAGTGACACTGATTAAAGATATATAAAACCGTGATTATGAATAATGATCTGCTAAGTATATACAGTCGAGTCCACTTAATACGAACTCGCTTGATAGGAATTTTCGGACATAACGAACAAAATTCGGATTCCCCGACCGAGTCGTGTTATTTCCTTTGTAACATTATTTCGGTAATAGCGAACTCGCTTCATACGGATACTCGGCAGATACGAACACATTTTAGAAGTCCCAATTAGCTTAAGCTTCATATTTTTTCATCTTTTGATACAAACTAATTATAGAAGTCGGCGGCCATTTCGCCCTTGTTACGCTTGATTATTTAATAGTTTGAAACTGTACAGTGCTGATATGTAATCGACGTGATTATCACCTGTAATCGATAAATACATAATAAAGAGATTAACTCTATGTAGTCAGTTATGTTACTTATTACAACCGAGTCCACGTAATAATGTCAATCAAGCGATGTTCACTTTCATGTACACCTGTCCATGAAAAATATTTTCATTGTACGTAGTGTAGTTCATCAGGGACATAAACAGATATCTATTTATATGTCCCCGAGTTCATGTAACAAAAATGGCTACGCCTAAGTCTGGCAAAGTTTCAATACATTTGTGCATTTAAAATTAATTTTCATACAGGTTTACGTGTTTAAGTATGACTTTCGTTGAATAATTTCATTGTAATCTGAATAAATTAACTTAATCAGTTGAAAACTACATGTTTTCACTACTGTACTTACAAATATCGGAAGCTATTCATATACTGCCCAACTTGCTCGGACAAATTATCTTGTTAGTCATTCATTCGTTATTAAGAATTTTGTTTGATACGAACATATTCCCAGGTCCCGATGAGTTCGTATAAAGCGAGTTCGACTGTATCTATGTTAATATAAAATTAACAAAATTGTGTGTTCAAACAGGTACACACCTAATATGCGTTCAGCCAAGCACAGACATGTGTACTACAAACTAAACTGGTTGTTTGTGCGAAGAAGTAACTATTATATCTGAGATTTAATTGTTAATGTAGCTCTGTTGCACCTCAAAATGGTAGCAACGCATTTTGGTAGCCATTACAACAATTCGGCCGAGTTTTGGAAGTCAATACCAAAATGCGTTACACTCAACGCAATTTGGTAGTTTACAAAAAATGTAGTACCAAAATGCGTTGGATATGTACACAGCCAACGAAAAACGGTATTAATAATAATCTCATGATTTACAAAAAGAATAGTTTGTGACGAATGAACAATATTATTTCAAAGCGAGTCATAATGGAACTTTGTCGCTCATCCTCACATTTATACTTCGTTTTACATTTATACTTCGTTTTACAGAATTCAAAATGTTCGTGCTTAAAACAATCTGGGTGGACCATCTCTCCGACAACACTTGAACATTAAAACAACAAAACAATACAGTGTTATTGCATAGGAAGCATCGTTTGTGGCCCGTTCACACGCACAGGGATCTACATTTTGGTCGATCATTTTAACGAAAACTATATCTCGGGAGTGGAACTCCGAACCCCTTTCCCCACCATTTTTATAGGAGACATTTCTTCCTTTTATCTCTCTATTTTATGCGTAATGTAAAACAAGTCGAAAGATTTCCTGCGGCCAGAAGTTATACAAACCAGAAATTGTTATGGATGTATGTGTGACCACTCAGCCTAAAGAGTAATTTATTGGTGAGTAACGTGCTTGGTCTTTTGTGTTTTTTTTTCTTATATCATTACGCTTTAATGTAGGAAATATTACACCATTCTACATGATTTACAGGTATATATATGAAATATGTATTTCTTAATTCTGAAAGTTATTGTTTTTGAGCAAAATTAACTATATTTCTTGAACATTACTTTTAGCTCAACTGGTCACATTCCTTGAATACATTACTAGAGCTTTCACAAATGTGATTCATGTCTTCACTTGGACTTCGTAGACAATACAGGACCATAATCCAGGAAATTGAATAGCAATTAACAGAAAATCCCTTATGCACAACTAGGTATCAGTTTTGATCATTGCTGAAAGTTTGAATAAATCATATGAAACAATTAATGAGGAATTCAGGTCACAAACATTTCTCTATATATCATATAGAGTGCAAGCTATATTGCAAAAACGGCGTCCCATAAATGCGATAAGCCAATCGCACATCGGTAAAAAGTCACGTGAAATCACCCAGTCCCCATGTGATACACTACTTGTTGCATTCCAATATACCTGGAGGCCACAGGTAATGAGCACAACCCCTGATGTAGAAAAAAACTACCAAAATACGTTCCATTCACTGATCCTTAACACATCTATGTACCCTTGCAATGCATTTTGTCGCTAACAAAAAAAATCGGCCGAATTTTGGTAGTGACTACCAAAATGCGTTGCTACCGTTTTGAGGTGTAACATAGCTCTGTAGACATAGTAATTTTATATATTTAGTGAAGTGAAATTAATTTGATGAAGATTTTCTACATTTATAGATAGTATCTACAAATTAACTATTGTAGTGAAAAAAGTGCACTGGATAATTTTATGCATGATGAGGCATTTTAAACCGCCGCAAGGCACAACTAACGCTATTGTAATGAAAAGTAAAGATACAGAATATATTGCAAAAAAAGGAAAATAACGTAAAATGAATATAAAAGTAATACTGATTCCTTCTAATAAAACCTTATAATTGTGGATTTTAAATTATAATGCAGAAGACAGACATTTATGAAAATCAATTGTTATAGGTGCGTCCGTTTATTCGGTAAGAAAAAGAAAAAATGGTGCTTTTTTTTCTAAATTACATTGGTATTGCCGAAATGATTTGTATAGTTAACATAAAAGCCCCGTTGACACTACTGGATGCACATGCCATTAAAAGGGTCATGAAATTGGCCTTAATTTTTTCAAACGTTTTAACGGAGTTTTAACAGGTCACCATTAAAATTCACCCATTACTTCTTACTATTTAATGGGATTTTCATGACCATAGTTTGAATGCCATAATATTAAAAAGCCATGAAACAAGTATACTAAGACCCTGGTAAAATATACCTTGTTAAAATGCCTTTGGTGGCCATGAAAAGCTGCTTAAAATAAACCATTTAAATAAGTTAATTGGTTCCTTAAAACTCCATGAAAATTTTTAATTGGCATGAATTTAATATGCCATTAAAAATGTACCCCTTAATTCAACATTAATTAGTAAATACTAATGGGGCCATTAATTTTTTTAATACTCTGTTAATGGCCGTTAATTATTAAAAAAAAAAGATTAATGGTCTCATTAAATATGTCAGATTCAATTTTAATGAGTTCGTAATATTTTAATGGTATATCAAATTAAGGGCCATGAAAATTTGCCATCAGAATTAGACATCTTAAGATAATCATCTTCCTATTTATATTTGCGTATTGATTTAAACTACGTATTACTGCACATGTAATAGTATCTATACATATGTACTGTTTTGTAAAATGCTAGAAGATTATTTGATTCTTCTTTTTTCTCTTATTATTTTGTAATGTATACACATGTAACAACCTCGTACAAGCATTTGTCAAATTGTATCCTCATTCTGTCATATGTTTATATAAAATGAGAAAATACATGGATATTGTATTGTATTGTGTTGTACTGAGAAGGGTTTACAGGTACCGGTTTAATAGGTAGTGGGTAGTTTTAACTATTCAACATTTTTACATTGACAAACATTCTGACCAAGTTTTTATTGGTACAGACATTAGGCGTCAGGTGTATTCAAAAAGCAACTGTTGATGACAATGTCAGCGCACAATGGGCGATCACAATTTAGCTCTTCAGTACTTTGTGCTCAGGTGCATGCACTTAAACAGCTAAGAGCAAATGTTTGAGGGATTGCATCACAAGAAGCTCTCCCAGTCAAGCGTACCACACTCTTTGATTCATTGAAACGAAAAAGCCATTGTTCTGCCCATGCCCCAAATGAATTTAAATCAGACTGTAAATCTTCACAATCATGTGTACTGTTCACTTCTCTATAAACCTTAGTTTCTACTCAAAGATTGGAAAATTTGAAAATCTAAACTGGTCTGAACACATTTTATAATGTAAATTCCTTAGCCCACCCACTTTCGTATAAAAATTCTGATTATTTGGACAGGAAAAACAAAACAAACAAAAAACAAAAAAACAGAAAAAGTGGCATGTATCAATACGTGTTTACCCTTACCAGAATAATGTAGATTGATGTTATCATATAAATTAATATGTTTTCACCCGACTTTCATTGAAATAAATCCGAATTTTTGTAGAAACACAATTTGGCAAACATTTGAAAAAAATGGCGTAACTGCATCAAGGGGAAATAACTTTAATGCAGTTAAATATATAACATCATGATATATTATAGACGATGTGTGCGTAGTATATATTTATTGTGATTAAAGTCCATTTTAGAACAATATGGGACTGGAATTATAAGCATTCAATGGGACGACTGCAAGCCAAAAATAAAAACAAACATATTTTTTGTGCTTCTGAAAATATACGAATCACATTTTACTGAACGTAGGATTAAATGGGCATCACATTGCTGTTAAGGGCCATTAAGTTTACTCTTAAATAAAATTGTACAGAACGTGAACATTTAATGGGCATTAATTCAAAATATACAGAATTCCACTATTTTTCCAAAGCCATTAACTTTTTTAGCTGCCAAACTAAATTTTTAACGACATGATTCATGGTCAAATATGGGTGTTTTAATGGTATTTTAACATGTAACCCATTAATATTGTGAAACATGTTAAATAAAGTGATGCAAGAATTAATGGCGTTAATTAACGGTTTTTCCTATCTTAATGGATATTTTACAGGGTTTTAAACCATGGTAATGGTATGTGCATCCAGTAGTGTAAAGCGGCAGAAAGTCTAGGCCGCGTAATTTAAAAACATCGCAAAACTAAATTGTAACAACACTTAACGCAGTAGCTCTCGGTCTAATCTTCTGATTCATAGAATTTGCATTCATCTGAATACGCCATTACAGCAATGTCTGAGAGGCTTATTCTCTTCCTATTTCTTCCATCCTTAACTGATAAAGGAAGCACAATAAACACAGATGTTAGAACCATGATGTTTACGACTGCTCAAAGTGACATGAAAATGTAACTTATTTTAGCAAACTTTTATCTGTACAATAAAACAGCCCATGATATCTTAGTTTAGGATAAGCTTCCTTCCTTTACAAAAAAGATTACACTAGTTTATTGCATGGACAAAATGAAGATTGGTATAAGGGTAAACAAACAGTGCAGCAATCATCTTGTGTAATCAATAGAATTAGTCCATATTCCAGCATCTGAATTTTGATTAAACCACAAATTATTGAAGAATATTGATACTGTATCCGAAATAAAAGAAGTAGTGATTGCGTTTTGCTGCATAATTCATGCTGTCTACAAAAAGTTAATAACATTCAGTTTTGATAAGGGATAAAATAAAATCTAAGAATATCGCAAATAGCTCGCCCTGGACATGAATAAATGTATCCTTTTAGACTGTTATAAAAACGAGAGGAGGAATAGGTATTTATTTTGGTGTCAGCGTTGGAACAAAACAGGTATACCGAAATGCTCTGTAAAATAAAACAAAGTGACCTTTAAGAGAGTGCACGTAGAGCTCGTGTCTAGTTCATGTAAAAACAGATTAAATAGCATTACAAATATAAAATATTAATGAATGTGTGTAGTCTAATACGAACTCGTGAACCATCATTTTTTCTGAACTGCACAATTTTGCAAAAATTCAGCTCATTTTTATTATAATCATTGTCGTTTGTTTAGTTATGTCCGTTTTTGTTCGATTGTGTTCAATCGTTGTTTCGTCGCACTACCAGTTAGCTCTCCATTATTGCAGGAAAATGAAATCACCTGAAGTATACCGAGCAGACTACAGTATAAGAAACCTTGTGTGACATTTTCAGTCTCGTCAACGTGACATGTGAAAGTCTTTCTCAAGGTTAAAACAGCACACTTATTTTATGATTGAATATCTTGGTCAATTCATTACTCATTTAACGGGGCCGCATGTGTAACATATTCGGTATTTTTACGACGACGACGACATGCGAAATTAATATTACGTTTCTCGGAACATATTAGTTACCTAAAACCGATTAAATTAGGTAATTGCATTAAACCTGGATATGAAAGCCAGGATCATAGATATCTTTATGAGAATGAACATGCAATACAGTAATGATCTGATGTAATCAATGCTAAATCAAAGCATCTTTTCTCTAAGTCATGAAGTATTAGCAATAAATCCGAGTCGATTACAAATCGACCCAGAAGGTATAAATACTTTAATTGACAAAAGAAGAAAAAAAGCAATAACAAAGACTGCGTTGCAGTGTTTACGTCAGCTGCGGAGAGCTTGAACAATATGCGAGACCTATCTGTTTGTTGGGTTTAACAGTATCAGTGATATAGCGTCTTCACAGTTTGACTCGTTGACGGAAGATCCCAGGTACCCGTCACAGCATTATTTAAGGCCCGGGTGGCCACCTGGGTAGAACCATCGACTTTATGCAAGACAGCTGGATGGCATCCTCACATGAAAGAACTCTTTAAAGCAAGTGAGGTTACGAACCCACCTCGGTTAGGACCCTAGTGATCCAAAGTCACCGACCTAACCATCTCGGCTACCAAGGACCCCAGTGAAATCTAAGGTATAAATTCAAAAATATTTTTGTGTTATGAAATTAGGGTGGGCATTTAGCATGTTCATATACAATCAGTATCACACAATACTTCGTGTCAACGTCTTTTTAAACGGACATAAGAAAATCAATTTATTTTCTAGTCCGTTTGCTATAATAACTCGTAATGCTTAATTTCATGTCGAGCTGCCACACAAATGACCAAACGAAAAGGTACAACGGTACTTGTGCGAGCCAAAACGACGGATATGTTAAATGTGATATATGAAGCAAGTCACAACTATATTTCATGTAACATATTGCTACATACTATTATATAATTTCAGTTTAAACCTATTAAAGATACTTAAGTTGGATAAAGATAACATTCCTAGTATGTATTGTTATCTTAAATTTCATTTTTTGATTTTGATTAAAGTCTGGTAAATTTTGTTTTTTAATCAGCTTAAGACTAGGTGTAACTTCATCAATATTTTATTATTCAATCAGTTATGCATTTCTCGATTTCTTCTACAAGCAGTTCGAAATATTACAAAAATAATCAATGCATTAATCGAACAGAATGTACATGATATAATATATACCCTCGCATTGCGATCAGTATAAAACGTGCATAAAGTGCCAGCGTAATCAAAATAATCATTGACAAGGTAATTCGAATAGTTTTGCGGTTGTTTCTTAAAGTAATTACGCTATATGAATCGAGCAAAAGTTTTGACTATTGACCGGGAAGCAACTGAACAGGTGTTTTAATACACGACACCAGAATATAACTTTTCATAGATTTACTTTTAATTGTTTGACTCAATCGCTAACATCTTTAAAGGATTTTTTACAAATTTTGTTCAAAATATATTCCTGGATATATATTCCTATATCCGGATTATTGACACTCTTTTAGTGTTCCATTTTAAAACTGATTTTTCACATAGAGATAATTGCGATAAAAAAAGATATTAATATACAACAATTGAATGGCTTGAAACTTTGGACCATATTTTGACTACTGACTCGCAAGCCATAACATAACTGCTTTAACGATAATTAATCTCTTCAAAAATGTTTGAATTTATCAACGGTACTCAGTTATTCTAAAAGTGTCGGTACCCGTGTTCCTGTATTTGTTTGTTTTGTCCTTGTGTGTTTATTGTGTGTGTGTGTGTTTGTGCGTGTGCGTGTGCGTGTGTGTGTGTGTGTGTGCGCGCGTGCGTGTGTGTGTGTAGTGTGCGAGTGTTGTTCGTATGTGCCTTTGGGGAGGCTGTGTTTTTTGAACGTGGCTTTCCCTGTTGGATATTCTTCCTTGTTTTTTTGTCATAATTCATGGAAACAAAGGCACCCTAAAAGGACTTTTGAATGCGCAAGCTATTTTAGCTATTGTATATGTTCTATATTGTTACGGTAGCGGTTCTCTGTTGCTTTGCAAAACGGTAAATACAAGCAAATCTTGCAAGAATTTCAAACAGACATCAATCATTCTAAGATCATGAATCAACTATCCAAGCATATCATAAAATATCGACTGACTCAGGTGACAAGGTTCAACTACAATTTGAATTACGGCATGCCTATCGTTTATTTTGGCACACGTACAAAATATTACCACATCGATTAAGGAAGCTACAAAATGGAACAAATAATCTTAAGAAATTCTGCTCTATTTTGGTATAAATTCTAAGTCACGTTGAGCAATCAGTGTCTTTTAAACAAACCTAAATTTCACTTGCGATGACCTATATTTGTCAAGCATAAAATCCACATGAGGGTCAATATCTTAGACAATTTTCTTTTAATTATATTAACTGCCTGACTCGATCAGGTGATTTACGTAAACTTCCATATTAACTTTTTTTTTCATTCCAGAGGGAACTATATTGGTTCTATTATGACTGTGATCCGTAAGAAAATTGAATTGCCTCTTTTTTAAAATGATGTCCGTTTACGAATTTTGCGATTTATGATGCAATTAAGGAACAATGTACCTTCGATATTTTTTTCACCTCTTTAAAGCCTGTTCCATCCAGGAAGGTCGTGACGCCAACCAACAATTACTCAGTATTTCTTGTAATTGTAGAATGCAATCAGCCAAAATATTAGCAGGAATTCTTTGAGCTTGTTGTGAACATGAATTATCCAGGGAATAAAATAAAATGCGTAAAGGGACAAACTCTTTATAACGTTTACATAGAATAATGATTTTGATTTGAAGTTGCAAAGGGGGTATAAGAGTACCGAAACACAGGTATTCAAGGAATTAAAGTAAAATTTAGATTCAGTATACTTTAGTACGAAGTAAAGTGAATAGTCATGTTCGCATAGATACTTCGTGTAGTTAAGTAAATAACCTTCTAGCCATGGGTGGTAGTTTGTCGTCTTTTCTTGCCATGGTTTATAATGGTTTAATGGACTACAGTGTTAAACGGAACCTTGACATAGTATATCGGCGTAGTAATCTCAATCATATGCCTGCAATAATGATTATAGTCAATATAGATTTCCATTTAGGATTGTGTTTTAAATAAGTCGGTGCATGAAATAATTTACAGTTTGGTCAAAATCATTTTAAAAAGTAAGATAAATATGTTTTTGTTAGAATACTGCTTTAACATAAATTCATTAGAATTGATTTTTAAGTTTTAATTCCACCACAGTAGGGTGTGTTTTTGTAGTCATTATTTTGTTTTAGCTGCTGTCGTTGGTTGGCCTCAATTTGTGTCATTAGGTGACGTCATAGTTAACCTATGACGTCACCTAATGACACAAATTGAGACATTGCGAAGTTGTGTAATGTTGATTTTGTGTAGACCTATCTTCAGGACCTTGGGTCCAACCGTTCCTTGGTTAACTATACACTTTGCATTGGAATACAATTTTGCATGTTTCATATGTATCGTTTATACATATTTACACTCAAATGAAGTTTTGAAATGCGTGTTTATGTTTGATATATATCTTAGCATGCCGTGTATAGTATTTAGATGAATAGTCTGAGCATTTCAATGTGTTAAACATTGACTACGGAAACAGGTTTCTTCTTGTCTGAGTTAAAATTGGGGAGGGGGTGTTCGTGGCATAAAGGGAGGGTGTCGTATTCCGTTTTGATCTTTTTTGTAACAGGCTTCAACGGTATTGTTTAATTTTATTTTTTTTATTTTGTTGGGTTTAACGTCGCACCGACACAATTTTAGGTCATATGGCGACTTTCCAGCTTTAATGGTGGAGGAAGACCCCAGGTGCCCCTCCGTGCACTATTTCATCACGAGCGGGCACCTGGGTAGAACCACTGACCTTCCGTAAGCCAGCTGGATGGCTTCCTCACGTGAAGAATTCTACGCCCCAAATGAGGTTTCGAACCCACATCGATGAGGGGCAAATGGTTTGAAGTCAACGACTCTAACCACTCGGCCACGGAGGCCCCGTATTGTTTAATATACAGATTAGATTATTGCATGCGTCTTAATAGACATGATAAGTTCATCTCGTATTATGTTCATACATAATGTTAATTTGTACTGTATTGCAAGATGCCACGATATGTTAGCCTTTCCTTCAACAGAATGTTTATTTTGTAATTACTGTTTTATGTTATCAGCAACATACTCTTGTACACCAAAACTACTTACCCTTGGCAATTCCCTGTGCATTTTAAACATTATCTCTTCTTGCTATTTGCCATGAGAAATCTTCAAATAAAGCCTCGACCTTTTCCCTAGTTTTCATTTATACAGCCGAGTTTAATCGGTTTAACGCGATAGCGGCGCAGTTTACTTCATTTGGCGTCTTTTTCCACATCTGTCAGTGGAGGACCTTAGGTGCAACTCCGGACATTATTCATCATGGGTAGGTACTTTGGTAGAACTATATGCCTACCGTAAGCCAGCTGAATGACTTACTCACATGAAGAATTTAAACCGAAATCGACATTTTTAACTAATCTCTCTGTCTATTTACCGATCTATCCATCCATCCATTGCTTAATAATTTATGCAATTAATCCAACCGTCGTTTATATGACTGAAAAATTGTTGAAAAAGACGTTAAACCCGAACACACACACAATTAATCCAATGTCTGTTTTATGCTGCCAAAAAATGTCAAATAGATATTTACGCTAGTTATTATTTAACATAAATTGTTAAATCCAACAACAAATTAAATTTGTTACCACTTTCAGTTGAATAAATACGGCAATAAGACATTGACCCGGTCAATCCGTTATGATTCCATGCCTAAATTTGTTGCAAATAATTAGAGGGTCGCAATGGGGTTTGTTTTCACATATTAACCATGCATTTGAAGATAACGATAATATTTAGCTGTTAACATGTAAACATGTAAATTTGCTGATCAATATATGTCTATCTGTTTGTACATATGTTATGTTCATCAAGAATAGAGAAAATAAAAGAATCAATTAACCATCCTCGGGTTTAGTAATATGTAATCCATGGACGCGTTCAGTCAGAGAGTCGCCTCAATTAGGAAAGAATAGTTTTAACGTCAGAGGTTATTTCTAAGGTCACGCAGTCTGACTGGCCAGCTTGTAATGATATCAGTAGCTCAGTCAAGTGTGACTTACAAAACTATAATATTCCTTCTCAAGAGAAGGAACAATAACAGTTATTAAGACGGATATTGTAGATACTGTATTTTGATTAACTCATCGCATCGGCAGTACACATGTCGTTAAATAAAAGTGTCTTTGTTTATCTACGTAAAGCTACGAATATCTCATGTTCCACATGTAATGTTATTCTGGATTTGTTTTTAGCTCACCTGTCGCAGAGTGACAAGGTGAGCTTTTGTGATCGCTTTTCGTCCGTCGTCCGTCCGTAAACTTTAACTTTAAACGACATATCCTCACAAATCGCTAGGGCAATTTCATCCAAACTTCACAGGAATGATCCTTGGGTAGCCCCCTTTCAAATTATTCAAAGAATTGAATTCCATGCAGAACTCTGGTTGCCGTAGCAACCGAAAGGAAAAACTTAAAAAATCTTCTTGTCCAAAACCACAGGGCCTAGGGCTTTGATATGGGGGTCCCAAGTTTTACATAGACTTATATAGAAAAAAAAGTTTAAAAATTTTCTTGTCTGAAACCACAACCCTTACACCTTTGATATTGGTTTGTAGCATTGTCTTATGGTCCTCAACCAAAATTGTACAAATTGTACCCCTTGGGCGAAAAGAGGCCCTGTCCTGGGGGTCCCAAGTTTTATATAGTCTTATATAGGAAAAAGCTTTAAAAACCATACGACCTAGGCTTTTGATATTTGGTATGATGCATTGTCTAGTAGTCCTCTACCAAAATTGTTCAAATTATGCCCCTGGGGTTAAAAGGGGCCCCGCCCTGGGGTCACTTAGTTATTGTGTGAGTTATACAGGAAAAATACTTAAAGAATCATCTGATCCTATTTCCAAGACTGTTTAATTATAATCACCTGATGACCCCAAGTAAAATGATGTCACTTGACTGTGACCTTGGCCTACTGACCTACTTTCTTGGTTTTTAAGATACATTCTTGAAATTTTGATGACATACACAGTTTTGCACACAAACCGTAAACTGAATTTCATTGACCATGAATGTGACCTACTGACTTTCTTAATTTTTTTATCATCAGTTTGACATTTGAAACATTTAGCTCATATTACTCAGGTGTTATTATCAGTATTGTCCGAAATTATCAAACAGGAACCCTACCTGGGAACGGACTTACTGATTGGGCTTCATCCTACCTCACCCTTTCAATGTTCTAAATGTAATTGCTTAACGCAGGAAATATTAAATCTGTATTTAAAAAGGTAAGTGTCTTCAAAGGTAAGAGATTGTAAGTAAAGATGATGAATTAACAATGTCTAATTCATTCAAAGGTATGAACATACTAACTCACTACTAATGCGAAAAGAAAGATATATTTCTAATCCTAAAGGCAAAAAATGCTATCAAATTGACTAAAATGTCATCAAAGTAAATCACTTACACTGTAACTAACATTTATGATATAACTTTCTTCTTCTTCTTACACAGCCACTGGCTACAAGATCTAAATGCTAATATCTGAATGTAAGAACTGTATAAAGCTGTTATTCGTTTTAAGGTGATAAAATTATTTCATTTAGTAGTCATTTTATATACAATTGATTGTGTGTTAGATTTTATAACTAACATGTACACTGACGAGATATGAAATCGCAACAAACATATGCCTGAATATATTTTTACTACAAAAAGTATCACCTTGACATGTTCAACACAAACACATATCGATTATCTATACCCATTGTGTTCAAATTTAATCAGCACAACAGACCGTAAAATTAACACAGTGGGTAGAGAGTATCGACTTTTTGTACTACAAAATATATTCAAGCATATGTTTGTTGCGTTTTCATATCTCGTCAGTGTATAAGACTGAAGATTGTTTGGACGTATAGCATGCAATCAAGCAAAATAATATCAGACTCGGTTTGCCTGAGTCGGTTTAAGAAAGATTGAAAAGTTTATGGAAAGTGCAATACCCGCGCCGGCTTATGCGGAGTTTTTTTACAATTACCTTTATCAATACTGTATCTAAGTACGGGGGCCATTTTTCAACTACCATATGGCATTTAATCAGATAATAGAAGACAGTTTTAAAAGATGGACAAAGGTGCAGTAGGAACAACATAGCTCCATCAAAGCGAAACCCTATTGCATAGTAGTATTGTATGTCATATAATTGATATATACACAAGCATGCATCGTCAAAGTAACATAGGAACATCAAGAACAAAACACATAAAGGGACACGTAGACAGGCTCCGCCTTGGAACTTTAGAAGAGTATCTCAGATAAAAAATTAATTCAAATTTTAAACAAGAAAGTATTCTTACACTTTGATATTTGACAGCTCTTTTCTCGTAGGTATTTATGATAGCTTCTGGCGAGCAGCAAAGGAATTGAAAGCAAACTCAAAACTAATAAATCTTGTTATGAACATTTTTGTAATGTCTATTTCATGCTTCTACACTTGAAACCGAACTCCTATATATTTGCGGTGATGCAGCCAGTGTTTGCAGGCAACATATTGTTAACAAAACATTTTATAGGAAAAACAATAATTCGTATCAACAGATAATTCACATTTAAGGAATGCTTGTCATTTAAATAGATCATTCAGTATACAAAATTTTTTTTTTGATGTATGAAGATAATTTATTTCAAAATTAATGTATGTAGCTTAACCTTATGCCCGTTGGCGTAAGGAGTCTGATCATGGTATTCAGTCAGTAAATTTTGAGTAAACGCCCCTTCGAATAACCAGTGGTATTGCCCAAATTGAATGATGAACCAGTCCATTAGAGAAATGTAGCAGGGTAAGGGTTAAGCAGAGTACTGTCCTCTTTTATATTTTATATTTAAGAATGATATGTTGAGGTAATATATTTAAAAACATTTACTTATTCAGAGACGTCATAAGGCAGCACATATTTGACACTATGATTCAAATTTCAGCATGTATAACATTACTAAGTTATACCGGATAGAGACAGTGACATTCTGCTTTACAAACTTTGTTAAATCAAGGCTCATGAATTTTCATTGCCATACTTTGGTGTCAGCAAAAGGAAGACCAGTAAAATCTTGTGGTAATAAAGCTTTCTGTGTGATGTAAGAACACTGTAGATAGGCGCTTAGTGTATCGAAGAAAGGCACATAAATTCCATACTGTATGCTTTGATAATATTGTCAAAAGGCACGTCAATGCCGTCCATGAAATGTACTCTGTCCTATCACTTCATTATAGAAAGGTACTTCAATTACATGCTTAAAAATTACTTTATGTTATGATTGCATTGTCAAAAGGAACAAATATTACCTGCCTGAAGTGAAATATGTGCTATAATTGCATTGTCGGAAAAACATCAATTTCATGCCTGAAGTGTATTGTATGCTTACCGCATTGTCGTGAGGCATATCACATGCATGTTTTGGGTTTACTGTGTGCTTTAGTTTTGTTGTCGAAAGGAAGACTAAATACATGCCTGAAGTGTACTCTGTGCTTACATGGAATTGTCAAAAGGAACATTAATTTCACGCCTGGCACATTTTGGGTGTAATTATTGCGTTGCCGAAAGAAACATCAGTTATATGCCAGAAGTGTACTGTTTGCTGTAATGAAATCAAGGGAAGGAGAACCCAAGAATTGAATTTCAAGCTCTGATGCTTTTTATCCTTAATTTGTGCATGTTCTTTATTATTGTCAAAGCAATAAATGTTGTATGTTAATGGGATAAATAATATATGAGCAAAGCTCATGTGCTTATTGAACATTTTTTGAGGTTTGGTTAATCTTGCTCAGTCTTTTTTGAATTATAAGCATTTTTTAAACAAATCAATGGGAAAACACTGCTTTTACTAGAACAAGGGGAATAACAGTAAATATGAGCAAAGGTTATGGACTAATTGATAATTATGTGATGTTTGGAGATTTTGGTTATAACAAGAGCTTGTAGAACACTTGCATGAAGTAACTGACAAGAAACAGAAATTATTTGGTCTCTGCCCACTGGACATTTAACGTATTGACCTTAAATTAATAATTATAGGTCATTTACCAGTCTTTTTACGACAAAGTTGCAAAACTGCACTTTTTATGCTTTAAACATGGTCAGTGATGTTAGAAATCAACTTACTAATGCTATAAAGACATAATCCCTTTATTTATATTTACATTTTGACTCAAAATAATTTTCGAAAAGTCACACTTACTCAAAAATAATCAAAAAAAAAAAAAGAAATTTCCGACCTACCTACCGTATTTGTTTTTAACATGTCACCGGAAACCAAAAAAGGTCTAATTTAGTCTTCTGGCAAAAAAGTTCTATTGTCAATGTGATCTTGACCTTTGACCTACTGAACTCAAAATCAATAGAGGTCATCTCCAGGTCATGACAAATCTCCCAATCTCATGACCCTAGGCCCAAGCGTTCTCCAGTTATCATCCGGAAACCGACTGGTCTACAGACAGATCAACATCTACCATCAAACAATAATCAGACCTATTTACAATATACCCATCCTCCTTCGAAGTAGGGCAATCAATTTTTAAATTAGAAGATGTCCATGTCTCCCCCAATGCATAGTCGTAATACGCAGTAATAGAGGATAGGAGCGAAAGACAAAGGGACACTCAAGGTTGGCTGCAATAGAGATCATAAACTTGGCATGTCCAATCATCCTCAAGATTCTGCATTAAGTGTTTCTCAAGTAAACCGTTTTCCATGTTCAGGCCCCTGTAACCTTGATCTTTGATCGAGTGAGCCCAAAATCAACAAGGATCATCTACTCTGCATGTCCAATCATCCTATGAAGTTTCAACATTCTGGATCAAGAGATTCCCAAGTTATTGATCCATAAGAGTTTTTCCATCTTCAGGCCTCTGTGACCTTTCCCTTAAGTCAAGTGACCCCAGAAAGATTTAATGTCATCTACTCTGTAATTCCTATCATCGTGATTGAAGGTTCTGGGTCAAATGATTTTAAAGTTATTGGTTGGAAACTGTTTTCAAAGTTCTGGTTTCTGTGACCTTAACTTTTGATCAAGTGATTCAAAAATCAATAGGAGTCAACTACTCTACATATCCAATAGTTTCAACATTCTGGGTCAAGTGGTTCTGAAGTTATTGATCAGAAACGGGTTTCAATGTTCGTGCCCCTGTGACCTTGACAGGTGATTCTTTAAATTTTGTTTCAAATGAGATCCCATCTTGGTAATGTTGAGCATCGTGCTTACTGCTACAAGGAGACACCGTCGTTTAAATGACTGAAAAATTGTTGAAAATGATGTTAAACCCGAACACACACACACACACACACACTCTCTAGATTAATGTTATATGTCTCATAATTATTCCAACATGCATGTTTTAGAGTTGTTATATTTACTGGTCCTTTGGGATCATGGAGTCCATTCAACATATGTGTAATAGAGTTCTGCATAACCCGATGGTAGGAGGAGTAATGGGTGTTGCACATTTCATTACCTCTCATGAACAGACTCAATCAAACCGAGTCTGCTATCGTTTTTCTTGGTTGCATTCTTTGCTTCCAAAATTGTATTGCTAAAAATGCATATATTGAAAATAGAAATTTTTCAGACTTAGTTTGAATTGTCTCAGATGATTTCATTGCAATCACCCTAATCCCGCTATTGTATAATTATCCAATCGGGAGATTTGTCATGACCAGCAGATGACCCCTATTGTTTTTGAGTTCCGTAGGGCAAAGGTCAAGATCACATTTGACACGGAGGTCATTTAAGACTGGTGAATGACCTATAATTATTAATCATAATTATATGCTTGTTTTATTCAAAATCTGAGATGATTATGCTAATCTGTTCTCCTCAAATCTGGTTTGCTTGTATGATACTATGCTTTGCTTTGCTTTTGTGTGCTGTATATGCTTTATATTTGTATGCTTTTTTCTGACTCTTTTTATTTGTTTATCATAGCAGTCGGTTATAAAAGCTCTCCTCGAGCTTATGTTTCTTATTAATATGATGTCTTCCCGACTTTAAATAAAACTTATTGTATTGTATTGTATTGTATTGTACTGTAACCGAGAAGAAATCGCCCGCCAGTACGTGAATATTTGGGGACGAAAACACCTCGAATCTTCCGGCGATTAAAACGTGAACTTGTTAAAAATTATGTTTCTTTCGAATTAATTATACCCTTTAATGATATGTCAATCACAAACACCAGCTAGAATGTAATATTAAATCAAACTGAAGTGCATATGTTCGTATTTTCGGGAAACAGGTACGAATTTTTCGCCCCCTCCGTTACGGCTGGAATTATTTTCCTAAGTTTTGCAAATACATATTATTTACGTAAATATTATGAAAGGATCGTATCTTTCTCTATGAAAAATAAATATAAGATAACACATCTTCTGTTCATTTCATGCAATATATCTTTCCATACACCCATTTCTATGCTACAAACATCGTCGGATACATGGGTGCAATTTTATCATTCAGTATCATATCGCACGCCGTGATAGTTAGAGGTTTTCTGCTCATGTCATGTGACCAAAACAAGCTCTTTGGTGTTGTTATAATAATAACATTTCGATTAAAATTTCTAGCAGGAACTGAGTTTTAATTTAAAATGTTTACAAAGGACGCAACTTGGTTTTAAGGTTTAGGAGTATACCACCAAAACACAGAAATTTTTGATAAACGAACAACATCGTTACCAATATTTTAACTGACCATTACATGTTCTGCCGTACTGTCCCGTACTTAAAATATTCTGAAGAAGTTTTCCCCTTTGAAAATGAATGCCATTTGTAAAGAAATAAAAATAAACAATTGTTGAAAACTGTGTTCTACCTAGTTATGTGAAATTTCAACACTCGCACGCTATTGCAAATGCATCAAAACAAACTTGTGTAACAGTTCTTTGAAAATGGTGAGTTTTTAAAGGCGCTTGGCTGTCCGGAAGATGGACCCCTTTAGGCAGTCCTTTTCCGGAATTCAATGTTTATATCAGTATACTGATACATGTTTTGTAGTTTTTGTAATGACAGCGTATATATTACTCTACAAAACAAGTGTCAGTAAGCGTATCGTTTGTAAATTTGTGGTATGGTAAATCTGTGGTCACGCTTCGCTGCCCACAAAAATAGTTTCAAGCCTCACTCGGGGCGTTGAATTCTTCATATGTGGAAGCCACCCAACTGGCTTACAGAAGGTCGGTGGTTCTACCCAGGTGCCCATTCGTGATGATATAATGCACGGAGGAGCACCTGGGGTCTTCCGCCACCATCAAAGCTGGAAAGTCGCCATATGACCTAAAATTGTGTCGGGACGACTTTGAATCCAACAAAATGAAATAAATGTTTAAATAGTATAAACATATAGGTGGACGACAGTAAGCTTAATAAACTAATCAACTTTTTTCTAGATATTTAATTGTCAGAATATAATTAATATGTTTTAATATGTCATTAAGCATTCCTTTTAACTGATTCATTTTTTTCCAATATGATACGGTTATATTCTGAGGATTTGTGTTCATAAACAAGCATTGACCGTGTGAATTCAAAATCTTAAGCGGTTCGTCGTATTTGTCTCATATGTTTTAACATGTCATACAGCTGTCCTTTTATACTGGTCCAGTTTTTCTATCGCCATCAATGTCACCTTCATTCTGAAAACAAAAACGTTATTTTTTTAAAAACACCCGACAATACTATTTGGATTTTAAGGTAGACGTATGGCGTCAACGTTCATTGTTTATCTGCACAGTTATGATCGTAATATTTATTAGAAGAATTGCATGCTTTCGCTAACCCATATGATAACTGTTCCTTAATTAAACAATAATAAACGCTTGGAAATAAATGGATTTCGTTGAATGTATTCAAATAATAGATATCAAAACATGAGATATGATTTTATTAGATAAACCTGACATGAGCTGAACAAAAGGATCATAAAAGAAGAAGGTCATTTAAGCCTTGCCTTACATTGCTGACATGAACAAATGACACATTGTAATATAAAAGGTTACAGTTTAGACGAAAATCATTTATCCGGGTATGATGAAACATAATAACTCTGTTTAGTACATATGGCAAGCATTTACCCCTAAGAACGATAGGCATGGCATAGATATGAAAGAGTCAGTCAAGAGGAAGTACTTTTATATATAATTTCAGACAATGCAAATAGGCATTGTTATATTTAAATTTAATTTTACTTCTTTGAAATATTAGTACCGAAACGAATTTTAAGAATGTCAAAAATTGAAAGTATAACACCTACCATGAAGTTTATAAGAAGAAGTTGTCAATTGTTCTCTTTTCTGTTAGCTCTAACGGTCCCTTAGAGCAGACAAAAACAGAAGGACAAAAAAACTATTAAAACATCTCTGTTAAAAGAATACAACCCTAAAACCATTTGAATAAGCTGCATATACTACATGCTAAATTTGGTGGAAGTCCATAAAATTGTTCACGTGAAGATGTTTTGTGTATTTTATCTTTGCCGAAACCTAAGCGACACTTAAGTTCAGTCATGACGATCTGTCCTCAAACATGCACTGAAAGTCAACCTGATGAAGCTTTATAACAAAAAAAAAACGTTTGGTTAGCACCTTATGAAAATTCTCAAAAAACTGACTACAAACATGTACAAGGATGCGGATGTTTTCACAATGTTTTGTTTACGTCATGTAGGAGGTTCATGACAATAGCAATGTTACCTTTTTATCTTTTACTCTGACGACCGCTTAGTGAAAGCAAGAGAAATCATTTGAACACACTTAAACGGCTCATTTGTAAGGCTGCTACAGCTTTAGTTGTGTGTATATTCATGAACCGTTTTAGCCCAAACTTTTTGTCAGCAGGATTTGACTAAATGAAGTGTGTTCTTCATGAAATCGGCTGCTGACATATTTACTGTTATATATTTTTCCAAAACAATTGTTCCTAAGATAGATTATCTATATCACTATTTTTCGGGTTTTTTTCAGTTACAACTTTAATGCGCTTACTTTCCCATCATTTACAAAGAATGTATCCTTATCGGTATTTCATCCAGTTGAAGAATTTTTTCTTTTTCTTTTTTGGGAAAACGGTATATTTTGAGGTTATATGAAGAATGGTGGCAAAGGTCCACAAGTATCCTTCCAGGCATGATATCAGCCATGGTTAAGCTGCCACCTTCGCAGAGATGGAAACAAGATGAATGGATATATCACATGCCTTAACTTTACACTTAAACCGAGGTTTAGAACCCAGGACGGTAACAGCAAATGATTCGATTTAGCTATCTTAAGCACTCACCTGCAGAGATCCCAAAATAACTAAGTAATTACGATATAAGCAAACAAAAAAAAGAGTAAGGGTATAAAGACCTTCCACAAAATAAAGAATATTGCCCATGTTTCTTTGGGGAAATTGCATACTACGAAATACAGTTTGTATGACCCAATCTTTTGCAGGGTTAATCTTTTTTCCATCTGACGGACAAAAGGATATAAAATTATTTGAAATATACTGCTTTTCAATGAAATACATATAATCTGTACAGTAACGAAAAGTATAAAGTTTAGTTAGTATTTAAATTAATTTAAATACTGTTTTAATTTCAATGGCATTGTGGGATATTTTACCTTTACTAGAATTCACAGCATTTTCCACAAGAGCCAATGTCCTTCCAGAGTTTGGGACATCTTTTAAAGCTATTACATGCCTTGTGAGTTTCATCAATTGCTGTAGGAAAATGGAAATCAATGATTTGCATTGTAATAATCATTCTAGAAAGAGTTGTTATTGTTACGATTATGAATAAATGTTTATTCGAAAATAGTGATGTCATACTAAATGATCCTCCCTCAGTGATATATTTTGCTGCGAAATGGCAAGTATTTTTCTGAATGATTAGGCCAATAAATATTCCCGCAAGTGTGCAATAACACATTTATACACCTATGAAATAACTTCTAAACGTAGATTTCGACCGGACGATTTTCTATGAGCGGTGCCTTTACAGTGAGACAAAGTGAATGGTCGAAATATAACATTTCTTCAATAGCGAAACATGTATTGCATAAAGGTACTTGAGATCGTTTAGTAACTTATAGTAATATAGCTTTGAAGTCATTTATTATTGTTAATTTTAATGGCTTAAAAAACTTTCAATTTCACGTCCTTGGTTGGATTAAATATATATGATACATGTTCATTTTCTTTATTATCTAATACTATCGAAATATCAACGTTTATTTTTATTTTTTTTTTTTTTGGGGGGGGGGGGGGGGGGGGGGGCTTCTGGTTACATGTAATAATATCTGAGTTGGCAACCTGTATTTCTAACTAAGTTTGCACATGAAAACGACAGTTTGTACTGTGGGCGCATCGTTTATATGATTTCTTTATATATGGTACATAGACAGATGTAACTGCACGAGACGGTGTCGTTCAAATGAAACAATTGTGTTGCATGCACCAACCTGCAGATAGTCTATCTTCAATGTTTTCATATCACGTATAGCATTGCTTAAAGGAACTTGTTGATAAATGTCTAATTCTCAATTCTCAACCATTCTCAACATTATGATGTCCTAACGCCTTACAAAATAGAACAGGGCTCATTTCAAACATAGCATATACATAACAAACAAAATCAATTGATATCAATTCACACTTCTCTACACAAATGTAGCCCTAAACTTCTACCTAAATTCATGAAGGAAGACAAAATCTAAAACATACGATTCATGTATGATCATTGACAACACAGTCAAACACAGTCAATAATTCAGACAACATAACATATAGTCATACATTTATAATTTGGCATATCTAGCTGAGCCCGTAAAATTATATATCGATTTCATTTGAGGCTATAAAACCCCAAAAATGCCTTGCCTGGTTGCAATTACAGTGACACACTATATACTGTACCGCTTTTGCAAAACAAAACAAACAACTTTTGTATTTACTTTCTCTCGTTATGACACTATTGCCTTACGGAGGTAGGTTACCTCGTTACCAGGGTAAATTCAAATTAATTGAACCGCAGCATGTTTTGTATTTGGTGTAATTTAATGTTTTAACTGCTACAATCTCAATTTCATTTACCTCTGTCCCTTCAAGTACAATTTTGATCCATGTTTAAAGTACATAACCCTCCAAAAGTATTTCATATTGAAAGAAGAAGGGACATATGAATATTTAACACTTTTCAGTGTATTTTGGTTTCATTGTTATGACGACATTTTAAAGCAACAACGTTTTAAAGCGTTCTGCGGCAATTTATTCATTATTTCTGCATTATTAAACCATTAAGCAGCAGATCGGAGACAGGTTCATGATTTGATTTCTGAAGAATGGGTATACAAAGACATTTAGGTAACCTACCTCCTTAATCTAAAACAGTAGATAAAATACAGAAGCGCTCTTTCTTGGTCGCAAAAAAAAAGCTTTGACGTCACCGCACGTTAACGTGACGTCATTCTAACATAAGAGTGTTTTAACAGAGACAGACATACTAGAATGTTTATTAAGAACCAAGATGCCCCTCCGTACAGTATTATAGGCATGGATGTGCCCTTGACAGGAACCATCGACTTTCTCAAAGCCAGTTTAAAGGTTTTTTATACACAAAAGAATTTTACCCTCTTAGCCTGGTTTCGAACCCATTCCGAGTAAATACGGTTTAGCGGCCTTAATCATTTGGCCATCGAGGCCACACCTAAATATAAAGAGAGGTGTTTTATTATACTTACATGGACAGCAGTAGCGATCTTTATTGTTGTCACATCTTCCGACAGGTCTCTCAAAATTAGGACAAAGTTCTGTCTCGGTAACATATCTTTTTAATGGTACGCATTTTTCCTCACAGTCTGTTTGAATGTAAAATGTGAGTAAGTTCGTGCATTGAATTTTTTATTCCGTCCAATAGGAAGTATAACCATCCTTATCTGATATTACAACGTGTAATATTAAAGACATAACGGACAGTTTTCTATATGTACATAGGCAAACATTTTCATACGGACATAATTTCTGAAATCCATGTTTAAAACGGAAATACTAGTATTGTATTAAAATTTATAGGTACTCGTTCTTGATCTTGAATTATCTGCCCTTGAAATAACAAAATACTAAAAAATCAATTTTCAGGGGCAGATAATTCAATATCAAGGCAAGGAAACTGTGCATTTATAATACTTTTCATTTTATTTGCAGTCAGTATGCTGAGTTTAAATAAGTTCGGTCCGTGGGAAAGACCAGGACTTTAAGGTATCATTCTTTCATGTTTCAAGGACATTTGCCACAGTGTCTATATTGACATGGGCCGAAAGTTTGTTACAGACATAATTTCATCTTTAAACTGTGTTTACTGACAGAGAATTAAATCAAAAGCAGTGAAATATATGTGAAACAAATCATAAGTACCAAGCCTTGGTCATGAATTATCTGCCTTTAAAAGTCGGAAAATACTGAAAAAAAAATTATTTTCAAGGGTAGATAATTCATGATCAAGCCCGGATACCTATGATTTTTGTCTATATACATATAGACAACTGTCCGATAAGTCTTAAAGTATCATACATAGGGTTTTGAAAAATACCTACGAAGAGTGCAATGACACGGACGAGAACTCGCTTTTCATTTTTCATTTACCGACTAAAGAATTGTGTTTTTTTAGTGGAAGGCAATAAGAATGAAGGGGTTGTAAACATTAACATGCATAAAACTGCGACTTTTTTCCATTTTCCAGAACACCCCACCTGTTTTATTTTTACATCCCTTTTTGTATTTTGCAAATAATAAAAAAGTATTTGTTGGATTGCTGATGTATCCCGTGTGCTGTATGTTTCCGTAGTTTCTTTGTTGCGTTCTTTCTTTGTAATGCATGGCTCTACGACTGTGTTTCGGTTGCTCTGTGATTCTGGTAAATCTCTGCCTTTATTTTTTCAGTATATCAAAATAATAGGGATGGGCCATTATAATATATAGTCTCATTTGGTAAATTATATAATCTTAACATATTGTGAAAGGAACGTTTAATTTGAAAGCTAAAGAAAATAACAGTGAAACTTACCGCAGCAGACACAGCTTGCACCAAATTCACTGGAGCGGGGATATGGAAATGGGAGTTGTGCACAATACTTGAAGTCGGCTACACATGTGCAGTCCCCAACTGGTTTAAATTATGAAAAGTTTTATAAAGAAGTCACAATAAAGATAAAACAAAATTGGCAAGCTAATCAATTTTAGGAACTGTAAAGTGTATAAATGTATCTGTTTGTCAACTAAAATATGGCAAATCATTATACTGCAACAATACGTCTAAAATGAGCCGCACCAGAGAAAACCAACATAGTGCATTTGCAACCAGCATGGATTCAGACCAACCTGCGCATCCGTGCAGTCTGGTCTGGTTAGAATCCATGCTGTTCGCTAATGGTTTCTCTAATTACATTATGCTTTGAACAGCATGGATCCTGCCCAGACTGCGCGAATGCAAATGGATCCATGCTGGTCGCAAATGCACTGTGTTGGTTTTCTCATGGTGCGGCTCAAGTGCAAAACGAACCGACAAATACAACATGTAATCATAATTTTCTATTATACATCAATCAAGTTTGACGCTTCATATTAAATTTTACAGCAATTTATAACATAACGTTACATCATTTTAATCGAAAAGCAGTTATAGGATCCGCTCGCACAGCTTATGACGTATTGATCATTAAGCACTAGGTAGTTGACAGTGGAATAAGTATTTGTGCTATCTCAGTTTGTTAGAATGATTGTATCAGTAACAGTAAGTAGTTATTTTATTTCAAATGCAATGTTCAAAAAACGGAGTGAATAATATAATAATATAATCTAGGAAAACGACAATAGATCACACCTGTGAATTCCACTATCCCCTTATCACGTAATCGTTTTAGAGTTAGGTATATATATATTTGCAAAATGTGTCAAATGAGGATACAATGCGATAATTGAAAATCACACTGCATATTTGGTGATTGAACCCTCCACAATAAGCCATTCTTATTTGATGGTGCGATGACTAATTAAGTGTAAGGTTCTGTGATCCTTTATTCTCCTTAGAATTCTGCCTTGCAATTTTCTAAGTCGTACCCCTTAAAAGTTAGGCTCTTGTTTAGTGCTGTTACTTCATACAATTTATTGAAAATGTTGCAGAAATCAGTAGTCCTATAAGATGCCCTTTATTCAGAAAGACCTAGGTCTGCAGTCCATCGTTGACAAAGATACGCGTTTCAATGTTAGACAGCTGGCACAAATAACAAATTTGGGTTTTGCATCTGTCCACTTTATTAAAAAAAAAGGTTAGGAAAATAAGCTCGCTGGATCCCTTATTTGCTCAGCGATGAGCAGAAACGTATGAGGTTGCAAATGTCAAAGCAACTGCTGAAGAAGCAGCCAAAATATCAAAACAAGAACACCACAATGCCGATCAATATACGCCCGAAGATATGCCCTTTGACCCCCAAGTGTGACATTGACCTTGACGCAAGCCATCCAAAACATGCGCACTGCACGTCGTCGTCTCGATGTTGCGAACATTTGTGCCAAGTTTCTTTAAAATCCTTCAAGCAGTTCAAGAGTTACAGAGCGGATACGGAACAAAGTACCCTAAGTGTGACCTTGACCTTGAAGCGAGCCATCCAAAACATGCGCACTGCACGTCGTCGTCTCGATGTGGCGAACATTTGTGCCAAGTTTCTTTAAAATCCTTCAAGCAGTTCAAGAGTTACAGAGCGGATACGGAACAAAGTACCCTAAGTGTGACCTTGACCTTGAAGCGAGCCATCCAAAACATGCGCTCTGACGTTGTCTCGATGTGGTGAACATTTGTGTCAAGTTTCTGTGACACCGGCGTCATAAAATAATACGCCCTCTTCCTGCGTATAAAAAGGTGTTTGATAGATAAGACATGGGCCCAGTTTTATGAGCCCAAGCGGAATGTTGATAACAGGTTATGGGCTCTGAAACATGCCAAAAAGTTAAAAGTAATGCTAAATGAACACTGACAGCAATAAATGTGTTATAATTGTATCTTCTTTAAGAATGTGAACAAAATGAGAAAAGTACGTCCATAAGCCGGTCTCTAGCATGTCCATTTGTTGCATGGCACTGCTCCAGCCCACAAATTCTCAACTCTTCTACAGATCTGAAGTCTGAAAAGGTATTGTAGCTCCCACCCTACAGCCCAGACCTGGTTCCGTGCGATTTTTTCTCTTTCCAAAATTGAAAGAAATATCATCACCTGTCTGGTAGGAGAGAGATACAAGTCCAGAAGTGCAATGTGGTCTGCAGTTCACCAGTTCCTCACGGTTGTACCCAAAGATGAGTATGGAAATTGTTTCAAAAAATAGATTAAAAACAAAATTGAAACGATGTGTTCTGGCTAAATAGGAAAATTTTGAAGGTAATATCACCTTTTAATTGATAAATCGTAGAAAACGTGTCATTTGCAAACGTTTTCGAACACCGCTCTTATATATAGACAAAGAGACTCTTTTTTTTCTAAATGAAAGTTGTTATGGTCGATGGTATGTTTACCATTATATGTAGTTCACAAAGCATTTAGTCTTTGTTATGCTGAACATTAGCATAATAAACGGGCCGCTGTCTAGCTTTCAAAAAATCTAAACTTTGCACCCTCACCCCAGCCCCACCAACCTCATATTTCCTTATAAAGGTTAATTGGCGTTCTTAGCCGGTGTCACTATTTTCAACTGGTTTAAGTCTGTTTTGTATTTCATATGTACTGTAAGTGTATATGAATTCGCGGAGACAAATGTTTGCCAAACGGTCCATTTTTGGCATCGTAGATATATTTGCGCAATTTTGAATTCGCGGAGACATAGGCTTAAACTCATAATTTCGCGCACAACAAAATATCCGCTCCGTGGAGGCTACTACAAGAGTTTTAACTCGTATAAAACACGGACGAATCGCGACAACGTCACGGATCAGTCATAGGTACATAAACCGTGACACGCTGTACGCCTCTGATAGTTTATAGACATAACAACTGTGTTTCAATCAACACCTACAAACAATCAAAGGGATATTGATTACATTAAACATCTGTTTAGCATCGTAAAAAATATGCAAACAAAATACCTGGGCAGTCCATAAAAGGATTGAATTTGGAACCGATTAAATTAACAATAGAAATTACATCTTAACAGCAAATGTTTTCAAAGCTGCTAGAAAGTGATCTAATGATCAATTAATTGTGTTTGTGAAAATTTGTTTGATGGTTTTGAATGCCGTCTTTGACACTTTTTTATTTGTGCATGTTTGGAAGTGTTTTTGTAAAACATAACACAAACAAAAATTGATTTTTTTAAATAATTTACTAAATTACAATAAATAACAAGATGTTTATATTAATTATATACATAAAGATACAAATGTATCATGAAAGCTTATGCATACTTTTACAGACTAGACTGAGATGGTTCACATTTGCGCGAAAATATGACTTAAAAGTAGAAATTTGTGTAGCAATAATCGCGGTAATCATGAATTCGAGGATTGCCGATCACCGCGAATATCGCGAAAATTTGAAGCCCTCGAATATTACTACACTTACAGTATATTGTCGTCCACTACCCTCACCCCTTCGCTGTTACGCACCCTCTTTCATTTTACTAAGCATGCTGTTAGGCGCCCATCATTGTTTCGGACATCAGCCTTCCCTGGGTGGTACCCCACTATGTTCAGTTTTTCCTGCTTGTCTGTTTGTTTGCTTTGTGTGTGAGTGTATACATGTGTGTGATTGCGCGTGCGTATGCGCGTGCGCAAGCGCTAGTGCGTGTGCTCGCTTGTGCTAGTCAGTGTTTGAGTCCCGGTGGTTTGTGGTTTGTGGAGCTTTGCCTTCCTGTTGAATAAACATTCGTTCTTTTCCACAAACCCCAAACTCCTCCATTCATTCCTTTCTCTACCCCATACCCATAATTGCATTTTGCGTGTAATCAAAATTCACTTGTTGGATTTTTGAAGCAACCCGTCTTCTATATCTTTTGCGGTCCTACTTTGCAATGCATTAGTGTCTGGCATGGCTGTATAGCTGTGCTTTGGGTGTTTGATGGTTCCATAACATATTATCTACCCTAACGTTTTAACTGTTCTGGAATAGCACTATTTCCAAAATAGTGCGTGGTATTCACAACATTACAGATTCAAATAAAAATGTTCATCAGAAACATTTAGATGTGGACTAATTTTATATTCTCTATTATAAAATGACAGTGATATCATTGACTAATTTTATATCCTTTTACAACGGGCCCCTCTACTGGACAACATAGTTTATTATCAAATCAAACATAATTTCAGTAGGAACTTAATATTGAGAAATTGTAACACAAGGACATGAAATAAAAAAAAAAAAATAATGAGAAAAAAGAAATCTCATAAGTAGAACAACTAGAATATTGCAGTCCAAAGGGGAAACAAAGTCGGGCCCATTATTTGTTGATACACGGCCGGAATGATTTAAACATTTCAGCCAATTCAGACAAGTTTGATTTCAACATTTTAACCTAAACTAAAATTAATAAGCGACCATCCACACAATAAAAATATTTCTAAGTCCACATAATTGATCTTTACCAGGTACAGATATGACAAAAAAGGAAGAATATCCAACAGGTAAAGCCGCGTTCTGAAAACGCAGCCTCCCCAAACGAGCACACGATCAACAAACACACACACACACACACACACACACACACACACACACAAGGACAAAACAAACAAACAAAGTGACACAGTGGGACACCACCTTGGAACGGTGAGTGGCAAAACCACCACTAGGGAGTTTAATCCGGTTTATGGTGCACCTAACCTCACTCTTAACCCCCCCCCCCCCCCCCACCATGTTCCAAAGTCTCAGGACAGTGTAAATAAAAGTTATCCCCGCCAGGTGAAACCTTATCATACGCAAAGGCAACAGCAGTCATGTAATGTAAAAAAAAAAAAAACATGCTCTTACATTTTTTTTTTTCACCCTTCCGTAAATCTGCAGATTCTTTTCAATTCCAGTACCGTTAGTCCGCCCACCTTTACGTCGGATATATCTGTCCATTTTTACGGTCTTTTAAGGATTGAATCTAAAGATCAAACGTACATCTGCCTACTTTATGGTATAGTTTATATATATATATATATATATATATATACATCACTAAAACGCATGTACTCAATGCCTTTGCAGAAGACAGGGCAACAAGGGAAACACCCTTAATTTGAAGTACATGCTGTACCAGAGAAAAGTGGCCTCGGTTTTCCCAACAGCAAAGAATTAAACTATAAAGGACAAAGTTTACTTAAGCCTTATATGGCCTAGGCAATTTTGAAAATTTTCAAATTGGCTGAAATTTGAAAAGCTTTATATTGTTCGCTACAAGAATGTTTATCTACTGTAAGGAATTAAGTTTTTTTATAAATAGATTTATGTGCATGTAAAAGTTATGGCATAAGATCTTATATGACCTTTGCCCCTCGTATGACCTTGTCCTTTGAGCTAAGGGCCTGGTGTTTGTGCGTGACACTCCGTCTCATTTAGGCAAATATTTACGCCAATTAGAAATAAGATTGTTCAATGCATGTCAAAATTATGGCACGGACAAACTTTAAAATGACCTTTGACCACTAAGTATGACCTTGACATTTGAGGTAGGGGTATGGGAGTTGCGCGCGATACTCCGTCTCATTGAAGCAAACATTTATGCCAAATTAAAAAAGATTGCTTTATACATGGAAAAGTTACAGCCCGGACAAGCTTTAAAATAGATTTTGACCCCCATGTTGACATTGACCTTTGAGATAGGGAGCCGGGTATGCGCATGACACTCCGTCTCATAGAGGTAAACATTTATGCCAAATAAAAAAAAGAATGCGCCATACTTAAGTTATGGCTCGAACAAAATGACATTTGTGACATTGACATTAACGATAAGAGCCTAGGGTTTGCACTTGACACTCCGTCTCATTGAGGTTAACATGTATGCCAAATATAAACAAGATTGCTCCATACATATCGAAGTTATGGTCAGGACAAACAAATCCGGACGGACGGACGAACGCATGCACTAACGCACATATATCAAACTGCCATTTGGACGATTTTGTCTTTCATTTCCGCAATTGGGCTCGACGAAAAACTAGAAAGGAAAGAAAATATAAGCGAGTGTTCTTAGGAAATGGCTTACCTATTGGTTATTTTGTAGGATTGTTTTTCTATTTTTTGTGATGTACATCTGACGAGACAAAACGTTCTGAATTTGAGTTTAAAAAGAGTTTATGACCTAACTGTTTTGATACACATTGCATGTTTTTACATTTGGACGCTATGCTTTACTGAAGAGGTGGAGGACTCTATGGTGGATAGTTTTTGTGATGGATAGTTCTAAAATCCAACCTGGATTGAGCTATTTTGATTTCCGTCTTATGGCCTGTTTCGTCAAGCTCTTAACGGTAATAGAAGCATAATAGAGTACCTCCTTTTTGAAAAGTATTCAAATTCCTAGCATAAAGCTACTTTTACTGCAATTTTCAAGGGGGGGGGGGGGCGTAGGTTCAAAATAGAAAAAAAGTGGAAACTTCACTGGTCGCCCAACACGACAAAAACGAGCCCTACTGGGACCATTTCCCCCCTTATTTTTCTTTTTTTCTAGTAAGTTTTTACTTCTTTCAAGACTTATAATTGATTTATTGTACAAAAATGATTAAAAACAATAATTTGATAAGCGAGTTCTTGCTGTTCAAAGTGAATTTACTACTTAAACAGAAGGGGTAGAGTTACATATCTTTAAAAATATTGAGTTACATGCGGTAAAAGTTCTCTATTTTGCTTTCACTCTTTAGATTACATATCGTGAAAGAAATTTAGGTAGGTTTTACGTCTGCCCCAAGGTTATGTTTGAATGAAGTAAGCAAATATAAAAACAGAAACACAGGATTCAACCTTATTTTTACAATGTTGAAGTTAGAATTCTGTCTCATTAAATCCGTTTACTTGAGACACCCTAGAAAAAATGTTATTGGCATTTTTATTTTGTGTTTTATAATTGTTTACCAATAGTTTGATGTTTTTTTTATTAAAATTAATGGTAAAATGAGTTCTCTGCAAACGTTTTGGATAGTGGCCATCACTTTGAAATTTGTCTCTACTTGCGCTTGAGGAGATACCATAAGTTATACAAAATTTATAAAAAACGGCACGGTAAAAGTTGTTTAAAAATTGCAAAACAGTGCGAAACACGATCACCTTTAAGAATATACCAAGCAAATGCCATTTTGTAAACATTACTTTTAGGCATCTAATACCTTATGGGTGTTTTCCTTGTTGCTCTGTCTTCTGCAAAGGCATTGGGTACATGCGTTTTAGGTTCTTTCGGATTGCTTTTTTATAAATATATACAAGGGCATTTTTGTGTTTTACATTACAGGCCTTCTGTTGCCTTTGCGTATGTAAGGGTCTCAGCTTGCAAGGATAACATTTATTTACACTGTCCCGTGACCTTGGAACATGGTGGGAGTAAGAGTGAGGTTAGATGCACCATAAACGATTTAAGCTCCCCAGTAGTGGTTCTGCCACTGACCTTTCCAAGGCGGTGTCCCACTGTGTTCCTTTATTTGTTCGTTTTGTCCTTGTGTGTTTGCTTTGTGTGTTTGTGTGTATGTAGGGGTCGTGTGCACGTCCGCGCACTAGGTTTACGTTTGGGGAGAGTTTTTAGAACGTTGCATTTCCTGTTGGATATTCATCCTTGTTTTTAACTGCAAATAATGTTGACAAATACGTTCTATTCTCATATCACAAACAAGAGACTCTTTGTTAATGATAAATAGCAACAAACCTACCAGGCGGGGTGCTATTAGAATACGTCTCCTCTTTACAGCACCAAAGCTGCTGACAATCTCCCAGAACTGGGGCCTTACATTCATGTGTTGGGGCACACACATTTTCTTCGTCACCATTTCTACATACTGCCAACAAACCTGTATGAAAAAAGACAATATTGCAGTATAACTTGGTAATTAATTGAATAATTTGAACATCTATACATTTCAATAATATCTAAATCTAAATTTAATCAGAGGAATCACTAAATGAAACAAATTGTTGACAGAAAACTTGGCTTAGAAATAAGAACTGTGTAAGAATTGAAACATGTTTGTAATTTGTGATGTTTATTTATTGTCATTGAATAAGTAAATGATAAATACTTTCAGTGCTGCTATTATTCTTCTTGGTTGCATTCTTTGCTTCCAAATGATCTTTTTTTACAGATTTTATTTCATACTCCGTCATTTCATCGAATATAATGGGCACACTTTAGTATCGGATATTTATTCGCTCAATACATAAACTTTTGGCAAAATAATATAGAAATGATTAAAAACATTTTTTCTTTGCTGAACACATTAAAGTGGATTGCTAAAAAGGGAGAAATATATAAAAGGCAAAACCGTGACTGTACTTTATTGAAGCATGTTTTTTGGCAAATAACATTCGAATAAACAAACACTGGGTGAGAAAAGAATAAATATAAATGTTACCTCCATTTACTTCATCCAAACATATAACCATCACGACAGCTACAGAAACCTGAGAGGTAAAAATATGAAATTGATGTTTTTTATAAATAGTTTCATCTATCAAATTTTACATTAGTTTCTAATTTCCTGTAGGGGATAATATTTCATTTGAGCAGAAAAAGACAATTGTAGTGTGTATCGTTATAAAACTTATCGTTATCTGTGTAGTAGAATTTATACAGATGAATTATGTAGTCAGTAGTTAATCATAAAGTATATGAGCCATGCCATGAGAAAACCAACATAGTGGGTTTGCGACCAACATGGATCCAGACCAGCCTGCGCATCCGCGCAGTCTGGTCAGGCTCCATGCTGTTCGCTTTTAAAGCCTATTGGTATTGGAGAAACTGTTAGCGAACAGCATGGATCCTGACCAGACTGCGCGGATGCGCAGGCTGGTCTGGATCCATGCTGGTCGCATACCCACTATGTTGGTTTTCTCATGGCACGGCTCATATATTTGTAAGTTTGGGCGTGGAATAGAAGTGAGCACTATACACTGTACAGAACCAGTAGAGAACCAAATTGTACTGTTGTGTGTGTGCCTTTTTTTTCCTTTTTGTCTACATGTAGGTAACATTTTCAAACTTCTGTCGGGTTGCGGTTTTATGTTCTTAACGATTGCATTTATATAAATATACAATAGCATTTTTGTTTGTTACATTATATGCATTCTCTTGACTTTGCGTATGTAAGGGTTTCACCTGGCGGGGATAGCTTATTTTTACAGTGCCCTGTGACTTTGGTACATGGCGTGGGTAAGAGTGAGGCTAGGTGCACCATTAACCGGTTTAAGCTCCCAGTAGTGGTTTTGCCGCTGACCGTTCCAAGGCGGTGCCCCATTGTATTCCTTTATTTGTTCGTTTTGTCCTTGTGTGTTTGCTTTGTGTAAGTGTGTGTGCTGGTCGTGTGCGCGTCCGCGTGCTGGGATTACGTTTGGGGAGGCTGCGTTTTAAAACGTGGCTTTCCCTGTTTGATATTCATCCTTTTTTTATTATAATTTTTGTGATGGTAGATTGCTGTTGCTCTGCTATTAACATTTCTAATTTTTGTTGTTTGTTTTCTTTGCTCCACTTGCATTTGTTATTGTAAATTCATATTTAAATTTAAATACATTTAAATTTCTAACTACATATATGAATTCAGATGCATATATACTATATAGCTGCTATTGACCAAAAGAACAATCTTGTTGGCAATTGTCCATCACAAAAAAATTAGAAAGATGAACAACTGTATCTAACTATGAACTCCCAAGCATTATTTCCTAATTTGCTCAAACCAAAAACATATCTATCCCATAAGCAAAGAGAATCAACGGGAGCTAAAAGAAAGATTAATGAATTAACATTAAGTTTTTTTATTCGCATTGCCATAGTATAACACACAACTTCAGTCATTTAAACTATCAATTCATTTATTTCCACATAAAATATACTTTCCGGGTCAATATACTGCGAGATACTTACTCCGTCACGGGAGGGTGTGTGTGTGTTCGGGTTTAACGTCTTTTTCAACATTTTTCAGTCATATAAACGACGGTGTCTACTTGTAGCAGGCAGCACAATGCCCAATTTTATAGTGCTGCCTCACTGGAATATCGCACCGTAGACATGTGGCATGATACCTAACCCAGTCACATTATACTAACACCGGGCTTACCAGTCCTAGCACTACCCTTTTAATGCTGAGCGCCAAGCGAGGAAACTGCTAGTACAATTTTTTACGTCTTTGGTATGACACGGTCGGGGATCGAACCCACGACCTCCCGCACTCGAGGCGGACGCTCTACCACTAGTCTACCGAGGCGGTGTAACATGATGGGGTAGTAAAGTAAAAAGACACCTATTTCACAAAATTTATTGCCGTAAAAAGTACATCAATCAAAATTATTTAACGCACGAAATAATTATACATCCTACACCTCAATACCTTTGAAATACGCTAATACCCCGGTATCTTTAAAGCTAGAATACACATATGTTATAAATACAGTCAAACCTGTCTATAGAGACCACCCCTGGGAGAGGAAAAATGTGGGTTTTATTTGAAGGTGGTCTTTATGCACAGGTTAAAATACAATGTAAACGTTAAAATGGGAAATATCATGTGATCTTTAGAGCCTGGTAGTCTCTGTTCAGAGGGGGTCTTTAGCACATGTTTGACTGTACTTATAACCAGCAAATATTTAATTACTAATGTCGTCTGCATTTTTCCTTGATTATCGTTTCGTGGATGTAAATAACATCTGTCACGAGACTTTTGTCTCTGTATCATTTTTACTTGATTGTTTACAAGAATGTAGAGATGCCTTTCAAGACAATTGTAAGTTTTGTAAATCCATTTTCATTGCACAATTATGATATTACAAACATGCAACATGCAAACATGCAACAGATGGCAAACAATAACTTTAAGTAATGGCCTTGATCTAGAAATCAATACAATGTAAACAACATTTTCCTATAACTGCAATATCTAACAGAGAATTTACCGTACATTTACTCGAAGAATGAAATAAAAATCTGTTGAAATAGCTTCATCATTTTGTCTGTTTTGAAATTATTCAAAAGTCAATGTTTGTCCTCAGCAGTCTGATCAGTTGCTGTCCAGCATTTGTCTTTCCATATAAAATGTATAGTGAATACAAATATACGCTAATACAACAAACAGGTTTAGGAAAGGAACTCATGTTGCTTACTTAGTGAATAAAAAATTTTGTCCTGAATTATAAGACAGCATTGTCCAAGTCCTTCCGAAACGCCGGGTTCGTCCCTCTCCCTGACCTCGGTTTGTAACGTTCATCAACTTATATAGACCTTTCTATACATTCGGAATGTCCAAGCAGTTTATGAATATTTTGTTCTAAACTGAAGAAGCATAGTTAGAAGTCACCTATTTGTTTGCTATAAGTGTCTATGGGGGAGGCTCCCCGGACCCCGCCGGATGATGGGATTCCTCCACTCACACTCCCCTAGAGTAACAAGTAAATTAATCACGCTACGCCCCTGGATCATCCAGTCAATCAGCACAGTGTTTCGAAGCCTTTCAGGTAAATAACTGAACTATGCTTATCAAAAATATCTTTAATCACACATTTTCTAATGCATAATCCAAGAAAAAAACCTGTACGATACAAATGTCATACAATATATGACGTCACTAAATATCTCGAGTGATCAAGAGCGGCACGATATGTGAGCTTTTACGCATAGTTCTCCAATGACATTTAACTTAGTAATTAATGATGCCGACTCGGTAAAGTAAATTAAGTGTCAACATTGCGGGGGCGGGGATGGTTCGGATTTAAAAAACGTTTAATTCAAATTTCCGTTGTTTTTTTATTACCTATCGATACTGCTTATTGAAAAGAAAATGTGCAAAAATGAATTTGTACTGTCACCGACAAAAACAAACAAGCTTGTTGTGGAAGGTACGTTATGTTATTTAATTCGAAAGTTTGATTTCTTACCTGTAAAGTGTAGATCAATGTTGGTTAAAATCTTGGAATTATTAATGCTCATATTATGAAAATTAGAATATGAATTTTTGTTTCTAACATATTTCAAAAGTTCCAAATTAAGAAAAAAAGATGACCTCGTCGGGAATCGAACCCCGGACCGCCGCGGCAATAAAGACATGTTCCCGTCGTCGTAACCAATAGCGCTGTAGCTGAAGTAGCGGATAATGACTTCAAAATATAGATATTTGTAATCGAGAAAATGGAAATAACCATCAAAGTTAACAGCTACAAACAAATTATATCAAAATTCTTTTGAAATTGCAAAAATAATTACACACGTGTCGTAAATGTGTCCTGGCTAGCAACATTCCGACAGCTCGATTACGTTGCTCTTGTGTCAATTTCACCATGATATGTGTTTTTCTAGTAGGACTTTCGTCAGTAATGCCAAAAGTGTAATCGAACACGTGCATGTTGGTGCATATGCCCTACACGTGCAAAATATGTAATGTTAGTCGAAACGCCTAATGTGGTACTTTGGCTGCGGGTCGCCAAAAATAAATTAATTATTAGCTGCACTACCTATTCAAATGTCGGTATTTGAAATTTCGTGTGAATACATGCATTATTAACAAAATAGTAATACAATTTAAACTTACCAATTAGGAATTTTGTTGAGTGTATTAACAAAATGAAAAGTTAGATATCAACGATTGCTTAGATGGAGTCTGTCAAGGGTAAAAATAATCTTATACCAGATGCCCTATCCATAATTCGAACCGAGTGTTCATATTTAAAAAGGATGTTGTTTAATATAAATGTGTGTTATAATTGTAGATGTGATATATTGAAGCATTCAATTTCTTTATCATGCATTATGTCTATTTTATTTTTATTATGTTGCAATATTTTTTTTTCTTTTTCTTCAGCTGATAAGGTGTTATGTATATGCCATTCCTTATTGATGAGTCATTGTTGAGACATCATGTACAAAAGTTCTTTGAATTTTCCTGAGTATTCACCAAAAATATTGATAAACAGTGTAACAATTATTTTAGAAAGGATTGTCCTTGATATTTCCAGAATGTACTTTTTGTTGTCTGGCAACAGGCTAGAACTTAGATTGTAGATATTTATGAAACTTTCCTATATTTCTGAAAGAAAATATTACCAGTGGATATTTAATATTTTGAAAGATTATTTGAAGTTCAAGAGAGGAATTATATCTTTTGGATATACTAAAGATACGTTTGAACTGTGAGAAATATTGTGTTATTTATTCTGATTGGAATTAAATTTGACATGGACAGGAACTAGACTTTCTACATATACGATTTAAGACTTTTTACATATAAGATTGGATTTTACGGCTCTCGGACATTTTTTAAATATTTGAATTGTTACTTAAATTCATGAATAAAATTTTGTTATCGTTAATAATTGCTGGTTTGTTTTACTGTTGTTTTTATTTACTGTAACATGAAAATGTTACCCTTTGACCCTTTGACGTAATAATAAGGGTATGTAAGACCAACACGGAATACTTGCTTGTAAACGAAAGAGTCGCCGCGACCCCCCCCCCCCCCCCCCCACCTCCACACACACACACGCAACCCCTCCTCATTGATTAGTACATGCATAACACGAGGGGTTCGACATTAAATGACAAATATATACATGAAGACTGATCAATAGAGACACTTCGGTGCATATTTTTATAAAATTTAAGCCCTTAAAGGTCATAAATTGCATACTTAAGGCGCAAAATGTAATACTGTGTCCGTCGCAAATAAGTGTTCAGATGAAGTATCAAAATTGGCAAGTAGGCATACAGGGAATGATATTTACCGTTTAGCTAAAAAGTGATGTCTTTCAAAAAAGCAACAGCTATGCATGATCTTATTTGCTTATAATTATGTAGTATACATGCTTCATGGATTATTGGATTGCAAATCAATTTGACATGTTATTTACCAATTTTGTGACTTGGTCGAATGAATTTCCATGCAATGAGTGTGATCAGTCAACATACGCATTTTGTCAGGATTTTGTAAACATCACTTGTCTGTTTCATCTGTTATATCACCACATACACATATTTATGTTAAACTCATTGTAAAACTCAAATAAACAAACCGTGTTAAGCAAAATAATTTGAAGACGACATACGATCGGCCTGCCAGTTGTTTGTTTTGATCGGTCGCAACAGAAAGAGTGGGAGTGAAGTCGTTTATAGGGGGTGTAAATAGCTTGCTACTTTTTAACTTTCTAGCCAGAAGCGATGTACTTTGTCATCGCGATGAATGACATATTATAGGTGTCCTAGCATCATTCAAATTTAGATGATAGCTGGTGACTATCTGACTATATTTAATGTCTTATATTTAAACGAAATATTTTTTCTTTGTTTTGCATATCATATTTCTAGTGACGCAACTTCTCTTCACAATGTAACGATTTATGAAAATTGACATTCATCGGCTGTAAAAAGAAACGCTTTGTACTGAAACCCAAATGAATGGAAAATACGTTTTAACATAATCTATATAATATACACCAAAACACTCCTTCAACACTGATATCGCTATTGTATATGCGTATATATTTTACTAAATGCTACTATCGGAATAAAAATTTGATGATGTATTCCATAGTTATCTGAGATCTGAGTCTCTTTTTTTATTTGTGTGTGTATGTGTGTGTGTTTTCTTTGCATTATCCTATCTTTAAAGACAAGAGATCAATAAGCATCTAACTTGAGACACATCGCATTGATTGGTGTTCTTCCCTATTAGTTAAACGATAAACTTTTCTTCTGATTGTGTCTTACTGGACAAGTAGATGACAGTGTGAAAGGCAGTTCATAAAGCCTGATGGGCCTGAGCGGCATTAGTATTTGTCTTCTGGGTTGTTTCATCGGACCATTAATAAAGTCTTCCTCTTTTTTTTTCTTTTTTTCTTTTTTTTTGACCTCAATTGCATGAGTATTTCGCTTTTCCTTTATAAAGTAAGCTCTGGTTATAGCGAACTCTTGAGACAAACAATGTATTCGTTATACCCGGACGTTGTTAAGGCATTAAAGGCGTAATAGAGTACCTCCTTTTTGAAGATTATTCAATTCCTACCATAAACCTACTTTCACTGCAATTCCCAAGGGGGGGGGGGGGGGGGGGGGCGTAGGTTCAAACCCTACTGGAATCAAATTTTTTTTTCTTATTTTCCTTTTTTCTAGTAGGTTTTTATTTCTTTCAAGACTTATAATTGATTTACTGTACAAAAATGAAAAAAAATTGATAAGCGATTTCTTGCTGTTCAAAGTCAATGTACTACTTAAACAGAAGGGGTAGAGTTACACATCTTTAGAAATATTGAGTTACATGCGGTAAAAGTTCTCTAGTTTGCTTTCACTCTTTAGATTACATATCGTGGAAGAAAGATAGGTATGTTTTACATGTCATGAAGTAAGCAAAATTCAAAACAGAAACACAGGATTCGACCTTATTTTTTCAATGTTGAAGTTAGAGTTCTGTCTCATTAAATCCGTTTACTTGAGGCACCCTAGTAAAAAATGATATTGACATTTTTATGTTGTGTTTTATAATTGTTTGCCAATAGTTTGGTGTTTCTTTTGTTAAAATTAATGGTAAAATGAGTTTTCTGCAAACGTTTTGGATAGTGGCAATCACTTTGAAATTTATCTCTACTTGAGCTTGAGGAGATACCATTAATTATACAAAATTTATAAAAAGAAAACGGCACGGTAAAAGTTGTTTAAAAATTGCAAAACACGGCCACCTTTAAGAATATACCAAGCAAATGCCATTTTGTAAACTTTACCAGTAGGCATCTAATACCTTAAAGCATAAAGCGAACGATTTCTTTGGTTTTTTTTATACCAAACCGATTGGTCTGTATCTAAAAATATTTGCGACCTTAACCATTCGACCACGGAGGCCCCTTCAACGTTGTTAGTAGAGTGTTTCAGCCCTCTGAGATATTGCACTTATCATTATTACATATTATCACACCCTATATATTTATTTGACTGTATACAAAATGTCATGTACTATATCTGTAAAAATACCTTACAAATACAAAGTTTCTGATGAAGACAAAAAAAAAAGACAAATAAATCATGGATCATCATTATTAGTATCCTTTCTGGGTAAATTTTCTTTAAACAGCACGATATTTATGTTATACGTGTTTGTATACAAGTGCGCAGTTACCTACTATTGATATATGTAATATTTGTAAATGCATTCACGGTTTGTTCACACAGAAGGTTTTAAATATCTATTTAGAATTCAGCCTTGTTTAGCATTGCAGTTAAAATCGAAATTTAGATGCATTCAAAGTAATTCGTACATGTAGTGGTACGGCTGAACATTTAAACAATTAGGGTTTTGGGTTTTGTTTCTTTTTGGTCCCCTAAGAAACTTACATTCTGAATAAGATGTCGTTTCGAAATTGATTATTTAGTACTTCATGTTATCATGCTCGTATTAACAATTGTATACAGCGTTTTCTGTTATAACTAGTGACCGTTGGGTCACTGCATGTATTTCACGTAAACATTTTACATTAGAAATATACGTACATTTGTAAGCCGAGTCTTTATCTGATTTATCCAATACCGAAAAACTGAATCGATTTATATCTATAAAAAGCAGCTTTACATATTAGAATTGAGCCGTGCCATGAGAAAACCAACATAGTGGGTGTGCGACCAGCATGGATCCAGACCAGCCTACGCATCCGCTCAGGATCCATGCTGTTCGCTTTTAAAGCCTGCTGCAATTAGAGAAACCATTAGCGAACAGCATGAGTCCTGACCAGACTGCGCGGATGCGCAGGCTGGTCTGGATCCATGTTGGTCGCAAACCAACAATGTTGATTTTCTCATGGCATGGCTCAGATGATACGTGTCTTGTCTCTGCTTAACTGCAAATGAATATCGTTTTTGATCCCGCTTAAGGTAGCCCTTATCATGCTGGACACAACTGATTATGCCTTTGCGACCAGTGCAGATCAGGGGCGTAGTTGGCATTTTATAAACTGCAGGCCCGATACGCCGAAGAAGCGACTTTGGTAGTGGGGTATTGGGGTATCTTCCCAACGAAAGTTTTGAAAAACTAGAGTGTCTGTGGTGCATTCTGAGCCATTCTGGCGGAATAAAACCAATGATAAGCGGAGGAGTTTAATTCAAGAAAAACACACAAAAAACGATCAAAGTTCAGATTATGACTAAGTTATCATAACTAAGTATAACTGACCCAACATCAGTATCATCAGTTCCATATCAGTCACACTGTGAGTGATATTGGTTTTCTATTTCTTTTATTGGCATACATCAAAACAAAATAAATAGAATTTGTTTGTTTTGAGTGGATATGGAATATATCACATTGACAGTTGATGCAATTAAATATTTTCAGTTATTTTAGTTATTGTATCAGTTCTCGATGTGATATTCCATATCAGGGTTTTTCCCCTTTGTAATAGGGGCCGCTAATAGGCCCCTTCCCCTCAGTAAATTTCTTTTAAATCATGCAGTTTTCCATAAAAATTGACTTTACATCAGGTTTTTATTTCCCTTTGCTCAAATACCTAGCTATTCCCACCTCCACCCCCCACTCCATCCACCGCACCCCCAAAAACTATATATAATAACAGGCCTGGGCCACTTCCTCTCTTAGTAAAAAAACCTGTAAGTACCGTCGGACTCCTAACCCAGAGGTCGCGGGTTTGAATCCCGTCCGCGTAATTTGATCATGGCATTCGCAATCCCTTTTTTCGGCGCAAGTACTGTCTATTTGCCAACATTAATAAAGTTGTTGGGCGATAATTGGCGGGGCGGAGGTATACAACCCAGAAAACAATTAAAACTACTGGTATCTGTTTTATTTTTTTGATCCAATCTTCCTATTTGGGGAAACTTTTTTTGCCGTTTTAGGCGTATTCCACAATCGGCAGTCCACCGAATAACCAAAATTTACAAAAATTTTATTTTCCGAATTTTTACACAATTTTTGTTTTTTTGTTTTTTGCCGGGGAAACCCTCATTTGGAATGTTTTGCCGATACCCAAAGGGCAATTTTCGTTTAACCCCGAAAAAATACAAAAGATACCCCGGGATCCCGTTAAACCTTTTTTTCTGCCGGTTTTTACGAAAAAAATCCGAACGATTATTAGAAAAATTAAAGTCCCCCTTAAATTTTCCCTATTTTAAAATCAAACGTGTATTTTACTTAAATCACACGTTGCTACTAAAGTTCTCCATGTAATATCACGTAAGCCTAAGACTTCGCTTTATTACTATGCGAAATAAAAAGCTTACTTTCAGGATTTCTGCTTATTAAGTTATTTGATTATCCATATATATAATTAGACTAAATTTGATGCGAAACACTATCAATAGGTATAAGAATAATGAAGTTTTGTATGGCTAATGATTTTAACTAAACACATTGAATTGAACCTGGAAGTATAAAGTTATCAACTGATTTTGAGAAACTTTGAGATTTTGTTCAAACTTTAACTTCTACGGCATATTTGTGTCCCCAGGCGGTATCGATTATACCAGATGGGCCTTTTTGTCGTATGAAGTGAAGTTTTGAACGTCCGAAGATGTGATATCACGAAAGTCGAAACTTCATTCTTTTTACATCTACTCTATCCACATACTCGGCATCAAAGACTGAAATCTGGATGGAAGCACATGGCATGACAGTCATTTTACTTGAAAAATAAATAATTACGCGCGATTATCATTTGGTGGAACATTTTATTTTCACATCCAAATAAAATCAATCTGTTTCTGTCGGACACTTAATACGACAATTGCGTTTTAATTATAAACATAAAATGGTACTAGTAAGACGGAAAGATTTTTGCAGTTGGTTCCGTGCATTTAAAAAATGGAGTTATCCCATACGGCTAACAGGAAAAGTCTCTCATTATGATATCATAAATCTGAAATTGTCTGATACTTCAAAAGAAAGTCAGTCTTGAAACTCGGTGTGACCCTACCCTACCCCTACCCTATCAAAGTGTAAAAGTAAACAAAATGTTGCATAAATTACAAATTAAACAAATACACAATAGCAACAAAAATCTAAAGAAACGAGATTCGCAATGGACGGACCGTCAGGGGAGGTAACTAGAGTCACGGATTGGGACTAGTCCGATATGAAAGCGTTCAACGTCATGATATGGAAAAATATTGCACGATCGCGGTCCATTGAAACCCAATGGAAGATAATTTTAGCTATGTAATAATCATTTTTATTTCCTCTCGTGTATGATTTACAATCGTGCATTGTATACTGACTATACTGGCATAATTTTATATAAAACCTAAATGTTTGGAGCAACACTAACAAGTTTTTACATTGTTCACATTGTTTTATCGTGTTTTTTTGTTTTTTTTGTTGTTGTTGTTGTTTTTGTTTTGTTTTTTGTTGGTTTTTTAGGTAATCGCTCTAATATCCATGCGATGATTATATTAATTGAAATGTTGTTTTTTTTTTTCATTTAATTTTCATTCTTTTCATTTTTAAAACCTCTTGTAAAATTCCTGCCCTTTCGGACAATTGGTATCAAAATGCACGAAAAAAATTATCATAATTACGGATAAATTGAATGCGCGGATTAAAAGAAGTAAGGTTCATTCTAATGTTTGAAATCTCAAGGAATTTTAATCGAACTTCAACTTCATACATTAACTTCGCAAGAGACGTTGAAGGGGAAGGCGAAGGTTGAAATCTCAAACTCTCTATTTTCAAAGTTATTACTTAATGCTTCACTTTCAATTTCAGCAGTTACCTGCGCACAGTGTTCCTGTTTTGTAACCGACATATTAAGAGACTAGCTATTATCACTGGTATCTAGGATGCACGGCATAAGCTGAATTGCCTTATTTTGCTTAACAGGCTCAATTAAAGCCATTTGATCAAGATGTTCTTTGCTAGGAATTGTCAACGTTACCCATGCACTGGAGTGTCCGGGAATTGTAGTTTTCTCTTTCTCAAGTACTCTACAAACCATTGAGTCTTTCCCATCTAACCAACATGGAAATTTGTCACCTTGTTTAGTTTCTAATGAATATTCTACATAATCAATCCCTTTAACATATTGTAACATAAAGTCTTGATCAAGAATTCCATCAGGTGCTATGTCACAAACAGTTACAGTGTGTAAACTCCGTTTTTCCCATTTGAATTAAAATATTTGCTGTACCATACACATTAATTTCAGAACCAGTAACATCTTTCATACAAATAGTCCCTTTCTGCAAAATTTGCCTAACTCCTGCTTCAATTTGTTTAAATATTCAATACGCTAAAAGGGTTGTGGAAGAACCACTGTCTATAAGCATATCTACATTAACATTTGAAATTGTAACGCTTGTATAAAATCCATTGTCCTATTTTTCAGTGTTTTTAAATATTTTACCTACATGACTTGCTTTTATTTTATTTTCAGGAGTTTCAGGCCCATTGCTCGCCATCGACTGTGGGCCTACTGGGTCGATGGCCTAGTGTTTTCCTGGCTTTTCTGTGGCAGAGTTGCTTGACCTTGGTTCTGAGAGTTGGATTGTGTCACTTGGTCCTTATGAGGAGGCCTCACTAGCCATCGTCTTGATTGGTTTTGATTTGCCTGACGGGATCCATGTCTGTTGTAAGGGCAGTTCTTAATTAGATGGACTGGAGACTGATATTGAAAGCATTGCTTTAGAGTACGATTACCTAGTCTGCTTCTGAGTTCGTCTTGTGCTTCGGAGAGCTTTTTAACACAGTCCTGGAGCTCTCCTTCTCATCATTCTAGCTCTGGCATATTGTGATGTTACTTGTGGGGAAGAAGACACCTTCATACATTTCTATAATACCGACTACTTGTTCAACGCTGCGACATTGTTCTGTAAGACATTTAAATTGTATTTCAGCTGGAACAGACTTGTACAGTTGATTAAGTGCAATCAACTCTTGGGCATAGTGGGTCATAGATGTGTAAGCACGCTGAGCTAAACGGCGCAGATCATCTCCAAGCTTAGCAAATGTTTCATTGGGACCTTTATGTCGGGTGTCGAACCTTGTCATCCACATTGGCTGCTAACAGGCTTTACGAAAACCTTTGGCTAAGGTGGTACACTATGTCTAAGTACCACTCCCACTCGGCACTATGAAATGTCATAGAGCTTCACCCCGTAGGATGGCTAGGATATATTTAAAAATGACTGTTGGTCCATTTAATGACCTGGTTGATATTTGATCTATTTGCGTGATTTCTGTTCTGAGGCAAAGCTGGTTGTTCTCCAATAGTGGGTCCTTTTCGAGGAGTTTAAGGTTCATAAGAATGTATGCATTTTCAACCATCCTCCTTCATGAATATCCTATAATAGACCATAAAAGAAGATGTTGATAAAGGTGCAAATGCATGTCCGATCCCCAGCAGTCAGAATACCTAATAAAGATGCGACAAGTATATTTACTTAGAATAAATTATAAAATAAACTAGCATTATTATGAAATACAGAAGTTAACAAACACACTTCCATGCGAACAGTTCTTTTCAGTCCTAAGATTTAATCAAACCAATGTACTAGTTATATTATGCCTATTCAATAGTAAAGTATCACCATAAAATTATGTACAGGTGTCGAAAGAATAAATGTTATTTGGAATCCGCGCACCAAAACCCTAAAAAACTCTTTTTTCGAGATAAATAGGGAAAGCGTTGGACTACATTTAAAGAAATAATATTGTTTTTAATTTATGTACATACAATAACAGAAATGGAAATACAGACACCTAATATATTCCATAAAGAAACACAAAGTCTTATGAACAATAATTCTGTCAATGTTTCACAATAATAGTTCTGTTTGTTTTCTATCTATTGCATGTTTTCTATCTATAATATAAGATGTTAAATACACTACATGTCTTGTCAACTTCTATTATGTTTCTCTGTCATATACAACAGTATACAATGACCATGTCAAAACTTCTCGTAAGTTCTCGCTCTATATTATACTATGGCACACAACTCACTTGTCTATCACTTTACTATGATAAAATTGAAGTAATCACTAAACGTTTTTACTATTATTAACTGACAACTGATATATACATTAAATAAAACTTTCATTTAAACCTAAAGTGTCAACTCCATACACCTGGTGTGAACTGTTCTCCAAATAACGTGTTAAATTTAGGCCAGGTAAATTTAGGCCTACGCTGCAATCTGATGTAGCAATTCTGACAGCTTCAAATGCATTCACTATCTGATTTTGAAAAGTTAAGCAAATCTTAAATCTGTATTAGACAGATATCATCTGGAACTGTGTCAATAGTACTAGTTCCAAAAAGTAGCGATCAATGGAAATCACAATCGACAATCTGTATGTACTTAATTAGGCTTACTCATTAGCATGTTAAGTCCATCATTAACCATGGAGTGTCCAGTTATAGATACAATAACTAAAACATTGCGAGAGATAGCTCTGTCGTGAAGGAGATAGTTATGTCGCTAAGGAGATAGCTCTGTGTTGCAATAACAGTTTTGGGCAGTGTTGAAGGTATCCGGATAGTAGTTATGTCCACTTACGAGATACAATTCAATTATCTCATTTTTATATTTATACATCATTTGTATGATACATATTGTTTACATTTTCTTATATTTACTTTGCTTGTTTTGTATTTAGTGCCGTTAGCACCAGTACTAACTTGTTCTCAGTAACTAACTATCAAGTCCTCCTACAGACACATTGCAAAATAGTCAGGGGGCTCAAACTCAAAGCCCATGATCCATAGATTTGTAGTTTCACTATTGATCTAAGCGAGCGGGCTATATTTTCTTAGAATCGGCATGTGCTACTTTTTTATAAAAAAGATAAATTCAGTTAGAGAATAATTAATGCGTAAAATTATCTTGTGAAAAGCATGTGTTGCCTGTAACTTTAGTGCAAGTGGCTCTGATACTTGTTTACACTACCTATTACACTATATTACATTCAGATACGATTTTACAAGGCGTGTAAAATCATATCTGAATATAATGATACCATAATTGCTTTTCGTTTAGGATACGACCAGTTTGTTTGTACTTACCGGTAAATAAAATATACTTTGTACAAATATCGGAGTCGCTGTGACTTCATCATGAGCACGTTCAAATTGACTTATGAATCTAAAGATCTGGAAGTTTTAAACAGTCATGCTGATTTACGAGCTAGATAAACTTTATTGGACAACTTTACGTGGAGGGTAATCATAATGCATTTAGTGTTTCAACAATGTACGCATTTTTAATTAGCAATCTCAACAGTTATTGACATAATTACTGCAGTGATCGAATTCTAAATTTAAGAACTTTCTTTATAATTGAAATTTTAATATTCTCGGCTATTTTCATTTCTACAGTTTATCTTTTACCTAAACCAATCAGACGGGTTTGTCGAAAGGGTCGTGACTTTAGATTTTGAGTAAAATTATCTTTCTTTAGAATTTGAATTTTGTCATATTATGACGTAAGAACATTAGCATCTTTAAATTGCAAAATAATGAAACAAAAACATGCCCGAGCCGGTAATCGCATTTCCTGAGTCATGTACTGTGAAATCATTTAAATTCGGTAGCATGAAATTGCGCGTAAACGGCAAAAAGGCAGTTTCGCGCGGGTTTAATTCGCTTTTTATCATTTTTTTTCATAAATCGCCAGCATCGCATTTGTCCGGTATAAAATACAGTTCCAATTGCAAACACATTCTTTTTCCTTTAGTTTTACTAGTGGCCTTGCTATTGATCCAAGATAACCCATATTAAAAGTTGACCTAGATTTCATCAAGGCAGTCATTCTGACCAAATTTCATGAAAATCAATTGAAAAACTTCAGCCTCTATCACACATTCAAAGCTTTTCTTTGATTTAACCATGTGACCTAGTTTTTTTTATTCCAGTTAACCCATATTCAATATTTTCCTAGATTTTATCCATACAAACATTCTCATCAAGATAGAGTGTAAAATGCAGTTCCTATTGTATAGATAAGGTGTTTCTTTAATTCGACCTAGAGACATAGTTTTTGACCCCAGATAATATATTTTATTACTTGACCTAGATTTAAACAAGACAACCATTTTGACTAAATTTCTTGGAGATCATTTGAAAAGTACAGCCTCTATTGCATACACAAGCTAAATGTTGACAGAGAGACAGACAGATGACTGACGACGGACATCGAGTGATCATAATAACTCAACTGAGCAAAAAAGTAAACAGAATGTACAACTTTTCAGAATTTACAATTATAACCTCAAGAAAAACCTTTATCAAAACAATACTTGGAAAATTTATACATATGTATATCAAATGGAATAGTAACTTTATATTAATTCAAATGAGGACAACCCAAGGTAAATATCAAAACTTTTAAATTATGAAAAAAAGCTCTGTTCAGGCAACACAAAGCTATCTCCTTAGCGACATGACTATCAACTTTACGACAGAGCTATCTCTCACAATAAAAATTGAATAATTGTACTCCCGAACCATTTTCGGTACATGTTTTATTTCCAAATGCATTGTATATTTTACAGCTATCTCACGCCTACTCGGTTTGCTTTTTAATATTAGCTGAAATGCAAATATTTGACAATGAAAGTGCTTTCATGACGAAATGGCCACATTTACTGCAAAATCAGCTTGGTGGTAAACATCACCGTGACTACAAATTAAGATTGAATTAGCAAACTTAAAGTTCTCTGTAAAGTTAAATCATATCTACATCGCCTACCATTCCCCGGTTTTTGATATTCGATACACTGCTTGTAAAAATGCAAAAAATATGATGACCCTCACCTTTGTTGGTGTTCTCTTATAGCGACGTGCACTACCTCGGAAGTTGCGGCAAAGCAGTTTACCTTAAACCTCTTAAAGCTCTGTAGTTTACCAGGCGTGCAAACATTACCTAAACGCGCTTTTGAATGCGCAAACTATTTTATGTGGTCCATATTGTTACGTTAACGTTAGCGGTTCTCTGTTGCTTTGTAAAATGGAGAATACAAGCAAATTTTGCAAGAACTTCAGACAGACATTAATCATTCTAAGACCATTAATCAACTATCCAAACATATCATAAAACATCGACTGACTCAGGTGACAAGGTTGATTTATTTACACATTACGGCATGCATATCGTTTATTTTTACACTCATACGAACAACGTCGATTAAGAAAGATATAAAATGGAAGAGTGATTTGAGGAAATTCTTCTCCTAGAAATGTTGTTGTCAATTTTAAGTCGTGTTGAGCAATCAGTGTCTCATAAACGAACCTAAATTTCACTTGCAATGAATTACATTTGTCAAGCATAAAATCCACATGAGGATCAATATCTTCGAAAAAAATCTTTTTATTATATTGTCTGACTCGATCACGTGATATACGTAAACTTTCACATTAACATTTCTTTTTCATATCCAGAGGGAACTATATAGGTTCTATTACTGACAGTAAACCGTAAGACATTTTTTTTAAATGAAGTCCATTCGCGTATTTTGCGACTTATGATGCATTTAGGTACGATTACAATAAAACATCTAAATTTTTCATTAACCCATTAAAAGCCGGTTCCATCTAGGAAGGTCGTGGCGCCAACAGTTTTGTATTCTTAGTATTTCTTGTAATTGTAGAATGCAATCAGTCAAAATATTAGCAGGAATTTTTTGAGATTATTTTTGATAATAATAATCCAGGGAATGAAATGAAATGCCAAAAGGGACAAAGATTTTAAGCGCTATAAGCAAATATTCTGCGAAAATGGAAAAGAAACTTAAATGTAAGATTTACATCAATGTTTGAAACGTATATTGAATAATGAGTTTTATTTGAAAGTGCACAGGGGGAGTACAGGAGTTCGAAAACACATGTATTCAATGAATATAACTATTAAAAGTAACATTTAAATTCAGTATAGTAATAAGTGAATAGTTAGGTAAATAACCTTCTAGCAGTGGTCGGTCGTCTTTCCTTGTCATGGTTTATATTGGTTTAATAACTTACAATGTTAAATAGAACCTTGACATATTATGTCGGCGTAGTAGCCTCAATCATATGCCTGCAAGTACTTGCTTCTATAATGATTATGGTGCCTTGCCCGGTTGTAACCAAACGTCAGTAAATACTTTTTGTTATATACCTATATACATTTTGTAAAAATAGGCTTGTATTTCACAACTGAATATGAATAGGCAAATAAAAATTCCGTATTGTACATTTTTATTCCGTATTGTACCTTCCGTATTTTATGCTGCCGGACTACTTTCATTAATACGCATTACCTGCTACAGTTCCATAGATAGCGGATCAAAACTTCACTTAGTTCAATTTGAATATCGGTAAACATTGAAGAATTCGTTCAATAACAAAACAACAAATTAAATGTAGAGGTATATAATAAAAGGGTCATTATAACAGCAGCTAGGTCTGGGATTTTGTATTCGGCTCTCGTGGATTTTGCAAGGTAGGATCGTACTAGGTGCTTGCGCACCTCGCGAGATCCGATCTGGCAAAAACCACTCGAGCCAAATACAGCTTCCAAGATCGAGCTACTGTTATAATAACCCTATTCTATTTAGGATTGCGTTTTAAATTAGTTGATGCCTGAATCAATTTGCGATTGGTCATGATAATTTAAAAAGTAAGATAAACATCTTTTGTAGAATACTGCTTTAATATATTATTAAGTTCATAATTGATTTTTAAGTTTTAATTCCACCACAGTAGGGTGTGTTTTTTAGTCATTATCTTGTGTTTCAACTGCTGTCGTTGGTTGGCCTCAATTTGTGTCATTAGGTGACGTCATAGATTGACGTCATTGCAAAGTTGTGGAATGTTGATTTTATATAGAACTATCTTCGGGAACTTTGATCCTTATAAGTATAAATATTATGTTTATTTTTTGGTCTGTGATGGAAAAAAGGTAAAAATATGTATGGTAATGTCCCCCGCCCCATGGATATGTTCATAATAAGCAAAAAAAATTTAAAGTGTACAAAATAAATCGCTTTGATGCTCATCTACACCTGCGCTTCGCAAAGTAAGGCATTGAATACATATGAAATAGTTACCAAAGCTGATTGTTATAGAATATTGTCAAACATAAAGAGGAAAACATTTATTTGAACGTGTGCATATACAAAACTCGCTTGAGAAGGACTTCTGATAAAAAGTCAGTTCTACGCAGACTATTCTTTGGTTACTGCATTAGAATACGTTTTTATGGGTTGTGCTTATCATGTATACATATTAACACACAAATGTAGTTTTCAAATGCGTGAATATGTTTGATATATATCTTAAGATGCCGTGTATAGTGTTTATATAAATAGTCTGAACATTTAAATGTGTTAAACATTGACTAATGAAACAGGTTACCTCTTGCCTTAATTAAAATTGGTGAGGGGTTTTCGCGGATCGAAAGGAGGGTTAGTATTCCGTTGGAGAAATATATATTTGAATTTATTGCTGTTGTAGTGTTTTGTTTTTTGTTTTTGTTTTTATTTTGTTTTGTTTTTTTGCAACACAATGAATGCACATGCTTCAACAGCATTGTTCATTTAGAGGTAGAAACACACTAACTGCTAACACGAAAAGAATGATATATTCCTTATCCCTAACGGGAAATATTCTACCAAATTAACAAAAATGTCATAAATGCCAATCACTTAAATTGCACTTTAAATTCCGTAAGCTTACCGTTCCGTATTTTGTTACTTTTCCGTTAACTGTGCATGTTATTAACATTTATGATAGCTTTCTTCTTCTTCTTACGCAGCCACTGACTACATGATCTAAAAGCTAACATCTGAATCCAAGAACTGTATAAAGCTGATATTCGTTTCAAGGTGACCACGTTTAAGGATAAATTCATTTCATTTTGCAGTCATTTTTGATGCAATTGATTGTGTTTTAGATTTTATAACTAACATGTCTGACGAATGTTTGAACGTATAGATGCAATCAGGCGAAATAATACCAGACTCGATTTGCCTGAGTCGGCTCAAGAAAGATTGAAAAGATTACGGAAAGTGCAATACCCACCGGCTTATACGGAGTTTTTTTACATATACCTTTTGTTTGTTTGTTTTGGGTTTTAAGCCGTTTTTCAACCGTAGTTCTGTTATGAAATGGCGGGAAGTTAACCTAATCTGTGTTCTTGGTTTCTGTGCCAGTACAATCCTGTTCTCCCGCAGGTAACTGCCAACTTCTCCAGATGAATAAGCGGTGGAAGACGAATGATTTGAGACTAAATGTTGTTTTTTTTTCAAATCGTCATACCTTTATTACTAATGTATCTAAGTATGTGGAGCCTTTCTTCAACAACATGGGATTTAATCAGATTAAAGAAAGTTTGAAAAACGGACAAAGGTGCCATAAGAACAACATAGCTCCATAAATTTAATAACTTTAAAAAAGTATCTCAGATAATAAATCAATTACATGCTTTAAACTAGAGCGTATTCCTACATTTTGAATATCGACAGCTTTTTTCCTTATTGGTATTTTGATAGCTTCTGGCGATCAGCTAAAGAATCGAAATCAAACTCAACATTAATAAATTTTGTTATGAAGATTTTGCGATGCCTTTTTCACGTTTCTTCACTCGAAAACCAAACTCATATATATTTGTTGGCAAAATATTTTCAACAAATTCAACAAATGCATTTAAACGAAAAACAATAGTTATTATTGACACATACTTCACATTTAAGGAATATTTATCATTTTAATAGATCATTCATCAAATCAATATCTTTTGATGTTTGAAGAGAAATCAACATCTTTTGATGTATGCAGATAATGTACTTCTTATGTATGTAGCTTAAACGGTACTTTCCTCTTTTATATGGTACACTTAAGAATGATATGTTGAGATAATATATTCAAAAAACAATTCGTCATTCAAAGACGTCATACACTCAAATTTCAGCATGTATACCATTACTAAATGATACCGGATAGAGACAGTGATGCCATGTATGTACCAGACACAACCACAGCCAAAGTATATTCTGCTTTACAAACTTTGTTAAATCAAGGCTCGTGAATTTTCATTACCAAACATTGGTGCCGGCGGCAGAAAGGCCATTAATATCTTGTGGTAAGGATGTAAGGACTAAGCATATAAATGTATCAAAGAAAGGAACATAAATTCCTTACCTGAAGTATACTTTGTTCTATAATAATATCATTAATGCGGTGCTTGAAGTATACTCTGTCCTATAATTGCATTATAGAAAGGTACTTCAATTGCATGCGAAAAAGATACTGCTATGATTGCATTGTCGAAAGGAACACCGATTACCAACCTGAAGTGAACTATATGCTAAAACTGCATTGTCGGGAAAAATATCAATTTCATGCCTGAACCGTTTTGAATGCTTAGGCCTACCATATGCATGTTTTCAGTGTACTATGTTTTTTTGTTTTGTTTTTTTAGTTTTATTGTCGAAAGGAAAACTAATTACATTCCTGAGTGTGTTCTGTGCTTAGATGGAATTCTAAAAGGGAACATTTATTTCACGCCTGGGTTTTATAATTGCGTTGGCGAAAGAAACATCAGTTATATGTCAGAATTGTACTGTTTGCTGTATTCTAATATGCTTGTCTCTGTTAAAACACTCTTACGCTAGAATGACGTCACATTAACGTGCAGTGACGTCAAGAGTTTTGTTGCGGGCAAGAAAGTGCGCTTCTATATTTTATGTACTGCTTTAGATTAAGGGCATATTGGAATCGAAATAATTTATAGCACAACCGTGTTTTTACACTATTTATACACTCGTATGCTGTAAATTATTTCTCAAATGAAATCAAGGGAAGGAGAACTCGAGAATTGAACTTTAAGTTTGATGTTTTTAATCCTTAATTTGTGCATGTTCTTAATTATTGTCAAAGCAATAAATGTTGTATGTTTTCTCGAGTGTATGACATTTATGACTAGAGAAAATGTTGCTGTAATACATCGCCAGGAAGTAATATCCTGTCATATTGTTCTTCAAAATGATCTGCTACATGCGATATTGTAATATTCTGATGTAATCTACACGCAATCTTCCTCATTTGTCCCAAACATTAGGAAGCATTAGCATTAAATAGGAGAGTTGATTACATCAAGTAGACAGTGACAATACTTCATTTGCCAATTGTAGGAAAGACAATTAAAAGAGAGCAAGGGAAGCGTAAATACAAATGTGCATCGAGAATGTCGTGGAGACAGATTCAATGCATTTAGCAACATTGATTTTGTGCGTTATAACATTCTTTTTTTTTAAATAAAATTACATTTAACATTTTAAAACGCATGTTTTTTACAATGTTGTTCATTGTTTCAAATAAAGTATCAAAATGCAATAAAAAGGATCCTCATGAATTTCCAAATATTAGCATTACTTATAAAGCAAAACATACATGTATTTCATTTGCATGACTGGCAGTAAAATTTAATAACATAATCCAGCCAGCTGTCAAAGAATGTAGCAACCCGTACAGCAACTCAGTGTTGCAATACGTATATGTAAAGAAATTCGAACATGTATGAAGGGGACACAGCCTAATGGGATGAAACTATCAAGTAGTAGATATGCTATTTTGCTTACTGGTGGTCGCTTTTAATTCGTAGCTCGAATTATTTACAGTGGATCGAAAATGTTTAATATATTCCTGTGTCCTGCGTTATATCAAAATATAGGAAACGCAGGACTTTCATATATAGTATACTAACATTGCATGTTTAATAGGAATGATCAAATCTATTTATTAATTAATGACATTCATTTTTATTGAACACAAGTTCTAGTATTTCGTTTTTTAATTTCTGCTTTTTGCTTAAAATGAGGGCAAATATGTGTGTAATCCACATGTAGTTAAGTTAGATGTTAAAACAAATCTATTGCTTGACTGGAAGATACGATACATAAACTGAACTTGAACGTTTGATTGTTAGAAGTATACAATACGGAACTAGGATAATGAAAAAATGATTTTAACAAAGATCTTTAAAATGACACTATGACTGATTGTTGTGACACATGCAGATGCTTAAGCACTGATATGACTTTGCGATTTATGAATATCTGAATACTCTCAAACATAAGTACCCTATACAGGTACTTGAAGTATACCCACTGCATGCGGTTTGCATGTCTTACATCCAGGTGATTTCAATTTGGAGAAAACTGATGTAGAACGTTTTACTTTTGTTGGGAGCTAGCTGACAAATGTAATTCGCGAAATAAGCTAAGTTCACATTGATTTTAGTGCAGATCATAGGAACTACACTTGAGCCCCAACATTTTAATCATACTATCGTTTAAAATATAAAAATATATACTATGTATAGGATTTAATCCGAATTAGGTTCAGACCTGAAAATTGGAGATAATCAACCTGTGCAAGATTGAGAGACAAATTGCATAGTTATCGCCCTTTGTCTGTTCTCTAGAGATAAACTAGCAGAACAAATCATGTTGTATTGTTGTACATATGATTTATGTACCACTCCCGCACGAAAATTTAAAAGACAGCATGTTTATATGATTGTTTGATCGTTATGGTTCTCATGCATCGTTGAACTCAAAAAGGTTATCAATGATACAAGTTAAGTGCATACTGTAATATTATGTGTTGAAACGTCTTAATGAAGAAAAATCATAATTATCAAACACGATATCGTTTGATTTTATAAAAAGAAACCAGCAATAACTAAATATCAGCCTGCGGTTGCTATAACCAAAACAGAAAGGTAAGGTCGGTTTATTAAGTCAGTTTGATTAATTATCAATAGGCGTGTCAAACACAAGAACCACGATTCTTTCGTCAAAGTTTCAGGTTACGCATAGAGGTCAAAAGTCAGATTTTGTTTATTAATTATCACGTCTGAACTGTCATTACATTAGACTTTGTGGTAATTTATTTATCTTGGTACAAATGTTACCATGGTGATAAGATGTTTCCTGTACGAACAACGTAATTCAGTGGTTAAATACAGGTTAAAGCTTGAGGAAGACTATTATTTCGTAGTAATAACAAAATGGTATTGGCATTTGCAATGATTATGTCGAAATAGAGACAAACATGTTAATCGTCATGGATCTGAAATCGTGATAAAAAGAGAAACATTCGCCTCTGAAACGAAGTAGTCGTGCAGTTCAAATCTCAGAAAGTGGAGATCGCTCTGCTCCGATTTTCTAAAATATGAAATATCTAGATAGACTAGACAAAGTCTAGACAAATATGACAAAAACAGTATGTCAGTTCAAACAATTTTAGCTGTAAAAGGCAATGGCGGACACAGCTTTGAGATGGCTGCACATTTCATGGGACATTTTAGGATTATATATTATAAACACAACACTCTAAAAGATTGCTGTTCAAAATATGAGCTACGCTATAGATCGGAAGTCCATGCGGTCAGTCCACATTTGCTTAGTAGTAAATGGTACATGTACTGAACATGATATACATTCAGGTTGATCTTTTCTTCTTCAAAAAATATGAATGAGGATTATGCATAGATGATTTATACGACATGTATGCATATCTGAAATACATAAACTCGTTGTAGGGAAAATACTTCTTTGTAAGCATCCTGTGTATATAACAATAGTGTCTGATTTTTGTGTCAGTTGCTACTGCACCAACAAAACCACTAAACAAATCTGATAAAAAACATCTCTGCCTTATTCTCTGACTTATGTTTATTAGGTACGCATTCATCACACAGATTTACATTTAAATTTTGTTAACAATTCTCACATTATCTGTGTGAAAATGTTTAGTTTGGTCATCAAAGAAGTAAACTGCGAACTATTGGAGAAGCACTATTATGTACTAAAGAAGTAAAAAAGACTTTATGTTTCAATGATCGTTTTGCTGTTTACGCTGTTCGTTTATTAGTCAGGACCTTACCACAAGGCTGATGATGCAAATTTATATCTAACAACTTTCCGTTATATATTTTTCAAATGTTCTGCATAACTCGTTTTGATATATATATATATAAAGTTACTAGTATCAACGGCTTTACTGAAGAAACTGCCTTTCTGTCGGTGTTCCATACAGAACTGAATCTTTATATTGTATATAATATGTGATCAGGAAGTATGCGTAGGAGTATAATAACATGATCCTTTTGAAGTCCGATTTTAAGTGGCATGCCATAGATGGATGGCACATTAGGTTTTTGCAATAAAGTAAAGATATATTATGGTGTTTAAAACAATTTACAGTATATTACAAACAATACTGCCAAGGATTGAAGTATGTATCCTTATAAATGATTTCAAAAGTATTCTGGAATGGAACTTTGCTATCCGATCAAGATATGATACCTATTCCAGTTTAAATGTCTTGAAAGCATCCAACGTGGCGCTGTTGTCTAACGCGTTCGTATGTAATGGTTTGTATGTGTAAAAGTCCAGGACGGCAGCGACTCAAACCTCATCGCTGGCTATATTTTCATTATTGTAGTGAGAAAAGAGAACCATTGAGAATTCAAGATCATCGTAACCGCATTTTCGGGTATACTAAAAATGTTGTTCAGTTTTATCCTAAAAAGTCTTTTCTAGTAAATTTGATAATTAATTATCAGTTTTCTGGAGATTCTACACGATTTATGAATTTGTGGGCTTAGGTATTATACATAAAGAGCAATCTGTTAGAAAAATATATTTCCTTATTTCAAATGGCTATCTTCTTATCAGGATTTTACGATATCAATACTTTTAACATGTTTAACATGTTTCCGATATTCCACAAAGAGTAGAACTTCACCAAATCTACCTAACGCAATGTTAGTAATCCTAACCACTTTCCAACAGCCACCGTCTTATGAGAGCAGATTTCCTTTTTGTAGGTACATATAGTTTCAATAAGAACAAGTGAACGTTATATTACGATTTGAACACTCATAAGTCTGTTGAAAGATCTCTTTTGGAAATGTTTGAACCCAGGTAAGTACATTGTAAATATTAAAGATTGGGGATGTCAAACAAGTAATATATAAATTTAGGCAATTTATACTTGAAGACTTTATTCATGTTGTAATTAAACTGATAGATTAAAATATTATTAATCACGTCAATAAGTTTTAAAGCTCCATAATCAGACAGCCCATGAAACAGGTAAATTGACTACCTCTGATGGATGTGTCATCAGGCCACCGATTCTCGATCCATACTTCATCTCCAGCTTTTAACTGTGCAACAACTGTTTCGGACCCTTGGTCATAGCCGTTAGTGTTTACTGCATTTGCAAGGATACCCCCTCCAATAAATGCACCATTTTTCATGAACGCCATTTCGATTTCCTTTGTAACATGCGCAAGAAGTGATCCTGAAAATATATAAATTCCTGGACGCGGAGCGATGAAAAGGCCATGTGAACTGTGATATGCATTGCCAACGTTCAGGGACACATAATCGAACATGATCTTCTGATGAAGCCCAATATGTGACATATCACCGGACAAATGGGCTTGAAACGCCACTGGACCTTCTGCATTCACAACCAGTCTTGATGGGCGAATACGTCCTGAATAAAAAGAGATTGTACAGAAATGTTCATGTATGTAACGATTTATTCTCATGCAATCGTGCAACATGTTATGGTAAGAACATTTCCGAGGATCTATTGAGAGACACTTGCATTAAGAGACCACTTTTTCTTCTTTCTATGTTTCTAAGGCCAAATTATGTTGTATTAAGGGACCATATTTTGTCTTTCCCTTAGGTGGTCTCTGAATGTAAGTTGTACTGTTATTATACCTGTAACACATAAACTCTTATTATCGGTCAGTGAAAAAAAAATGTGCAAATATTCAAAGATTAAAATAATATGTTAACGCTTGACAGATGCGTTATTTGCTACAAGAACAAAGTCTGAATTGTTGTCATAGATGCGAAAAGTACTAACTAAAATATAGATAAGCAGTTTTTGTATACTTTTTCAAATTCTGTACCTGCAGGGAAACCAGATCTTATTAGTGCATCATTAACCTCTTGTAAACGACTGTTATTTTGTTCCTTGAATCCATCTACTAGAACTTCTTTGTTGGTCACCACAGAAGACTCCTTTGTGTTCCGGAGTTCCACAACCGTTTCTTCCAGTTCGGTGATACGATTTCATTGCGATGCCACTTCTTCTTGCAAACACGAAATCAGTTTACTCTGAGTAGTTACTGTAAATGTTAAAAAGTGTTCAACTATAATATAAAAATGTATCTGTTTATTTTTACCACCATTGCATCCAACTATTATTGCATACTTATCTCTTAATGTAATTCAAGGGCAAGCTCTAAAAGAAGATGATACTCTGTAGGATGTTTAAGAATGTCTGCGCATAGAAAGAAGTTGATATAATAACTCGACCGGAACATAAAATAGAATAACCAGTTTTATACTATTGTACATCAACGAGCAGCCAAATATATGCAAATATGGCACATAAATGAATTACTATTTGCGAAGGCATCGAAATACATGCCGAAACAATGTGGCCCTCTCCAGAAGAATCCCTTACATGCGAAACAGTACCCACAGGAACATATTGTTACACACAGATATGATTAATATGCAAAGATATATAAATTAAAAACTCACGAAACACTGACAAACATATCAAGAGCACAAAAAAGCAAGACAGGGTACTATCATCTACATATCAGTCCCTCGGGGTATTTAAGAGCAGATGATTGTCAATGTCTCCTCGCACTGAAGACCAACAATATGTGCATACAGAGTAAAACAACTACTTACTTCAAGGGCTATAAATACGCTTAATATTCTGCCTACCGAAACAAAATTCGACTTTACAAATCTACCAATCAAAATCAGCTTAATATGCAGTGATAGCAAACGAAAGTGATAGGGACAGAAATCGACATACCATAAAATAAGTTGTTTTTGTTTTGTAAATGTTTGACATAACCATGGTTGTTTTGACTTTCCAAAAGGTAAGACATTCAACAGTGATGAAAAATGACGAAGGCCGCGAAACAGTATACTTACAATATCATTTTTAAGACAATCGCTTACCTTGATTTTGCAGATCTTTTAGTATCGCTATAATGTTTGGATCTGACTCTGCATTTGCAGTTAAGACAAAAACAACCGAAAAATAAAAAAACAACCAAAAGCACCGAAATACGGACCATCTTGGTGCAAAATAAAAGAGGTTAAAATGTTCCGTAAGATTAGCTTAATACATAAGGACCAGTAAGATAAGAAACGTCAGAACGCCTCTTATTAGTATTATCATTTCATGATCTACATGTTTGTCAAACGTGCTTAATTAAATAGCCTGAAATTCACATTTACGTCAACTTTACAATATATATTATCAATAACCCTTAAAGTTTCAAAATGGTATTTGTATAGTACGTGTTAATTCTACGGAAGCATGAAAGGGCCATCAGACGCTAATACGTTTTATTATGACCCCCCACCCACCCCCCGCCCCCACTTCGAAGAAGATGGGGAAGTATATTGGTATATTGTTTTGCAAATATCGGTCGATCGGTCGGTCGGTCGGTATGTCGGTCGGTCCGTAGACCAATCAATATCCGGATGAACCCTCAAGAACGCTTGAGCCTTGGATCATGAAAGTTGATAGGGAGGTTGGTCATGACCACCAGATGACCCCTATTGATTTTGAGGTCAGTAGGTTAAAACAAAACAACGTCACAGTGACCCGGAACACCTAAACGGTTTCGCGATAATAACTCGAGAACGTTACGGTTTAGGATCATGAAAGTTCATAGGGAGGTTGTTCATGACCAGTAGATGGCCTCTTTTGATTTTGAGGTCAGTAGGTCAAAGGTCAATGCCACAATGACCCAAAACAGTTAAACCGTTTCCGGATGATAACTCAAGAACGCTTGGGCATAGAATCATGAATTATTAAAGGGAGGTTGGTCATGACAAGCAGATGACTCCTGTTGATTTTGAGGTCAGTGGGTCAAAGTGACTTGGAAAAGTAAAACAATATCCGGACGATAACTTGAGATCGCTTGGACTTAGGATCACGAAACTTATTAGGGAGGTTGGTCATACCCAGAAGATGACCCCTATTGATTTTGAGGTCAGCAGGTTAAAGGCCAAGGTCACAGTAACCCGAAACAGTTAAACAATTTCCGGAGGATAACTCGAGAACACTTAAGCCTTGGATCATGGAAGTTAATGGTTACAGTGACCCAGACCTGTTAAACCATTTCCGGACAATAACTTTAGAACGCTTCGGCCTAGAATCACGAAACTTGGTAGGGAGGATGTTCGTGACCAGCAAATGACCGGTATTGATTTGATGTTTCGTTGGTGAAAGATCAAAATTACAGTGACTCGGAACAGTTTAACTTTTTCGGGTCGATAATTCGAGTATGCTTAGGCTGAGGATCACAAAACTTGATAGGGAGGTTGAGCATGACCAGAAGATGACCTCTATTGGTTTTACGATCAGTAGATTAAAGGTCAATGTCACATTGACCCATAACAGGAAAGCTTTCTTGCCAAATAACTTGAGAATGCTTTGGTCTAAGATCACTTATGACCTATATTAACTATTGAGATCAGCACGTCAAACGTTCAATGAACAGTGACCAAATAATTTCTTTTCCTTGTGCAGTAACTGGATGCATAAACGGGGGGGGGGGGGGGGATTTCGTGTTCTACGAGCTTTTGTTACGTAACAGTCGTGAATAAATACACATTTACTACTAGTCTGTCTACTTTATATAAAAGTGTTTTCGATAGTCTTTATGGCTATTACATATTTGCATTCTAGGGATTATTTCATGGTTAGTGTGAGGTAAACAATTATGCCATGCTATTCGTATAAATGCTAGTAATTGCATAGTACAAAATATTGTATTTTATCAATGTAATGGTTGTAAAAATATTACATATGCACCGAAGGCATTTCAGGCAGCATTAACATTTAAGTTTGACCTTTATGATTAAAAGCTTGATATTGGTACGTTTGTTAAAGGCAATCTACGATCATTGTAAACGAGTCATGTATATGTATGTATAATTGAAAATAAATTAATTGTATGAAAATATTTCTACCTTTCTTAGCAACAAGTGTAAAATAATAATGCGTATCTTCTTGTGTCAGTTTATGATTTACACTGCATCAACAAAAGAAATTTGATAATTAAAATAAATTCAAAGTATTATGCAAGCTAATAATGTATGGCCATGAGTTGAATTATGTGTCCTGAAAAATGGCTTTAATATTATTCGATGTCTTGTCGCAATGGAAATGCACTATTCAAATAACTGTATTCTCGTTTTGAAAACATCCACTGTCGCGCAGTGGTATAATGCATTGATATATAACAGACCTTTGTTAATGTTAAGGTTCTGAATGCCAGCTCTTCAAACCTCAGCGGTAGCAATATTTTTACTGTAATAAGACAGGATAATTATCTGATGAACGTCAACATTCGCACTCAAAGGTTCTGATAAATGCGCGTGTAAATGATAAACAATCATTTTGACCTTGGCTCTTCTATACACAACTACAAATTTTAGACTTAAGATGAACTTGCATATTTTCTTTTTTTCCAGTAAATTCAAAGATCAGATTAACATAGTTGCACTGTGGTTAACTATTTACGTGTAATGGAAGTTTACAATGAACAATCAGTTAACAACTGGTGGGTGAGAATCATGTCTGTCATTGTTATATCATTGTTAAAGACATCAATGGAGAAGAGACTTCCAGATATATGGTAGACTTGAAGACGGATGCTTTATGAGTAATAAGACCACTTTTGTCTCTGTGGAGCATGAAATTGAAGGAAATACTCGCAGTCAACGCCTCAGTTTTGTGATAAATATTTTGAACACAAAATCTTAAGGTCAGCAAATAGAAAATGTGGAAAACCACACGTCGCCCGTGCAGTTGTACTTAGCAATTCTTCCGCTGCATTACTCTTACAAATCTAGAAAGATTGCAATAATTCTAGAGGACATTTTTGCCACGTTCTTACTTTGCAGTGAAATTCAGGATTATACTTGGTTTATGTGCACCATTATTTGCAACATCATAGTATACATATGCGTCAAATATTGTACAATTTATTTGACCTGTCAAAACATGGACCCGGTGTAGAGTGAGATTCGTCAGCCCCGTAATATCTGTCAGTGCACATGCGCACAATATTGTTTACTTCCGGTGTGAAAAGTGTAAGACAGGGCAATGAAATTTGGGGTGTTTTCAGCGAATTAGGTAACATGGAAGTGTGTTGTAAAGAGATAGCATTAGCAATTCAGAGGCGAATCGATTACTGACCGATTACTGTTTGTTTTCGCTGCTGACATGAAAAAACAATAGTACATTCTTCTTTAAAAGAGCATCTCAGTAACAAATGAAATAAATGGAGTATGGATATCAACAAGAAAGTGTTATATTCATAACACTTTTGGCCCGTGTTGTCTTGAGGACAACGAATTATTATTTCTTTGCTACATCAAAAAATAAATAAATAAATAAATAAATAAATAAATAAATAAAATAAACCAAACACATTTCGTATATGGGTTATTAAGTTATTTCGGGAACAGACGGACGGACGGTCGTACAATTCACTGGAAATATAACAGGGCTTAAGTGGGTGCCTAAGATGTACTGGTTTTGTTATTCTTTTAAGCCAGCTGTACCGAATTTGCATTTTCTTCTACCGATTTCTTTGTTAAACAAATGACCTCATTATCAGAGGCAAAGTATCCGAATACTTCAAACGGTATCATAAAAGTCTAATACGTTTTTTTAAATTCAGTAATATGCAAATATACTTCAGTCCTTTTCCCGGTAGAGTTGTATTATGTTTCTCTATATTTGATGACTCATCGTGTTTGCAGTTTATTTTTGGAACGATTACGTGCTTCCCAGCCGACAAATCTAACAATAGCTTTGGATTTTTCGCCCGCGTTCTCGCTCGCATACTGGAGGAAGTAATGGAATGTTTAAAACGAAATTTGAATGTGTTAATTCTGAATGAGTAAGGTATTGTATATCTTTTATCTTTGTCATTTAAGTTAATTATATAATAACCTATTTACATATTATTTGCTATTTAATATCTATATTATCGATAGGTTAAATGAGTACACATTTCCACAGGCACCAGTATCGGATCTGGGACAAAAATATGTTTGTTTTCATCCTAAATGAGTTAAAAATGAAAAATATGTAGTGAAATATGAGCCCCCATCAAAATATACATATGTCTACTGAAGGCCAGAATCTCGAGAATCGAGCCTGCGAGCAATGGGTTCACATCCCAGGCCGTTGTGAAACAAACTATCTATCAATATTTCACATGTACATTTAGCTACAAAATGAGACCGACCCCAAGTCTCTAGCCCTTCCCGTTCATGAAATATCTATCAGAAAACGAGTGCCTATCTGTTGAAAGTTCCAGGTAGATAGAAATGTGGCACAACGGAACGGTACGAAATCACGGACTAAAAGATGTTTGTCAGCCTAGCAAGGGTCAAATTCGTTTGACATTAATAACAAGTATTACTAAATATGCAAATTATGGCCACTCACCACCGTCAGTATCATCTGCTACACGCGATATTTACTTTTTTATTTTTCCGTCGGTCTTTCAATTGTATTATCCGCCATTGAAACCGATACGATAATATCAGAGTAATTTTGTGCGAAACGATGCGGTTCTGTCGGAGGTGTGTCGCTATTGGCCAATCAGAAGTTGCGTTTAAAAATACCTTACGAATTCTGTTCAATGGCGTAGCATTCAATTGAAAGACCGTGGAAAAATTTGAAACGCCAATATCGCGTGTTTGAGAAGCTACTGACGATTGTGAGTGGCCCTAGTTTATGTATTTATTTTTACTATTTAGTATTTTTAATTGAATTTGACCCTTGCTTGGCTGACAAACATATTTTAGTCCGTGATTTCGTACCGTTTCGTTGTGCCACATTTCTGTCTACCTGGAACTTTCAGCAGAAAGGCACTCGTTTTCTGATAGATATTTCATGAATGGGTAGGGCTAGAGACTTGGGGTCGGTCTCATGTTGTAGCTAAATGTACACGTGAAATGGTGATAGGTAGTTTGTTTAATTGTCTAGAGAATTTATTTCACAACGGCCCGAGAAGTGAACCCATTGCTCGCAGGCTCGATTCTCGAGATTCTGGCCTTCAGTAGACATATGTATATTTTGATGAGGGCTCATATTTCACTACATATTTTTCATTTTTAACTCATTTAGGATGAAAACAAACATATTTTTGTCCCAGGTCCGATACTGGTGCCTGTGCACATTTCCGGTCTCTGTGTTATCTTTTTGAAAATCCCAAATTTTATAGATCTATAATGACAATCTCCTTGTTTTTATTTAAGCTTGCACTAAGCATAAAAAGGGAAACTGAAGACGCAGACATAACATAACACGACATAAAATGGCATTTAGATAATATATGTAATTTCCGATTTGCATATACATGTTTAAAAATATCTGTAGTTGTTTACCTTAGCAACTAACATACATAATGAAAATAGCTACAGCAGGTTTTAAGGTTCATGTAAAGTGTTTGAGACTGCCCCTCGAGTGAATTTTTGTTTCATGTTTTGAGACCTCATAGGCCTTTGTTTTTCATACATTGTATACCAAACTGTTCAGAAAGAGTAGACGTGTGTTCACTCGTTTGTGCTGTACCACTGATCTTTCGTCATATGCATTTTTCAATATATTCCGTACAAATCATAAAACATGTACTTTGCTTGTCCACATTCTGTTTTGTAAAAAATATCAAACTTCTTTTTCAAAAATATTTTGACATTAGGTCTGTACTTATTATGTGCCTAACGTATTTCTCCAGGTATTCCCAGTGTTAAAATTGCTACAATACATCTACATTTCAAGAAGTTGCCAAAATTGCAAAATGAAAGTGAAAGTAGAGCTGTCAAAATGACAAAATACTCCTATATTTCAGAAAATATGTAAGTTAACTGTATTTCAATACTAGGAGTACCTAGATAAATATGTTACAGACACAAACAAAATGTATTTAAAGAAAAAATACTTTTGAAAAAAAAAGTTTGATATTTTCTACAAAATAGAACCGTGACGGTCGAAGTACGTGTAATTTTAGACAAAATACTTATTCTCAAAGAAGCTTACCTTTGTATAATGTATTCTCTGCTTCCTCTTAACAATTCAGTGTATTTATAATAAATAGAAACGGTCTTTGAAGAATAAATTTCAAAAATCAAAATTCACCTGCTGAGGGGTGGTCTCCAAACACTTTACATGAACCTTAATTTCAGTTGTTTTAGGGAATAATAAGATGATTTGATTGTTCTTGTTTAATAATATATGATATTTTATATGTTTGCATTGCTCACTGGCCTCATTCATTGATGTTTTCAGGCGTGTAGCGTTCCAACTAAAACTTTTTACTCGATCGGGTTTAAGTCTAAAAAAAATGAGCTTATTTGTAAAGAAACCGGGCGTGGGGGGATAGGCACTATTTAGTATTGTGCATACTATGACGCCACCCCCCCCCCCACTCCCCACCGGCACACACACACACACACACACACACACACACACACACACGCACCCCCGCACGCGCGCACACACACACACACACACACACACGTGGCAAAGGAATATTATTTTCTCAAATTTGCACTCCAAAATGCATCAGAGACCACAATTTTACTTGTATTTCAGAAATATCCTCTTCTGTTCCTAAATATTTAGACCAAAAATTACACTACATACGACAGTTTTATACCTATAATTCAAACAATTCCAGAAAGAGACGTTCCCCCTCTGATCCCCCTAACAGGAGGGGCGTATTCCCTCCTATACCTCAAAATTTATACACAAAAATCCATCAGAGGCCACCTTTATATATATATATATATATTTTTTTTTTTTTTTTTTCAAAAATTTCCATAGGGGGAACCTTCTGACCCCTTAACAAAACGGAGGTTTACTCTCCTGTGTCTCAACAGCTAGACAACTTTGATCCTAAAATTGCACGAGAGGACAACATTTCATACGTATATTTCAAAATATTCCAAGAGGAAACACAAAACCCTGATCCCCCTTTCAGAAGGGATGTATCCCCTCCTGTGTCTTAGAATTTGCGCCTACGAATTCTCCAGAAGCCACGATTTCATGCTTATATTTAACAAATTACCAGGGCGGGACTCCATGACCCCCTAACAAGAGAAAGATTCCCCCCCCCCCCCCCTGTACCTCATAATTTAAACACAAAGGCACCAGAGGCTGCAATTTTATACCTTTACTTCAAAAATATCGAAGATAGACTCTCCTGACTTCCCTAACAGAAGGGCATAACCTGTACCCCGTTCCTCAACATTTAGACAAAAGAAAATGCCACTATTTCACACCTATATTTCAAAAGGTACTAAGGGGGACCTACCCTTACTTCAAAATGTAGACCCAAAAAGACATCAGAGGCTACCTTTTATTACCACATTTCTAAAACATTTCCAGGGAGAGACACACTCTCGCACCCTTTACACAAGGGGATGCCCCCTCCTGAAGCTAACCCCACTCGGCGCTATGCGTCTCGCCGATAACGCCTTCGTTCCAAATAGTAACAACATGTATTTTTTGTTTCAATAAACAGGGTTATACAATTATGATTCTATGTCAAGGTGATGGTCCTTTTAGTGTTGTTTCCAAACATGTATTGTATATAAGGTCGTACAGTAACAGTTACCACCTAATATTACTTAGAGGTCGATAGTTGAGCTGTCATTGACAATTGAGAATAGTTAACGAACAATGATTATGCTTATCTAACGGGAAAAGTAAAAATGTAGTGAATATCAGAAGAACGTTTTGTAACGTCAAGCTTTCTGCAGATGCTAGTGACGACATTTGGTTATCATCAGATGATATGAGTATAAGTTTTGTTATATGAAACATGACATTGTAATTAGTTGTTCTCAGTACACTTATGATCTGTTACAAACTTTTCCGAACATTTAATTTTGTAGATGGCAGACAAATTCTTCCGGCTGGTCAGTTTTGTTGTAAACATTTGTCCTGAACCTCTGAGGAAAATGTTCTTGAAATACGCAAAGGCTGACAAAGGCACGACATTCACGACACTTGACGACTATCTCACATTTAGAGAAACGGATATTCGGAGATGCAGGAAGTTAAGAAACGATCAGGAAAATCTTCTTTATCCCAACGGCAGTAAAGCTGATGAGTGGGACGTGTCCTTGCTAACAACTCTAATTACTGAACTGTTTGGTTCATGTATATCAATGCCGGAAAGAGTTTTGATAGATGAAATCCGTGAGAAAAGGAACAGTTTACAGCATCTCCCTAATACGTCAAGCATAACTGATCAATATTACAATCAATTTTGGACCGAGCTTGAGACTGCAACCTTGGATTTGGCTAGGCATACTGATGGACCTGCTTATGAAAAGGATATTCTTGCAAAAAATCGATGAAATAAGAAGTGACGACGTGCAAAACATCGGAGACGTATTACGTATCTGGTACGATGAATGTATCAGAGAAATGAATGACAGAATGGAACAAATGCAAACGAAAATGAGTGAGATGAGCGCTATTATGCAAAAAGTAACCGTACAAACACCAGGACCAACAGGTATCACTTTACGTTTTGCTGTTTATTTAAGGAATTACACGTTCAAGCTTTTCTTTGTATGTTCATTCTTTTTAAAGGTGAACATGTTTTAAAAGAAATACGCAACTACATAGTCATCTAAGTGTTTTATACTACAGTAGTCCCTAGAAAAACGTTACAGAAACCAAGAAAAATTGAAGCATGAACGCGTTATATAAGAATACAGAGACACATCCTTGTGTTTAATGACCTACTTCAATCTATCAAGGCTGTAAAGTATAATATATGTTTTACTTGAAGCAATTTTGACTGTCTCAAATGCCTTATCAAACTTAAGTACATTATTACAAAAAAATGATAAATACCATCATATTGTATTATTTGTAGATGTGAACAGTTTTAAACATAGACTCTTTCTCGTTGGGTAGATATAGCTTTTAGAACGTATCAGTGATGCACATTTATTTCTAAATATCACCTTGATGCTGGCTTTCTAAATCCATTTTTATCAAACATTTTCCAACAATACTTTTCGTGATTTTGATTGTTTTAGAGTAGACCACATTATCTATTCATTTTTTATTCATTTATGACCTATACTAAAAAGGGATAAAACATGTATTATGTATTGTCTAAATTTGATGATTTTCAAAGTATAAAAGTATAAGTATTAAAATAGTCAAAACTACAAAAACTTAATAAAAGAAGTTACTTTATTTTACGCTTAGCCTTTTTAAGGAAAGCTGGACCAAAACGTAGAAAAAAAAATATTTTAAACAACTGCAGTCTTCTCGTGGGCCACTTGATGGATCATCACCTTACGTTGTCTGTTGAAAACTTGTAAGGTCTTCTCTCTAACTTATTCAAATGGTTCCTTTTGGTCCCTTTTAGGGTCTGCAAGAGCTAAAAATAGAAAAGTGACTACCTCTAACGAACGTCTTGATGGATCTTCTAGCTTTACGGTGTTCACTTCACACTGAACTGCTTGATTAATCTTACTTAACTTAGTTCGTTGCACCATTGGTTTGACCTCTCTAATTTGCTCAAATGGTTATGCATTTTTTGAACGTTTCATAGGAAAATAGGAAAAAAGCCTTTTAAAATGTTTTAATGATCTTCCCGCAGGTGAGCGACTTTCTCCTGTTTGTATTTTATATTTCAAGTAATGGGTGAAATACCCCAACATTGCGTCACGCAACAGTGTTTTCATAACTGTGCATAATAACACTTATGTCAAACTATAAAATGATCCGATACCCTTAGTGTATTAATTATATACTGATATACTTTGTCGTTTTAATTGCAGGTGGCAAGAATAAACGGATTAAAACTCTCGACCATATACTTCATAAACTTAAAGGTAAAGTTTCATTTTTTAACTATTTCAAAACGAACTCTCAGAACCTATTTTAAATGTACAAAAACAGTTTTGTATAATATACATAGAATTTTGCTGCTGCTTTCCTAATCGGTCAGTTAAGGTATCTGATCCACAAACAGGTAACATTTCGATGCCTGTTGACCCCATGTTGTTTTTGGTATCATTTGAAAGAGTTGTGTGTGCTGAACAAGAATTGGTAAATAGGATGACCATAAATAATATGCAAGAATCACTACAGTCATGTTTTATTTCTTCTCTAGCGTCAACATATGTTATGCTAAGCTTATCTAATATTGTGTCTAATACGTATCCAAATGATAATTATGATGAAAAAGTTATTTTACTTTAGCGAACTTCGAAACAACAATGAAAACAGAGTTAAGAAACAATTTTGATCCCCCATCTGAAGTAGCCGACATACGAACGCTTCTACGTGACAAACACCATGTGGTTGTTGCTGGAAGTTTCAGCAGCCGGTACCTTGAAACTGCCTTATTCGCCATTACAACAATGGATTACACCGAAGGTCGATGTGTCGAAATATCGACGTCGTCTGACTGGCGCCATATTGATCCAGAAGATGTTGACCTTGTTCTGCTCAAAGATCCGTTTGGTAAAGATTACTACGAGAGCTCAAAAGCAAAGGGTATTGCAGACGTCTTTAACAATATGTTACAGACTTCGAAAGAAGATACTAATGCTGGTAGAATAGATATAATTCTGGTTACAGAAATTGGTATATTGGCCGAGGTCAGGAAACAACATGACCATGACATCCTTGACGTTTTCGTCAATGTATTTGATGCGACCACGGAGAAACAGCCGGCTGATCTTACATTAGGTAACCTTTGTAAAAGTGTTGCCTGCTAAACGATATTTAAACAAAATATAACAAACAAGCAAACATTTGTTTTTTAAATAATCTCTTGCATTCACTATTTTGTAATGTCAGTAAGTTTCATTAGGTAGAATACACGACTTTATACGGAGCAGTGTCGAGTTTGGTCCCAAGGCAATGTTATTAATTTCCATGACGATTTGTTTTGAGACATTGTGTGCAGTAATTCGTTTTCAGCTCCTGATGCATGAGCGGAAGTTATAAGTTACCTAAGGACAAGCTACAGTAATTGACATCTTTTAAAAAAATGCGTAATCCCTGTATCTAAGTTTTGTTTTATCACTAGGTAGTTAAAAATTACATTTTACATTTTTACTGCTTCAGCAATTATCTTACTTGATAAATATCCAATCTAAGACTTCATAGAATTGGTGTATTTTAAGCTTTATGAACTGCGTTAGGTTATACCTTTGATTGCTTTATTCTAGGTCCTGATATCAGCATAGGAGCGAAGGCGCCTTTAAATCAAGTTGCTAGTAATTTGAAAGGTAAATTACTATAGAAATTATTTCAATTAGTCAACTAATTTTATTTTTGACTGAATAATTTGCATTGTAAATAACATAAAACATAGTACCTATAAATGAAAACTTCGCATCGGCTCTCGAAAGTACTATCTAAAAAGTTTCGACTGTACAGAGATTATTTAGCAACAAGATATCAGTCAAGGACGTAACTAGAAAAAAATACTATTGATGATAAATTGATAGGCTTAGATATAGATTGGTCAAGCGCTCAAGGGTCAGAACGACTTATTCCTACTCGGACGCCGCGGGTTCGAACCCCGTCCAGAGCCGATATTTAGAACAGTCTCAAAACTTTCATATCCAGCCGATTTATTTATTTATTTATTTTGTTTGTTGGGTTTAACGTCGAACCGAAACAATTATAGTTCAGATGGCGTCTTTCCAGCTTTGGTGGTGGAGGAAGACCCCAGGTGCCCCTCCGTGTATTATTTCATCACAAGCGGGCACCTGGGTAGAACAACCGACTTTCCGTAAGCCAGCTGGATATCTTCCACACATGAAGAATTCAACGCCCCGAGTAAGGCTCGAGCCCAGATCGGTGAGGGGCAAGTGATTTGAAGTCAGCAACCTTAACCACTCGGCCACGGAGGCTCCCATATTCAGTCGAAGACAAGGATGCAGGTATCGATTGTAGTAAACTAGATTTGTAACCTCTGTATAGGAACAAGCAAATCTCCATAACGGCATATTTTTTCTTTCCTTTTAATATTAAAATATTAATTAACCATTCGGCAACCTTTGTGTAGCCTGGCTCCTTGGCAGCATGGTTATTTTTTTATATAAATACTGCAAGCAAAATGTTCGGAGCCAGGGGCAATAAAAAAAGTCAATGAAGAAACAACCTGCTGGAGTTACTTCCCTCTTAATGAATAAACATATATATGTAGAACAAACATAGGGACGGGAGCCAGTCTAATCTTTGTGCAACAATCACATCTTCTTTGAAACAGAGACATTGCATTGCAAATTGAAATTGCTAAATGAGTTACTTTATTTGTATATAGTTACTTACGCAAGTAAAGCTTCTGAGTACATTATTATTGAATATAGAAGTATATACTGTTGAAATGTGATTTTTTATTATTTTAGAAATCACAAGCACCTTCATTCAGCATTATTATAGCGATCTCAACAGAATCCAGGTTGATGATGCTTATATCAAAATCGCCAAGGAAAAATTCAAAAGGAGCAAAATTGTTGTCTTGGTTGGTCCAAAAGAATATGGAAAGGTTCTCGCTGTTGCCTTAGCAGCGTCCTACAAGCTCTCGCAGTGTCTTCTACTGACTAAGCCTGATGATACACTGCTAATAGATTCAGACGTATGTCTAGCTATCGTCGACCAGTTCGCTGGTAAATATAGGTTTAGCGAGGATCAAGTCCTTAAATGGTATGACATGTTTGACCATCTACAACTTGCTGTGGAAGCTGGCAAGCTTAATGTTGTAATAACCTGTGAAAAGGAAAAATTGAAAGGGTGCAGAAAAATCTTTCCACATCCCCTGTTGGAGCATACGGTTGACCTACCGGAAGATGATTATAATGCTGTTAAAAATGAGGTTTCATTGGAAGGTTTGTACAGATATTGATACATACTGAATGAAGGTTTTAAAGTCTTATGTATGGGAAGCACCTCGTAGAAATAACTATTTAAGAATTAAAAACACTATTTTTGTGCTTGAGACTGGTTTAAGTTACAAGAAGTGGAAAACTACATTCGGACTTCTTGCACATCCATGAATCGCGCCAGAATTATCGTTATATTTACATTTTTACAGTAGCTTACTATAAAATAGGTTTGCTTTCAATGAGAATCAGAATATCGATCGGTTCAACATGTAAATAGAACAGCCAGAAGGACCCGCAAATATTAAATTGTAATTCGCCTTTTGATACAAATATCTTTAAATCCGGAAATAACTAACGAAAACCAATGCGATAACTATCGCATTGTCGCGTGTTAGCAGGACGATATTTCATGTGACATGAATAGCATTCCGTACCACACAGCACACTTAAAGATTTCTGTTTTGATAGGTAATAAAAATTGTAAGGCGTAAGCAGATCCTTTGGAAGTTTAACCACATATATTGTCGGTTTAAACTATTGCTAAATGAAGCTTGCTCGTCATCCATAAACCTACATCCTCAATTTATATGTGTGTTTCTAATTCTTATTACATTTAACACAGGCATGAATCAGTCAAATACGTCTAAATCACAGAATATTCTTGGTTAAGCATTATATGTTACTTTTTTGTTATAAACAAATCTATGCATGTACAACAAATATAATAAATTGTTATCAAATAAAAATATCATTTTCAAAATGATGATTTTTTTTGAAAATAACACAGTCGCTACACAACTTATGCAACTGATATGTAATTAAACTCTCTCTTAAAATACCTTTATCTAGCGATTTTATAATTGCAGAAAATGTAGAAATGTCAGATACAATGGATCATTCCACAGAGCAGACTGAAAATCAACATCAAAAACGGCACAAGAAACTAAGACGGAATAAGTATGGCGAAACACCAATTCACATTGCTGCTAAGAAGCCTCATCCTAATGACTTGAAGAAAATTATTGCTTCTGGTGCCGATGTCAATGTTAGAGACAATGCTAGTGCGTAACTGATTCTTTTTCGTTGGATATCCGGACTTTGTATTTATACAATATTAAATTAGATTAACTTCTGTGCATTAGTATGTTGGAATCTAACATTTTCCTCGATTGGGTAATCACGGTGAGGATGCGTACACCGGATATTGCCATTTAGTGATAAGGTATTTTCCGAAACGTGATTATTTTTCGTCAACAAGGTAGGTAAAACCCCGATTTACTATTGTATTATACTACTATAGAAGAAAAGAGCATTTCTTTTAATAATCAGATGCTGTGTATATGCACTCACAATCGTAAAATCAGTCAATATTAAGTAGAAACGCTAAAATTGGTGATAAAATGACAAGTTTATCATTAGATAAATGCATGCCGTGAACACATTTGTCCCGATACCAGCACCTATTTGCATTGTGGAGAAACTCTGAATCGTACGATTTATTTAGTTTCATACAAAAAAAAAAACATATGCAAAATTTCAGCTTTGTAAATGTTCAAATGACGGAGAAATCGGTCATAAATTAGCGTCGATGGTGTACTGTGTATTGCAAATACATGTACTGTGTATTGACCTGTATCACATTTTACTGTACTGTGTAATGTTGACATTATCAGTGAGTTTTATAGAACAAATCTTACAAAATATACATTATCATTTCCTTTTCAAAATACAAAATAGTAATTTCTTTAGCCCTGAAGATACGTGATACTTTACATTGATATTTATAACGTTTACTCTGTTGTAATTTATGTTATAAGCTCGAAATCGTAACTCACAGTCACAATAGTTCAACTGTGGGCAGTAATTTTGTTATGCTTACCAATTGTAAATGTATACTCTATTCTTACGCTCTGTGATGTTGAACAGTGTTTAAGTTGATATTACATGAATTATCTCAAAAACAGTTAAAGATATCCTTTTTTATTTGGCATTGGTTTGTCACTAAAGTCTTACCCTCAGTATCTTACAGAAGGTTCGGCCCTACTAACAACACAACATTGTATTTTTTTTCGTCGCAGAATCAACTTGTTTATGTGTATTTATAGCTCGACGAACGAGTTTAAGGCCATTGTATGTCATTTTGTTGATAACCACCCAAACGACGAAAATAATATAGTACGCTAACGACCACACCGCAGACAAGTAAGTTACAAGATAACTACAGCAATATGCAGAGAAAGAAAGCGTAAAATACTGTTGATTCAGAAAACTTTTAAATACATGTATCAAAACGGAACCCGTTTACAAAAGAGACCAGTTTCCAACAGAAAGACACTCTTCGAAAAGGTTGTAAAGACAAATTTGTTTTGGGAAAATTGTGAGGAGCCTGTTCATGGACGGCAGTAGAATTGCATGCTACCTACCACGCCATCTAGCAGAACTCAACATTTACACACGCTACCAGTTCCAAAATATAATTTAGTGGCACCCATGTAACCTTCAATGATACACAGAATGCAATTCCATGGACAGACGAGGTTTTAGGAGAGTATACATTGTTACACTCCTTGAAAGAATGTGACAAAATAGATGGATGAATACATGGCCTTTAACCTTTAGCCTGCGGTAGCAAGTGATTCTGCCTTTTCGACCAGTGCAGGCTGATCATGGTCTGCACTGTTCGCTACTCAGTCAGTACATTTTAAGTGAACACCCCTTCGAATAATAAATGGTACTGCTCAAACTGAATGATAGAACAGTCCATCTAAAACAAATTTAGCAGGTAAAGGTTAATCAGTTTGTTTGCCAAGGAAAATTTCCTTTAAATGATATAGATTTCTGTATTTCTTGACGTCGTAAGATGTTTTCCATTGACAATTTGGTTAATATGAGGCATAGTGATTTGAAGAACAGGTTTAAAACTCTTCCGAGGATTTTACAATTATACAGCTGCTTGCATAACAGGGACTACATTTCTGGCGCTAAATTAAGGGAAAAGAGAAAAGCGAGGCAGACGAATACTTATTGACATTAACGGAAGCAGCAAGTTACTTCATAAATGTGATGAGAATAAATTACTCCCACATAAGACTATGCATTGATTCTAAAATAGGTTCTGTTGTGACAGATTTGTTTTTCTAAACATTATTTGGCAAACAATAATCTAAAAGCCATGTTTTATTTTTATAAAGAACAAATAGTCATGTTCATTGAAATATTTATTAAACAAACTAGAAACATAAACACACATTCATAAAATAACAAAGATCATAAACATTTTACATTCAGCAGTATGAATACATGCAAAAATTTAAATGATTTTCAAGTCAGTTCTTGACCTTTACATGAAATATACTATTGTGACCAACAGGGAAGTTGATCACATAAAAATGATAACGAACTATTTGTATAGAAATGGCATATATCTTGCAAATAAAGTGTGCTAAATATATTTCAAGAATAACACATGACACGGTTTCCTCCTATTTTTAAAACTAAGTGCTCGATGCTTATGATACCTGTTTTGTTTCGTATGAAGCAAGTGGTGAGCTGACTCTTGCTGTTCTTATAAGGGGAAACCTTTTCTACATTTGTCGTCATCATATCCTGTGTTACATTTTTATAACATTTCACGGGTGTAGTTTTGGCTGGGCCTGTACACGGCAATGGCTAGTCTTTAGACAGTTTCTCGGAGTGACTATTGGCGTGCCGCTGTAATTGTATGATGTAATTTCAGAGTTCAAACTGGTGCTTGTTATTTGCGCTGTGACGTCTAATGTCATCTGCAAACAAGAAAAGAAATTCCATCATTTGGGCCAATACCATTACACGCATTGTCTATATAATAACCATCAATGTTAAAAACATGCACGATTTTCAATATCAATACTCAGTACACGGAATTGCAATACACAGTATAAATATTACTTTGAAAACTCGTGTAGCAAAGTTTTACACGATACACAGTACACCAACGACGCTCATTTATCACCGATTTCTTCGTCATTTATACATTTACATAGCTGAAATTTTGCACATATTATCTTTGTATGTAACTTAATAAATCGTACGATTCAGAGTTTCTCCACAATGCAAATAGGTGATGGTATCGGGACAAATGTGTTCACAGCATGCATTTATCAAATGATAAACTTGTCATTTTATCACAAATTTTAGGGTTTCTACTTTATATTGACTGATTTTACGCTTGTGAGTGCATATACACAGCATCTGATTATTAAAAGAAATGCTCTTTTCTTCTATAGTAGTATAATACATTAGTAAATCGGGGTTTTACCTACCTTGTTGACGGAAAATAATCACGTTTTCGGAAAATACCTTATCACTAAATGGCAATATCCGGTGTACGCATCCTCACCGTGATTACCCAATCGAGGAAAATGTTAGATTCCAACATACTAATGCACAGAATATTTCGTAATTTATTCAGGTAATTGCCAGTAAAAACTTATAAGAAATGTAAAATGTATGCTGTTACCGTCAATAAGAAGCAATCTGTATTCGCCTGTGGAACCCGGCTTAATATGTTGTTTTATTAGTTAAGCTGTCGATCTAAAAACAAAGAAAAATATCAAACAGGGAATGCCACGCACCAAAAGCGCAGCCTCCTCAATACTTGCACAAGCCTTTCTGAAATATACTATTTAGTGTTTGAAATAGGCTAACCCGCATGCCATCATATCTTCGGAATAATTAATACCTTGGTCTGAATGATGTTTTATAGGTTTTAAGTAGTTATTACCTAGATTATAACGTTAGCCTATCAATTTAGCATTCCGTCGCTGGGTATACCCTATAATGCTAGCTAAATCATATTTCTATTTAATAATAACATTCTTACACTACAGGCAACTAACCATATCATTTAACAACAAGTTATTTTTCTTGATGATCGTTTTAATTATTTGCTTTGATACTTTATAGATTGGTCTCCTCTGCATGAAGCATGTAAAAGGGGCTTTGTCGAGAATGAAGCGTGCTTACTACAAGCTGGAGCCGATATTGATGCATTAGGAGACGGCAACGATACTCCTCTGCATAAAGCGTCTATGAGTGGAAATATCGAGGTACTAGATTCACCATGTTCCATGTATTATGGTTGACGTAAGAAGTGTGTAACATTTTAAACAAATGATTAAATAAAGTACTGTAGTTTTATCGCAGTATAAAACTTTGCTACACGATCTCTTTCGAACATATATGTATATTACCTAAGTGTTTTATTCCATTTTCTGTCAATCCAGAGTCATATCTTTAGCATGGTTTGAAGTTTTAACAAAACGTGGCAGAAATTTTATCTGCTGAAGAAAAATGCGGCTCTACAAGTTTCACTCAGATCAGTTGAGGAGGACGAGATTTATGACCTCTGTGTTTTTGTTATATACATAATAGGATAATTTTACGACCAAGCTTAGTGCATTTGCAGCTTTATTTGAGACTAAGGAATCGTATGCGTTCTTGTTACTAAAGTCAAAGTCAGGGTCGCTGTTACTTAAATTAGAAATAGTGTCCGCCTAATACCTTTTGTAAGATAATTATAAGATATGACAACAAATCTCAAGAAGCTTACATACTGGCCAAGATTTCAGTGATGTTTTGGATTGCTTGGGCCAAGATCAAGATCATTGCTACTAAAATTAGACAAAATTGTTTTTCTCACCATAAATTCATTGAGGTAAGTAAACGAAACCTTGTATTTTACTAAATAGGTAGCTTTCGCAGAGACGAATGATTTGGTTTGCTTTGGTCAATGTCATTATTATTCATGAACTTACGAAATAAGACAATGTGAATTTTTGAAACCGTTAGAGTTTTGTTGCAGGCACAGAATGTTTTTTTCAAGGAATACTCCTTTATCCCTTTTGACTGGGGATACCTATACTCACTAAATTTGCTTGTTTATCTATTTTGTCGGGTGAAGTACCACATTGACACATTTCAAGCCAGAAGTACATGTTTTGGCAATGTATTTCCGCACAAGTTAAAGAAAAGAAACTTGTTTGGCTAAGTTTAACTGAATTTAATATGCGTGTCAAAATATAATTGTCAAATTTATAGCTAGCTGTAGCAAAATCAATTTAAAGTTCAAGACTACATTTTTGCACAATAACAATAGTTTGTTGAACATGTATTCACTGGTCAGTGATTGCAAAATTTTCTCGATGTTGATATTGATCAATTGAATCCTGAATAATAGAGCAGGCTTTTGTCTCCTGATGGTTTGAATCTTAAAAGAGCTCCCCCCCCCCACCCCCACCCCCACTTTCTCTGGGAATTAACATTGCTGGCGTCAAAGCTCTGTCTGCGAATCTAGTCTTGTCGTAGTCGTCGTGCGAATACTTAATTTAGCTGCAATATTAAATATCGGTCGTTTATTCATGCACACAGTTATATAATACCCAGACGGACATCCATCTAGGACCTCCTCAATGCTATAATAGAAAAAATGATACATGACCTTGTTGTGTTTGTTATATATAGATCAAACATTTAAAAAATGTATGCAATCTTAAAAGTGTTTTATGAGACAAGTATACTGATTGAGATCTTATGTCAGCAATGTCAAGATGTCAAACACAGCTGTCCATTTGAACATCTCTGCTGTAGCAATACCTTTGTTAACGACATCTCTGGATTTCTTAAGAACAGATACTTTCTATTGAACAAACCATTGCCCTTTTATGCATACGTTTTACTAAGTCAGGGCCGTAGGTACTGATCTGGCTGAATGAAATTTCTGACAAAATCCAAGGTTAACAACTTCATAAGCTGAATGATATTTCTGCAATGTTTTATAGTTCTAGGACAAACACGTTTAGAGAAACATGTGACAAAAGGTCTTAGGTCCTGTCTGTGTATATTATTGACTTTGTCAAGAGCCATAACTCTGGTCTGACTGTGTGAGGTCCCAATTAAAACAACAGTTGTACAACTGCATCCCCACCCCCAACCCAACCGCCATATAATTGGTGAGGGGGAAGAGCACATTAATGTTTCGTATTAGGTTTTCATTTATATCACATAGCGCAAAAAAGTAATAAGTCTTTCTTTAAGTCAGTGCAGTTGTTCACTTTTAGCACTAAGTTGGCAATATGTTTACACGGATATTTGTACATGTTGCCATTACGCTAGAGGTTCGCTTTTTTACACTGTCCTGTTACTTTGAAACATGAGAATCAGACTGACTGTTCGTTCACAATCAAACGATTTAATCTGATCACTGACCTTTTGACCCTGACTATTCAAAGACGATGCGAACTGTCTTAGTTTTTCTATATATTTCTGTAAACATTTCAGTCAGGTACGTACATATCAATACCGGCACTCTTATATGGCTTATATCAGCGGGAATGATGTTTTGAAATCTGGGTGTTCCTGATAGAATGTGACCTTCTTTTAAGCAGTATTTATTTCCTTTATTATGCATTTAGTATTTATGTTTGGCTCAATGTCTGTATGTTCATAATGTTGATTTTTTTTCACCTAATTTCAATTGGTAGATGTTATTGGATCGTGGTGCTAATCCACAAATTACAAACGACGATGATCAGACTCCAATGGATGATGCTTCTCGAGCTATATATACACTGATAGAAGCTGTTGTTAACAGAAAAGTTAATGTAGACACTACCATTCCATCAGAAAGTGAGATGTCTATGGCAGATACAATACATGATGGAAACTAAGAGGAGAGAACGGAATAGCTTCAAAACGTAATAATTGCGCATGCTTTGACGAAAAAGGACTTTTTAATGTGCTGTCGCCATATTGTGTTCGGGTTATTATCTAAAATGATGTGTTTATGCTAAAGTAGCTTGCATTGTGTTCTAACGCGTCCTGTAAAATCAGCCTGTTTGTAGCTTAGGTGGTCAACCTATCTGTTGTTCGCCATAAACATGTTTCGACCTCTGCGGGCGAGCTTGCTAAGCGACGATTCAGTAGTGACGTTGTATTTATATAACTGCAAACATTTGATGTTTCTGCTCGCACGTAAGTCGTGATGATTACCACAAGTTACGCTACGAAATACTTTCCTAGCGGGCTGTAAATAGCAACAGCCTATGTTATAAACAGTCACTTCTGAAATTGTTACTTTTTATGAATGTGTTCCTATTAATTTGATTTAATGAACTTCCTTATTTTCCCTTTCATGACACACATGGTGTTATTGTTTATAGAATTCCACTGATCAGCCACACTTTAACAAATAATTTGTACAAAACATACTAAACATTTCAATTATTTTTTCACGCAGTATGTATTATAAGGCTTTTATATGTCAAAACATGCATGGCAAGAAGTTATGAGAGAGAAACAGAGTGAAGTTAACACCAGATGGAAAGAATTCTGAAAAAAAGCTAATAGTTAAGCAGGTGGTACACATCTGTGCTCGTATTTTTGTTTTAAAATAGTCATTTGTTTTTCTTTTTACATATTTTTATCATGTGTCTCTGCAATGTGTTAGAATGATAATCATAATAATAATGATAATTTTTTTCGCACATAATTTCTACTTTGTTTTCTGTTTTAAAGTCTGATTTTTTATGGAATTTAAACTGGTCGGAAACGGAACCACACTATACTAATAATTTGATAAAATAAACTATTTCCGAAATATCATTAGATTTATCATAATGAGCCGCACCATGACAAAACCAACATAGTGCATTTGCGACCAGCATGGATTCAGACCAGCCTGCGCATACGCGCAGTCTGATCAGGATCCATGCTGTTCGCTTTCAAAGCTTATTACAATTAGAGAAACAGTTAGCGAACAGCATGGATCCTGACCAGACAGCGCGGATGCACAGGCTGGTCTGGATCCATGCTGGTCGCAAATGCATCATGTTGGTTTTCTCAAGGTGCGGCTCATATTACTTTTTAAACCCTCTTGCAATATATGAAAACATATTTCCTCAAAAATCATGTTTGCTATAAGAAAGTGTAATATGAAAACACTACTAGCAAAGATGTTGTATATTTCCACTTGCATGTTACATAAGTTGCATAGGTTTTTGTTAAACAATTTCACTTTTAACAAAAATTTATCAGATGGAACCATTTGCATTAAATTTTTATACCGAAAGATTCTATTTTTTCTGTTTATTGTTGCTCCAAAATATTTTCCATAAACTATATTATTTTTATGTTATTGTTTTAAGAACCTATCCCCATTCTTTACACTCATGTTTTAATTCTAGGTTTAGATTTACCTTTAATTGCATGGTGTAGAATAATCTATTTGGTTAATTATTTGACGAATGTGTTAATTCTATTTGAGTGTAGATTTTTTCTTCATTTCTTTACATTTTTAATGTTAGCATAATTTTGGTAATGATTTGATAGAATTTCATTATTAAGGTCATTTTTTTGTACATTGTATAAGAGCTTGAACGAATCAAATGGACACACGTCATTTTTCATGTAATCAAATAAATGTTCAAATATTGGATGCCTTTTTTATGCCATACATTTTGACAAAACGATATGTCTGCATTCTTTATGCTATAGTTATTCCATATTATCCTTTTCTGCCTAATGCACTTGAGTTGTCTTTTAAATGATAAACCATGAAATAAATAAGAAGTTATACATTTGTCAACAAAATTACATTTGTGTTTCTAAATTCAAACAGTGAATGCAAATACAGACAGTAGACTTCTCACTCCCCCGACTGATGAATGATATGAGCAAACTAATTATTTTATTTACATCTGACACCTTCTGACCTAGATTTTCAGGTATGCTAAAAGTAAAAACTTAATAACAATGTTTTCCCGCTTAAACTTCATGGGAATCATTGTAGTAATACAGTTTGATATAGCTAAGTCACAAAATAAAAAGATTCGGTCCTTCTTAGCTTCCTGTGTTGCTATATTTTCATGTCTCAGATCTTCTTATTCTTTTTCACGCTTTAAAGAAAAAAAAACACAAAAATAGATAGATTATGTGGTAGAAACAAATAATGAAAATAATAATAACAAGAGCTCCGCAAAGCGGGGCAATATAGCCAAAGGGTGACATCAGAGGATGGGGCGAAATTGAACAACAAAAGGAAGAAATTCAAAATAAAATTCTAAGTCCACACAAAAACTCCTTAACAAGTAAAGGTATGTCAAAAAAACACCTGAAATTGGAGTTACCATCCATGTTGTACCACAGAAAAGTGGTCTCGTTTTTTTCCCTACGTCCAATACCGTATTGCGGTTTATTTCTACGTGGGAAATGTTTCTGCGGTGTCTCGGTATAATCGCAAAAATATTTCCAGCAGAATATTCATCCCGCAAAAAATTAAAACGCCAAAAGATCTGCATTTTTTTTTCATCAACGATGTTTCACGATATATTACTCGAGGTAATCCGAAGTTCACAATGGCATGGTCTAATTAATTGAAATTACCGTCGTCATCACACATTTACCGGTAATGGTATAATTAGGTGTGATGGTCAAGTAACTGTTTATCCCTCAGAAAACGTTTCTTTTTGTTTTTTGTTTGTTTGTTTGTTTGTATGATTTATTTTGTGAATGTAATAAACTGAGTGAGTTTCACTTGTTTTGTTCTTATTTATCCCTAATGAACATCTTCCGAACTATACCCTAGTAACGTTTATACTTGTGTAAACGTTATGCCGATATACCGTAGTTTGCAGTTGTACTGTGTACAATTGTTGTTGGAATTATATTTGTTCAATTCACATGTTATTATGTCCTACAATGTATTCATTAAAAGCAAAGCTACTTAACAGCAGTTACCGGTAATTTAGTTTATTGTTTACATACGCTATCATTCTCATGACGTCCGATCATGCGGGGAACTTCCTCATCCTTGGTATCGAAAACGCAGAAATTTCACTTCCTTTTATGAGAAAAACGCAGAAATTAAACAAGCAGAGATTTATTTCACAATTTTTGGAACCAAAACGAAGAATATTTGGACCGCAGAAATAACCCGCTATACGGTAATAAAAAAGTTTCAAAATAAGCTATTTATAGTAACAAGAAATGGAAGTAATTAAAAAAATATATTGTAAGTGAACAAAAAAAAGGATTTGCCAAATAAAAACAAGAGCACTGCAATGCAGAGCAATATAGACAAAGCAAAGTCATATATGACCTTTGACCCCTAAGTGTGACCTTGACCTTGAAGCAAGTCATCCAAAACATGCGCTCTGCATGTGGCCTCAGTGTGATGAACATTTGTGCCAAGTTTCTTTAAAATCCTTCAAGCAGTTCAAGAGTTACAGAGCGGAAACAGTAAAGTCATATATTACCTTTGATCCCTAAATGTGACCTTGACCTTGAAGTGAGTCATCCGAAACATGCGCTCTGCACATTGTCTCAGTGTGGTGAACATTTGTGTCAAGTTTCTTTGAAATCCTTCAAGCAGTTCAAGGGTTACAAAGCGGAAACAGTCAAGTCATATATTACCTTTGATCCCTAAGTGTGACCTTGACCTTGAAGTGAGTCATCCGAAACATAGGCTCTGCACATTGTCTCAGTGTGCTGAATATTTGTGCTAAGTTTCTTTGAAATCATTCAAGCAGTTCAAGAGTTACAGAGCGGAAACAGTAAAGTCATATATTACCTTTGACCCCTAAGTGAGACCTTGACCTTGAAGTAAATCATACGAAACATGCGCCCTGCACGTCGTCCTAGTGTGGTGAACATTTGTGCCGAGTTTCTTTGAAATCCTTCAAGCAGTTCAAGAGTTACAGAGCGGACACGAAACAAACAGATATGACCTTTGACCCCTAAGTGTGACCTCGACCTTGAAGCATCCAAAACATGCGCTCTGCACGTCCTCGCGATGTAGTGAACATTTGTGTCAAGTTTCTTTGAAATCCTAGAAGGGGTTCAAGAGTTACAGAGCGGACACGAAATTGCTAACGGACGGACAGACGGACGGACGGACGGACGGACACCAGGACCATAAAATAATACGTCCCTTCGGGCGTTTAATAAAAAGTTTAGATGGTAACTTCAAATACTTGATATTCTAAATGTAACTGTCAATATATTACGGTAAAATAAAAAAGATACTATAATTCGAATTATATTCACCATCACAGAAATACAAAACACTATACTTCTTCGCTATTTGATCCTTAATGCTGGAAACGAAACGCAGGTTTTCTCATTGATATGTCTGACTAGATGGTGGATGGTTCCGTGGTAGGCAGTTTTAAAGCCCACTTGGACTGAACTGCCTTGATACTTGTAATTTAGCGTGTTTAGTAGGACTCTTATCATAGTCTTAATTGTGTTTTTCTTGTTGTTCTCCTTTCTGCAAAGTCTACATTCGCATTTTGTAACTACGGTGTTTTCAGAGGCCTCCATGGCTGAGTGGTTAGCGTTGCTGACTTAAAAACACGTGCCCCTCGCCGATGTGCGTTCGAGCCTAAAACGGTATGAGGAATCCATCCAGCTGACTTACGGCAGGTTGGTAGTTTTACCCAGGTGCCCGTTTGTGATGAAATCCTGGCCGGAAGGGCACCTGGTGTCTTCCTTCACCATGAAAAGCTGGAACGTCACCATATGACCTGTGTCAGCGTGACATCAACCCTCACTACCCCACCCCCTACACACACACAAACTATAGGTTTCAATCTAGTTTTACAAGAGCATTTTATGTTTTACATAGTGTGGCCAAAATAATCAATACATTTCTAAAAGATTCACTTGCGAAAACAGTTTTTATTTACACTGTCCTGTAACTTTGGATTTTGATGGGGATAATGATTGAGGTAATTAATTATAGGTAATTAACCAGTTTAAGCACCCAGGTGATGCTTTTTTTTCTCTGAACGTTCCATGGCGGTGTCCAACTGTGTACCTTAATGCGTTTGTTTCGTCCTTTATTGTCTATTATACGTTAATACGCTGTTATGGGAGTTTGTTCCGGGAACGTGCGTTCTAAGAACGTGGCTTCTCCTATAGGATCCTTGTCCTTGTGTGTTATACTAACTTATTTTCTAGAACAATTTATTGAGGAAACACTAATCATTCTAATGGGTAACATAAAATTGTATGCAACATTAACATTTCAAAAAATAGTACAAAACCTGATCGTGTATAACGATAAAGCCAGAATATTTGTTTCAAACATTCAGACATATGACAATACCAAATTAGTTAAGTCCAGACTGATCTTTTATAGCAAAAGTGCTGGTCCTATATTCCAGAAGCAAATTCGACAGTTCAAGCTTATTTCAAGTGATCAAGCTGAAACAGACTTCACATTCAATTCTAGTACTTTTATTATTTGAAACATAAATCCATTTTTCGCATGTATGGCTCATCGGTTTTAAATCTAATATTTATATTTATAAGCTTATCTTTACTCTTAATAAACGTAACATTTACAAGCCAAAATATTAGCAGATGGGTGCTTTCACGTGAGTTTTACCGATATGCTTTTAGCTTATCGCATTTATGAAACGCCGTTTTTATTTATTTATTTATTTTTTATTTTATTTTTTGCAATATGGCTTGCATAGATAATTTTCAGGCAACACTTTATTGATAAAAGTAAACAAATCAGATTTGGATATTGTTTTAGATAAAGTTTATGAACAGCAAAAACTATTGTTTTTATTTTGAAAATTAATTTGACAATCCGGAAAACAATCGCGAATATTTCAATGCGTAATACCTACCAACAACCGGAACTTGTAAAACATGTAGAACTGACTAATATTTCCTACATTTAAGAGTAATTGGTAGGATAAAAAAAAAACAAGTACGCTATTCATACCAAGTTACTTTTTTAGCCTGAGTGGCCAGGCATAAGTCCATAACAAATTCTAGTCTGCATAACTCTGGTCGCAGGAAATCTTTTGACTTGTTAAAATATTGAATCTAACACAATTATATTTGTTAGAATATTTTAAGTATCCCAGCACGGCAGAATGTGAAGTGGTCAGATAGATTGGTAATGTTGTTTGTTTATCAAAAAGACAATATAAGATAGTAATGAAATGAAAAAAATCAAATAGAATACAATGTAAAAATGTAACAAAATTGAATAAATAATATAAAACACAATAGGAAATAGTTATTAAAATTACATACAAATCATAGGGAATATATGTAAAAATTAACATAATGACAACCAGTCTCGTTATATTGTCTATGTCCTTGTACTTTAAACTTTTGGTGCACAACACAGTAATAAACTTTTTCAGATATGCTTAATGTTTCCAAAGAAAATTACTGTTTTCGTATCACAAAGCTTGTGGGCGCTTGTTTCGTGTTCAGTTATTTTCATTCCTAATCTAAAGACTGGTTAAGCTAAAAAAGCTAGTGTCACGACATACTAACGCTATTATAAGGACTGATAAATTGTAAACAGATAATGTTGCCAGGAACTACATTTTGTTACAGACAAAATATATAATATATATTTTGTCTGTAACAAAATGTAGTTCCTGGCAACATTATATATTTTCCACGTATGGAGAGACATAATATATAAACTAGACTTAACATAGTTCTTAATTTCACCATTCGGCAGTGATCCAAGAACTTAAAGTTTTCGGATAAGCAAATTACATTATACAGCCATAACTTACTTACATAAACTAACAATTACATTAAACAAACTATCCTAATAGTATACTATCCGCATCTAAAGGGATAAATAAATAAGAATGAATCAAGCGTTCATATCCGCTATTCCGGTATGTTTGAAGTAAACTAAGTCCCGTTAGGAAGTAAGATATCATTTTAAGTGTTCAAAAGACGTTATTTTAATCATTTAGCTTTATGACACTGCTTATCAATAAACACTTTTAAACGAAATGATATGATCACAGCCGGATCCATTCTTGGTAAATAAGTCTTCATCTGAAATCCGTTTTCGAAAGAAAGTACAATTTAGAAAAAAATAATTATCATATTAAATATATAAACTGGTGATCTATTACATGCAAGCTAGCGTACGTTTAAGTTCTAATTAGAGTGAAAGCATCTATTTACAAATATATCTTATATGTTAATAAACGATATTCTAAATACAGTAGAGTTTCACGAAATGGTTAGGATATCCGTATGTCAAACTTCACATTTGAATTTACTTTACGAAATCTAAAACAGCTTCGCAATCAACGTGTACATTTGATAGAACAGAAACTGAAAAGACGAAAATTGATATAAGGTGACGACAAAAAGGTATTTCTTTTCTTACATTTCATTTTGTGCTAAGGAATGTCCGAGCAATTACGAATTCTTGTTTATAATATTTGCGTTCTTGGGTCGTTTAAAGTTGCTACACGCCGAAGAATGACTAAACGTCATACAGCGAATACACATTCGAACATCCTTATGAGTATTTCAGTATGATTTGAAAGAAAAATGAAAAAAAAATGCAAACAAAATCAATTAAGCATTGCCATGTGACATAATGAACATGCAGGTTTGCAAATTCTTTATTTTTTCTTCATTGTTGCCTATATATATATGAGTAGAATTCATTTACGCCAATATATGAATGATATAAGAATATTAAAACATTTTTACTGCACATGGAAATGAACAACTTGGATAATGTCTTTGATAATTGCTTTTGTCTTCCAGCTTCATCAAGTTCAATGATGTCGAAACTTAGGACAAAACAAAAATTAAGTTTTGCCTTATGTTTGTTAGCCGTTGTAATGGGAGCCATAGCTTTGTTTACTAACAACTGGTTTGAAGGGTCGTTTTGGAATGTTGGCTTTATCAAAGGATGTGCGTTTAATGTTTGTGTCGACGTTCGAAGTAAGCTTCATATAATCCGCACCATGAGAAAACCAAAATAGTACATGTGCGACCAGCATGGTTCGAGACCATCCTCTGCATCCGCGCAGTCTGGCCAGGATCCATTCTGTCCGCTAACGGTTTAGTAATTGCAATAGGTTTTAAAAGCGAACCGCATGGATCCTCACCAGTCTGCGCGGATACGCAGACTGGTCTGGATCCATGCTGGCCGCAAATGTTGGTTTTCTCATGGTGCGACCCAATATTATAATATTCAACGTTAACGTTTGTTATGTGTTTTGTCAGTTACAAAGTATGTGTCATACTTTCATTACATTTTCTTCAACATATCAATGTAATAATAAATGTTTATAAAATTACTTCAATCATAACAAATTTCGAAGTTCTATAAACATTATAAAAATTATATATATCATAAATTTATTTGGATGGAGCATTATGATATTTCATAATTGAAAAATCACTTTGATGAAAGCAAGGTCAAAGTTTTCATTTCCAAGCAGACTTGATTGAAATGCATTGTTCAAAGGCACCTAATCACAGGTGAAAATTGCACTTCTTCAGTATTATCCTTCAGACTTCTTACATGGAACACACATATTTCAGCTGGATTACAATTGATTGACAACATATTTGACACCGACCTTGAACTCTACTATATACTGGGTGTCATAGGCGGAATATACATGCCACTAGTGCAGATGTTTTGTGCAGTCGTACTGAAAGGAATAAGCTTGTTATCCGGTCCTTCTGATATCCGTGATGCTTTTTCCACAGTCGTTGTTTGGATTGCAAGTAACTGCTCTTTGATTTTATTTTGTTAAAGCATGTGTATAATAAACATTTCATTGTATGTTAAACTACAAGTTTCCATGATTGATTGGCGGTACAATGTAGGTATAATGCACATTGTTTCGTGTAACAACATCTGCAGAATCTCGAGGGATTGGTTGGTGCACGAGCTCTTAGGGTGAATGTACTAACATAGCTTGATGGATACTGCAGAAATTGTTTGTGTTATCGTTCTTCTTGCATTAAATACTATAAAAGGGCGGGAATGTCGAAAAATAAGACTATTCTTTCGATGTCATGTATTTTATTTATGCATATCCGGGGCCTACAGTCTACAGTACTGTTGCTATGCAGATTTTGTACATGTTCCGTGGTCATTCGTGGAGCATATATTGACAACGTGTTTTTTAATTATATTTATGTACAGTAGCCATGATACCCTGTTTGTTCTATAAAAACGTAATGCATTGGAAACTTTGACTTTACCCTCGCACATAACATACATGTGTCATGAAAAATATCTCCTGTTTATTAAATTTTCAATTACAATTAAATGGTTGTTCAAAATCAAAATTTGCAATTAATACTCTTTCAGTGCCATGCTTATGTTTGGCATTACACATTGTTTGGCTGCATAGATGTGTAGAGTAGACAGAAACATATTTATAAAGATTAAGTGTAAGATTTAAATTTAGCATGTTAACTTCCACGATTCAAGTAAAGTTAAAACAAAATTTCATTTTTTTTTTCTAAATGTCATATTCAGCATAGCTGAAAATCTAGTTCAGAAGGTGTCCAGTATAAATTAAATAATTAGTTTGCTCATATTATTTATCAGTCGGGAGAGTGAGGAGTCTACTGTCTGTATTTGCATTTATAGTTTGAATTTAGAAACACAAATGTAATTTGGTTGACAAATGTAAAACTACTTTCTAAACTATTCTAATTTATTGCATGGTTTATCATTTAAAAGACAACTCAAGTGCATTAGGCAGAAAAAAGATAATAAATGTCTTTTATCTTCAAGGATTTATCCGCGACTTTTGAATCTCACGCGCGTAATAACTCGAGGATTATCAGTTAAAGGCGCGTATCAATGTCCATGCCATGTCCATCAGCTAAATCACAAGTTGATTTGTTTCTGTTTTGTTGCTGGTTTGCAACGAACGAATAAACAATTCTGAAACGAATGGAATAAATATTGCAAATTTGGGGAATATTTAAAAAAAGGGTTAAAATTGTGAAATCAGCAAATATATAATGGTAAGTACTGAATCAATAACAGTTTTGGATGTCTTTTTATGGTGCATTTAAATCTTCTAAATCTTCAATACTTCTAGGAGACATTATTCACACAGTTCAGATACTTTTAAAAGATAATGTTATCAATGTTGTAGTCAGAAATAAAATAAAGAATAAAAAAGAATGTTTACAGAAAAGGTAAATCAAGCATAATATCTTAGAGGCATTGATATAATGACATTTTATGATTAATCGTGGGAGATGAATACCAACTAGTGTAAATTAAATTATGCTTATACTGCTTACATAAGTTATTTTACGTCTATCATGTCTATATGTGAGTAATCTTGTCCGGATCGTACATATCTATATATTCATGTTTTTCTTTTCCTTTTGCACTAGAAACTGATATTTTCAGTTAATACTTCGCAAAGTTAGGCCACTCATTATGTCTCCCACCACACAGTGGTGTGGGAGACATATTGATTTATTCCTGTCTGTGTGTCTGTCTGTCACAAAGTTTGTCTGCACTCTAAGTCGAACAGTTCTCATCCGATCTCTCTCAAACTTGAATAAAATGTGTTTGCAAATAAGTCCTCGGCCAAGTTCGATAACTAGCCAAATCGGCCCAGGCACTTTGAAATTATGGCCATAGAAACTTGTTTTTTTTTTTTTTTGTTTTTTTTTTTGTAATCAAAGCACACAAAGTCTGATAAGGCAGTTGAGGTCTTGGTGCATGGTTGACTCATATACTACTATTCAGATGATTAGGCAGTTGCGGGAGACATGCGCTTTTCTCAAATGCAGATCTAGTTTGCTAGTACTTTAAATCTCGATTTCAAAGCCAAGTGGATTTTAAACCTTTTGTTGATTGTCAGAGCTAGTAAATATATATTTCTGTGTTATGTTTAATATACATGTTCGACCATTTATACACAGGCTTTCGTATATTATACAGCTTACCACGGGATAGGACTTGTGGTGCTATTCATAGTCATAGCTGCAGTGAAGAACAGTCTTCTTGCGAATTTCACACCGCCAAACTTGGGACACGGCTTAAAATTTGGTAAAATAAATAAGATGTTCAGTATGGCTTACCAAATAAGCATCGGGTGGTCTGCTTACGTAGGCCTGTCAGCGAATATAATCGGACTTGCGTCGGCCGTAACCAGCTGCCCAGCTTGTGAAAAAGATCGCAAAGAACACGTTGGGGAGATCAACATGGGACTGCAACTGCAGGAGTATGTGTAACTCTCTTAAATGTGACGCTAACAATCGAAATTAATAAACAAGCTTTATCACTAACTGTATAACACTGACACGGATTATTATATACTGGTATTTCATAAAAAAATGAAATAAGTAACTATCGGCCCTGAAGCTTCAATCATCTGTTTCGTTCCTGTAACTGTCGGCTGTATCATTGAAGATATAAGTGAATTAACTATATAGGAAGTTTGTTTCGTTTTAGAAAATTGACAATTGCAGGAGCTAAATCTATGAAAAATGCAAAGTTAAATCTTTGTTACTTTGAATGTTTGATAAGTGATATAATGAGTTATTTTGTCGTTTTTAGAACCAAGTATTTAGTGTTACAAGATTCCACTGGATGTAGTAAATGATTTTGTCATATGTTAGATATATTCTAGTCAGAAAGTAATCACGTTATCCCATTGAAGATGATGTAAAATCAAGTATAGTCATATTTTATGAATACTAGCAACTCGTCTTCAGTCTCATTACGAGCGATGTATCTTCCATTAATCAATATCATGTTATCAATGCACCGCAAGTTATATGGCGTTCAAAATGAACCCTGACAATTATAAAGTAAGTCGAAGATCTTTCTAGTTTATATTTCCTAGAAAAAAGATCGGAATGGTATGATTTAGGACTTTTTGGTGATATTTTGCTTTCCTAGCAAAAACATGGCTTCACTGGGCGGGTATAACAGTTCTGTAACTCTGGAGCAAAGTAGGTTTGGAGTTGAGACCGTTGAGCACCATTTTCATTGGTTATACCTCTGCTGTATGATTAGTGTCTGCGTCGGGATAAACACTGTTGATGAAGAAAGGTTATACAGGTTATGCAAGCGCGTAGTAGTTGGGGCTAGGAGGCAAGTGTTGGTAGAGGTCGTAAACTGAACAAAGTTATATGATTCAAAAACTGGTAATCAATTTTATGAAAGTTTGATGTTTTACATTAATACAAATATGCAAATAGTCAAATATATGATGTTATCAATTGAGAAGCTAAATTAAACGTTAACATATACTAGTACTACGAGAGAAGATGTACGGATTAGACAACCATCAAACGTATTATGAAATAAGACAATGTTGCCTTGTATTATACGCACACGTCTTTGACAGCATGTAAAAACATATTGATACATTATAGACCAACTGAATATAGTAAACTAACCCACCATTCTTGTGTGATAATCATGTCAACAATATCTAAGCCAAAAAATACTATGCAGCAGTCAGTTTTGTGAGTCTTTTATATTAACAATGTACGTCTAACAATAGTTTTACAGTTTGACGCTGCGCTTTCTTCTTTAATTATGTCAAATGGTACACAGATTGATGACTGAATGATAGTACTTCTAAAAGCCCACTGGGAATGAGTAGTCTTGGTATTTGTCTTCTGGTCTGTTTTGTTGGTTCCTAAATAGTATATCTCTTGATGATATACTCTCTGTAAAGTAACTATGTACATGCGTTTGTGGTTCTTTAGGTTTTCTGTTATATATTTTACACGAGCATTTGTTTTTTGCATATCATGTCCAGTGTCAAATTCACGTGTATAAAGAATTCATCTGGTGGGGGATACCTTTTATGTACACAATCCTGTAACTATTTTGAAAATGATTGGGATTGATAAAGCGCATTTGTACGCAGTTAACAGGTTTAAGCGATGGGAAAGTGGTGTTTTGCCAATGACCGTTCCAAGACAATGTCCTACTGCGCTATACATGTGATAACTTTGTCCGTGTTTCCTGTCTGTTTTACTTTGTCTATGTATTTTATGCAGATGTCTTTCGTCAACAAATAAATACTTACCCTACTGTACGGGTTTGTATAGCCTGTTTCTTGGTTTTGATGGGTAAATACAAAAGACAAATATTCGACAGGAACAGCCATGTCCAAAAATTAGAACCCCTTAAAAACGAAACACTGGAGTTGTTTTTCTCCTTTTTTGCACTAAAAATTAGACCATTTTCAGTCATTTCTTCGCAAAGCTAGGTCACTAATTAAATAATTATATATTGTAATTACGATTTCAAAGTCTAGTGGATATTAAAATATGTTGCTTGTTAGATCTAGTGAAAATAACTCTGTGCCCATTATGTTATATGTATATTTTCGAGACTATATACATATGCTTTTGTTTATTATACAGCTTACCACGGGGTAGGACTTGTGGTGCTATTCATAGTCATAGCTGCAGTGAAGAACAGTCTTCTAACGGATTTTACACCTCCCAACTTAGAAGGACAAGGCTTTAAATTTGGTAAAATTAATAAGCTTTTACGTACAGCTTTAAAAATAAGCGTAGGGTGGTCCGCTTATGTAGGCCTGTCAGCGAATATAACTGAACTTGCGTCGGCCGTAACGAGCTGCCCAGCTTGTAAAAAAGATCATCAAGAACAAATACATATACAAATACATGGCATTTATATAGCGCAAAAAATATAAAATATTCTATTGCGCTTTACAATTACATAACACACATTTAACATATATACATACAAAATATGAACAGGATTCTAGAACTTAGATTTAAAGATTTGGACATATATAAATACTATTTTACACCACTTCTGAATAGTTTGTATTTAACAAGACTACACTCATTGTTCATAAAACTGCCTTAATAAATGTGTTTTCAGTTTTGATCTAAAGCTGGCTTCAGACTGAATGTTTTTCAGATAGCCAGGCAGATCGTTCCACCATTTGGGACCAACGACTGCCATAGATCTGTCTGCTAGTTTTGTTCTCCGTCTAGGGATGTTAAAGTTAGTGTCACTTTGTGAGCGAAGTCTGTATCGTTGTCGAGTAGGTACAAACATTTCCCTCAGATATACTGGAGCTGTACCATTGATGACACGGAAGACTATTACTAAAACTTTGAACATGACTCTAGCCTTAACTGGAAGCCAGTGTAATTCTTTCAGAAGTTCGGTACTTGGTTTTTCATAGGAAACATTCTTGACTACTCTAGCGGCATGATTTTGGACTCGCTGTAGTTTATTGATTTGGTAGGCTGGAATTTCTGTAAATAAACTGTTGCAGAAGTCAATGTGAGAATGAACCAATCCATGCACTAATGATTCAGTTGACTTCTGTGTGAGATGTTTCCGTATAGCCCTAAGGTTTCGTAACTGTACATGAGCTATCTGACACTTTTTCTGAATGTGATGGTCAAAGTTGAGTGTATTGGTCATAGTTACACCTAGGTCTCTGACGTGATCGACGCATTTTACGTCACACCCACCAACGTTTATACTTGTGATGTCCAATTTCGCTAATTGTTGTCTTGTTCCATACATAATAATTTCAGTTTTAGACTGATTCATTTTCAGTTTGAAGGTTGTCATCCATTTTATGATTTCATTTAGACAACTGTCGAGTTGTTGAAGAACAGTTGTCTCATTTTGAGAATTTCCCGCTTGAATTTTTAACGCAATCTTGTGGTCGTCCGTGTATCCATAGAGATCAGCTGGATATTTCTGCACCACTCGGTTAAGAGCCGATATATACAGGGTAAAGATCACAGGTCCGGCACAAGAACCCTGCGGGACACCAAACCTTAGTGGCTCCGTGTCAGATGCTGACTGTTCAACTAAAACTTTCATTGTTCTGTTCTGGAGATAAGATTCTATCCATTTCAAGGGAGTGCTATGTATACCAAAGTCATCTTGAAGGATTTGAATCAGTTTTGGGATATCGATGGTATCGAACGCTGCACTCAAGTCGATCATGACCACGACTGTTATTTGATTTTCATCTATGGTTTCCAAAAGATCATTATACATTTTGACCATTGCTGTTTCAACCCCATGATACGTTCTATAGGCACTTTGGTAAGCTGGGAGGAGACTGTTAGCTTCAATATGCTTGTTGATTTGATTTAGTGCAGCTTTTTCAAGAATTTTGGAGAGGAATGTTAAATTTGACACTGGGCGATAGTTTTGCAGTTCAAGTGGGAGACCTTTCTTCTTCAACAAAGGTTTTATCACAGCACTTTTCCATTCATCAGGGAACACACCAGATAGCAGTGATCGATTTACAATTTCTGTCACAACGGGAACAAGTTGTGAAAAATGCTCCTTTAATTTCTTAGTTGGTATCACATAAAGCTCACAAGTTGTAGATTTTGATGCATATACAAGTTTCAAAATATCGTTTTCGGAAAGTGGTTTGAACGCATTAAATGTATTCATAGTCACAGGTGGATTTGAGTAGGAAGAATTACCATTGGGTGTTTCAGTTGATATGTTGTCAAGATCATTTCTCAACTTGATTATTTTATCAGCAAAGTATCGTAGAAAGTCATTTGCCAAAGATACTGCACTTGTGTGTAATGGAAGCGGATTGTCTTTCGACCTTCCCAGTAAATCGGATGTTACCACATACAGCTTTTTGATGTTTCCTTCTGCTTCTCCAATCTTGTTCTGGTAATACTCATCCTTGGCCCTAGAAAGCTCAGCGCTATATACATTTCTTACACCACAATACACTTTCTTTGAAAGGTCAGATTTGTCATTCATAAAGATTTTTTCTATTGATCGTTTGTATTGTTTCAGCTGTTTTAGGTATCCAGAGTACCAAGGAACTGTCGGTCTACAGAGAATAGTTCTTTCCTTTAGAGGGGCATGTTTCTGAACAATGTCGGACGTGATTCTAGTGAACTCAGACACAAGATCATTGACATTGGAAGTGTTCACTACAATTTCATTTAATTGACCGAATTCTGATTGTAATATGTCACTTGATACAGATTTCCAATTGCGAGATTTGATTTCTTTCCTGATCAAGGGAGGGCGACACTGTTCAATGTTACAACTTACAAAGCAGTGGTCAGAGATGTAATAGTCTGGCAAAGGTTCTGAGACATTCACACGTTTGTCTTCTAGCTTTGTGATCATCAGGTCAAGAATATGACCACCAGAATGAGTAGGAGCATTGACATGTTGAACCAGTCCAAAAGATCTCAAACACTGCTGAAATTGTTTTGTGTAGCAGTCTGACTTATTATCCATGTGGATGTTAAAGTCACCTAACAGCACCAGAGACTCGGATCTTGACGTTATTTGTTCGAGAAACTCAGTGAATTCTGTCATAAACATAGCCTGAGTTACTGGGTGTCTCTCCGAATTTGGCGGTCTACATATACCAAAGATGTAGAGGATGAATGATTGACTACGTACTTTCCATTCAGCACATTCAAAAGACTGAAAGGTTTCTGCTGGGCATCTTGACACTTTGAGATTGTTTCTGTATAACAGGGCAAGTCCTCCACCTTTACGGTCGGGTCTCGGGACATCATCAAAGCAGTAACCATCTTGAGACAATTCCCCCCTGACTACGTCATCACCATCCGGCTGTAGCCAAGTTTCTGTGATCACACAGAGGTCTATACACTCCTCTAATATGTGCTGGAGAAGGTCAGCAGACTTTCCTCGCACAGACCGTATGTTCACAGTTGAAAGTTTCAGTTGTTTCATTCTTTGGGCATTCAATAAAAATGAATGATCTAGTTTAATCTGGATCAAATTTGAACGTTCCTGTTGTTTCTTTCTGTGTGCATTTGATATAAATGTATGATTTAGTTTAATTTGGGTCGAATTTGTCAAGTGAATATCAGCTTTAGATTTTATCCTCGGGCGACCAGCTCGTTTACCTCTGTATTTCAAAAGATTATACTTTTTCAACAAAGCTAATGTTTCTTTATTCGGTATTGTATACCTCCTAGGCACATCTCTATAATCCAGTAATTGGTCTCTACTGTATTGTCTACCTGTACACGGATTAGCCATAATTTCGAAAGAGATGTTGTTCACCAAAACTGACTGAAATTATTGAAACGTTACCCCAATATTTGTCAAATTACAATTGTTTTACATCAAAGTTATTCGTAAATCCAATGCTAATTCCACAAAATAAATTCTGCAGAATGTTGGTTACCAGTTTATTAAAAACTGAGTCAAAAATTCAATCTCTAGAATCACTGGTTTTTGCAAAATAATCCAATTTTGCAGAGCAGAAAAATTGCAGCTTACACCTGGCGCAAGACTACAAACTTCTATGATGATGACAACATGGTACTGCAGGAGTATGTGTAACTCTCTTAAATGTAACGCAAATAATCGAAATTAATAAACAAGCTGTATCAATAACTGTATAACACTAACACGGATTATGATAATGATATATATAGGTATTTCATCGAAAACAAGAATGAAATAAGTAACTATCGGCTCTTTGATTTTGAAGATATTTATTAAGTTGCAATCACCTGTTGCGTTCAAGTAACTGTCAATTATATAAGTGAAGTAACTATAGGCAGTTTGTTTCTTTTTAGAAAATTGAAAATTGCATGAACTAACTAAATCTATTGAGATTGCAAACTTTGTTAGTTTCATGGGTTGATAAGTGTGTAATGAGCAGTTTGTCGTTTTTTAACCCAATATTTAGTGTTACAAGGGTAAATGATTTTGACATGTAAGATATATTCTTCATAGGAATCACGTTTCCTCGTTGAGGATGATGTAATTTCAAGTATAGTTATATTTTGATAAATACTAGCAACTCGTCTTCAGTCTCATTACGAGCGATGTTTATTTTCAATTAATCAATATCATGTTGTCAATCCACCGCATGGTATATGGCGTTCAAAATGAAGCCTGACAATTATAAAGTAATCCGAAGATCTTTCTAGTTTAAATTTCCTAGAAAAGAATCGGAATACTATAATTTAGGACTTTTTAGTAATATTTTGTTTTCCTAGCAAAATAAAGGCTTCACTAGGGGGATATAACAGTTCTGTAACTCTTGAGCATAGTAGGTTTGGAGTGGAGACTTGTGAGCAGCATTTTCCTTGGTTATACCTCTTATACAATGATAATGAAGAAAGTTTATACATGGGCGTAGTAGTTAAGGCTAGGTGGCAAGTGTTTCACACCCTTCTGTTGGTAGAGATCGTAAATTGAGCAGCTAAATAAAACATAACATATGCTGCGAGAAAAGATGTACTAAGTAGACAACCATCAAATGTATTAGACCTTTTCGGCGTAAATGTATATATATGCGACTGCGAACACGTATTATGTACTTCGGAAGAAGTAAGGGGGCTTCTGAAACATATTTTAAATAATATATTACTATGCCAAGTCTCATAGTCGTGGCTCATCCGAGTTTGATTTGTTTTTGTTTTTGTTGGTATTAAAGTATTACCGACACAACCATAACTTAATGGTAGAGAAATGCCTCTCTGTGCATCATTTCATTAAGGGCATGTACCTGGGTAGAACCACCGACCTTCTCTTATATATAAGCACGTACACACTTGAGTCTGTAAGATTGGAACATGAATCATTATTTACTAGTTTACTGTCAAAGCAGAATCTAGTTGACATTTGTGGTGCATACAACACAGAAATTGTGAACTACGTACACGGTCAGATATAAATTCACTGGTGTTGAGGTACTGCCTAGTCTGACTGAAACATTCTCTTACGGTAAAAATATAAACAAATAAATCGGACTAATAAAATAATAGTTAATTTCTTGAATCTTCTACGCAGTTATTTCGCTTACTTATAAAGGGAGATTTCTGAGGTTGAAGGGGAAGCAACTCCTGCGTACAGTTTGACTTTTCTTAAAAAGAGTGCCCCAGTCAGAATAAATAAACTCATATTTTAAAAGTTATTACTTCGCACTGGTAACAGTAAGCGTTTGGTATATTTGGTACACAACTATGATTACCTCCCACCCTTTTACATAGACATCTATTACAGTTGTATTTTTATTTGAAAAATGCACAAAATTCAACTTGTATATTAATACCAATTTAGATCTAGGCTTGATTCCAGACTTCTATTACCGTAACGGTACCTTCTTGGCTTTGTTTGGTTTTGTGTGTAAATTGGCTTAATTGCAAAATAACATCGAGCTAGCTTACGGAAGGTCGGTAGTTCTTCCTAGGTTCTCGGTCGTGATAAACCAAGGAGGGGCACATATATTCTGTCTATTGTTTTGAGAAAACCCCTCGAAATTGATCGACGTACATATACATTTACATGGTCGTGTACATTTCAGTTTACGCCGAAAGGGTCTATTATCAAATAAGATAATAGTGCTGATATTATAGGCACACGTCTTTGGCAGCATGTATAAACATATACTGATGCCTTAAACCAACTTAACATAGTAAACAAACCAATCTCCATTTTTGTGATAATCATGTCCGCAATATCTGAGCCAATAAAATATCATGCAGCAGTCAGTTTTGTGAGTCTTTTATATACGTTTAACCATAGATTTATAGTTGGACGCTGCGCTTTCTTCTTTAACTATGTCAAATGGTTCACAGGTGGATGACTCCATGATAGGTACTTCTAAAAGCCCACTGTGAATTAGCTGTCTTGGTATTTGTCTTCTGGCCTGTTTTGATGGTTCCTGAATGGTGTGTCTCTAAGTACATGCGTTTATAGTTCTTTAGGTTCTCTGTTATATATTTTATACGAGCATTTGTTCACATCATGATATCATGACTAGTGTCAAATTCACGTATGTAAGGGATTCATCTGGTGGGCGATACCTTTTATGTACACTATCCTGTAACTATTTTGGAAAGTGGTTGGGATTAATAAAGCGCATTTGTACGCAGTTAACAGGTTTATTCGAAGTGGAAGTGGTATTTTGCTATCTATGTCCTTGTTTCTTGTCTGTTTTACTTTGTCAATGCATTGTATGTAGATGTCTTTCGTCAAGAAATCAATACTTACCCTACTGTAGGGTTTTATCGTGGAGGCTGCAGTCTGGTCCCTGGTTTAGATGGGTAAATACAACAGAAAAATATCCAAGAGGCCAACCACGCGCAATTAAAAGAATCCCTTAAAAACGAAACACTAGAACAGTATATGTATGGGTATGTTATATGAATACCCTTTAAAGCAGCAAGACATAATACCAAAAAGGGGTCAAAGAAACAGAACAGCTCAGTTCAGCTCAGTCATTATGGACTTTCAGAACCACACAATAGCCACTGAACTGAGTGAGTTTTTGTCCGTCTGATTATCTATTATAATCCTAATTATTGCCCTGCCTACTTTCACTTTGTGTGGCAATTCTGAAGTAAAGGCTGCATTCGGTTTCGTATGTAAAAATCTTAATTATTCCCATTTAATTCTATGCTTAAAATATTTCGATGACTCATTAACTTTGAAGGCAATGTATAAATTGTTTGCATATTTTGGAAAATGAAACTACCAAGAAAACATATTAAGCTTGAAATAAACTAGAGGGGATGTTACGTTACTTTAATACAAAATGTAACATCTGCATCATTTTCATAAATAGCATGAAGATATCCCCTTAACTTCAGTTTCCGACAACGTGGCTTTAGTGGACGGTAGCATGCATTTCCACTACCGTCCATGAACAGGCTCAATCAAACCGAGCCTGCAACATTTTCGTTTTTGTCGTGTTGAGCGACCTGTGAAGTTTCCATTTTTTTCTATTTTACACATGTACCTAGCTGCTTTCCGCAACTAACTGTTATGTTGTGGTGAAATAGTAACTTTAGTCTTTGAGACATTCTTGTAAAACCTAATCATTTTGGTCTGGGGCCTTACCCACTCTTTATCAGGAAAATTGGTGTAACTTCCTATCAACGTGTCATTCACATTAACCCTTAATCATGCTAAACTGAAACTGTAATTTTCTTTTGAAACATTGTGAAATATACTCTACATAATCTAGTCGTTCAAAAATGTTGACAGGGTTACCAACAATTTGTCGTGTAATTAACAATCGGATATAGAAGATTATAGATAGAGGAAACTCGCACTCGATCCCTCTCGATCCATAGTTACCCAGGTAGGAAAAATGTTCTTTATTCATTCATGTCAAAATGAATCTAATTTCAATTGTTAGTTTTCACGTTTTTTTTACAAATTTTCATTTACATCACAACATACAACATATATGAGATGTATTTAATTATATTTCATAACAGGAATTATCAATTACGAGTATTGTTAACGGTATAGTGATGTATCATTAAGAGAGAGAAAACATATCATCAAAACTTCTGTTGCAAACATGTCTTCTTTAGCTAAGCAAATTGATGTAACAGTTACTGATAAGTTCATATTTGTGGTGACCTAAACACTATAAACCAGGCCTGCAGTCACCCTGACTATCTGTTGTATAGAGGTTCCGATTTCATACTTGAACGGGTTCGCATATGTGTAGGCTTTCATTACTATTACGCGTCAGCGGTAGAACAATTCAAAATATACACGTTTAATCATTTTTGGCGAACTTGATTAAATCAATCGAATTTATTCAAGAAGGTGCGTTATTATCACCATCAGCAATATTACGTTCAGATGTTCTACCCCGTACGTGTACATGTGCAAACATGAAATAGCAATCTTTGTTTTTTCAGACCTCACTTAATGTTTGGACTTTTCCTAAAATTGAACCTAATTAAAACAAATTTTTGCAGTTATATCGTAAGTTCAAATTTTATTATAAGCAGGCTTGAAGCTCGAAAAACGGGCCGCAGGTCAGCTCTTACACAAATTGAAAAACAAATAAAATTGTTATCCTTTTTATGACGGGTAGTAATACAATACAATTCCCGGTGGGAATTCGCTTAAAATGAGTTTCGCGACGTCCGCTTAAAAAGACGAAATTGAGGTATGTAAAGTTATAACTTTGCTCAGTATGAGAGAATGATAAATTTTCTCGAAAAGGCGAAATGCTATTCGACACAAGTATGATAATACATCATATATGTAAAATATCTGGTTTGTAATTTCTGATTCGGCTTTATCATCACAAAAACATCTGGCGACACGAAGCGTGAAGAAAGTATGACATCAACAAAAATGGCAGTTTCTGACCTCATATGCACAATCTGATGACATCTGACGCTTCTAATGATAAACTTACTGTAATAAAGTAGCGAAAATCACATTTATTTGCTTCAAAATCGGCTTACGGGGACATAATTGACAAATAAAAACATCGGGAATTGGGTTGCGCCACAGGGATGGAGTTGCTCGTATAAACACCATGTCAAACGTTTCTGTTACGTATTTGACTGCATAACAAGTTTCCGCGCACACATTGTTCAATGGAAATAATTGTCTGAATTATTTCAAGAAAAATGGGACTTTGATTTGGATTCCATCGCAAAGAAGAAAACACATGCATTGTATCATTGTGCGTACCAATGGTACAATGGACCTTAGAAATGTTGGTGTAATTAAAATGGAAATATAATCCTGAGGAAAACATGCATGAGTACTATATTTTTACAGCTCTGTGTTACTATCTATATTATTTGCATAAATATATAGCAATTAGTGAACAAATGGGTTACGTTCGCAATTCTGAACTAACATTGACCAAATTCCATTGACTGCATTTACACAAATCTAATTTTCCCTGGTAAAGGAATACTGCTAGTTATTTTTCTTTTTTTTTCTGGACACTCTTCTGTCGGAGTATTTTTGTTGCAAGAACTAATTGAGATGTCTTCCTGCTGAAATGTTGTTACATAGGTCGCACGTATACAAAACATCAATAATCAGGGAGAGAACAGATCTACGTATCGCAGGGTTATAAGTTCGATCTTCGGGTGAGGCTTATTGTCTCTGCTTTAAAAGACATTTACTCCGAAATCATTTGTCCTCTAACTATGATTCATGTGAAGAAGTTGACACATACAGAAAACAGGTTACTACGGATACCGAATCTCTGGCTTGGTTAATCGCAAGTCCAAACTAAACTGAAACACAGCTTTAACCGGCGACCAATGCTACATTTTTTGCACCTCAATTTGAACAGCATACGCTTAGTGTCTGCGTTGATTGTATATTTTTGCAAACATTCCATTGGATTATCTTTACGTTGACCGTAAACTGCTATTAACACTGGCTATAAAGGATTTTTTTGCTAAAAACTAAGTAAATAAAACTTATATAAGAAGGAAAAAGGACATTGTAAAATCAATCGGGATGTAAAAAAGGATTATTATATGTACAATATAAAACCATTCAATCCTTTTTTCAAAAGTTCTCTAGAATATTTATCCCTATCTTTGCATTCAACTGTAACAGTTATATTCGTATACACTATCCTGTCCCAACTTTTGTCATACGGAATAAATGTAAGTAATTTTATTTATTTTATTCGGTCTTACATTAGGAAAGTCTCGCGTAGTCCTGTAGTCACATGTTTTCATCCTCACCTGAATTTGATGATCTTTTTTCACAAAATGGGCAGATTGTTAGTGCCGACGCATTTCAAATTATATTCGCAGACAGGCCTACTTAAGCGAACCATCCAAGATATTTTCACTAGATCTGACAAGCAACAGATTTTAAAATCCACTATGCTTTAGAATTGAAATTGAAATAACTAGTTTATAATTTCTAAATAACAGAATATTCAAAGTATCTAATTCTATATAATGACCCTTTATTTTACAAAATTCTGAATTTTGCTATACGAATAACTCATGTAACAGTTTTCATCGGACCTACTCCGAACAACAGAATGCTTTGCAATTAAGAGAACCTAAGGATAATAAATTCAATGCTTGCTTTTATCGACAGCAAATGTAAGTCATACAATGTTTGTTTGGAACTGTCAAATTTCATCCTGTTAAGGACAAGTTTTGCACACACGTTTTGAATACGTTGCATCTTACGCACCTCAAGTTTAGCGACACAATACAGTATGACATCGCAGTAATTAAGATGTGAAATAACAAGAGACAAAGGCTGCTTTATTTAAATATTTTTGACTGTTTTTTAATTCATAGGTTAATTATGCGTGGCTGTACGATATTTCCAATTTACATGATTTTTGAAGTTCAAGGTTTCGTCATGAAATGTACCAAGATATCTAATTGTGCATTCACGTGACACTTTATGAATGTTAAAATGAATAATGGAAATCCAATTCAGTCTCTCCTTTTATGTACATTGTGTATATTTAAGATTCAATATTCAACATTTGTAAATCCAAAATTATTTCCAATACTGATATAATTTATGCACAATGAAAGATCAAAGCAAATTTGAAAAATCCACTTTAAACAGCAGTTGAGAACAAATATCATATCATATCAAAACTGTTTTGTTTATTCTTCGATTCAATTGGTGAAGTTAAATTCTTTTCTACAATCAACTAGTGAAAATAAAGCAAATTAAAAGCGTCAGAAAAAAAAGATCACTTGAAATGCCCAGCCTACATCACAATGGTACTGACTTTAAAGTTTAGTCCTTTAAAATTTATCACCTCTAATAAAACTTATTTACATTCGGTACAGAATACACAAACGGTTTAATTAAAATATGCCAGAAAATTCCAACAAGAAGTTGCTTCAATATAATTTATATTAAGAATATAACTGATTCTGAAAAATAGCAAATACCCATATTTTATCTATATAACAATATTATCAAAGTTCACTGAGTGCACGAAACAAACTCTTTCTTCTTATGCTCAGTCCTAGTCAAGCAAATGGTGTCGCACTATGTGTACATCATATTAATGACCGTTCATTGACAGAGATCTATCAAAAGAGTGCATTTACTGTTGAGGATTTATAAATATAATTGAACAGAAATTGCAAATTTTTGGCTGGTATACTTTTGACTTCAATCATTAAAAAGTACACAATGTGACAATTCCAGCATTCCTTTAAATGCCAAGGAATGGACTTATTTTAAAATTCAGGCACATAAAATACATGTGCCCTTGACGTTTTTATTTCAGACAATCGCCAGGCAGAAGGCAGAATATACGCCTCATGGAGTGTTCGGTTCTACAACCTCCCGATCTCAAGTCCTGTGCTTTATCTTACTTAGCAAACCAGGTAAACTCATGACTGCACAAATTTGGATGAACGCTAAGATAGTAAACATCGTTGATACTGTTCTCGTCCAAAAATCGTCCTAACGTTTCGAACATTTCCTTTTAATTAAATTAAAATGTATAAAAATGATAACACGTCAATAATTTCTACAGAGATTCACACACTATACTCTGTTTAGTGACGATATTTATTTGAAAATAATACAAGCCATTACCTGTTATGCTTGAAAGTAATATAGTGATTATTTCCAAGAAATAAATTAACTTTTGATCAATAACAGTTGTCTCAAAATGTTCTCTTTCCTTTACAAAGTTGACTGACCGTTTCAATATGGAGACCGTATGGGGGTGGGGGAGGGGGGAGGGGGGTTTCGCGTACTTTACTTTTTATAATTGAATGCGATATATACGCGCACCCATTACAAAACCAAATATTTTATCTGAAAGTGAATGAATGACAGTCGATCTTAGTCATGTTACTAATTGATGTAGAGAGGTGTTTAGTAATTAACCTTATTACTCCAGAATTTTGTAAAATTATAGCTGAAACTTGGACACTGTCTTTGCCTTTCACCAGCTGCTAAAACGGAGCATGTTTTATTTCACTCGTACTAACAGTTATTACGTTCATACTCGAACAATAAACACCAAGAAATAGGTATTTGGACAGTTTTGACGATTAAACATGTTAGAAAAACAAGATTATATATTTGTTATCACGACAATTGCCATTAGTCAACAATGTCAATGCACCGATTATTCGGAGTTCTCTGAACAATAATATTCCAGTTCACATAATATAATCGGTAGAAGTCACTGGTGATACAATAAAAATGCTAGTGTGAGAGATCCCGCAGTCGTGGTCAGAGTTTAAATACTTACATTCAGTTACAAAATGTATTTATAGGGTGTCGTACTGGTCCAGATGTTATCAATGTACATTAATTAGTAATAGAAAAGTAAGTAACAGGTACTGTTTTGGGGACGTTGGGGGAGAGGGTGGGTTGTTAACGTCGCACTGACTTAATCATAGGTCATATGGCGACTGTTCAGCTTTGACAGTGGAGGAAGACCCTAGGTGCCCCTCCGTGCATTATTTTATCATGAGCGGGCACCTGGGTAGACCACCGATCTTTCTTAAGCCAGCTGGATGGCTTAGTCACATGAAGAATTCAACGCCAAGATGAAGTTAGAGCCTACATCGGTAAGGGGCAAGTGATTTGAAGACTTTAACCGCTCGGCCATTGAGGCCCCAATATTTTTTTCAGTCAAGTGTGAATTGTAACAATTCCGCGATTGAATGCTATAAATGATAATTATACATGTATTATATATAAAAGAATGTAAAAAACATGAAAATTACATCTTTTATTTTGTCCAATCCGTTCTTTTCACCAAATATCAACTCTATTATTTATTATCTCGCTATACAAAAGGGGAGCAATGTTATACTAATGTTATACTAATGTTTAAATTAAAATAACTATTTATGACAAACCTTTTTACATGTGTCTAAAATAGAAATATTCTTATAATAACAAAAAGTTGTTTTTGAAATTCAAAAGATGGTTTACAAACATTGTTATTGTAATACTGAACTAGCGGTAAAACAGCACCGAGCCTACCAATCAAATTCCCATCTTATTTTGTCACTTGTACTGCTGCTCGGCAGCTTTTGTCTAAGGTAGGCCTTTGCAGACTTTAAACACGCTTCTAAAGCTAGCAGGAGTGGATTACTCGTCATCGGATCTGGATACCGCACATATTCATAATTCTTTATCGGGTAGAAAAGTGATTCAGGAATGCCCTTGACTTCTGCGTATTGTGTTATCTTTGCTTTGATGCTTTTGCTGTAGAACATATTTCTGATGTCCGACCGAACTTTCGAGCAAATATGGTCTACATGAGTCAATAACGCTATTCGTGGAATTCCTAAAATGGAAACAGCACAACTGAAAAAAGACGTTCTGATTCAAATTCCCTAGTCATACAGAAATACGTGCCTTCGTCATGCATAATAGATTAAAATGATAATAAACACAACTTTAAAATTAAATCATTACATATTTTCTACTATTCTTGCACCATCATTTGATTTTTGTTCTATGTGGAATTGAGAGGAGCGGTGTTTAGTGGATAAGGTGTCGGCCGCTCAATCCAGGGTCGTGTTTTTGAGCCCGTCTCGGGTCACGACCATAACTTCTCATATGACACCAGTACTGAATTTTCCAGGATGTGGACTCGAGAGTGGTTCAAATAAGCTTGCAGCTTCCATCACAATTGAGCTAAAACAACTTAGTATAAACTAAACTAATATGTATTGTTTTTCACTAAAATGTACTCACATGTGTTTTATTTGAACTTTTAAAACGCCTAATTGTGAATTGTAAAAGTAAAATAATTTGTTTATCACATATGAATTCTAATTTATTTTATTCTGCGGAAGCAGCAAGTCGTGGATTTGTGGTGTACACCCATATGAACGCATAAAAATAGCATTCAATCCATAATTAGATATTTAAATATTTGTACACAAGTTACACGAATCAAATTATTGCAATACATAGATATATCGTCTTTTTTTAAGAAAACGTCCGGTAATAATGCAAATGTTTGAGAGCTGTCTTTACTGGATAGTCTAATATAAGCAGGATAAAGATAAATCTGCAGATAAACAGAGAATCCTTGTATATAAGAATGCTATTTCTAAAGTAATTAGAGATAAAATCTGCACACAGAAGGACGTACCTAAATATTGTCTGGTGTCATTTTAACTAGTCCCATGTAGGTATAAGAGTCAAATTTGATTTAACAAAGTACAGTAAAATAATATATAATAATGTACATGTAATGTAATGTCATAGGAATGAATCATGTCTTAATAAAACAAAACTGACTAAATGATAAAAATAACGATGCACGTTTAATTATGAATTGCATAGACGCATTGTAACCGGATAATATAAAACCTCAGTAATAGTTCTGACTGGATAATGTTTTTACCTGGCTGTGAAACCGTGTCATAGTTCTACCTCGGCTGTGTTTTACCTGTTTCTACTTTCGATTCAGTAGGTACAGTTAATGTTTTAGTGCATTTTTGGATTTTAAGAACAAGTAAGTTTAAGCTTCTTTCATTATATTGTCTTTTGCAGTAGCTGTATCTAAAAACGTTTCAGGTTTAATGATAATCAAAACATCTACCGTGTATTGTTACATCTAAATTACATGAAAACATTTATTTCTGTAGATTTTTTTTCGAGAGGTATCAGATCAATATTAGGTATTCCAGCAAACGCATTCAGTCATGTTATTAGGTCCTTTTAAGCGTGCTTATAATTATTTGATTTACAGTTAAAGGCGTGGTGTTTTCACATATTCTTGGATACAGAATAGCCCAAGGAAACACAGAAACATGTTTCAAAGGGTAGGTGGAAGATTCTGAAGAATGTTTCGTCCTTGACAGAAGGAAATGTAAAATAAATGAAAGGTATGTCATAGAATATCATATAAATTTTAATAGGTACTTGACCAAATAAATTTTCAAAATGAAGGATTGCCATACAAAATTTCAACTAAAACACCATCTGTCAATTTTTTTACCAAGACTGGTGACTAATATGTACTTAATATTATAGAGCATCAAAAACGTCTGTTTCATAATTAAAAATGTGATGACACCTGCGCATTTTACGAAGTCTTATTCTCCGTATGCTGTACACATATAATGCCGATTATGTCCGAATCTCCAAAAGATCAATCTCGGTGAATGTGATAGTAAGGGTAATATCCGGGTACGGCAAACGTATAAGCAAAGATGGAACAGAAACGTACGTCGGCACTTTTCATCCTGCCATTTAAACATAATTTGTGTTCTTTTGTTGAATCCCGCAGGAGAATACTTACTAGCATACTTACAGTGTGTTTAACCGATTATTGTAAAAAGTCATAATGCAAGCACAATTCAGGTGCAAGTTAATACTCAAGTATATATTTATCATATAATACTTCTATGAGTAACTTACACACGGTGTATATTTATATCATGCAATTATTCATCAATTACTTATCTCTTACCTATATTTTTTGTAATACCATTTAACAGTATAGATTTAGTCTCTACCTGGTGGAAAAACTTTTCGATTGTTTTAATCCAGATGACATGTACATAGATGAGACTTGAACAAATAAAAATCTATGATATTTGAAATAATCGGAAAGATTCTGGTCCACCAAATATGGAGAAATGGTGCAAGAAATAACTATACTACATGAAAGCTATAACTGCCTACATTCGACCCTTTCTTTAGAATATCTACTAAAATATAGAATATCATAAAAATTATTGGCAAATAACAAATATTAAACTATTAAGAAGGAATTAATATACATCTTTAAAAGCTAGTTAAAATACGGTATATATTACAGTTGTTGATTTTTGTTGTTTTTTTTTTTTTGTTTGTTTGTTGGGTTTTTTTTTCGATTTCAGTGTTCAACGCATAAAGAATTTTTATGAATCGTATTTTAGCATACCGTAAAAAGATTGATGAAGTTGCATCAAGCGGGTCACGAGAAGTAGTCGTTTAAAGATATTTCTATATTTAACTTTAGTGTCCTTGAAGGGGCCATGTGCCAGCCTTTGAATAATTTTCAGAGAGGACCTTCTAAATGATGCTGTCCCCAAATGATTAAGTTTGTAAAGGACCTTGCAATAATGCTACGAATCAAGATCAGTTGGTTCATGAAAGAAGTGATGTAAAGTAATTTCTATTTTTAGGTTTAACAGTCCCTTAAAGAAGCCAAGCGCCCCCAATGGAACACATTTGATATAGGACAGTAAAACGATGCTTTAGACCAAGTTTGATGACGCTCCATCCAGTGGTTCATAAGAAGCTGTTTTAAGGTATTTTTATTTTTAGCTTTAGTGACGAATAGCTCCCATTTGAATCGTTTGGGAGATAAACTTATAATGGTGCTATATACCTCGTTTAATGAATATCTTTTAAGCGTTTCTTGAGCAGATGTCGTTAAAATGAGTTTGTATTCTTAGCCCTTACGATCCGTAAAGGGACCGACTGCCCACATTTGAACAAATTTGACAGAAGATACTTATTATCGATGCTACAGACCAAGTTTGATGAAGATCCATCCAACATTCATGAAAATAAGTCGTTTAAAGGTATTTCTACTTTTAGCCCTAGCATTTGAATAAAATTTGGAGGTAGTCTTAAAAGGTTGTTACAGACCAAGTTTGATGAAGATTTTTTTAAATTTTATTTTTGTTGGATGTAACGTCGGCCCGACACATGATAGTTCAAATGGCGACTTTCCAGCTTTAATGGCGGAGGAAGACCCCAGGTGCCCCTCCGTGCATTCTTTCATCACGAGCGGGCACCTGGGTAGAACCACCGACCTTCCGTAAGCCAGCTGGATGGCTTCCTCACATGAAGAATTCAACGCCCCGAGTGAGGCGCGAACCCACATCGATGAGGGGCAAGTGATTTGAAGTTAGCGACCTTAACCACTCGGCCACGGAGGCCATCAAGCGGTTCATGACAAGAAGTTGTTTAAAGTGTTTTTATTTTCTGCTCAGACGACCCCTAAAAGGGGCCAGTGTAAAACATTTGAAGAATCTTCATAGAGGTCAGTGCCAAAATGCTGCTGATCAAGTTTGGTGTAATTCTGACCAGTAGTTTCAGAGGAGAAGATGTCTAAGTAAAACTGTACACGTGGAACGCGGGACAACGGAAGCCGGACGAGCCACATATACTAACGGCTCACCCCAAAACAAACTTCAGGTGACTTAAAAGGGTATCGGAAATTGTGTTTATCAAGGTCGACAACTTTGCCCACATATTTTTCCTTCGATCATTAACTTCCAGTTTATTAGTCTAATTGGCAAATAAATTGCTTTTCACACATAACGTGCGAGGCATAAATAGCAAAGGCATGCAGTACATAGAAAATGCTGTAACAAAATGCAAAACAAACACAATTATTGTGTTTCAAGAAACAGGAATATCACCAAGGCTATTACATCTCTTGACAAAAACAGCTTTCATATAATTTGATGATTAATGCAACATACGCGTATTATTTATCGGCATAATATGCTCGTTTACTTAAAATTGAATGCTTAGACGGGTATAATTAACATCCGGGTTTCTTGCAAATCAATGAATCGCGCTCTCGGTTCTTGGATACTTTGCAAGAAGTTCCAGTGTGGTTTGTATCATGGTTTACCTGCAGTGTCATTATAACTGTTAACTTCTATCTGTAATTTTCTTCAAGTGAGGGAGAGACGTGGCTATAAGCCGAGCTCTAACTAAGAACATGTCTTAGGTCCCTCCTACAATACTGTAGTGAAATGTTGAACTTTCTGAAATCGTTCTCTATTTCAGTTAGAGTACGCTTATCTAAGATCAAATTTAAGCCGCTCACGTGTTAGTACCGACGATTACAATAGAATGTTAACTTGTCAATCAAAATTAATAGCCGAAGTTCATATTGGCGGACCATGATACGAAACAGAAAGCGAAGGGGCCACTAGAATAATGAGGTTATTTCTCTAAGGCTACGCCTCTTTTCTATTACTTATACCCGTATAAACGTACAAAAAATAGCATTTAATTCTTATATTTACATTTTTACGGTAACTTGCTACAAAAATTAGTGGCCTGGTATCCAGAAGTATCAGAAAACCAAATAAATGTCAGGATAATAATTGTTTCGACATGTAAGTAGCTTCTGGTAGGCCTACAGCCAAAAACGTCCAAGTTCAATTGTAACTCGCAGCCTTCCAATTAAAAAACAGTTCCTGGTTTTTATTTTAGAGTATTGCTAAATCCAGTGAAAAATCATACAATCGTGTCATCTCAGTTTTGATCTTTACCGCAAGAAAAATTAGTTAAAGTTCCTTTGGCCCAATTTCGATAGACTTTTTCGGACGACGCCATTTTGTTCACGTTTTATTGTATATGACGTCAGACTACGCGTCTCGCGGAAAGGACCGTACATGAAATTATTACACAAATGTTGTTTACACGAAAATAAAGTGTTTTTCCCCCATTCAAAATGTATAATGAATGTAAATATTCAAGTTTGAACTGGGTATTAGCTCAACAATTTTCGTTGAATTTCAGATTAAAGTGGTACTCTGTTTCAATTTCATTTGGATTGCAAATACCATCTACCAGTCTGGAGGCGGTGTGAATTTAATCTAAAACAGGTAAGTGGCTTACGTAAAGTGTATAAAAATATCATAATGAAACGAAGTTTTATTTATTCTCTTGTTAGGTATCAGGTCGCACCGACACAATTATAGGTCATACGGCGACTTTCCAGCTTTGATAGTGCATGGAGGAAGACCCCAGATGCCCCTGAGCGGACAACTGGGTAAAACCACTGACCTTCCGTAAGCCAGCTGGATGACTTGCTTACATGAAGAATTCAACGCCCCGTGTGAGGCTCGAACTCGCATCGGTGAGGGTCAAGTTTTATATTTTACAGAATGTCATACATGTGCAAATATAGATCTCGTAAATCACTTTTCAAAATACAGGCATAGTTTACAATAGTATCAAATCATGTAGGTCTTATTTGATGCTTTGTCATCGGCATACAATATAGGTGGATATCGCGACGGTATGACGACCTCACGTAGTTTTACATGGCTTATTTGCTTTTCAATACAGCAGGTTCTACAGACGACCACGCGTGTCTAAATAACAACTGATTTCCACTATGTCGGACTTCATATACATCTCTGGCATTTCTACGATTCATATTTAGTGTTAAAAGCTCACCGCGAAATTTAGGAAAATATTTACATTCATTTCGGCAAAAAAAAAAAAAAAAATTAGTAACATATAATCAATGTATGCATAATGAAGAACTGCTTTAAAAATGATTTAATATTATACCCCATATTTCTGAGAAAAATTTTGTTTTTGTTTCGAGGAATGTTACCGTTATTAGACTGACAATTACGTAAAACATGTCTTACTTTAGATGTTGTCCTCATTCTTTAGAAATTTAAATAGGCAAGTGTACAGCGGCAAGTAGAAATAACAGACTTCGTAAAATGCGTACGCGAAAAATGTTGAATCAGAATACCACTTATTACTATGTTTTGCTTTACATCCTGGCCTATAAATATCATTTAGTAAACGTGTATCTTGCCAACTTATGATAAGTTCTTATGTGCAAGAAAAAGAAACTTATTGCAACTATGCAAACTTCTTGTTAAAGCATTTGCTTTACGATCTAGCGTTATAGTCTAAAAACCGTTTTATTTTTGTGCTTTATGCAGTATATATATGTGGTGTATGCATGTCAAATCTTAAGTGCATATATGAGCCGCGCCATGAGAAAACCAACATATTGGCTTTGCGACCAGCATGGATCCAGACCAGCCTGCGCATCCGCGTAGTCTGGTCAGGATCCATGCTGTTCGCTTTCAAAGCCTATAGCAATTAGAGAAACCGTTAGCGAACAGCATGGATCCTGATCAGACTGCGCGGAAAGCCATTATGTTGGTTTTCTCATGGTGCGGCTCATATATGTATGTATTGTTAACGGCAACGATTTGCCAGAACTTGCAATAAAATTTGAACTTGATGTTGAATCTCTGTAAATTGTTTCTCCTATTGGTTCTGAGCAGCTTTGTTTATAAATTAAATTCACAAATGCAAACTCAGTCGAGTGTAGGTAACCAAAAACCATACATTGTTCTGTGTAGTGTGAAGTTAGACACTCCTTTATTTGTATTTTTCACTGCCTGCAATAATAAAAGAATTGCAGAATGATCATACATTTCCAAAAACATATTAAGATATGCAGCTGGTATTTTAAGATACATGTTTACCATTTGCCATTGTTTTTATGCCCCCACCACTTTGGGGGTGGGGGGCATATAGATTTGCTCTTGTCCGTCCGTCCGTCCTTCCGTCCGTCCGTCCTTCCGAAAATGTTGTGTCGCGCGTAGCTCTGAAAGTAGTTGACGTAGAGTCACAAAACTTTACAGGAATGTTGGTCAGTATGTGTAGTTGTGCACCTGGGGTTTCGCGTCCAGATTCATTCAGCCATGTAGAAGTTATGGCCCCTGACTTTGTAAAAATTGGTCATTTTAATGTTGTGTCGCGCCTAGCTCCAAAAGTATATGACCTAGAGTCACAAAACTTTACAGGCATGTTGGTCAGCATGTGTAGTTTTGCACCTGGGGTTTCGCGTCCGGATTCATCCAGTCGTGTAGGAGTTATGGCCCCTGACTTAGTAAAAAAATGGTCATTTTAATGTTGTGTTGCGCATAGCTCCAAACGTATTTGACCTACAGTCACCTAAGTTTACAGGAATGTTGGTCAGCATGTGCAGTTGTGCACCTGGGGTTTCGCGTCCGGATTCATCCAGTCATGTAGGAGTTATGGCCCCTGACTTAGTAAAAAAATTGGTCATTTTAATGTTGTGTCGCGCATAGCTCCAAAAGTATTTGACCTAGAATCACCAAAGTTTACAGGAATGTTGATCAGCATATGCAGTTGTGCACCTGGGGTTTCGCGTCCGGATTCATTCAGTCGTGTAGGAGTTATAGCCACTGACTTAGTTAAAAATGGGTCATTTTAATGTTGTGTCGTGCGTAGCTCCAAAAGTATTTGACCTAGAGTCACCAAAGTTTACAGGAATGTTGGTCAGCATGTGCAGTTGTGCACCTGAGGTTTTGCATCCGGATTCATTCAGTATTGTAGGAGTTCTGGCCCCTGACCTGGGAAATAATTGTCATTTTTGGCCCCTGACCTGGGAAAAAATTGTCATTTTAATGTCATGTAGTGGGGGCATCTGTGTCCCATGGACACATTTCTAGTTTGTTTTTTTTTTCTAATTTTATATAAATTGTATATTTCAGAGAGAAGTATTCAAGATGCTGTATTTAAACTGCACTAGATGGACTTTGGTTTTCGCGTGTATTATGAGTATGCTATTGCACTGTACTGTGTGTACTGGAGAAGATTACACAAATGAAGAAGACAATTCTGTTCTTTCCAGTATTATACGGCTTTTCTATGCACTTTTCGAATTTATCTGGATGTTATTTAAGTTGATCAGCTTCTTATTTGGAAATATAATTGACGTCGTTGTGTATTTTTTAAATTTGGTTGCAATATTGTTTCATCTTATATCTTGGTAATGGTGTATAAATCTGAGATTTTGATATTCACACTGAATTATTTATGCTGGAAATCAATTGTAACTTGTAAATGACCAAATCACTTCTTTACAGTTGTGAGGCAAGACATTCAATAGAACTATCGGCGTGTCAACGCAGGTTACACGTCTCACTCTGACTTAAGAAATTCATCCGCCAACAAGATAATAATGTTTCTCACAAATTATTTACTTACAGCATGCAAGATACATACTTTGTTGTGTTTACAATCTAACAGCCATATGACAACACTATAGATGCCCATTGGCACTGTATTCAATATATATTAGATTTGTCCAGTTGACCGTGTGAAATATGTAAATTAATCTTTAAGAGTATGAAATATGTAAATTATTATTTTTCCGAGCAAGAAAAGGATGCACAGACCTATTTTGATATTAGTAAAGTCGAAATAATTATTTTACTGACAATGTGGTTTCAAGTCGTCCGAGTCGGCTGGGTCTTCAATTTTAAACGTAAGAGTGATGTTATAAAACACCCAAAGGGTAAGTTATATCAAATACTTTTTTTTTTAAATTATTTTTTACACAGCTGAGTTGAGCCAGAACTATTCTGTAAAAGATCACCGAAGCAAAAACGATTACTTTCACCGTTTTTCGTACTTTGTAAAATATAAAAACAAAACTTACCCTAAATTTTAGCAAAAAAAAAAAACATTCACAATTGACGTCAATGGAAAACAAGGGTTGAACGTTTAAAAAGTACAAAGGGTAAGCGAAAGCGTAAACTTACAACATTTAAAATTATATCATCATTTAAAGGAAAGATTATCAACGACTGTCACCGAAGCAAATTCGTTATATTAAACCATTTAAAAGATATAACGAATAATCGAAATTATCCTTCGTTATTTAATGTGTCAAAAAAAAAACAAAAAAAAAACGATATTCGAATTATTGGAAAAATTGAATATGGGTCTTTGTATAAAAAATCCTGCGGTTGTTTATATTAAATGTAAAGATTTATATTTTGACATTCTTGTTTATTTCTAGTTTGTTTTCTACAGTTAAGAAAAAAATAAAAGTGTACACATTAACAGTGTTTGTGTTGATAAACACTATTTCAACTAATTGTTGGGGATGTTATTTCAAGAAAGCAACTGACAAATATACAAGTGAGAACTTCCCCATACTGTGTCAAACTCACAGTGAACAATTAAGAGACTGAATCAATGACCATTTTATTAGAAGTTTGTGTTTCACTTTATGTGGGAAAGTTGCTGTGAATTTGAATTGACAGAAAATTAAAGAGGCAGCACCATGAAATTAAAATTAACACGAGGTAAGTCAACTTGTAAAAAGAGATCATTTATGCCTCATGGATGCTATTTTCATGAAATATATAAGAAAACAGCTGTAATAATTAACTTGGCTGATGGAAAATTGAAGGGACATCTTATCACAAGGGCATATATTCTAACATTTTACAGTAATTATTGTTATAATTTCTGTATTATTCACGACCTCTTTGCATTAAGCTGTGTATGCAGATCGTTCCGATTAAGTTGTAACTTTTGGAATATATACTGTCTATACTGATCATTATTTTAATTAAGGATGACTACCCGTAATAGGCCTCAAATTCACCAAAAGCGTACATACAACTTGATAATGTAAGCTTTGGAAATGTCAAACGATAGAAATAAGGTGCATATTGACAAGCTATATGGTGAAAGAAGTTCTAAAAAAATTCCTTTAAATTACCTCCCCTGATTATTTCGGTTTTTCATGAGTTATCTCCCCAGAAACTAGAAAAAAAGTAATTTTTTCTTATTTCCTACGGGGAATTTTAGATTTCCTTTTGATATTTGTATCAGAATCAAATAATGCAGCTTTCTACCGCAAAATTTTCTCGAAAAACGAGCTCAGATTCTCATAATCAAAGAAAGTATATATTTCCCATATGCATCAATGTTAATTTCAATACCGATTATCTCCCTAAAAAATGCTAAAATTCGAAAAATCTCTGGATGAAACGTTTTTAATGTTGAATATCTTTAAAGTGACCAAATTTCATTTAAATATTACCATCCAGTTACAAGATATGAAATATGGCTGTTACACCATGTTATCCTAGTCCTAAATATAAGACCTGACATAACTCATATCACTTCATAAGTTCATTTTAATTGATATTTTACATTTTTTATTTTCCATGTTATGTCAGGTCTTAACGTTGAACTGAAATAACGTATAGCACGAAAATCGCTTCAGATTTGAATTTTGATCTGAAGGTTTTTTAACGACTTTCTGGCAAAAATGACTGAAACTTCCACATTTATCATCCCATGTGCGAAAATTTGGTCGAAAATAGAAAAAAATCCAAAATTAAGTCTCTATGTTGTGCCGAAAAGTCGATAAACGTGATTAGAAATAGAATTAGAATAGAATTATGAAATTCCGCTCTGTCTACTGGCACTAGATTTTCACTCCGTCGTACACCTATTTTACACGAGTGTGAAGTTGCCTACAATTCATAGGCTTTGAGCTTTGACAATTTGTACCGACAGAGTCAGGCTAGCAGACGACAATATTTTCCGTAACAGCTTCCGAGTACTTACGGATAACGGCGGAAAAAGCCGGAATTTTTTAAGAAATGTTCACTGTACACACTAAAATGCAAAAAGGACCAAACAAACCATTATTAAATTTAAAACAAATTACACATAACGAAAATTGAATATTTTTTCTACATTTTAGGAGTATCAATTTTTTTATTATTTTCGGAAAATATCTCATTTTATCTGTTATATCTGAAAAAGTCAGTTTTTTTACCCGTTTCCTACAGAGTCTATATGGACTGAGGTGGGTCTATTTAAAGTCAAAAAGGACCAACCAAATATTAAAATATTTAAAAAAAAAAATATTCAAAATATTCGGAATAAATTAAACTTTAATTTGTGAGGTATCGAATTTTTTATTTCCAAATATAACATTTTCTGTTTAAGTTTAAGTAATTTTTTCCTTCTTTGTTTATATAGGCAAATTTATCGATTTTCCGATAGATCGACGTTACTAAAAGTTGGTAATGCATTATACATTTGCTTCAAGAAAACGAAAAGAAAAAAGGGTGTTGAATAGCATGCAGTGAAATGCAAGGTACCCTCATATTGCCGCATTTCAGAAAGCGGACCGCAGAGAATAAACACCCTACTTTCGTTTTCAAGTAAATAACTCGAAAACATGCGAATATTAGCATGAAAAGTGTCCTATTATATGTAAAGTTCATTCCACGAGTGAAATAATGCCCACTTTGCCCACGTTTTACGCACAAATGCGCGAAAAATGGAAAAATTAGGATCTATTTATTTCGGACTTCTTTCTGAATTCATGGTGACTGATTTATAACATTTCGTTATGTCGCGTTGGCGTGCGCGCGGTTGATGTAGCACATTTCGTGGTTTCGACCAAGCCAATGCGCCATAACGAAACTTACCACGTGACATGTCGAAATATAAAACGCGACAGAACGAAACATTTTTCGTGGTGGCGCGTGCGCCATCAAGACACTTTTCATGTTGGCATGCACGCCAAGACAAAATGAAATGTTTCGTTTTGTTGCGTTGAGGCGTGACTATAACGACAAAAACGTGCCACATTGCCGTACGCATGCCAGTGCGACATGTTGAAACTACTTGTTTCGTCTTGGCGTGTGTTTATCTTTGTTAATGTCGCCCACACCATTGTGCAATAAAATTTTCCGTTCTGTTGCTTCAAAAGCCGCCTACACGCTTTCGCAACATAACGAAACGTTCTAGGTCAACCACCATTATATTCATTGATCAGTAACCGACATAATGTTGATCCCTCGGCAATATCTTTAATATTTGTAAAGTAGAACTAAATTGATTTTCCATTTTTAAAATAGAATTTTCAAAGATTGTTTCAATACAGGACGTTCTTTAATGTTAACTTAGCAAATAAAGTGCTCTTGCTGTAACAGTTCATTCAAAATTAAAAAAAAATCACAATTACAAAAAGGCAGGATGTAACGAGATAGGGCCTTCCTATACGATCGGGTTTATTTAGGCTTCTTTATTTACAAGAACAATAATTCTTAACCTAAACTTCTGAATTTCAATCTTAAGTACGCTTAAATTATTCTTTCCACTTTTGGAAGTGCATTTTTCTAAGTCAGCCGAGAGTACGTTTTGAATGCGCTAGCCACTGTCAAGATAATAAAAAGCAAAATTTAGTTTTTGATTCATTATACCGTATAATTAAAAACTCGAGTGCATCTCTGTTTAATAGGATATTACAATATAAACTTTGTATATGTGTTGTCGAAACGTGTTGCCGGTTTTAGAACGAATTTATTTCTGTCTACGATGCTTATCAATTACGATGTGTTGATTTGTACATCTGAGGGTTTTTTTTTGTATTTATAATTAACATTGAGACATTTTTTCTATTTTGCTCTCGGAGGAATAAACGGAAAGGAAAAAAATAAATATTATCATTGCTTCGATTTGATAAAAGATAAAACAAAATATTATATGTAAGGTGGCTAGATTCCATTGCACGCATCGTATTGAACAGTAGTAATAATGCTGATTCATTAACGTTTTACCTACAACTACACGCCATGTACCCGGATAATCTTAACTCTGTTCAGCGACCCTAACTCAGTGTCAACATGGCGGATGTAAAGCCGATACAACTTTGTTTTCTGTGTAATTACGATGTATAAAGGAATTTTCTGTTGATATATCTATCTCCATCGATCAAGTATATATTTATTTCAAAATGTATCATGTTAAATATATCAATCCTTGTGGTTTCAGGTGGAAAAACGACGAACAAGGCAACTTTATCAATGAAAACTTTTACAAAAAAATCTTTAAAAATACTTCTATGCTTTTGATGCCTCGAATTTTTTGTTGTTTGAAAGCAAAGATATACTGCTTTATAGGCCCGTTTACCCTATGTTGTTAACCCACTACATGTTGACACAATACATGTTCAAATGTACGGACAGCGAGAAAAGGGATAAAAACCTAACTTTGATTTGATAAAAACCGAACTCAGTTTACATAAGGAATGGATAAAAACCTAACTTACACGAAATTGCGTGACGGATAAACACCTAACTGACTAGTATTCTATAGAAATGAATGAGTTGACATGTACATGGTCTGATTATTGTAAACATTACTTTATAAGCGGTATTGTCTTCAAACTTTGTCATTAATTTTACAAGATGTTATATGTATGCCCACTACAGCCAAATATTTATTTTTTTCATAATTTTAATATTATGCAAATAGCAATGTTTGGAATAATCTGGATAAACCCTAAAAAATAACTCAGTATAAAAGTCAAAATTATTATATTTATATAATAAATTATTTAATAACACCGATGTTCGAAGTTCTGTAGTCCCCAACCCTCTCTCCCTCCATCACACACACACACACGCGCGCGTGCGCGCGAGCGCGCGCACGCACGCACGCGCGCACACACACTGTTTCAGAAGAATGTTGTTTGTTTCAAATCTTGTATATCGTATAGTGTAAGAGATTTTTATAGAGGTGCTAATGGAATATTTTTGATATTGTTTAATTTTGATTAGATTTATGATTAATTATTAAATATGATATTTTTCAGGCGGTAAATAGGGAAGAAAGGTGTGTGTGTGGTGTGGTGGGGGGAGCGATGCATGGACTGACGGGACAGGGGTGTGGGTATCCTTACATTTTTCACTTGTCCACGGACACTTAAAATTCACTTGTCCATAGTCAAATTTCACTTGCTCTGATTTGTAATATTAAACCTTCATGAAAGCGCAAATAGACTAGAGATCGAGTTCTTTATTTAGGACAATAAAATAGAAAAGCATATCACATAACTGTGGTAAAAAAATAAGCTGTTGAAATATTTGCCTTTTAACGTTTATAAGTCTGAAATCGCGTAAGCAGTGTTCGGGATCTTTTGGGGTCATGCCCGAAACACTGCCCACGTAATGGTGCAAAGCCAGATGAATTCAGAGAAAGACTCTTAAAACGTTCCGACTTATTTTAGTCATACTTGCGATCTCTGTGTGCTTTTGATTTTAATTTGGCTGACTACTTGCTCAAATATATTTTCTTTGACAGTGACTTATTGTCTCAGCAGTTGGAATTCTACTTACAAACTTGTCATAATACTTTTTTAAGTTGTTTACGTTTCTGATGTCTTTAAAATGTCCTTTTAGTTCTCTGTGTGTAACCCTTGTTGTCCTTTTTTAGTTTTAGGTACAGAATGCTATATGCTGATGATGCAAATATTGTTCTTCAGCTACTTTAAGTAGTTCTTATGTTCCCTTTAGCATGTATATGATTTCTTCTTTTATGTTTTTTTTTTTTTTGTTTTTTTTTTTAAATGCATGTTGTAAAATGTGACTCTTCTTATTTTTGTGTAGTGTCAGCTAATCTTTTTTATGCGGCTTTAAATGTGCTAAATCTGTATGTGGTAAATTACTTTTTTCCTTTTATTTGCAAGTAACTATGTGCTATTTTGTTTTAATGCGCTGTAACATGTATGTGATAATTTGTGATTTGTTTCTTATCTACTTTGAGCCAGATGCTTTATTTGCTTTAACATATTTACATTTTATTACAGCTGTTTTACTTATGTTGAGCTTATTTACATGTGTTTGTCGGAAAATAGCTTTAAGCTAGTGTTATATGTTTATACTTATCCGACGTTAAATAGATCTTCTTGTATCTAAATCTTCTCTGATATTTTATCATAGTCACCGAGTTACAGTGTGCGCGAGACCTAGTCAAAGAACCCATTATCTTTATCACCTCCATACACTTGAAGCAACACACAATCTAAATGATATTTTATGTTTTCTCATTTTATACCTGAAAAAGTATGCTTGTCCGCGGACACACAGAATGAAAAATGCACTTGTCCGCCGGCAAAAAATCACGGGTCGGATAAGTTGGACAAAGGAATCCCATATCCCTGCAGGGGTGGGTAGATCAAAGAACTTCGAGCATCAACAGTCCATAAAAAAGCACAGACGAACAGCCGTTTTCGTTTGGTTAGGTGTTTATCCGTTCTAAGTTTGTATTTATCCAGCACTGTTTCCTGTACCAGTTAGGAATTATCCCCAAATTTAAACCTACCTCATAATCAATACAATTTCTAAGCTATAAAAATCAATTTCAAACTTTGATACTGTTAAACATTGTCAAAGAGATATTTCTGGAACTAATACATTTAATAAGTAAAGTCTTGCTGCAATTTCTGATACTTTAAACAGTTAGAAACATAAAACATGTTCATTTTAAAGACATTTTTGAGTACATTTTAATGAATTCTAGCCACATAATGTGACATTTCGATTGAAATATTTAGTACACAAACATGTTATCAATACAGGCTATTATGACTATCAAAAGTTGTACACTAACATTGCATACTCACATAAAAACATGAAACAAGAGGGCCATGATGGCCCTATATCGCTCACCTGTTATCATTGCACTTGAGGACAAGAAGGTCCTCAGAAAAAATATCTAAGCCCAAAGGACAGGAACAACAAAGGGAAGAAATTTAACCAAAAAGAAAAAAAAATCTTACAAGGTATAAATATGTTAAAATACACCTAAAAATTGGAGATACCATCCATGTTGTACCACAGAAAACTGGTCTCGTGTTTTCCCTACGGCCAATAATAAAAAAGTTACTAAAAATAAGCTATTTATAGTAATGTAAAAGGGAAGTAATTAAAAAAAACATGACATAAAATCAGTCCATAGTTATCTACCCTGATTGTCTCAGTCCAACTAATAACAATAATGAAATTTCAAATAAGTCCTGTAAGTACTTAATGATATAAATCCATTTTGATTCCAATCAGGGGAGGTAATCAGATATAAAATAACTCTGGAACCTACGATTGGGTCTGATTTGTCATGGAATCCAATATTTATTGTTGTTGAAGATATTTTGGAAGTTTGTATCAAATAAAACCATAAATGAAGTCTCTATATGGCTGCAAAAGCCAAAACAGCCAATTTTGGACCTTTAAGGGGCCATAACTCTGGAGCACATGATGGAATCTGGCCAGTTGAAGAAAGGAAGCAAGATCTTATGGTGATACAAGTTGTGTGCAAGTTTGGTTAAAATCAAATCATAAATGAAGCTGCTATTGTGCAGACAAGGTCAAAATAGCTAATTTTGGCCCTTTCAGGGGCCATAACTCTGGAACCCATTATGGTATCTGGCCGTTTCAAGAAAGGAACCGAGATCTTATGGTGACACAAGTTTTGTGCAAGTTTGATTAAATTCAAATCATAAATGAAGCTGCTATTGTGCAGACAAGGTCAAAATAGCTAATTCTGGCCCTTTCAGGGGCCATAACTCTGGAACCCATTAAGAAATCTGGCCAGTTCAAGAAAGGAACCAAGATCTTATGGTGATACAAGTTGTGTGCCAGTTTGGTAAAAGTCAAATCATAAATAAAGCTGCTATTGTGCAGACAAGGTCAACATAGCTAATTTTGGCCCTTTCAGGGGCCATAACTCTGGAACCCATAATGGGATCTGGCCAGTTCAAGAAAGGAACCGTGATCTTATGGTGATACAAGTTGTGTGCAAGTTTGGTTAAAATAAAATCATAAATGAAACCACTATCGTGCAGACAAGAAATTGTTGACGGACGCACGCACGGACGGACGACGGAGATCACAAAAGCTCACCTTGTCACTATGTGACAAGTGAGCTAAAAAGACGAGGAAATTAGCTATATACATCGTCTTTCTGTCAGCCATGTTGGCACTGAGTTAGGGTCGCTGAACAGAGTTGGGATTATCCGGGTACTTACGTGAACTATAGACTTTACCTTGCTGTGAAAATGTGTCGTGATTTATCTCGACTTTGTTTACCTGTTTCTACTTTCGATTCAGTTGAAATAATATTAAAGTTTTATTGCATATATTTCGGATTTTGAGATATAAGTAAGTTTAATCTTCTTTATATTCTTACTGTTTGCAGCAGTCGTATCTTTAAAAATACTTTCAGATCTAATGTTAATAAACAAGTGCTAACAGTGCTATGATTATACATGTCAATTACGTAAATTATAAACATTTATTTCTATTGTTGTTTTTGTTGTTGTTGCTGTTTTCTTGGCAGTGCCAAATCAGTATCTAGGTACGCCAGCATCATTTCTTTAAACATTTACTCAAAGTAACAGCGAAATATTACCGATTTACTTTAGTATATGCAACTTTACAAGTAGCTGCTTAGGTGATGCTCAGGTATATATTAATTATAATCTTACACACGGTGTATATGTTATATCATGCAAGTATACAACGAGTACTTAATTCTTATATATGTATATTTTTCAATGCCATTTAACCATATGGATTTAGTCTCTATAAATAGGGAACGATAACGAAAACATTATCGGAAAAGTCGATTATGTCTTTATTGGTAATTCAGGGTTTATTCTATGGTAGATAGGGTTTTCTTTAGAGTCAATACGATTCAAAAGTAGTACAACTATTTTGTCACGGATAATGGTTTCACTACCCGATTCCCCGTTTCTCAATAATAACATTTAACACGTTATTGTTGCAAATATTGTGCACCAACCTAGAGCACCAACATTTCGATTGTTTTAATCCAGATGACGTGACCAAATGTACATAGATCAGGCTAGAACAAATAAAAATATATGATATTTTAAATAATCGGAAAGATTCTGGTCCACCACAAGTGGAAAACTGGTGCAAGAAATAACTATAGTTAATGACATGTACGTCTGCTAACATTTTTTTTATCTCAGTACTAAAATATGAAATATCATAAACATTATTTGAATGCATTGATGAGTGGAAAGGATTTTGTGTTTGTTTACATTATAACCGTTGGTCTGAAGTTTAATTTTGATATGATTTTGGTATTTTTATGAAACTATAGTCCATTTTATTTGACCTGGCGGGGCGTGGTTTCGAGACGGTCCACTATATTATTGTGTAGGGTATGTAGTACATGTAACAAGTGTAGCGTTGAATTTTAGTCATTGGTTGCCGAAGGTTACGGAATTGAACAATTGTATTGCTCTACCTGTTTTGCTCGTTTTTTTTTTAGATTGCCATTGTTTGCATAAGTCAGAGATAAACTCCGTCCCGCCAGGTCGAATAAAATTTCAATGAGACACATTTACGAAGTCTTACATACCCGCATAGGCGTAGGAGCAGGGGGGGCCAGCGGGGGCCAGGCCCCCCCAAAGCTAGGAGAGTGGGGGCCAAAGTATAGTTTGGCCCCCCGAATATTTTGGAAAAGAGATATAAATTGCAGTCTAATATAACATTTACTTAGCATCATATAATTCTTTTCAACCTGATTTCTGATTTGCATTTGGCCTTCCCTTGTATTCTGACTAAAAATGTCTCTTTCCCACGGGTGGTAAACGCGCAATCCAATTCCCGCCGGGAATACGCTTAAAATGGGTTGCGCAACGTCCGGTGTTGGTGTTGCGCGTAAAAAATGACGAAATTGCGGTATGTGAAGTTATGATTTTGCTTAGTATAAGACAAGAATAAATTTTCTTGAAAAAAGCAAAATGCTATTCGACACAAATATGATAATACATCATATATGTGAAATATCTGGTTTGTAATTTACGATTCGGCTCTATTATCACAAAAACTCGGGCGACACGAAGCGTGAAAAAAGTATGAAATCAACAAAAATGGAAGTTTCTGACCTCATTTGCCTAATCTGAGGACATCTGATGCTTTTTATGATAACTCAACTGATATAAAGTAATGAATATCAAAAACATTTGCTTCAAATCCTGCTTACGGGGACATAATAGACAAAAAATCATCGGGAATAGGGTTGCGCACCGGGAATGGAGTTGCTCGTATACATCATAATGTATATAATGTATACGCGCAACTCCATTCCCGGGGCGCAACCCCATTCCCGATTATTTATTGCCAATCTTTCCCCCAAAAGCAAACGTTAATTCAAGTGTATGTAATATTCATGACTGTTTTACACGCGTTTGATCATTAGAATCGTCACATTTCCAGAAAGAAGGCACAAGAGTTAGAAAATTTGCATTTTTCATGATTCCATGTTTTTTTGACAGCTCGAGCCAGCAGAGTTTTCGTGATAACAGAGCTGATTCTTAAATTAATAAGTTAGTATTTCACACATATGATCTTTATTCATTTTTGTGTCGAATAGCATTTTGCTTTTTTTCGAAAGCACTTTTAAATGTGTCATTGTTTACAAAAACAAAAACCCACCTACCTCGATTTTGTATATACTGATGCGCAACACCAGCACCGGAAGTCGCGCAACCCATTTTTAGCGTATTCCCAGTGGGAATTGGATTGCGCGTTTACCACCCGTGTTTCCGTAGTGTGAGTACTGAAATCTGTACGCGCCACGCCAAGAATTGTTTACATTTTATAAAAATAATATATCATTGAGCGCAATCACTACAGTTCCGGTTTGAGCATCTGCAAAATCAATGTAGGCCTAACTATTAAGCTCTTACGCATGTAAACGTTATGTATTTTTTTTTGTTTTTCATTGTCCATTCAAGGGAAATGATATTTCCACAACTTTATACCACAATTAGACAAATGCTAATTGATTGTATGTCCAGGGCTTCAACAGAAGAATGTAAAAAAATGGCACGCTTAATTAGAACAATACATAATATGACTGATTAAGACAGTTCAGTGCCTAGTCGTATGTGTATCACCAGAATAACTCAATGATTGCTAAAACATAAAGGTTTGAGGGGCCTATGGCCCAATTAATCCCTGTACAAGGCTTTGAGTCTTTGTCACGAATAATGCACCGAGGATACCTTGCCCACCCCCCCCCCCCCCACAAACCACCGGTCGAAAATGTTTGCCCCCCCCCCCCCCCCCCCCCCCCCCCCCAAAGTTAAACTCGTTCCTATGCCCATGACCCGACTAGTCTTAGATTGTAAGTTTAAACTTTCAGTAAAGGCTGTTTCTAAGTGCTGAAAGCAGGCTTAGCTTACATTATTAATATTTTCATTGAATTTATCAAAGAGTTATAAAAATAAATTTGTATTTTATACTTCTTTAAATTTATTAATTTGAGAATTTTTGATAGAGACTGCAATCGGTTAATTTCCTATCTTTAAACGTTTGACAGATAAAAAAAAACTGCAAATGATAGCACCAACGGCTATACTGTTTCATACTCTGAAATTCTGGATAGTTGAGCAGAAGTTGTTAGTATTCTTAGCCCTAGTGATCAGTGAAAGGGCCGTCTGTCCACACTTGAAAAAAATTGACAAAATACTTATTAATGATGCTTCAGACCAAGTTATTAAAGATCCATCCAGCATTCATGAGAAGACGTTTTAAAGTATTTCCAGTTGTAGCCCTAGCAGCCACTAAAGAGGGCCAAGTTCCCAACTTTGAATGAAATTGGGAGAGGATCTTATAATGATGTTACAGACAAGTTTGATGAAGATCCACCAAACGGTTCATGAGAAGTTGTTAGAAGTTTTCTTTAGCTCAGGCGGCCCCTAAAAATGGACCAGTGTAAACCAGTTGAACAAACTGACCAAGTTTGGTGTAATTCTGACCAGTAGTTTTACAGATGTCTTAGCATAATACGCGTAATACTTATTGACATAACATGCTCAGTTACTTAAACAAGTAATGCTAGTTTTGGACGTTTCTGAAGACGGGTATAATCAACGAATTTCTCGCTATCACTGAATGGCTTTCTCGATTTTTGGATGATTTGCAAGATATCCAAATGTGGTTTATACCTGTATAAAAGTACAAACATAGCATTTAATTCTTATATTTACATTTTAACGGTAGCTTGCTACAATAATAAGTAGCCTGCTTTCCAGGAGTATAAGAAAATGAAAATAAATATCGGGATAATAAGTATTTCGACATGTAAGTAGAACCGCTAAGAAGACCCGCACAAGTACAATTGTAACTAGCAGCTTTACAATAAAAATACATTTCCTGGTTTTTATTTGAAATATTGCAACATCCAGTGAAAAAAGTCATACAGTCTTGTCGATTCAATTTTTATCTTTATCGTAAGATTTTTTTTTCGTAACCTGGGTAACAGCTCAACAATTTTCGTTGGATTTCAGAGTAAAGTGGTACTCAGATTCAATCTCATTTTGGTTGCAAATACCATCTACTTGTCTGGAGGCGGTGTGAATTGAATCTAAAATAGGTAAGTGGCTTAAGTGAAGTGTAAAAATATGTCATAATACAACGTTTTATTAGCTCACCTGTCACATAGTGACAAGGTGAGCTTTTGTGATCACCCTTCGTCCGTCGTCCGTCCGTCCGTCCGTGCGTCCGTCAACAATTTCTTGTCTGCACGATAGTGGTTTCATTTATGATTTTATTTTAACCAAACTTGCACACAACTTGTATCACCATAAGATCTCGGTTCCTTTCTTGAACCGGCCAGATCCCATTATGGGTTCCAGAGTTATGGCCCCTGAAAGGGCCAAATTTAGCTATTTTGACCTTGTCTGCACAATAGCAGCTTTATTTATGATTTGATTTTTACCAAACTTGCACACAACTTGTATCACCACAAGATCTTGGCTCCTTTCTTGAACCGGCCAGATTCCATTATGGGTTCCAGAGTTATGGCCCCTGAAAGGGCCAAAATTAGCTATTTTGACCTTGTCTGCACAATAGCAGCTTCATTTATGATTTGATTTTTACCAAACTTGCACACAATTTGTATCAACATAAGATCTTGGTTCCTTTCTTAAACCGGCCAGATTCCAGTATGGGTTCCAGAGTTATGGCCCCTGAAAGGGCCAAAATTAGCTATTTTGACCTTGTCTGCACAATAGCAGCTTCATTTATGATTTGAATTTAATCAAACTTGCACAAAACTTGTGTCACCAAAAGATCTCAGTTCCTTTCTTGAACCGGCTAGATCCCATAATGGGTTCCAGGGTTATGGCCCCTGAAAGGGCCAAAATTAGCTATTTTGACCTTGTCTGCACAATAGCAGCTTCATTTATGATTTGATTTTAACCAAACTTGCACACAACTTGTATTACCACAAGGTCTTGGTTCCTTTCTTGAACTGGCCAGATCCCATCATGGGTTCCAGAGTTATGGCCCCTTAAAGGTCCAAAATTGGCTATTTTGGCTTTTGCAGCCATATAGAGACTTCATTTATGGTTTTATTTGACACAAACTTCCAAAATATCTTCAGCAACAATAAATCTTAGATTCCATGACAAATCAGATCCAATCGTAGGTTCCAGAGTTATTTTATATCTGATTACCTCCCCTGATTGTAATCAAAATGGATTTATATCAGTAAGTACTTATAGGACTTATTTGAAATTTCATAATTGTCATTAGTTGGACTGAGACAATCAGAGTAGATAACTATGGACTGATTTTATGTCAAATTACCTCCCTTTATTTCAAATTAAAATGGGTATATCTCCGTAACTAATGAAGATACTGATCTGAAATTTCATTTATGTCAACAGATTTATTTGGCAGAGCCTTCTTTTGTTCACTTACAATATTTTTTTTTTAATTACTTCCCTTTTACGTTACTATAAATAGCTTATTTTTAGGAACTTTTTTATTATTGGCCGTAGGGAAAAACCAAGACCACTTTTGTGTGGTACAACATGGATGGTACCTCCAATTTTTAGGTGCATTTTGACATATCTGTACCTTGTAAGAAAGTTTTTTTTCTTTTTGGTTAAATTTCTTCCCTTTTTTGTTCCTGTCCTTTGGACTTAAATATTTTTACTGAGGACCTTCTTGTCCTCAAGTGCAATGATAACAGGTGAGCGATATAGGGCCATCATGGCCCTCTTGTTTATTCTCTTGCTGGGTATAACGTCGCAGGCCACGCGGCGACTTTCAAGCTTTGAAAGTGGAGGAAGACGCCAGATGCCATGTTGTGCATTATTTCAACATGAGCGGACAACCGGGTAGAACCACTGACCTTCCGTAAGCCAGCTGGATGGCTGCCTCAAATAAAGAATTCAACGCCCGAGTGAGGTTTGAACCAACGTCGGTGAGAGGCAAGTTTTATATTTTACAGAATGGCATTAACACATACAGTCTAATTGTGTAATATAGATCTCGTAAATTACTTTCCAAAATACAGACACAGTTAACACAAACAAAGATATGCAGCTAGTGTTTCAATATCTATCATATGCCATAGTGTTTATTTTCTAATTTCGCATGAATAGTATATTTCAGAAAAAAAGTATTCAAAATGCTGCATTTTAGCTGCACTAAATGGACTTTGGTTTTCGCTTGTATCACGAGTACGCTATTGCATTGCACTGTATGTACTACAGAAGATAAAACGACCAAGAAGAATAACCAAGAAGAAAACCCTGTTCTTTCCAGTATTAAACGGCTTTTCTATGCACTTTTTGAACTGATCTTGACGTTATTCATGTTGATCAGCTACTTAATTGGAAATATCATTGACCTCGTTGTATACCTTCTTAATTTGTTCTCAAAACTGTTTCATCTTGTATCTTGGTAACTTAGTGGTGAATCGACCGGAGATTTTGAAATTTACGGAATTACTTGTGCTCGAAAACAGTGGTAAATGACCAAATCAGAAATCTAACACATGCGTGTTGTGCAACTTCTTCGTATTGTGTAGGTAAGGCATCCAACAGAACTGTCGACTTGGCAACGCAGATTACACTTCTCACTTTGACTAAAGAAACTCATAAGATAAGAATTCTTCTAACATATTATTTACTTAAGTATGCAAGGTACATTTACAATCCGGCAGCCATATGGCAACACTAAAGATGCTCATTGGCTGTATTCAAGTCTACTGTATTATATATGTAAAATCAGATTTGTCTAGTTGACCGTAATAAGTATGAAAAATGTAATCTTTTCCAAGAAAGAAAAAGGCACGGACATATTTTGGTATAAGTAAAGCCTAAACCATTACTAGTCGATGGAAGAGTGGTTAAGTTTATGTCTATGTTTAAACTAGCTCTTCACGATCATGTACTGTATTATTAATATGTACCATGTAATGTGAATAAGTAACTCAATACTGCAAACAGGTAACTCTATTCTATGAACTGTGAAAAAGTAATACTGTATTGTAAATAAGTAGCACTGTTTTGTGAATACATATCACTATATTGTGAATTAGTATCACTTGTATTGCAAATAAGTAATTGTAACACTGTGTTGTGAAAATTGACACTATTTTATTAGCATGTAACTCTGGAGCATGAATAAGTAACTCTATAACTCTGTATTATGACTAAGGAACTCTGTGTGATGAAAATATAACACTGTAGTGTAAAAAACTTTCTCCACATTGTGAATCAGTAGCTCTGTATTGTAAAAACATAAAACGTGTTATGAATGTCTGTATTGCAAATAAACACCTCTGAGTATTGTAAATATGCAACACTAAATTGCAAATAATTCGGCAGTGTAAATATGTAACTCTTTATCCTGAATGAGTAACAATTAATTAACTCTTTTGACATGCTTTTTAGATTATTTGCTGATAGTTCTGTGGACTACTGATATAAACAAGGGAATTAAATATTTTCTAGTGAAAGACTAAAAATGCATTTCAACTGGAATAAATGAAATACAAGTCACAATTAATGTTTAAAAATCTTTTAATCTAAATATCACAGGTGTTTCTTTGCTATAACAATTCAAACAATAATGACGCAGAGGCAACATCTAGACAATTGCAATAAGATCTAATTGAATATATTTTTTGTATAAATGAATTTAGTCAAAGTCCTTCAACCATACACCTGCTTGTCTGCTAAAGTCCACATATTAGTTTTATTTAAATTGTTTAGCTCGACTGTTATGAAAGCTTCAAGTTTATTGGAACCACTCTTGAGTCCGCTTCCTGGAAAAACCAGTACTGATGTCATGAGGTCATGGTCATGACCCCAGTGGGGCTCAAACCCGCAACACCTGGATTGAGCGGCCAACTACTTATCCACTAGACCAACGCTCCCCTGCTCTACATATTCATTTTGTTTAAATTATAAACAAAAGATTCTCTTTACAAATAAAGTTATTTTCTTGTGAGGTTTTGCATGTTTCAATGAATATATACAAAGTTTGTTTAGAAATTTAGAGATATTTTGCTAAACATATCATTTCATAATATATGACTCCTTTGAGCTTATTAATAAAATATTTTGTAATATACTTGGTATTGTTCTAAATGTCATCACATTTGGCAACTTGACTGGTCCATCTGCGGCATGTATATACAACAAACTCTAGATTTACTAACATTTTCATTTAAAAAAATTCTTCAGCTCTGACCTTGTCTCTAAGAATAATCAGAAAGGGGTCATGATGGCTCTAAGCTGCTCGCTTGAATACCACTGCTCTCTGTGACAAGTTAAGGTCACTCACACTGAGTGAGTCACACCAAATTAAGAATACCATGTTCTAACATTACTTTGCCAATAAAATCTTTACCTTTACCCTGCTAAATTTCTATAATGAAGTTGTCCATCTTTTAATCTGGACAGTAGCATTAACTGTTAAAAGGAGTGCTTACCAAAAGGATACTGATTGAATGGCAAACAGTGCAGATCATGATCTGCACTGTTTGCAAAGCAGCATTAATGTGTCAAGCATAAGGGTTTAAGGCGGTGTCAATCGAAACTCACCTACTGTATCTTTTTTCATAGTTTGCCTTTTTTTAAATACAAAACCAGCTTGACTTGCTGTCTCATATGGTCAACATATTTCCAAAATTATTTGAATCTCAATCCATGCACAAAAGTTCTACTTGAATTAGAAAAGTTCCAAGATCCAAACATATATAATGCCAAAGATTTCATTTAGAAGATTTTGAACAAATTCCATGAAAATAAGAAAGAAAGTATGGTAAAAATAATATTTTCAAGGCCCTTTCATGATCTTTCTTTTATCCAAAATAACTCATTTTGAACTTTACCATCATTAGGACAAAACCTCAACCATATGAGGTAGAAAACTTGGCCCCTACACTGCTAACATCTTTAATGATTTGACCTAGTGACCTTACTTTTGTCCTCAGATGATCTTGATTTCAAACTTGACCTACACACAGTTACCAGAAAGAAAACCATTCTTACCCAGTTTTATGTAGATCGGGTACACTCATACTATTTCCCCCAAAGTTTAAAGAAACAATTAATTTGAGTAAAATTTTGTGACAATGGCATTGTATTGATGTCTTGACATATCATTTATACTTTAAGAACAAATATTAAAAAGGAGTAAAGCATCAGATACTGTTTTGAAAATTTAACAAAACAAACTTTCTGTATGAATTTTTAAGACATATTTTATCAAAATTACTAAATTACATTTTTTCAAACACACAATAAACACAAACGTGTGTATTAACAGTAATGTGTTTTAGGTTTACTATACACACAAATAAAAGTGTAAGTAAACATCATATCACTTGGTTTTGTGGGCATGAAATTTCCTGTCTTTGCTGAAACAGTTATTTCCTGAATTTCAACTTCTGAACAATGGGAGTTATACTTGTGCATTGGGATTTAATTTCGTTGAATGACTCGATCATGAAATACATGAAAATTAGTCCTGCACCAATACCAATGATTTCACAGTATGCAATGCCATTCAAAACCGATTTTTAACAGACCTCTGTTACTATAACATTTAAGTCTGACTGCAACTCTAAATGAGCTCATATTTTACTGTATGTTTTCATTTCAATGTACATTTTCTTTATATATACAGGATCCAAAGAGATTGCTCATATATTGACTTGTAAAGCAGACTACAGACAATTGGTTGGAGTTTAAGTTATGCCAACATTATAAACAGTCCTCCCAATAGTACTGGTACATCTAGTATTGGTTTTGGCTCCTTTTGTCAGTTTCTAGCCAGGTATACATTTTATATTAAACTTTGTGTATATGAGGAAATGATTCAAATCCCTTTTTCCATGTGAGTAGCTTAAAGCATGTAAAGATTAACAGAAAATAATTTGAACTAATGATACTGAAACAAACTGAAGTCCATTAATACAGTGTATGAATTAAGTAAATTCAATAAATTATAAAATGTACTATTCCATAACATTTATATTGCAAATTCAATTACAATATTTATCAATGTACAAAATGGACCTTCAAAAATTATTTCAAAAGATTCTTCAGTATAATCCAAAAGTAAGTACCCAACTACACGAAGTGTAATTCATTACACAGGCAATATGGTACTTGGTAGAACCTCCAACCTTTTTCAAGCTGCCTAGAAGACTTGGGAGCTGAAGAAGAAAAAAAAACCTTCTTTGACAAAATCACTCCAACTAATTCTTCATGAAATGGGCAAAACCACTTCAATGCATCTAAAAGAATCATCATAATTTAGCAAATGATTTATGAAATTAAACTGTTTTCAAAAGTTACTGCTAAGCTATTGTTCTTGAAAATGTATCAAAACAAAATTAAACAAGAGCCATGTTAGACATGGCTAATCCCCCCGCCAGGCATATTATAATTGAAGGCTAAAGTTCCTGGCAAGTTAGTGTCTGAAAGTATTAATTTTGGGGAAAGCTTTGAAGAACCGTTTAGTTGTGGTCCGCATCAGGGGTTTTAAAGATGTGGAAGAAAGAATAAGTCAGTGGTGAGGTGGTTTACTGCTAAATTTTATTAATTTTCATGAACAGTATAGCTATGATGTTTTTCTATATGGCTACTGTAAAATGAAGAAATGGAAAGCTAACAGGGAACAAGAGTGCCAGAATGTCACAATATATCGCAGCAAATTTCTTTACTCTAGCAGCTGTATTTGCAAATGGAATTTTAATTTTGTGGTTGTTTAGTAATCATTGTAAGTCTGTTTTTCTAAGTCCACAAAAAAACTCCTTACCAGGTAGAGATACCTTAAAATACACCTAAAATTGGAAAGTAACATCTATGTTGTACCACAGAAAAGTGGTCTTGTTTTTTCCCTATGGTCAATTATAAGAATGTTACAATATAAGTTATTTATAGTAACAACTAAGGGAAGTTAATCTTAAAAAAAAAAAAAAAAAAAAAAAATAAAAAAAATTATAAGTCCACACAAAAATCTTTACCAGGTAGAGATTGGTCAAAATACACCTCAAAATTGGATGTAGCATGCATGTTGTACTACAGAAAAGTGGTCTCAATTTTTCACTACGACTAGTAATGAAAAAGTTACAATAAAAGCTATTTAAAGTAACAACAAAGGAAAGTAATTCTAAAGAAGGGAACTGCGCATGACACTTCATCTCATGATGGTGTATAATTGTGCCAAGTTACATCAAAATCCCTCCATGCATGAAGAAGAAATGCTTCGGACAAAGTCATTCTTGTATCTGACCTTTGGCCTCTAAGTGTGACCTTGACCTTAGACCTAGGGACCTGGATCTTGCGCATGACACTCAGTCTCGTGGTGGTGAACATTTGTGCCAAGTTATATCAAAATCCCTCTATGCATGAAGAAGAAATGCTCCGGACAAGGTTTTCATTCTTGTATCCTTTGACCTCTAAGTGTGACCTTGACCTTAGACCTAGGGACCTGGTTCTTGCGCATGACACTCCGCCTCGTGGTGGTGAACATTTGTGCCAAGATATATCAAAATCCCTCCATGCATGAAGAAGATATGCTCCGGACAATTTTTTTAAAGAAAATATGATAAAGGGGAATAACTCAAAAAATAGGCAAGGTAGAGTTATTTTTCTTGCACACTGCATTTCCTTCCAATGTGTTCTATCAGTGTATGAAGTTTGAAGAAATTCCCTCCAGTACTTTTGGAGTTATGCTCCGGACAAAATGTTTTAAGAAAATAAGATAAAGGGGAATAACTAAAACAAGAGGGCCAAGATGGCCCTAGGTCGCTCACCTAAGAAACACTCCATAACAGTGTAAAACATGTTTGACCTAGTGATTTCATGGAAACAAATATTCTGACCAATTTTCATTAAGATTGGACCAAAAAATTGGTCTCTTGTGATAAAACAAGCATTTTCTTAGACATGACCTAGGTTTTGACCCTAGATGACCCATGTTCAAACTCGACCTAGATTTTATCAAGGCAATCATTCTGACCAAAATTCATGAAGATCAACTGAAAAATACAGCCTCTATCACATACAGAAGTTTTTTCTTTGATTTGACCAAGTGACCTAGTTTTTGACCTCAGATGACCCATATTCAAATTCGACCTAGATATTCATTAAGGCAATCAACCTGACCAAATTTCATAAAAATCAATTAAAAAAAAACAGTACTCTATCGCATACACAAGATTTTTCTTTAATTTGACCTAGTGACCTAGTTTTTGACCTTAGATAACCCATATTCAAAATTGACCTAGATTTCATCAAGGCAATCATTCTGACCAAATTTCATGAAGATCAATTGAAAAATACATCCTCTATTGCATACACAATGTTTTTCTTCGATTTGACCTAGTGACCTAGTTTTTTACCCCAGATGACCCATTTTCGAACTCGGCCTAGATTTCATCAAGGTAATCATTCTGGCTAAATTTCATGAAGATCAGTTGAAAAATACAGCCTCTATTGCATACACAAGGTTTTTCTTTGATTTGACCTAGTGACCTAGTTTTTGACCCAGATGACCCATTTTCGAACTTGGTCTAAATTTCATCAAGGTAATCATCTGACCAAATTCATGAAGATCAATTGAAAAATACCGCCTGTATCGCATACACAAGGTTTTTCTTTGATTTGACCTAGTGACCTAGTTTTTGACCCGAGATGATCCATTTTCGAACTCGGCCTAAATTTTATCAAGGCAATCATTCTGACCAAAATTCATGAAGATCAATTGAAAAATACAGCCTCTATCGCATACACAAAGTTTTTCTTTGATTTGACCTAGTGACCTAGTTTTTGACCCAAGATGACCCATTTTCGAATTCGGCCTAGATTTCATAAAGGTTATCATTCTGACCAATATTAATGAAGAAGAATTGAAAAATACAGCCTCTATCGCATACACAAGGTTTTTCTTTGATTTGACCTAGTGACCTAGTTTTTGACCCGAGATGACCCATTTTCGAACTCCGCTTAGATTTCATCAAGGTTATCATTCTGACCAATATTCATGAAGATTAATTGAAAAATACCGCCTCTATCGCATACACAAGGTTTTTCTTTGATTTGACCTAGTGACCTAGTTTTTGACCCGAGATGACCCATTTTCGAACTCGGCCTAGATTTCATCAAAGTTATCATTCTGACCAATATTCATGAAGATTAAATGAAAAATACAGCCTCTATCGCATACACAAGGTTTTTCTTTGATTTGACCTAGTGACCTAGTTTTTGACCCGAGATGACCCATTTTCGAACTCGGCCTAGATTTCATCAAGGTTATCATTCTGACCAATATTCATGAAGATTAATTGAAAAATACAGCCTCTATCGCATACACAAGCTAAATGTTGACAGACGACAGACGACAGACGACAGACGACAGACGACGGACGACAGACGCCGGACATCGAGCGATCAGAAAAACTCACCTGAGCATTGCTCAGGTGAGCTAAAAATAGGCAAGGTAGAGTTATTGTTCTTGCACACTGCACTTCCTCCCAATGTGTTCTATCAGTGTATGAAGTTTGAAGAAAATCCCTCCAGTACTTTTGGAGTTATGCTCCGGACAAAGATCGTTGCGGACACACGGACGGACGGACGCACGCACGGACGGAGAGCATTTCTAATATCCCCTTCGCCTTTGGCGGGGGGATAATCAAATCAAATAAAGTTTAATGGGAGGGGTTCTGTCCACTAACTAAAAATTCAGGGGGAGTAGTTTTGTAAGGTCATTTTCCTACAGAAGGACAACTTCCTCATTTGAAAGAACTCTGCATCCCATTATGGGTTTTGAACCCACTGCCGTGAGAGGCTGGTAATTATCCAAAGTCTGTGAGTCTGTGACCTTAACCACTCAGCCACAAAGGTCTCTATTCAACATAAAATCACGGTCAGTACCAGTTATAGGAAATAAGTCCACTTGTATAAATTCATCATTTACTTATTGGCATGACACCGCTGTGGAGATTTCATTCTTCCATTTAAAAATATATATTTATGCATGATTCCTTCAAAAGATTTTCCATCAAGAAAACGATCTACATAGTGCCACAGTATGGTCCACTCCACATTCCACCATGTGTGTAAATGCTGGCATGGCAACCTGATGTGTACAAAAAAAGAAAACTTAATTTGTGGATTTGGGAACTTTTGTTTGTTTGTTTGTTTTTGGGTTTAACGCTGTTTTTCAACAGTAATTCAGTCATGCAACGGTGGACAGTTTACCTAATCAGTGTTCCTGGATTCTTTACCAGTACAAATCTGTTCTCCGCAAGTAACTGCCAACTTCCTCAAATGAATTATCAGAGGTGGAGGACGAATTATTTCAGACATAATGTCTTTTAACAAATCATCACATAAAACATACAACCGCCCGAGAATCTAACTCGCGACCCCGTGATCCATAGACCAAAACTCTCCCTACTGAGCAAAGCCAGCGGGCTGAATTTGGAAACTGCATTAACTTACAAATCTATATTACTTTTTAATTTTTATATTTCCATATACATGTACGATACAAAGTATTCTTTGCATAAACAATGCTTCAATTTTGATACAAATTTCAAGAAGAACACATTGTTAAGTCATTAACGAATGGAAGTATAAGCAAGATCCATAGAAAACATCAGCAAGATCCATAGAAAACAACAGAAACTGCCAACACTCATTAAAGGTCCACTACCCTAACATTGTCTGGGAGCAAAAACTTATACCAGTGTAAGTATGTACAAACCTTCAGTGGGAAGTATTGCACATCTGTCTTGTGTATTCCTAGGCAGCCATATTTTCCTTTTCCCCATGTGTACAAGTCCCCTACATCTGTGACATAAAGGATATCATTTATATTTCTTAACTAAGATTATTTTAATAGATATCTTCACTACTTTGAATTAGCATACATAGACAATAAAATATGCTTGAACTATTTATCTTATACTGAAACTTAGTTCATAAGCTTATTTACAGTTGCCTTCGGTAACACATATGGGCGACTCCTCAAGAAGTCAGTCAGTAATGTTATCTGGAGGATAATGCAAGAGAAAGAAGACATTCCCAATTCCAAAAGCTTCACTGGTTCTTTTGCTTGCCAGGTGTAAAGCACCAGTACACAGACCTCTTATCTCTACTTTAGTATTATTTAGATAGAGGAGGAGGGTGCTTGAACTCACGACCCACTCGTTCTTTAGTGGAATATTGAGCTTCTAAAGTTGTGCAATATTTTCGCTGCAGAACTTGTGCGTATTTCCTGATACAAAGCTAGTAACTTATAAATATTCTTACCTGTGACTGCAGCTAAGTGACTCATTCCACAGCTTATATCTACAACTTTCACACTGGGTTGTAGCTCATTACAGCCAAATAGTGGTGGAGGTAATAAACTGGGAATTTTCAGCATGTTTGTTTTGGGTCCTTTTCCTAGTACACCATATCCCCATACATAAACTTGGCCTTTGTCTGAAAAAGGAAAATCTTCCATCTAACCTTCTAAATGGTGAAGTAAATTGGACAATCAGATTTGTAAGGGGAGGTGGCTTGTTTTATTCATTATTTAACAACGTGCTGCCTGACCTTGAGGCTATCAGATATGGTGTGACTCTTACAAGCAAACAGGAGGGTCATTGATGACCCTGGATCGCTCACCTGAGCAATATCAGCTACATATTTCAAATGTCAAATTGATGCTAAAATATTAAGAAAGTAGGTCAGTAGGTCACATTCATGGTCACTGAAAGTTAGTTTTACAAGATGAGTGTGCACAACTGTATATGTAATCCAAATTTCAAGGCTGTAGGTCAACGTTAAAGTCAAGTGACCCCTAATTACTTGGGGTCATCAGGTGATTATAATTACACAGTCTAGGAAATAAGATCAGAAAATTTTGAAGTACTTTTTCCTATATAACTCATATAACAAGTGACCCCCTGGGTGGGGTCTCTTTTCACCCAAAGGGCATAATTTGAACAATCTTGTTAGAGAACCACTAAGCAATGCTATATACCAATTATCAAAGGCCTAGGCCTTGAACTTTCAGACAAGAAGTTTTTTCCTACATAAGTCTATGTAAAACTTGGGACACCCAGGGTGGGGCCTCTTTTCACTCCTGGATAATAATTTGGTTTCAGGCAAGAAGATTTTTAAAGATTTTTTTCTATATAAGTCTAAACTTGGGACCCCAGGGTGGGGCCTCTTTTCATCCAAGGGGCATACTTTGAACAATCTTGGTAGCGGACCACCAGGCAATACTACATACCAAATATCAAAGGCCTAGGTCTTGTGGTTTAAGACAAGAAGATTTTAAAAAAATTTTCCTATATCAGTCTTACGTAAAATTTGGGACCCCTAGGGTGGGGCCTCTTTTCACCCCAGGGGCATAATTTGAACAACCTTGGTAGAGGACCACTAGATGATGTTACATACCAAATATCAAAGCCCTAGGCCCTGTTGGTTTTGACTAGAAGATTTTCAAAGTTTTCCCTATATACATGTAAGTCTTTGTAAACCATGTGACCCCCCTCCCCCCCCCCCAGGTCAGGGCCATATATATTTGACCCTAGGCGGATAATTTGAACAACCTTGGTAGAAGACCACTATATGGTGCTACATGCCAAATATTAAAGCCCCCTGTAGTTTTGGTAAAGAAGATTTTTAAAGTTTTTTCATTCGGTTGCCATGGGAACCAGAGTTCTGTATGGAATTCAATTCTTTGAACAATTTTTAAAGAAGACCATCCAAGGAATATCCCTGTGAAGTTTCATCAAAATTGGCCAGGTGGATTAGGAGGAGATGTTGTTTAAAGGAAAGTGTGGACGGATGGATGCCGGACAGTGAACGATCACAATAGCTCACCCTGAGCCTTTTGCTCAGGAGAGCTAAAAATAGGAAACGAAACCAAATTTAAAAAGAATGTATACTGTGAAATCATTAATATTTGTGGGGAACTATTTTTTGTGGATTTCGTTGTTGAGTGAATCCATGAAATTTAATCCCAATGAACAAGTAAAATTCTCATTCATTTCATGTTCAAAAGTTGATATCCACAAATTCATATCCTCTCGAAATTGCTGTTTTGACCCAAATCACAAACTTTCATGCCCATAAAATTAAATGATTTTAAAGTATGAAAAAATAAAAATTTCTTCTCTCTTCTCAATTCAATGGTATTGCAAAAGTAAGATTCATTTTCATTTTGTTCCCAACAGTATGTATGGTGTTTTTCAATATTTTGTCGGGTAATTAGACTTTATGCATAGATTACTCCCTGAAAGGGGGCCAAATGGTATCTATTTACTGACAATATAATCTCTCAAATATGTAAAGTTGGAAAGCATTTGGCTTAGTAGTTTTAAAGAAACCTACTTACATGCAAACTTTTTGTGATGCATTTTTGGACATCGACAGAAGGGTGACAACAAAAGCTCATTTAAAAAAAAAAAAAACAAAAAAAAAAACCCATGTAGTTGAGCTTATAAATATAGATTTCTTAAAGATCTCTTACATCATTCTCATCATTCAGTGCTTTTGCATAAGCCTGCTTTTTTTTTTAATTGAATTTTCCGTAACTTGAGGCAACTAAAACTTGCAGACATACTGACTTAATCTAAATGAACTGCACCACCAGAAAACCAACATAGTGCATTTGCGACCAGCATGGATCCAGACCAGCCTGCACATCCATGCAGTCTGGTCAGAATCCACGCTGTGCACTTTCAAAGCCTATTGCAATTACAGAAACCATTAGCGAACAGCATAGATCCTGACCAGACTGCGCGGATGCGCAGGTTGGTCTGGATCCATGCTGGACGCAAACGCACTATGTTGGTTTTCTCATGGCATGGCTCTTATTTTCAATATGTTTGCAACAAGTAAAAAATCTATAAATTTCATTATCATACAAACCATTCAGTAACATGCACACAGATCCTCCAGTTGCCACTTTCTGTATTTTCCCACAATTTATAATAGGTAAATGTTTTGGAACACTAACTTGTGTTTCATCTGTAACCATTGACAACTGACTGTATTCAGAATTTCCCCATCCAAAAACCTCCCCTGTATCTGACACAGCTAGTACACAGTCTGCTCTGGAGGCAATGTCAACTATCTTTACACCTTCTATGTCACCTTTCAGTTGCTGTGGAATACCTACTGATTCAAATGTTTGTAGACCTAAAAAGTACATGTATATTAAAATCACTTTAACAGATGTTATCTGTAAGCCAATAATTAATATTCCATAGAAACACTCAGGTAATATGGTAATCCAGGGAACATGGGTCAAGTTAGAAAAATAAATGAAAACTAACTAAATATGTTTTTTTTTAAAGAAAGAATCTACTACTGAATGACTGACAATGTATCTGGATAGCATTTGGAAAGATGCATATCTATTAAAAGTAGAAGGATTCTAGTTTTGTGCCTTCTGTTTGATCTAGAACTCCATTTAAAGAGAGATAATTCAAAGGAAGAACATTTAAAGGGAGAGAATTTAAATACAGCATTTTAATTCAGTGACCATAACAACAAGCTTGCAGTATTTTATGATACTTTACCTGTCTGTCCGTCTGCACCTAATCCACATGAATACACCTGACCATCTTCTGTCAGAAACAGTGTATGATCCTGCCCACATACAACCTGAATAGCAATTATTAACACACTTTTACTTAGGACCACTTGATACTGTATACCTGTTTGCTTGTTCTTAACAAATTTTGGCTCTTTCAGGGGTCAATACGGAACCTATGACTGGATCTGACAAATTCATCATGGAATCCAAGATCTATTGATGTTAAAGATATTTTGCAAGTTTGTATCAAATAAATGAAGTCTCTATATGGCTGCAAAAGCTTAATAGCAAATTTTGGCCCTTTAAAGGGACATAACACTGGAGCCCATGAGGGGATCTGGCCACTTTTCGAAAGGGACTGAGATATTATGCCAATACAAGTTGTGTGCAAGTTTATTTAAAATTGATTGCAAAATATGGTTTCTATCATGTTAACAAGAAATTACAGACAGAAGATGAGGGACGAAGGGCAATCACAAAAGTTGACCTTGTCACTATCTGACAGGTGAGCTAAATATTGAAAGTACATCAAAACTTCAACCAAAGTGTGGATGCGGAAGGAAGCTGATGTCGACGCGGGAGCAAGTAGGATAGCTCTCCACATACTTCGAATAGTCAAGCTAAAAACATCATTATTTCATACACAGTGAGTACCTAGGTAGAAACCAACAGAATTTCAGGCACAGTGAGTACCTAGGTAGAAACCAACAGAATTTCAGGCGCAGTGAGTTAAGTACCTAAGTAGAAACCAACAGAATTTCTGGCACAGTGAGTATCTAGGTAGAAACCAATACAATTTCAGGCCGGTGAGTACCTAGTTAGAAACCAACTGAATTTCAGGCACAGTGAGTACCTAGGTAGAAACCAACAGAATTTCAGGCACAGTGAGTACCTAGCTAGAAACCAACTGAATTTCAGGCACAGTGAGTACCTAGGTAGAAACCAACAGAATTTCAGGCACAGTGAGTACCTAGGTAGAAATCAACAGTATTTCAGGCACAGTGAGTACCTAGGTAGAAACCAACAGAATTTCAGGCACAGTGAGTACCTAGCTAGAAACCAACAGAATTTCAGGCACAGTGAGTACCTAGGTAGAAACCAACAGAATTTCAGGCACAGTGAGTACCTAGCTAGAAACCAACTAAATTTCAGGCACAGTAACCTGGGAAGAAACAATATCTCAGGCTCAGGAGAGTACCTGGGTAGAAACCAACTACTTTTAATTAGCTTGCTATGACTTTTTGATCTCAAACTTCAAGATATACTGTTCAAGTGGTTGGAAGACAGCAACACCCACATCACAAACTTGAGCATTGCACTATGTCTCTGCAGAGATACTGCATAATACAATTAAGGTAATCCAAGTCATGTAAAATAATCCTTCATTTGCAAAACAAATACATTCACTTACCTTGCTGACGTTTTCTGGAATTCCTTCAACTCTCTTTATATTTGACACCTTTCTATTAATAAAGAAGAAATATAATGTAATAGCATAATAAATACAAAATTCTGTAATGAATTTGTATAATTGTAAAGTTTACAGTGAAACTGCTGAATTTTGTTAGCAATAAATTCAATGGTTTAGGCTAACACTGCTTTTTTTAGGACATGAATTCATTGATAAGGATTTCAACGTTTCAAGACAAATACAAATTTAATTTGTCCCATTTGTTAAAGTGAAAGAACACATAAAATTTTACCTAAAAGTCTTCTAAAAGGTGGTTAATCAGATTTCAGTCAACTGATGGATTTGTTCAAAACGTAACCAGCTGATCATTTACACTTACATTGTGTTCACCAAGTTCTAAAAAAAACCTAGATTTTCAACGGAAGTATTTCTAAATTTGATTTTGCTATTCTGGTTATCCAACTAAAATAGCATTATTTTAGCACAAGTGTTTAATTTAAGCATTATTTTAGCACAAGTGTTTAATTTAAGCATTATTTTAGCACAAGTATAATTATATAAAATTATATAAACTATGCCTATGGAATACTACAAAATATGCACTACTGTATTAAAGTTGTCAAAAATTTGCATTTGCAAGTATTTATTTTGCCAAAACTCATTATCAATACAAGCTTATAAAATTATTATAACCTCCCTTTGTGTATCTTGGTTGCAGACAGATTTATAAAAGATGTCATGCTGTTTTAAAACATGACTTTTGTTTCAGGTAGCTTACATATCGCAATAATGAAAAGTTACAAATTACATTGCAATCAAAAGAAATGATCCACTTTATTAAAGGGAGGTAATTACAAAATGTAATAAAAAGTAAAAAAAAAAATGTATATTTCGAATAAGGATCTTACTCATGCAATGGGTCTTTTTCTTCATTAAAAAAACTCTAAGAGAAAATATGAAACTTGAAAAATGTCACAAAATGTTGCTCAAGTGTGATTGACCACCTTTAACCTTCTAAATATCTATAATGGACTGGTCTGTCAGACCATGATCCGACTGCACGAATGTGCAAGCTGATCTTGGTCTACAGTAGTCGCAAAGGCAGAATCACTTGCCACTAGCAGGCTAAAGGTTAAAGAAAATTTCTGAAATGGTACATATTTAAAAAAAAATATTGGTGCTAGAATTATTGACAAAGTATCTATCATGTGAGATGTGATAATGAACAATTTTGAAGTGTGAAGTTTATCCATGATAGGGTAATAAATGAGGACACCATGCTGACTAGGATATCTTTAATATACAGTACTAGTGTGTGGTCAAGTTGATAATTTTTATGCTAAAAAGGCCCAAACAATTTCTTTACCAAAAGAACCGAAACAAGTTCTTTACCAAAAAGACCAAATTGTAAGACCAAACCAATTTCTTTAACAAAAGGATCAAAACAATCTCTTTACCAAAAGGACCAAAACAATTTCTGCACCAAAAGGACCAAAACAATTTCTGCACCAAAAAGACGAAATCAGTCCAAAAAAGCTGAAATTGCAGGATGATATCATGTCTACAATTGGCAATAAAAGACTTACTGAAAACTTTCGCCTTCTATTGATGGTCTGCCACACTGTCCATAGGCATTATTTCCTTGTGAAAACACTGAAACAGATGTAACACAAAATGTACAATCTAGATATTTGCTGCAATATTTTGGCAATTATTTTAACCCTTACTCTGAATTTCTAAACCGGACTGATCCATCATTCAATCAGGGCAGTACCACTTATTATTTAAAGGGGTGTTCATTGAAAATTTACTGACTGAACAGTGAACAGTGCAGACCATGATCAGCCTACATGGATGTGCAGGCTGATTTTGGTCTGCACTTCGGTTGCAAAGGCAGCATCACTTACTGCCAGCAGGCTTAAGGTTAATACTGGGTAATTCATTTGAAAGTCATATTTCTTATATTTGGTCTTAAAAGAGAAGCCTGTAAAACTTTACAAACTATTACTATACATCGCAATGAATGCTGTAATATGATTGGATCAAAACTCAATAAAATAGTTCAACAAAATGAGCTACTGGCTCATTATTTCTTCCAAAATGACTTTTAACTCCTGAGATATGAACTACTGACCACTTATTCAGCTGAATCCAGATTTATCTTGGAAATGAGTCAATAGTCTGCCAGTGCTGAACAACCTAAAACGTTCTCCCTATTATTGTTTTACTGCTTTCAAATGTAATAAAACAACTACCTACCTTTAAAGTGATCTATGGATAAATTATCCGGCCTCGGAAAAAGACTATTGACCCTCATCAAAACTATTAACCTCGACTCCATCTCGGTCAATAATTATCTGATGATGATCAATACTAGTCATTTTCCTTGGCTGAATCATTTTAAGCACTGACCACGTAAAAGGTAAATATTTGTACATCATTTCTCCTTAAATAAATTACTGGTCCATTGTTTTTGCTATTAAACAGTCTATAGTTCAACATATTAACTTTGCTGGGCTAAAGTCAAAATCTGAAGATAAGAAATCTGTAAAAATGTATTCATGATGATTGTAATGTCATCGAAAAACTTGAAAGTGAACAGACAAAACCATTGGCTCTCTGTCACAAGGATTTTTACATGATTTCATCAGTGACCTAGTTTATGATCCCATACGACTCTGTTTCAAACCAGAAAACTCTGACTTTTTTGACCCACAGATTACCCAGTTTTGAAAGTTAAACCTAGAATTTACACATTCCTATGGAATATCATATAGATCAAGTAAAAATAGATCAAGTAAAAATGTGACATCTAGAGTGCCACCAATATTTTTTTATCATTTCACATAGCTTTAACTCCAGACCCCAGTCTTTCAGCATTGACCTAGATTTCATAGCGACAAACATTCTGACCTTAAAGTGTAATAAGGTAGGAAATGCAACCTCTTTCTTGTTAACATCTGACCCAGTTATATAGTGTTTGACTGAAGATGACCCGATTTCAAACTTGACCTAAATATCATTAAGGCAAACATTCGGACTAGGTTTCAATAACCTTTACCCTGCTAAATTTCTAAAACGGACTCAGGTCTACTTCCAATTTGGGCAGTACCTCTTATTCATTCAAAGGAGAGTTCACTGAAAATTTATTGACTGAAGAGCGAACAGTGCAGACCAAGATTTGCCTGCACAAATGTGCAACCAGCAGGCTAAAGGTTAAGACCAGGTAGAAAATGTGACCTCTAGCGTGTTAAAAAGTATTTTGTATAATTATATTTCATTAGACTTGGATTCCTACAGTGTTAACAGTAAAATTAGTAAAAACTGTTAACAACAGACAATGCAGGTGATCAAAAAAGCTCACCTTGAGAATTCAATACTCAAAAGAGCTGAAGAGAGCAACAATTTACCTCAGAACTTCAAGTTTTATCCTAATTTCTATCTGAAGTATGGATTTCTGGAAGAGATTTTGTGCACAAGGTTTTAACCTTTACCCTGCTAAATTTCTATAATGGACTGATCCATCACTCAATTCGGGCAATACCATTTATCATTCGAAGGGATGTTCACTGAAAATTTACTGACTGAAAAGCGAACAGTGCAAACCATGATTTAGCCTGCATGGACATACAGGCTGATCTTGGTCTGCACTTATTGCAAAGGCATAATTACTTGCTGACAGCATACTAAATGTTAAACTAAACAATTATACATTCTGTCCAAAAACCTTCATTAAGACTTGTAATTCTGAGTGCATCTTTCCTCAAAGTTCTTAAAGGGGTATACAGGTAGAACAGTGAATGAAAAATTTCAGTTCTTTTTATTCACAGTAGAAACAATTATCATAATTATACAGTTTCATATTTTATTGGCATGCTTAATTATAGAAGATATTTTTTTTATTCTTGCTCTGATAACATTGGGCTGCAATGTTAATGATATATCGCTAACCTGACCTTAGTAACACATGCCAGGTTAGGAAAACACTCGAAAACAGCTATAGTAAAATATAATATTCCACTTCTCTTTATTTTAACCTTACCTATACATACCAAAAACAAGGTGAGATCATTAGTCTAAGAGTGGGATAGTCAAATTCCCAAACGGAATATGTGTTTTTGTGACTTCATATGTAGTCATATAGCTGCCATCATACAGCAAGATTTACTTCAAGAAACAGCCTATTTCTATTCCTGTTCATATCAAATTATGGATCTATTTCTTTAAATAGGCCAATGCTATATAATCTAAAGGACAGAACGCAAAGTACTTATGTACTTCAAAATGTAGAGAGTAATTTCTCTTTCATATATTTCTAAAACCAAAACCAAATGAGGAAACAGGAATCAAAAAAATCGGAAAAAATGATGATTCAATATTAATTAGTACTTTATTTCCTTTATATTTCCTTCAATTTCACATCAACAACTCTATGCTCTGTTATTTTGTCAAGCAAGACCAATTCCAAGTAAGTTCTAAAACATGTTACTTACTTTTATTGTTATCTGTAATGAGTAAAATGGTTTCGTTAAAGGCACTGACCTCCAGATTTGGGCAAAAAATGATCTTTCTTTGAACTTGAAGTCTGTTCATATTATGAACATTATAGTATCAGTTTTTGTTTCTAAACTAACTTAAAAATGCCAAATCAATGCTTTTCAATAATCAACTGATGTAAAAATTAGTAAAAACAGTTAATTCTCATGTATTTCCATAACATATAGTTTGTCAGTTATTAAGTTTCAAAGTTTCAAACTTCCTGATTCCAGATTCCTAAAAATTTTCTCTTCTTCTTTTTTTTTGGTGTCCAATGGCATGATCTGGTGGCCAGTACCTACAGTCTAACCTGTCTTAAGCAGCCAGCCAAGGGAAGCAGACAATTTGGCCGCTAAAGCCAGGTGACCGCTGACCGGAGGTGCAGCCAGTATATGTATTTTCCTAAAAATTTTCTCTTCTTCTTTTTTTTTGGTGTCCAATGGCATGATCTGGTGGCCAGTACCTACAAATGTATAACTTAGCAACAAGAGATCAGAAATGACATCATAGAGCTTGTTTCTTTAACAGATCTGGACACACATTCATAAAGCTTCTTAGTTCAATCTAAACTTCAGAAACAATTTCTTAACAAATTTATACATCAATTTCTTTGGTTTCAATACATTTTCTAATAAAGTATCATGATAATCTATAAATACTGGCCCTGCATATCTAATAGTGTGTTTGCTTAGGGCCGTATTTTGGGTCCCGTGTGACTGGAAAAAAGATTAAAGATTTAACAGTGAAATATACCAATCTGTTCTGTACCCCTTGTTTAAAGTTCTTACACTCTCTGCTTTTATGACAGATTTCTCTAAAATTCTGCTGGAGAAGGTACCGGTACAGCCTTTTAGCACCTTAGCATGATATCTCATTTTTATCAGGACGTGACCCCTAATTCATTCATGGTTTGTTTTTACGACGTTAGGCCAGATGTTGCCTGAAAATTACTCAGTCTTAATTCTGCGACTGGACCGAGTTAAGATGTCATCAAAATGGCAGCCATTTTTTAAAATCAGGTCTATCACCACCGTCAAATGACTGATCGTAGTTGTTTTTTTTTGAAAGCGAGCTTCTTTTATAGGTTACATCATACACATACATAGTTATTTCGCATTATGGTATTTTGGAAAAAAAAACATTACTTATTCACTATTCATTAAAGATATATTATGCCCAAATATCATATTTTAATATATGAATAATTACTGCATGTTATCTACTGAATAATGAAATAAACGTGTTTGTTGGAATGAACTGTAGTGTGTAGATTTAAAATACGACACACTAATAGATGTGTAAGTAAACATAGTATGAATATGTAACGCCACTTAATATCTGGAAGTTACATTTGGAACAAATGGTTAATAATTAAATAAAATAAAATAATAATAATAAAAGTCACATTTAATTGTGACTGCAGCATACACATTTAGTAGAGAGTTATTCCTCTTTCATATATTTCTAAAACCAAAACCAAATGAGGAAACAGGAAACAAAAAATCAGAAAATATGATGATTCAATATCAATTAGTACTTTATTTCCTTTCTATTTCCTTCAATTTCAGTTCAACAAGTCTATGCAGCTAGTATTTTGTCATTAACAGCCAAAGATCTATTCCAAGTAATTTCTAAAACATGTTACTTACTAATATTGTTATTTGTAATGAGTAAAATTGTTTCGTTAAAGGCACTTTGGCTAAAAATGATCTTTCTTTGAACCTGAAGTTTATTCATATTATGAGCATTGTAGTATCAGTTTGTGTTTCTAAACTATCTTAAAAATGCCCAAACAAGAAAAACAAAAGATGCAAGAGTTGGGAATAGAACAGGAACTGCTGTGACAATAAAATCTTTCCCATTGTCACAGAGGAATATGTATTTATATTATAATAATTGTCAAAAAAGATCTTTATAAGTAATGCATTTACCTCAAGTAGGGAATTACAAATGCTTTTCAAAAATCAATTGATGTAAAAATTAGTAAAAACAATTAATTCTCATTGTATTTCCATGTACTATAGTTTGTCAGTAATTAAGTTTCAAAAGTTCCAACATTAATTTCCTGATACTTTAACCTTTTTTGGTGTCCCATGGCATGATCTGGTAGCCAGTACCTATAACCTAGCAACAATAGATCAGAACTAACAGAACTATTTGTTGTACAATGGTAAAAAGATTAAAGATAAAATTTTACAGTGAAATATACCTGAATTTGTTCTGTATTGTTTAAAGATCTTAGAGATTTTCCCCGTCTGAATTCTGTGACTGTACCAAGTTATGACATCATCAAAATGGCAGTCATTTTTTAAAATCAATTCTATCATCACCCTCAAATGACTGATTGCAGTTGCTTTTTTGTTGTTTTTTTTTGAAAGTATTAAAAGTGAGTTTTTTTTGTATGTTACATCATACACATACATAATTATCTTGCATTATGTTATTTTGGAAAAAAGGAATGTTACTTATTCACATATTATTAAAGATACAGTATGCCAAAATTTCATATTTGAATATATGAATAACTACATGTTATCTATGGAATAATGCAATAAACATCTTTGTGGGAATGAATGGGAGTGTGTAGATTTAAAATACGACATACTAATAGATATGTAACTAAACATAGTATGAATATGTTACACCACTTAATATCTGGAAGTTACTTTTGGAGTAAATGGTTGTTACTATATAGACATAATAAAAGTCACATTTTATTGTGACTGCAGCATACACATTTAGTAGAGTTATTCCTCTTTCACATATTCTTAAAACCAAAACCAAATGAGGAAACAGGAATCAAAAAATCAGGAAAAAAGATGATTCAGTATCAAATAGCTCTTAATTTCCTTTATATTTCCATTCAATTTTAATTCAACAAGTCTATGCAGCTAGTATTTTGTCATTGACAGCCAAAGAAGTATTCCAAGTAAGTTCTAAAACATGTTACTTACTTTTACTGTTATTTGTTGTGAGTAAAATGGTTTTGTTAAAGGCAAATATCTCCAGGCAAAGATTTTGGCTAGAAATGATTTTTCTTTAAATTTGAAGTTTGTTCATATTATGAACATTATGAGTTTTTGTTTCTAAACTAGCTTAAAAATGCCAAATCAAGTAAAACAAGAGGGTCATGATGACTCTGAGTAAAATGAGTTACATGTTTCAAATGGCAAACTGATGCTTAACTAGTAGAAAGTAGGTCAGTAGGTCACATTCATGGTCACTGAAAGTCAGTTTTAAGATTGGTATGCAAAACTGTACATGTCACCCAAATTTCAAGGTTGTATCTTAAAAAAACAAGAAAGTAGGTCAGCAGGTTAAGGTCACAGTAAGGTGACCTGTAATCACATGGGTACATCAGGTAAATATAATTAAACAGTCTAGGAAATATGATCTGATAATTTTTTAAGTATTTTTTCCTATATAACTCATTTAACAAGTGACCCCCAGGGCGGGGCCTCTTTTCCCCCAGGGGCATTATTTGAACAATCTTGTTAGAGGTCCACTAGGCAATGCTACATACCAAATATCAAAGGCCTAGGCCTTGAACTTTCAGACAAGAAGATTTTTTTCTTTTTCCCTATATAAGTCTATGTTAAACTTGGGACCCCCAGGGCAGGGCCTCTTTTCACCCTAGGGTAATAATTTGAACACTTTTGGTAGAGGACCAAAAGGCAATGCAACACACCAAATATCAAAAGTCTAGGTCTTGCAGTTTCAGATGAGAAGATTTTTAAAGATTTCTCTTATATGTCTATGTAAAACTTAGGAACCCCGAGATGGGGCCTCTTTTCACCCCAGGGGCACAATTTGAACAATCTTTATAGAGGACTACAAGGCAATGCCACAAACAAAATATCAAAGGCCTAGGTCTTGTAGTTTCAGACAAGAAGATTTTTAAAGTTTTTTTCCTATATAAGTCTATGTAAAAACTTGAGGCCCCCAGGGCAGGGCCTCTTTTCACTCCAAGGTAATATTTTGAACAATTATGGTAGAGGTCCACAAGGCAATGCTACATACCAAATATCAAAGGCCTAGGTCTTGTGGTTTTAGACAAGAAGATTTTTAAAAACAATTTCCAGTATAAGTCTTTGTAAAACTTGGGACCCCCAGGGCGGAGCCTCTTTTCCTCCCAGGGGCACAATTTGAACATTCGTTATAGAGGACCATTAGATGATGTCACACGCCAAATATCAAGGCTCTATGCCTTACAGTTTTGGCAAAGAGGATTTTTGAAGTTTTTCCTTTCGGTTGCCATGGCAACCAGAGCCTTTACAACAATATATTAGAAAAGTAAGTAAAAGTAGAAATTTCTTACCATGGAAGACATAAATAATGTTTCAAACCAATCTCATTAGAAGCTGCTAGGTATATTCATTTACATAAAAGATAAAGGGAGGTAATTTGTCATAAATTCAGGCAATATGTATCTTCACTGATTGTCCAAGTCCATCTGATGGCATAAATGAAATTTCGGATCAGTATCTTCATTAGTTACAGAGATATACCCATCTGAATAAAGGGAGGTAATTTGACATCAGTCCATAGTTATCTACCCTGATTGTCTGAGTCCAGCTAATGACAATAATGAAATTTCAAATGAGTCCTATAAGTACTTACTGATAAAAATTCATTTTGATTAAAATCAGGGGAGGTAATCATATATAAAGTATCTCCAGAACCTATGACTGGATCCGACAGATTCATAATGGAATCTAAAATTCATTGTTGTTGAAGATATTTTGCAAGTTTGCATCAAATCAAACCATAAACGCAGTCTCTATATGACTGCACAAGCCAAAAATAGCAAATTTTGGCCCTTTAAGGGGCAATAACTCTGGAACTCATGATGGCATCGGGCCAGTTTTCGAAAGGAACCGGGATATTATGCCAATACAAGTTGTGTGCAAGTTTGATTAAAGTTGACTGCAAAATGTTGTCTCTATCGTGTTCACAAGCAAAAAATAGCAAATTTTGGCCCTTTAAGGGGCCATAACTCTGGAACACATGATGGGATCTAGCCAGTTTTCAAAAGTAACTGAGATATTATGCCCATACAAATTGAGTGCAGGTTTGATTAAAATCAAATACAAAATGTGGTCGCTATCGTGTTCACAAGGAAATTGTGGACAGACGGACGATGGACGAAGGGTGATCACAAAAGCTCACCCTATCACTACGTGACAGGTGAGCTAAAAATAAAGGGAGGTAATTGGTCATAAATTCAGTCAATATGTACCTTCACTGATTGTCCAAGTCCATGTGATGGCATAAATGAATTTTCAGATCAGTATCTTCATTAGTTATGAAGATATAGCCATTTTAATTTGAAATAAAGGGAGGTAATTTGATATAAATCAGTCCATAGTTATCTACCCTGATTGTCTCAGTCCAACTAATGACAATAACAAAATTTCAAATGAGTCCTATATACTTACTGATATAAATCCATTTCGATTAAAATCAGGGGAGGTAATCAGATATAAAATAACCCCAGAACCTATGATTGGATCTGACAGATTCATCATGGAATCCAAGATTTATTGTTGTTGACAATATTTTGCAAGTTTGTTTCATATCAAACCATAAATAAAGTCTCTATATGGCTGCAAAAGCAAAAATAGCAAATTTTGGGCCTTTAAGGGGCCATAACTCTGGAAACCATGATGAGATTTGGCCAGTTTTCGAAAGGAACCGAGATATTTTGCCAATACAAGTTGTGTGCAAGTTTGATAAAAGTTGATTGCAAAATGTTGTCTCTATCGTGTTCACAAGCAAACAATGGGATCTGGCCAGTTTTAGAAAGGAACGGACATATTATGCCAATACAACTTGTGTGCAAGTTTTATTAAAGTTGATTGCAAAATGTGGTCTCCATCGTGTTCACAAGCCAAAAATGGCATAATTTGGCCCTTTAAGGGGCCATAACTCTGGAACCCATGATGGGATCTGGCCAGTTTTCGAAAGGAACCGAGATATTATGCCCATACAAGTTCAGTGCAAGTTTGATTAAAATCAAATACAAAATGTGGTCTCTTTCGTGTTCAAAAGGAAATTGTGGACAGTCGGACGGACGGACAAACGGACGACGGATGAAGGGTGATCACAAAAGCTCACCCTGTCACGTGACAGGTGAGCTAAAAAGATGCCCAAGTTTGGAATCGAACCTGGACCAACATAACAATAAAAACTTTATTTCTGTTTTTACCAATACACCACAAAGGAATATGTATTAAACAATTGTTAAATATAGATTTTTATAATTAAGGCAGTTACCTTAAGTAAAGCATTATAAATGCTTTTCAATAATCAACAGATGTAAAAATTTGTAACAAGAGGGTCATGATGACCCTGAATCGCTCACCTGAGTAATATGAGCCACATGTTTCAAATGGCAAACTGACGCTAAAATATTAGAAAGTAGGTCAGTAAGTCACATTCATGGTCACTGAAAGAGTTTTAAGATTGATGTGCAAAACTGTACATGTCATCCAAATTTCAATGCTGTATCTTAAACAAGATGGCCACGAAGGCCCTGTAGCGCTCACCTGACCTATTGACCTAAAGATCATCAAGATTAACATTCTGTCCAAGTTTCATTAAGAAATGGTCATAAATGTGGCCTCTAAAGTGTTAACTAGCTATTCTTTTGATTTGACCCTGTGTCCTAGTTTTTGATTTGACATAACCCAGATTCTAACTTGACCTAAAGATCATCAAGTTTAACATTCTGACTAAGTTTCATGAAGATACAGTGATAAATGTGACCTCTAGAGTGTTAACAAGCTTTTCCTTTTATTTGACCTAGTGACCTAGTTTTTGACCCCACCTGACCCAGATTTAAACCTGACCTAAAGATCATCAAGATTAACATCCTGACCAAGTTTCATTAAGATATGGTCATAAATGTGGCCTCTAAAGTGTTAACTAGCTTTTCCTTTGATTTGACCCGGTGAGCTAGTTTTTGACCCGACATGACCCAGATTCGAATCTGACCTAAAGATCATCAAGTTTAACATTCTGACTAAGTTTCATGAAGATACAGTCATAAATGTGGCCTCTAGAGTGTTAACAAGCTTTTTCTTTGATTTGACCTAGTGACCTAGTTTTGACCCCATCTGACCCAGATTTAAACTTGACATATAGATCATCAAGATTAAGATTTTGAATAAGTTTCATTAAGATATGGTCATAAATGTGGCCTCTACAGTGTAAACTAGCTTTTCATTTGATTTGACCAGGTGACCTAGTTTTTGATCCAACATGACCCAGATTCAAGCTGGTCCTTAAGATCATCAATATCAACATTCTAACCAAGTTTCATGAAGATACAGTTATAAATGCGGCCTCTACAGTGTTAACAAGCTTTTCATTTGATTTGACCTTGTGACCTAGTTTTTGACCCCAGATTACCCAATATCGAACTCGTCCAAGACTTTATTGAGGATAACGCTCTGACCAAGTTTCATTAAGATTGGGCCAAAATTGTGACCTCTCAGAGTGTTAACAAGCTTTTCCTTTGATTTGACCTGGTGATCTAGTTTTTGATCCCAGATGATCCAATATCAAACATGTCCAAGATTTTATTAAGGGTAACATTTTGACCAGGTTTCATTAAGATTGGGCCAAAAATGTGACCTCTAGAGTGTTTACAAGCTTTTCCTTTGATTTGACCTGGTGACCTAATTTTTGACCCCAGATGACCCGATATCAAACTCGTCCAAGATTTTATTGAGAGTAACATTCTGACCAAGTTTTATTAAGATTGGGCTAAAATTGTGACCTCTAGAGTGTTAAGCTTTTCCTTTGATTTGACCTGTTGACCTAGTTTTTGACCCCAGATGACCCAATATCAAACTCATCCAAGATTTTATTGAGGGTAACATTCTGACCAAGTTTCATTAAGATTGGGCAAAAAATGTGACCTCTAGAGTGTTAACAGTCAAATTGTTGACGACAGACGACGGACGGACGGACGGATGACGACGGATGACGGACACAGGGCAATCACAAAAAGCTAAAAACAAGAAAGTAGGTCAGTAGGTCAAGGTCACAGTCAAGTGATCCCTAATCACTTGGGTCATCAGGTTACTATGATTAAACAGTCTAGGAAATATGACCTGATAATTTTTTAAGTATTTTTTCCTATATAACTTATAATTATAACAAGTGACCCCAAGGGGCATAATTTGAACAAACTTGTTAGAGATCCACCAGGTAATGTTACACACCAAATATCAAATGCCTAGGCCTTGAACTTTCAGACAAGAAGATCTTTAATTTTTTCCAATATAAGTCTATGTTAAACTTTGGTACCCCCAGGGCAGGGCCTGTTTTCACCCTAGGGACATAATTTGAACAATTTTGGTAGAGAAACACTAGGAAAGGCAACATACTTAATATCAAAAGCCTAAGCCTTGCAATTTCAGGCAAGAAGATTTTTTATTTTTTTTCCCATATAAGTCTACTTAAAACATGAGACCCCCCTGGGCAGGACCTCTTTTCATCCCAGGGGCATAATTTGAACAATTTTGGTAGAGGACCACAAGGCAATGCTACATACAAAATATCAAAGGCCTAGGTCATGTGGTTTTAGACAAGAAATTTTTAAAGTTTTTTACTATATAAATCTATGTAAAACTTGTGACTCCCGGGGCAGGGCCTCTTTTCACCCAAAATATCAAAGGCCTAGGTCTTGTGGTTTCAGACAAGAAGATTTTAAAAGTGTTTTTCCTATATAAGACAATGTAAAACTTGGGACCCCCAGGACGGGGCCTCTTTTCACCCCAAGGGCATAATTTGAACAATCTTTAGATGATGTCACATGCTAAATATCAAGGCTCTACACCTTGTGGTTTTTCAAAATATTCTCTATATAAGTCTATGTAACCATGTGACCCCCAGAGCGGGGCCATATTTGACCCTAGGGGGGTATTTTGAACAATCTTGGTAGAGGACCACTAGATGATGCTACATACCAAATATCAAAGCCCTATGACCTGCGGTTTTGGACAAGAAGATTTTTTAAGTTTTTCCTTTCAGTTGCCATGGCAACCAGAGTTCTGTATGGAATTCAATTCTTTGAACAATTTTGAAAGGGGACCAGCCAAGGATCATTCCTATGAAGTTTGGTGTAATTCTGCCCAGTGGTTTTTAAGAAGATTTTTTTTAGAAATTGTGGACGGACGACGGACGACGGACACCGCACCACGCATGACCGACACTGAGCGGTCACATAAAAACAATTAATTCTCATGTATTTCCATAACATATAGTTTGTCAATAATAAAGTTTCAAATTTCCTGATTTCTAAAAATTTTCTCTTTTCATGCCCCGCCATCTACTGATGCATATAGTAATTGTTCTGTCTGTTTGTCCGTCCATCTGTATGAGGTTAACCAAATGGGACTGTTTAGTCTAACATCAATACCCCTAACTAGAATGACTTGATACTAATGCAGATGTAACATGTGACCATTCTTCATCTTCAGATATCACTTGACATCAGTTTGACCTTGACCTCGTTTTGGACTTAGGTTGCTTTGTATCGACAAGGATGCCAGCGTTCATTGAACGCAGCTCCTTGTTTTATTTATTTATTTTTATTTTTTTGTGTCCCATGACATGACCTGGTGGCCAGTACCTTTAGCCTAGCAACAATAGATCAGAACTGACTCCATATAGCTACTTGTGTCTTTTACAGATCCTCACCTACATTCATGAAGCTTCTTAGTTTAATCTCCACTTCAGAAACAATTTTTTACCAAATTCATACATCAATTTCTTTGGTTTCAATATATTTTCTAATAAAGTATCATAATAATTTTTAAATACTGGCCTTGCATATCTAATAGTGTGTTTGCTTATGGCCGTATTTTTGGTCCCGTGCAACTGGGAAAGAAATTAAAGATTAACAGTGAAATATACCAATCTGTTCAGTATTGTTTAAAGTTCTTAACAATTTTCGTCAGTCTGAATTCTGCCACTGGGCACAGTTATGACGTCATCTAAATGACGGCCATTTTTAAAATCAATTCTATCATCACCTTAGACATGCTATCTTGTGCGCACATCATCTTATCTCAACATCTTACCTGTTGCGCATGACATCTTATCTCTCAAGCATATGTCATCTTATATCATACACACAACATCTTTTCTTGAGCGTATAACATCATGTCTCATGAGCACAACATCTTATTTCAAGCTTATAACATCTCTCAGGTGCACAAAATCTTATCTCTCTTATAAGATGTGGAGCCCACAGCATAACACCTGGAGCACATGAGATAAGATATCGTGCACATGAGATAAGATTTTGTACACTAGAGATAAGTTGTGGAGCGCACAAGATAAGATTTGTGCACTTGAGATAAGATGTTGTGCACTCAGGTTAAGATGTTGTGCACTCAATATAAGATGTAGTGCACGTGAGATGATTTAATCTTATAAAAAGATAAATGCATGTCCTAAACATACTGCTGTAATTCTCCACTCAATCTTAAGCAAATGTGAATCAAATATAGAATCCTATTGATATCAAATGATAATAATTAATCTTGCACAAATGAAAACAGTATCAATTTAATGAATTTAATCACTTAAAACTAAAAACGTCAATTAAGACATAGATTAGTCCAGTCACAGCACTTGGACTGGTGACGCGTCTTTCTGTGACCTTCAGACACTGTCTTGACAGTTTGGTATATGTTCCTGTTAATCTTTAATCCAATCACACAGGAGTCATGTTTTACATAAACTATTATCATTATTAATATGTCATTTAAAAGTATTCAAGTTAAGCAAGTGAATACTGTTCCTGGGGTCTGAAGCAAGTGTAGTGTTCCTCCAGTCTGAAGTTGTACCTTGAAACATTTCATTCAATTCTTTGTACATGAACTTTTGTTTTATGGGTGTGTGTCAAACTTGTAAAGAGAGAAAACTGTTTCAGTAACCTTAAATTTTTTAAACATATTGATAAATTCTGACACTTAAAACATAAACATCCTCAACAATTGTGAACCCAAACAATTCTACTTGCGAAACAATTAAGCAAATGCAAAGTAAACTGCTTGATATCTTATCTATATATTGCAAGATGAGGTTTTATAAATTTAAAGTCAGACCTAATATGTTTCCTTGTTTAATGGAGTAAGTTAAATGTCATTGATCTAAAGTATTTGAGCCGCGCCATAAGAAAACCAACATAGTGAGTTTGCGACCAGCATAGATCCAGACCAGCCTGCACATCCGCGCAGTCTGGTCTGGATCCATGCTATTCGCTAACAGTTTGTGTAATTGCAATAGGCTTTGAAAGCGAACAGCATGGATCCTGACCAGACTGCGCGGATGGGCAGGCTGGTCTGGGTCCATGCTGGTCGCAAAGCCACTATGTTGGTTATCTCATGGCGTGGCTCATTTATGAGTTTAAATACTGCCTAAGTTATTAAAAGAACCCGTCTCACACAGGTATAGTCTTATAGTCAGGCAATAATGAATACAAAAAGCTTTATCTGCAAATCTGAACAGTTCTCTCATGTAAATGAGAGGAAAATGCCTCCTGAGGTAGGTCACTCTAGACAATATTTATGATCTATTAGAAGATCTTTGGAAGCAAAGAATGTAACAAAGCAAAATAACAAACTATTATCCTTCAAAGGATGTATTTCTGTATGTCTATGGATATTTGTACTTCCAGTTAGACCAAGGTTAAAAAGAAATATTACCATAAAAATTAATCCTACCTTTTGTGAAAAAAATAACTGCATCGTTTCACTTACTTCATGCTGGTTTTGAAATATCACTTTGTGTATAGCCACTTAAATAATGTCAAGAAAAATCAGTTTATTATGTTACTTTGAAAAATATATCTTCTTCCTAATGTGCATAAAGTGTGCATAATTGTAATCAGACCCCCTCTCAATCTAACTTTCATTTCACAATTACTATACTGGTACTGATGATAAACACGAACAGAAAATGAGGTTTTTTACCTGTAACTCCTTTATTTCCGCAAACTGAAATCAATTACTGGTATCAAAATAAAGCTTAACATTTGCTGAAAACTTACATAATTCAAACTTTATATTTAGTAAGCAAACTCACACGAAGTGAGGCCCTGAAAGGGGTTTGTAAAATGGGGACTGTATGAACGTTGACTGATGATAAATTCGACCACTTTGTCATTTACAAAATTTTCTTCCTATTATTATATTGAAACTTTCCCCAAAAAGCTGCAACAATCATTCCTGATCAAGTAATGAAAAGTGACCCAATGTCAGGCCTTCATGTTTCAACAGAGAGCATGCGCAAAAAAACACCCTCTTCCCAGTAATTTTGGATAAATATTTTTCAACAAATAAATGTAAGTTATTTATTTATACAGAATATTTACCAATTTTGTTTTTGTTTACACGAATCGGTGTTGTAAGTGGGGACTATTAGATGGTGTGTTCAATTTTATAAATAACTGCTCGCAATCGAATATTTCCAAGGTGGTCGACTTTATCATCTGTCCGGGTTTATCATCAGTACATGCAGTACCAGTACAAATTTCATTTCAGAATGTTCAAAAAGCCGGAATATGAAAATAACATTTCACTGAAGCTATCAGAAGTCTTAGATGACATAGGAATTAATGAAAGAATGGTGAAGAAAAGGAGAAGAGTATACATGCTGGGAGAGACTATCACTACTATCAATAACCAGTTAACTGTTAATAATCAGACTGTGTACTTTGCAGGCAGTCGAACAGAAGGAGCAACAACTAAAGGACTTGTTTCAGACTTTGATATTCTACACTGTAACCATTATTTCAATGTGATGCAGGACTGGTCAGAGTGGAAACCTGGCAAGGAAAATCTGCTAATGATAAAGAACGAGACTACAACACCTGGGTATTGCTTTCTACAGCGTCTTAGATCTGACCTACCTCTTCATATAACTGAAATTAATAAACACAGCATAAGAGATAGAAATGGGAGAATACTGTTGAAGAACACAGTCCTGAATGTTTATCAGGTGGGTGTACAAGAACGTCATGGACCATCATATTTTACTCCAGGAAAGCTAGGAAAGCCTGACATAGACTATGTTATTGCTTATCCCTGCACATCATGGCCTCAATCAGCAAAAGGCTGGATAGAAAGACAAGGCATAGGTAACTGGCCAACACCATATATGAAGAGATATGCTGTCAGCAATGGATGTTTTGTTGTTGGAGTTGTCAGCAAGGTCAGTGCTTACACTGATATGGAATGGAGGATATCTACTAGTCTGGCAGAGAGATGTTTGATGTATAATTTAAACATTACACAATTACGTTGCTATGTCTTAATGAAAATGCTAGTTAAAACATCTCTGAATCCTCTAGGAGAAAATAACATGTCAAGTTTTATGTGCAAAACAGTTCTGCTACATTGTATAGAAAACACAGAAACAAACACATGGCAGGAACACAATTTGCTAATGTGTCTAACATACTGCTTACTGGAATTAAGCAGCTGTGTAAGAAGTGACCACAGTGACTGCCCACATTTCATTATACCTGAAAACAACTTGATGGCAGGACAATTTTCAGCTGAGGTGAAACACTTGTTGTTAGAAAGAATCAGTGGCTTGATACAGAGTGATGTAAATGCATTGCTTAGTGTGCATATTGATAACCTTGGCCTTAGACTGCAGATCAAACTGAACATTGTACCTCACTATGTAACATATAATCTACCTTCCCCTGCTGAAATCTGTGAATTGGTTTCAGCTGAGTTTTACATAAACTTAGCAATAAGCACCAGTTATTCATCTAATCTAATTCTGAGAGTAAAAGATAATAAAACAGAAGTAATAAAGCTACAATTAAAAAGAATAATAAACTACAGCAAACAAGGTAACAGACTAGAGAAGGCGGCCTGCCGGTTTTTGGCACCTCTGCTATATACCAAACTAGGATCCATCCTGGCATCATCAAATATTGGTCAGAACAACATGGTGTCACCTGTAGCACTGACCTGTCTCTCAGCAGGCTTGAACTCTGATGTGGCATCAAGCAGACTTACACTGGCATCAGTGTTCTACTGTATAGGGGATATGGAGAAAACAGAATTTATTCTACGAAACACCAAACAGCAATGTAACTCTGGTGTTGTTGTGCCTGTTTGTGACTGCTGGGAACATCCTGCGCCTGATGTATCTGCAGAGTTCAAAAAAATTTGCAATGAACAGAATGAAAAATGTATCAAATATATCACAACTTTCTGTATCAGATTCTTGCGGTGTGAGATCAACTGTGTTCCTTCTGAGCTAAAATATGAAATGTTCAGATCTACACATGATGACATGCTCCACAGAGATCAGGATAAAGACTGCTGGATGGACTGTGCTGTAGCTGATCCTCTCCCTTACCTCTACTTCCTACAATACAAGACATATGGTCATCTCCAAAGATACCCACATCAACAACAAGCTCTCAGTAACCTTATGAGGACCATTGACACAGATCCAAACCTCCGCCACAAAGAAACAGCCCTGAATCTACTTGGACAGTGCATGGAACAGGAGAACAGGTCCCAACAAGCATTAAAATGCTATATGCTTTCTTTAAATGAAAGAGCAAGAAACAATGCAGCAAAGTTCCATATCTGTAGACTACTCTCAAATGCAATGTTAAATCGATAGGGCTGTTAAGTATTTGCCGTGTTACGCACTTTTTTATAACAAATTTTAACAGCATTAATAGCATTTACGTCATTTACATCACTTCCTTTGTTATGTATTGACGGCATGTAATATTCAGTTGAGAAACAGATTTTAGAGCAAACACTACATGTTGTATATTCAGCTTACCAAAGTTCACAGATACCCACATTTTTGGTGCCGTGACTAAAAAGGAAAATGAATTTACAGAAACTACAATCATCCATTACGACGAACAATTGCGATATTACTCGAGAAATTAGAAGAAATTAAAGAAAACAGAACTTAGTTAGATTTCAACACTCTGCTGAAGACACTGGAGATAAAACTGGATATGCTTACATCAGTCAAAGAAAAGATACAATCTCAGACTAATGTCGATGGAATAGAAAAGGATATGATGGAGACAATCATTTATATGATTGAGTAAGATTAAAAACTAAACCAATTTAAAGACTTTCTATGCCAGCAGCAGACAACAGTTCAAGGTTCTACATAGCAGACGACAACTTGAGATTCTAGCAACAGACGCTAATTCAAAGTTCTACACTGCTGATTACAGTTCGAGATTCTACGCAGCAAGTAGATTCAACGCACATTCCATTCCATTTTAGAGATCACCAGTTACCACCGGACATTTAGCAATTTTTCATCAGCTTCATCTCAGTTTCAAAGACTACTGAAGCTAACCTTACCAATGTTTAGCGGAGACACGATCCAGTGGCAGACTTTTTGGGATTCATTTGAATCGACTGTGCATTTAAACACAAATCTTACAGACGTCCAGAAGTTTAATTACTTGAAGGCGTAGTTGGAAGGCAGTGCAGAAAGAACCCTGGAAGGTTTCCCACTCACGAATGCAAACTATGTTCCCACTCACGAATGCAAACTATGTTTAGGCCCTAGCTTTCCTGAAAGAGAGATTTGGAAGACCGCATAAGATCATAATCACCTATATGCAAGCCCTATCGGAGATACCAGTGCCGACTAACAGCTTACAGCTTATATACTTTAAGAAGTTTTCAAGATAAGATAGAGGCATATGTGCATGATCTGGAATCGCTAGGCCAGTGCCAAGACACATACGGCAATTTACTTGTGCCAGTCATCTTTGGAAAACTACCGCCCGAGATTAAACAAAATTTGGCACTAAAACATGTTGATAACTGAATTTTGAGGAGATTACAATCATAGAAGCTGGGCAGCAGCAACAACAGGGACCCATAGGCGCGTATGATTTGACCACACCTTTGACCACACCATTTTTTCACTGGAGCGAGACCAAGGAACAGGCACAACAGGGATAAAAGACCAGCACCACCATCCAGGTCAACTGGTCCCTGGAAAGACAGCAATTCATGCATATTCTGTGATGGAACCCTAATGAATGCTGGAAAGTCATCAGTGTAGAAACAAGAAGAGTGATCGTGAAAAATAAACACCTGTGTTTTAACTGCCTGCAAAAACATTACGTTTCTTAACGCAAGTCAAGCGGCGGATGTACAGTTTGCAAACGAAAAACATCATACAAGCATTTGCAATCAGAAGTCGTCATCCAGAGGAGAGGCTAATTCCCAACAACCAGTACCCGAAACTTCAACTAAAACAGCATACTAATACGCAAAGGACGAGACCTGGAGTCCTGCTGAGGACCGCGATAGCTACTGTTAGTAATAGTTCCGGAAATGTACATGTAGAGGCAAACATACCTTTTGATGGGGGTGCACAAAGATCTTTTATAACAGATGAATTAGCCTGTAAATTACAACTTATTCCAGACGGAACAGAAGAAATAAACTGTCATCATTCGGAAGCAGTAAAAACTGTGTGCAGAATCTCCGTACATCTACGTATTTAATTACTGACATAAAGGAGAAATTACCAATTTCAGTGCCGATTGTACCAATGATTGCCACGCCCTTCCATAATCGATTACAGATTACCGTATCTCAAAGGATTGAAATTTGCACATCTTATTACAGACGACAACCATTTTAGTGTATCTCTTTTGATTGGTGCCAACCACTACTGGAAGATCGTTGAAGACAGAATTGTTTGTGGCAGTGGACCAACAGCAGTAAAATCTAAGATTTACTTACTTTCCGGACCAGTTCAAGGAACGAAACCCACAGATTCAGCAAACATTATGAACGTGATTACCTCCCATAGACCAGAAGAAGCAGCACTCGAGAAATTTTGGAGTCTTCAGAGTATGGGAATCATCTCCGACAAAACAGACAGAAAACACAGTGATAATAGCTACTTACAAGAATACCAGACCAATTCCATTACGTTCAATGGAAACAGGTATGTTGAGATGTTTCCATGGAAACAAGATCATCCGCCACTACCGAAAAACTACAGTGTTACAAAGCAAAGAACTGAATAGACTTCTAGAAGATTGAAGGAAGAACCACATATACTACAAAAGTATAGAGACGTAACAGCTGATTAAGTAAAAAGAGGCTTTATTGAAAAGATTAGCGAGGATTCGAACCCACAGGAACCCCCACATCAAGTTGTCCATTATATTCCACACCACCCTGTTAAGGATTCAACGACCGCACCAGTAAGAATAGTTTATGCCTACAGCTGCAGTCATGTGACTTACCGAGCGTGAACGATTGCTTACAGTCTACACCACCGATCCTTAACGATTTGACATGCCTACTTGTGATATTTTGTTTAAATTCAGTAGCTGTAACAACAGATATTGAAAAAGTTTTTCTTCATGATGGACTTCATGAGAAAGACCGAGACGCTTAGCCTATAAGATTTGTCTTTCTAGTGATCCAAAGAACACAGATAGCCAGCTAGCCAGCTATGTACATATAGATTAAAGGCAGTTTTGTTTGGCGCGACCTGCTCTCCCTTCATATTAAACGCAACAATTCTTAAGCACCTGGAAATAAATAATGACACTTTAGCAGCAGAAATTTTAAGGAGAGACAGTCAGACCTTTATGCTGACAACATTCTGTCGAGTTTCGAGCACGAGACAGAGGCATTGACGTACTTCCGGAATGCATGTGACCTGATGCTGAAGGCCGGACTAAATCTTCGTTCATAGACATCTAACAGTCAGTCCATGAGGTCAGTCACAGCACAGGAAGGTGTTTTAGACAAAAGTACTAGGGATGCAATGGTTAAACATTACCAAGAGGCTTCTACTTTGTCATTCTTCAAGGATATATGATCCATTAGGATTTCTTAGTCCAATAACATTACACGCAAAAATCGTGTCAACAGTAGTCATTTGGTCCGATAGCCAGACTGTATATTGCACTGGATGACATCTAACAGACCACAGAAAAGATTAGTTAGAAACTGTGTTGCTAAGATTAAGAATCCTACAGCAAAATACACATGGAAATCTTGCCTGACCAATGACAATTTCCAAAATTTGTTAACAAGAGGAATCAGTTCAACTCAGTTTACAGATGAAAAATTATGGTTCAAAGGACCGTTTGGATTACAGACACATCAAAATGGCCAACATGGGAAGTAGTGTTCAAGTACGTAAGAGAGACATACTGCTCCAGAAAAACCTATTGCCTCGGAGAAACCACCTACTTCCTAAGAGAAACCTACTGCACAAGACAGACATACTGCCCCAGAGAAACCTACTGCCTCAGAGAAACATAATGTCCCAGAGACATACTGCCTCATAGAAACCTACTGACTTCGAGAGACATACTGCCCCAGAGAAACCTACTACGTCAGAGAGGCATACTGCCCCAGAGAGAAAAATAATACTGCACCAGAGAAGCTTACAGCCCCAGAGAGACATACTGTCCCAGAGAAACCTACTGACTAGGAGAGACATACTGCTTCAGAGAAACCTACTGGGTCAGAGAGACATACTGCCGCAGAGAAACCTACTGACCCAGAGAAACTTACTGCCTCAGAGAGACCTACTGCCCCAGAGAAACATACTACCCCAGAGAAACCTACTGTGTCAGAGAGACATACTGCCTTAGAGAGACATACTGCCCAAGAGAGACATACTGTCCCAGAGAAATCTACTGCCCCAGAGACACCTACTGACCCAGAAAACCTACTGCCTCAGAGAGACATACTGCCCCAGAAAAACATACTGTCTCAGAGAAACCTACTGTCCTAGATAAACCTACTGTTCCAAAGAAACCTACTGCCCCAGAGAAACATACTACCTCAGACAGACATACTGCCTCAGTAAAGCTACTGCCTCAGAGAGAAATACTGCCCAAGAGAAACCTACTGCCTCAGAGAGACAAACTGCCTTAGAGAGACCTACTGCCTTAGAGAGACATACTGTCTCAGAGAAACCTACTGCCTCAGAGAGACATACTGCCTTAGAGAGACCTACTGCCTCAGAGAGACATACTGTCTCAGAGAAACCTACTGCCTCAGAGAGACATACTACCCCAGAAAGACATACTGCCTCAGAGAAACCTACTGCCTCAGAGAGACAAACTGCCTTAGAGAGACCTACTGCCTCAGAGAGAACTACTGCCTCAGAGAGACATACTGCCTCAGAGAGACATACTGCCCCAGAAAGACATACTGTCTCAGAGAAACCTACTGCCTCAGAGAGAACTACTGCCTCAGAGAGACATACTGCCTTAGAGAGACATACTGCCTCAGAGAGACATACTGCCTCAGAGAGACATACTGCCTCAGAGAAACCTACTGCCTCAGAGAGAACTACTGCCTCAGAGAGACATACTGCCTCAGAGAGAACTACTGCCTCAGAGAGACATACTGCCTCAGAGAGACACCTACTGCCTCAGAGAAAACTACTGCCTCAGAGAAACCTACTGTCTCAGAGAGAACTACTGCCTCACAGAGACATACTGCCTTAGAGAGACATACTGTCTCAGAGAAACCTACTGCCTCAGAGAGACATACTGCCTTAGAGAGACCTACTGCCTCAGAGAGACATACTGTCTCAGAGAAACCTACTGCCTCAGAGAGACATACTGCCCCAGAAAGACATACTGCCTCAGAGAAACCTACTACCTCAGAGAGACAAACTGCCTTAGAGAGACCTACTGCCTCAGAGAGACATAATGTCTCAGAGAAACCTACTGCCTCTGAGAGACATACTGCCTTAGAGAGACCTACTGCCTCAGAGAGACATACTGTCTCAGAGAAACCTACTGCCTCAGAGAGACATACTGCCCCAGAAAGACATACTGCCTCAGAGAAACCTACTGCCCCAGTGAGAACTACTGCCTCAGAGAGACATACTGCCTCAGAGTGACCTACTTCCTCAGAGAGACATACTGCCCAAGAAAGACATACTGCCTCAGAGAAACCTACTGCCTCAGAGAGAACTAGTGCCTCAGAGAGACAAACTGACTTAGAGAGACCTACTGCCTCAGAGAGAACTACTGCCTCAGAGAGACATACTGCCTCAGAGAGACATACTGCCCGAGAAAGACAAACTGTCTCAGAGAAACCTACTGCCTCAGAGAGAACTACTGCCTCAGAGAGACATACTGCCTCAGAGAGACATACTGCCTTAGAGAGACATACTGCCTCAGAGAGACATACTGCCCCAAAAAGACATACTGTCTCAGAGAAACCTACTGCCTCAGAGAGAACTACTGCCTCAGAGAGACATACGGCCTTAGAGAGACATACTGCCTCAGAGAGACATACTGCCTCACAGAGACATACTGCCTTAGATAGACATACTGTCTCAGAGAAACCTACTGCCTCAGAGAGACATACTGCCTTAGAGAGACCTACAGCCTCAGAGAGACATACTGTCTCAGAGAAACCTACTGCCTCGGAGAGACATACTGCCCCAGAAAGACATACTGCCTCAGAGAAACCTACTGCCTCAGAGAGAACTACTGCCTCAGGGAGACAAACTGCCTCAGAGAGACCTACTGCCTCAGAGAGACATACTGTCTCAGAGAAACCTACTGCCTCAGAGAGACATACTGCCTCAGAGAGACCTACTGCCTCAGAGAGACATACTGTCTCAGAGAAACCTACTGCCTCAGAGAGACATACTGCCCCAGAAAGACATACTGCCTCAGAGAAACCTACTGCCCCAGAGAGAACTACTGCCTCAGAGAGACATACTGCCTCAGAGAGACATACTGCCCCAGAAAGACATACTGCCCCAGAGAAACCCACTACCTCAGAGACCAACTGCCTCAAAGAGACATACTGCCCCAGAGAAACCTACTGCCTCAAAGAAACATACTGTCCCAGAGAGACATACTGCCCCAGAGAAACCTACTGCTTCAGAGAGACATACTGCCTTAGAAAGACATACTGCCCCAGAGAAACCTACTGCCTCAGAGAGACACACTGCACCAGGGAGACAAACTGCCCCAGAGAAACCTTCTGCCCCAGAGAAACATACTGCCTCAGAGAGATGTACTGCCCCAGAGAAACCTACTGCCTCAGAGAGACACACTGCACCAGGGAGACAAACTGCCCCAGAGAAACTTACTGCCCCAGAGAAACCTACTGCCCCAGAGAAACATACTGCCTCAGAGAGATGTACTGCCTCAGAGACATACTTCCCCTGAGAAACCTACTGCCTCAGAGAGACATACTGCCCTAGAGAGACATACTGCCTCAGAGAAACCTACTGCCTCAGAGAAACATACTGTAACAGAGAGACATACTGTCACAGAGAGACATGCTGCCCCAGAGAAACCATCTGACTTGGAGAGACATACTGCCCCAGAGAAACCTACTGCCTCGGAGAGACATACTGCCTTAGACAGACATACTACCCCAGAGAAACCTACTACCTCAGAGAGACATACTGCCCCAGAGAAACCTACTGACTTGGAGAGACATGCTGCCCCGAAGAAACCTACTGACTTGGAGAAACATACTGCCCCAGAGAAACCTACTGCCTTAGGGAGACATACTGCCCCATAGAGAAAAACAAGTGAATGAAGTATTGCCATGCAATACAAAGTCCCCTACTGGAAGGCACCTAATTTTCTCTACTGCAGTATAACATAATGAACTGATATCTGTCAATGATGTATAAACAATATTGTACTATATATACAATATGTTATAACAAAACACTTGGATTAAAATTTATATATATAAAAACCTACAGTTGTTTTCATATTGAATTTTTTTGGCTGATTATAAAAATGTTATCATGTAAGTTATTTATAGTAACAACAAAGGGAAATTAATCTTTTAAAAAAAAAAAAAAAAAAATCTATATAATACAAGTCCACAAGAAACTCTTTACCAGGTAGAGATAGGTCAAAATACACCTAAAAATTGGATGTAACATGCATGCTGTACCACAGAAAAGTGGTCTCGATTTTTCTCTACCGCCAGTAATAAAAAAGTTACAATAAAATCTATTTATAGTAAAAACAAAGGGACGTAATTCTAAAAACAAGGGTGCCTCATGTTGGTGAACATTTGGTCCAAGTTACATCAAAATCCCTCCATGCATGAAGAAGAAATGTCCCGTACAAAGTCATTCTTGAATTTGACCTTTGACCTCTAAATATGACCTTGACCTTAGACCTAGGGACCTGGTTCTTGCGCATGACATGTTGTCTCATCCAGGGGAATATTTGTGCCAACTGATATCTAAATCCTGCTTTGCATGACAAAGTTATAGACCGGACAGGAAAAAAATCCTCTTGACCTTTGATCTCAAAGTGTGACCTTGACATTTAAGCTAGGGTATTGGGTGTTGCGCATGACACGTCGTCTCATCATGGGAAACATTTATGCCAAGTAATATTGTAATCCCTTGATGGATGACAGAGTTCTGGATCGGACAGGGCAAAAACCTTATTGACCTTTGACCTCCAATTGTGACCTTGACCTTTGAGCTAAGGGTCTGGGCTTTGCGCATGACATGTTGTCTCATCATGGGGAACATTTGTGCCAAGTAATATTAAAATCCCTTCATGGATGGCAGAGTTATGGACGGGACAGGAAAAAAACTCTGTTGACCTTTGACCCCCAATTGTGACCTTGACCTTTGAGCTAGGGGTCTGGGATTTGCGCATGACACGTCATCTCATCATGGGGAACACTTGTGCTAAGTGATATTAAAATTCCTTAATGAATGTCAGAGTTATGGACCGGACACGAAACAGACCCTGTTCATGCTATGTTAACATTTGACTGCTAAGTGTGACCTTGACCTCTGAGCTAGGGGTCTGAAAGTTGTGCATGACACATCGTCTTATTACGAGGTACATTTGTGCCAAGAATATTAAAATCCCTTCATAGATGGGAAAGTTATGGACCGGACAGGAAAAAAGCCTTGTTGACCTTTGACCTCCAATTGTGACCTTGACCTTTAAGCTAGGGGTCCAGGTTTTGCGCACGACACGTCGTCTCCTCATGGGGAACATTTGTGCCAAGTAATATTAAAATCTCTTCATGGATGGGAGAGTTATGGACCGGACAGGAAAAAAGCCCTGTTGACCTTTGACCTCCAATTGTGACCTTGACCTTTGAGCTAGGGGTCCGGGATTTGCGCATGACACATCATCTCATCATGGGGAATATTTGTGCCAAGTAATACTAAAATCCCTTCAAGGATGGGAGAGTTGTGGACCGGACAGGAAAAAAGCCCTGTTGACCTTTGACCTCCAATTGTGACCTTGACCTTTGAGCTAGAGGTCCGGGTTTTGCGCATGACACGTCGTCTCATCATGGGGAACATTTGTGTCAAGTAATATTAAAATCCCTTCATGGATGGCAGAGTTATGGACCGGACACGAAATTGCGGACGGACGGACGGACGGACGGACGGACGGACGGAATGACGGAAAAGTGCATTCCTATAGTCCCCGAAACTGGTTTTCAACCAGTAGGGGACTAATAATACTGCCCCAGAGAAGCCTACTGCCCAAAAGAGACATACTGTCTCAGAGAAACCTACTGACTTGGAGAAACATACTGCCCCAGAGAAACCTACTGCATCAGGGACATATACTGCCCCATAGAGAACAAGAGGACCATGATGGTCCTGAATCACTCACCTGTCTCCATATGACCCAATTTTCATGAAGATCCATTGAAAAATATGGCTTCTCGAGAGGTCACAAGGTTTTTCTATTATTTGACCGAATGACCTTGTTTTTGAAGGCACATGACCCATTTTTGAACTTGACCTAGATATTTTCAAGGTGAACATTTTCACCAATTTTCATGAAGATCTCATGAAGAGTATGGCCTCTAGAGAGGTCACAAGGTTTTTCTATTTTTATACCTACTGACCTAGTTTTGACCACACATGACCCAGTTTCAAACTTTACCTAGATATCATCAAGGTGAACATTCAGACAAATTTTCATGAAGATCCATTGAAAAATATGCCCTCTAGAGTGGTCAAAATGTTTTTTTTTATTTTTAGACCTACTGACCTAGTTTTTGACGGCACGTGACCCAGTTTCAAACTTGACCTAGATATCATCAAGATGAATATTCAGACCAACTTTCATACAGATCCTATGAAAAATATGGCCTCTAGAGAGGTCACAAGGTTTTTATATTATTTGACCTACTGACCTAGTTTTAGAAGGCACGTGACCCAGTTTCGAACTTGACCTAGATATCATCAAGGTGAACATTCTGACCAATTTTCATGAAAATCAATTGAAAAGTATGGCCTCTAGAGAGGTCACAAGGTTTTTCTATTTTTAGACCTACTGACCCAGTTTTTGATCGCAGTTGACCCAGTTTCAAACCTGACCTAGATATCATCAAGATGAACATTCAGACTAACTTTCATACAGATCCCATGAAAAATATGGCCACTAGAGAGGTCACAAGGTTTTTCTATTATTTGAACTACTGACCTAGTTTTTAAAGGCACGTGACCCAGTTTCGAACTTGACCTAGATATCATCAAGCTGAACATTCTGACCAATTTTCATGAAGATCTTTTGAAAAGTATGGCCTCTAGAGAGGTCACAAGGTTTTTCTATTTTTAGACCTACTGACCTAGTTTTTAACCGCAGTTGACCCAGTTTCGAACTTGACCTAGATATAATCAAGATGAACATTCAAACTAACTTTCATACAGATCCCATGAAAAATATGGCCTCTAGAGAGGTCACAAAGTTTTTCTATTATTTGACCTACTGACCTAGTTTTTGATGGCACGTGACCCAGTTTCAAACTTGACCTAGATATCATCAAGGTTAACATTCTGACCAATTTTCATGAAGATACATTGAAAAGTATGGCCTCTAGAGAGGTCACAAGGTTTTTCTATTTTTAGACCTACTGACCTAGTTTTCGATCGCACTTGACCCAGTTTCGAACCTGACCTAGATATCATCAAGATGAATATTCTGACCAACTTTCATAAAGATCCCATGAAAAATGTGACCTCTAGAGTGGTCACAAGCAAAAGTTTACCGACGGATGCACGGACGGACGTACACCACGCGATCACAAAAGCTCACCTTGTCACTTTGTGACAGGTGAGCTAAAAATAATACTGCCCCAGAGAAGCCTACTGCCCCAGAGAGACATACTGTCTCAGAGAAACCTACTGCCCCAGAGAGACGTACAGCCCAAGAGAGACATACTGCCCCAGAAAGACATACTGCCCCAGGAAGACATGTTACAATAGAGGAGAGACATAGGCCTGCTAGAAGACACATAACACCAGAAAGGAGACCTACTACACCAGGCAACAGTTCTATCTTACAAGAAACTGGACCCACAAACCCGAGAACAGACTTACTACTACAGTACTAGACGCGCATCTCGAAATAGAATACGGCACACACAGGCTCATAGATGTTACCAGATATAACAAATACAGTAAAATGTTTTGTGTTACAGCCTATGTTCAAAGATTTATTAGAAGCTGTAGAGTTACAAAAGTATGCAGATTTCAGATTCATCCAACTGTAAAAGAACTCCATGAGGCAGAGATGATTTGGATTAGATGTTGCCAGTCTACAACCTACTCATAAGAAACAACTAAAGTGAGATCAAAAGAAAACCGACAACTAATGGTTAAACAACTACACTTGTTCCTGGAGGAGACTGGATACATTCATTGTGGTGGCAGGCTTCATAATGCCCCTCTTGATAATATGACAAAATTTCCCTTCCTGTTACCTAGGAAACATCCGTTAACAAAACTTATAGTACTGCACGCTCACCAGAACATGTTACAAGCTGCAGTTAATTCATACATAACACATCTAAGGCAAAAATTCTGGATACCAGCCGTAAGACAATATTTTAGAACAACACTGAGAAAATGTGTGAACTGTCTGAAGATATGTGACAGACCATACTGTGCACAAGCCCCACCACCACTACCAAAAGAAAGAGTTGAAGACAAACCGCCCTTCACAGTGACTAGGGTAGATTTTCCTGGAGCACTTTATCTTAAAGAGGAATCAGAAGCAGAATCAAAAGCTTACATTTACTTATTCACCTTCGCTACACTTTGAAATTGTTCTGAACTTGACAGAAGAGACATTCCTGCACACATTCTGGAGATTTTCCAGTTGTAAATCATTACCTAGAGTTCTGATATCAGAAAATGCTACGACATATAAGGCAGCATCTGAACACCTGAGACGATTGTTTGAGTCCCCCACTTTACAGGATTCACTGAACAATCAATGAACTGAATGGCAATTCATACCCAAGCGCGCACCCTGGTATGCAAGCTGGCGGAAATGGCTAATTTGGATGACCAAAACTACGCTGAAGAAAATTTTAGGAAGAACCAGTCTGAACATGAAAGCACTGCAGATGGTAATCACCGAGATAGAGGCTACGATGAACAAGAGCTTGTAGAACAAGAAATGCCCCCTTGATGCATTCAGTAACTGCATATGGAACAGAAATTATTTGGTCAGACTTAAAAAAAAAGGTTATACTGTTCTCGGTCAATGTGACCTTGACCTTTGACCTATCAACCTCAAAATAAATAGGAGTCATCTGCTGGTCATGATCAACCTCCTTATCAACTGTCATGACCGTTGGACCAAGCGTTTTTCAGTTATCATCCAGAAACTGTTCAACAGTTTAAGGTAGCAGTGACCTTGACCTTAGACCTAATGACCTCAAAATCAGTAAGGGTCATCTGCTGATCATAACAAACCTCCCTATCAAGTTTGGTGATCCTAGGCCAAAGCATTCTCAAGTTATCGTCCAGAAATGGTTAACAAATTCTGGGTCATTGTGACCTTGACCTTTGATCTACTGACCATGGTCATCTCTTCATCAAATTCAACCTCCCTATCAACTTTCATGATCTTAGGCCTATGCAGGGTTTTTTTCCCTTCATAATATGGGCCGTTTATAGGCCTCTTTCCCTCCAAAAATTTCTTTAAAATCATGCAGTTTTCCCAAAAAATTGACTTTACATCAGGTTTTTCATTCCCCTTTGCTTATTTGCCGAGCTATTTTTCCCCAAATCAGAGGCCTGGGCCCCTTCCCCTCCTGGTAAAAAAAACCCTGCTTATTGTTTTCGAGCTATCAACCAGGAACAATTTAACTGTTCTGGGTCACTGTGACCTTGACCTTTGACTTACTGACCTCAAAATCAATAGGGGTCATCCGCCAGTCATGATCCTTGGCCCAAGGGTTCTCAAGTTGTTGTCCAGAAACCGTTAAACTGTTCTGTGTAACAGTGACCTTGACCTTTAACCTACAGACTCAAAATCAATAGAGGTCATCTGTTGGTCATGACCAACTTCCTTATCAACTTTCAAGATCACAGGCCCAAGCATTCTCAAGTTATCATCCGGAAACCATTTAACTGTTCCGGGTCACTATGACCTTGACCTTTGACCGACTGAATGCAAAATCAATTAGGGTCATCTGCTGGTCATGACCAACCTCCCTTCAACTTTCATAATCCTAGGCCCAAGTGTTCTTGAGTTATCATGTGGAAACTGTTAAAACTGTTCTGGGTCACTGTGACCTTGATCTTTGTCCTACTGGCCTCAAAATCAATAGGGTTCATCTGCTGGTCATGACCAACACCCCAATCAATTTTCATTATCCCAAGCCCAAGTGTTCTTGTGTTATCAATCGGAAACCATTTAACTGTTCAGGGTCACTGTGAAATTGATATTCAACCAACTGACCTCAAAATCAATAGGTGGTCATCTGCTGGTCATGTCCAACCTCCCTATCAACTTTCATTATCCTAGGCCCAAGTGTTCTTGAGTTATCATCCGGTAACTGTTTAACTGTTCTGGGTCACTGTGACCTTGACTTTTGACCTACTGACCTCAGAATCAATAGGGGTCATCTGCTGGTCATGACCAACTCCCTAGCAACATTCATGATCCTAGGCCAAAGCATTCTTGAGTCATCATCCGGAAACGGACAGGTCTACCGACCGACGTACCAACTGACATCTGCATAACAATATACCCCTCCTTCTTCGAAGGGGGGCATAATGACCGCCCATTAACTCACATATCTAGCAATCCAGATGACTTGGAACCTTTAACGTGGGCACATCTCTTGTATGGCCAGAGGATTAAGACACTGCCCTACACCGAAGCCCTGGAAGAAGCCGAGCTGTACCAGACATCCGACAGAGCCACAATTTACAAAACAGCTATGTCTAAAGCTCACATTATTGAACAGTTCAGAAGACAGTGGAAGCTCGAATTCATAAAGGCTCTGAGGGAACATCATATGGCAACCGGAACTGAAACACGGTCGACTGACATCAGTGATGTTGTACAAGTTTTTGACTATAGACCACGTGTCCAGTGGAAATTAGGTGTCATGGAGGAGCTATGACTTGAAATGATGGACACAGGCCGTAAAACTTAGGACGAGCAGTGGACATACCACTAGACCAGTTAAAAAACTTTATTTATTGAAAACAGCAAATAAAAGAGAAATTGTTTGTCAAATTAAAAAACTGTCAGAACTTGTGTTAATGTGATATTCAGGACTTGTGTTAACGTGAATAAGAAATTCAAAACTCTGGTTAATGTGATGTTCAAGACTTGTGTCAATGTGATATTCAGGACTTGTGATAATGTGATATTCAGGACTTGTGTAAATATGATATTCAAGACTTGTTTTAAACTGATGTTCAGGACTTGTGATATAGAGAATATTAGGTTACTGTGTGATAAATTTAAATTTATTAGGCGAGTAGAAGAAAATATATTATGCGAGGCTGTGCCGAGCCTTATATTTTTTCGTAGACGAGCCTAATAAATTTAAATTTTTCAGGCAGCAATCTTATATTCTATTTATCCTACCTGTTCAGGAAAAATAGGGAAAAAAGTCGTTGGAAAGAGCAACAGCGTGTAGACTTGACGTCATATACGACGTTTGCAAGTGCAATTCTATTTGTGGATAAAATTGAAAAATTGCAAAAACTTTCTTGTTTCTGGATAAAAACTTTTGATATTACCACTTATTTTCTTAGTTAGAACATTTCCAATACAATGATAACGGTTTTTATGAAAAATTCGGAAAAAAGATGTTTTCAAAATTTCCGCCTGAAGCACTGTAAAAGTGAAAAATAGCAATAACATTTTTGTTTCCGGATAAAAACCTATAATTTGACCACTCATTTTCTAAGTTTAAGCATTTCCAATACAATGGTGACGGTTTCAATGCAAAATTTTGATAAAATATGTGATTTCAAAAATTCCCGCTAAAGTGATATCTTGACAATGACTAGATAAAACAAAGTTTATTAGGCAGGCCGATTTTATGCTATATCTTGTATGAGGGTAGGATAAAATATGATATTCAAGACTTGTTTTAAACTGATGTTCAGGACTTGTGTCAATGTGATATCCAAGACTTTAATTAATGTGATATTCAGGATTGATGTACTGCAAGTAAACCCCTGAATATCTTATTTCTACTTGCACAACATTTATTTGTTAAACTTTGTAGACGTATGACATTAGCATAATTTCTATTTAATTAACACTTGAATCATTTTGCAGCCCCCAGAATGTTAAGAATTTGCCGCATTACGCACTTTGTATAAAGTCTTTTAACAGCATTAATAGTGTTTACGTCATTCAAGTCACTTCTTTTGTTATGTATTGACATCATGTAATATTCAGTTGAGAAATAGATATTAGAGCGAACACTATGTTGTGTGTATTCAGCTTACCCAAGCTCTCAGATACCCACAAGGGCCAATCTTAAAAATAGCTTTATTTCTCCCCCTGCAACCAATGATATCAAAGGCTGTGTAGGCAGGTAAAGATTTTTTTGTACAATTTCTTTTTTGTTAATACATTTTTAATTAACATACATTTTCGAGATATTAACCCTTAGCCTGCTGACGGCAAGTGATTTTGCCTTTGTGACCAGTGCAAACCAAGATCTGCCTGCACCTCCATGCAGGCTTATCCTGATCTGCACTGTTCTCTGTTAAGTCAGTATATTTTCAGTAAACATCCCTTTGAATAGTAAGTGGTATTGCTCAAACTGAGTTATGGACCAGTTCATGTTAGAAATATAGCAGGGTTAATACATTTATTTATTTTGTGGGGCTTAACGTCACACCGACACAATTATTGGTCAAATGGCAAATTTACAGCTTTGATGGTGGAGGAAGACCCCAGGTGCCCCTCCTTGCATTATTTCATCATGAGCCGGCACCTGGGTAGAACCAACGACCTTCTGTAAGCAAGCTAGATGACTTCCTCACATGAAGAATTTAACGCCCCCAATGAGGCTCCAACCCAAACCGATGAGGGACTAGTGATTTGAAGTCAGCGACCTTAACCACTCACCTATGGAGTGCCCTGGGTAAGGTGAAATACTTGCGAGAAATAAAATCTATCTTAGCTTCTGCATATTTATAATATCACCAGTTTTCAGCCATATGCAAGCAGCTCTGTAATACATATCTCAAATTCTGTAATCTGTATCATCATTTTGATTTGAAATTAACATAATTTCAAGAGAAAGAATTCCTTTAGAAGTGGAACCACACATCCAAATAATAATTTTGCCTTTATATTCGAGATAAAATATTTTGAGTAGAGCCAATTTTTGTGTGTAGGTTGCGGGAGGAGAAACAAAAAATATTTCATTTCAGGCCTAAATAGTCTGACTGAAACCTATTTTAACAGCTACCTGTATTACACAATGTAAGCAGCCATTTGCCTACAGCAGCCAGTCAGCTAGCTTCCCAAATTATCTTTTTGTTCTTATTTCAACTTGCATTAAGCACCCGCTTGCCGTAAGCAACTAGATAATGTCAATTCCTTACTACAAGTTTGAATGTTCAGAAAAGTAACAAACGGGCCATGACGACTCTAATTAGCTAATGTAGACATAGTCAAGATATCTTTCCAAATCAGTCCAAAATGTGATTCTAAAGCTTTTATCCTGCTTTGATCTAGGAATCCAAAGTGAATAAGATTTTAAACTACAGAAGATTTTTATGAAGATCTTACTTAGTGACCTAGTTTGGGATCACAGATGATGCAATTTTATCTAACACTTTTCATAAAGAAAATATTTTGACCAAGTCTCATTTTAACATCTCATCGCAAATGTGTTTAAAATATAATTGTTGAAGATGACATGAGACCATCTTCACACATACTAACAGCTTTCATAGAACCTTTGGTTCAGGTGAGCTAACATGCAGCAGCTCCGACACACAAAATGCAAAATGAAACAGATGAAACAGTCTGGATTCCTTGAATATAAAGTCTAATGACACTTGACTTTATGTTGCACAAACTTCTATTTTCTCATTATGCTTAGTATTTAAAATTTTATTTTTTTTGTTCCTTGTATAAAGTGTTATATATAGCCACAGTAAAAATATATACTTGAATGAAGTTTATCTTTTAAATGGAAAACACCCATATTCATTTGTTCCCCTTCACAATAATTGTAAATCAACCAATATGTTGTATTTAAAATGTGTTTTGCTTTAAAATACTCAAGAATTTCATTAAATGATTTCTAAAGCGTATTGGATAATGAACAATATTCAAAAACAATAAAAAGACCAATGCCTGATCTAATTCTCATTTAATACCATAAAGGACCTGGTTACAAACTGATGAATGGCTGTTTATTTTTTATCAAATTATCTTTTTTGATTACTCACAGTTAAAGGTACAGGGTCAGCTTCAATCTCTAAGGTTGTAAAACTTACATAGGATACCAGTCTCAGAGTCCAACCATGTCATTGGTCAATTCTGAAGGTGTGTTCAGAAACAACCAATAGTTGCTAGAGTTTATAGACTGGACTCCTATTTCAGTTCTAAAACCTTTTTATAAAAATCAAGAAAGCAAAAAAGTCTAACCTCCAACTTTGGTCAGGAAGACGCTATGAGCTCGTCCACATGCTACTTGTAATACAGCTTTATTGTCAGTCTGTGAAATTCCTGGAATATCTACAGGTACTGGTTCTATGATATAATCCAAAACCCTTCCTGTAAAATAAATCTACATCATACATTACTCTAAACCAGAGTTTCTTACCTAAAATCTTGTTAGTTGTAATTGAAAAAAAAATGCAATGGTGCATAGCAAGAACAACTTCAAAGTTATGGATTCATATCAGTCGCAGAATAAAACCACAATCGCAACAAGAGCTGTCACTAATGGTGACAAATGCCCCCGCAGCACCTTGACCTTTGACCTGGTGACCCCAATGTCAGTAGGGGTCGTGTACTCAATAAGTACTATCAGCAAGTGAAGTTTGAAGGTCCTGGGTGCAGTGGTTCGCGAGTAAAGTACCTTCATGCAAAAAGTTAACGTTGTGATGAACGAACTAACGAACCAACTAACGAACAGACGGACAGTTGAAAACTAATATGCCTCCCTTCAGGGGCATAAAAATTTTGTATAACAGCATGAAACTGGTACTGGTCAGAATCATTCACAGGATATAGCAAAATCATCTGAAAAATGTTGAAGATAGAAAAATTGGCTTAAACTGAAGATAAACATTCTCTGAATCTATTAATTTAATATTTCTCAGATGTAAATCAGACATATTACACAGACATTATTTGGCAGGTCTATATTGCTCCAAAAAATTTTTTTTAAATACCTGCAGGGGTTGAAATTTGGTGGGGGTTTAAATTATAGGGGCTGGGTTTGGGGACCAACAACACTGAAGTTTAATCCTCATCATGTGTAATTTTCACAGTATCATAAACGTCATAGGAAAACCAAGTTTGAATATCATTATACATTGTATTATTTCTAGGTCAATGAGATTAAAATACCATGAGTTTGATTTTAAAGTCTGTGTAATATAATTGTCACAATCATTTACTCAAGTCGATTAAAGGTGGTCAATCACATTTAAACAACATTTAATGACATTTTTTACTTTTTGTATATTCTGGTAGAGAATTATTTAAGGAACAAAAAGACCGATTACATAGAGTTAGATTCCTATTTGAAATGTATATTTTATTATTCTTATAAAATTTTGTAATTACTCCCCTTTAATATGAAAGTATATAAAAAGCTGAGTATTTCTTTTTATTTTGATACAATGTCTAGTTTTACATTTGCATTTGATAGACATATCAACTATTGAACAATCTGAACCAAAATGCAAGTTTTAAAGCTGTGTGTAGCTTCTGAATTCATTTATTTCCAATCTATCTTGGTTGCGCAACCAAGATAGGCAAAGGGAGGTAATAATAATTTTTCAAACTTGCATTTCTAATGAATTCCATCTAAATACATAATTTTTAATGCAAATATTTTACAAATATATTACATTATGTCTAATATATATACATTTCCTTAGGCAAAGTATGTTTATCAAATTTATACTTATGATAAAATAACTCTATCTTGGTTGGGCAACCAGGATAGGAAAATGAAATTTTAAAAATACCTCCAGTGAAAATCTAATTTGTATTAAGTGTTAAGTGAACATAAATGAGTGTAAATGATCAGATGCTAAAGTTTCGAACAAATCCGTTACATGGCCAAAATCTGATTATCCACCTTTAACAGATCCTCAATCCGAGGCTGCAGTGCCACATACTCCAATAACTTTTCTATCCGAAAAAAACATTAAGATCAACGTTATATTTTAAGACGTTAATAAGTTAGTTTTCTTGGTTATTCATACTTCATAATTTTTACTAAACCAAACTTTTGCCATTAAACAGGAAACATCTCAATTGATAATACTTACCTGTATTCTTTGGATATTCATGGTAACCAAGTTGTGAGTCTGTGTTTATCCCTGTAGCAAACACCAGGTGACGCCGCCGTCGCTTTGTGGCAAATAGAGTAAAACCATACCCACATGCCACATTATAAACCTGTTAATGAAATATTCCAACAAATCATTCAAAACTAAATTATAAAACTTAAACAACTACTTAAAGTAAAGAACTCCCAATAGTTGTTGGTAGTTCTATTAATAGCCAATATGTCTGAAAGATTTACTTACTCGGCATCAAAATTTAGCCTTTAGCCTGCTGGCGGCAAGTGATTCTGCCTTTGCGACCAGTGCAGACCAAGATCATCCTGCATGACCGTGCAGGCTCATCATGGTCTGCACTGTTAGCTATTCAGTCTGTAAAATTTCAGTGAACATCCCTTCGATTAATTATAAATGGTATTTCCAAAATTGAATGATGGACCAGTTCATTTTAGAAAATTTAGCAGGTTAGTTACATAAACAAGAGGGCCATGATGGCCCTATATCGCTCACCTGAGTTAAATTGCTTTCTTGAAAAAAATTCTTTGCTAAAGCTAAACAAATAACCCCATAGGGTTGGGTCAATTTGACCCCGGAGGTAATGATTTGAACAAATTTTGTAGAAGTCTACTAGGCAATGCTACATGTCAAATATCTAAGATCTAAGCCTTCTGGTTTATTTTTAGAAATTTTTTGAAGATTTTCCTATGTAAAATCAAGTGACCCCTGGGGTGGGGTCAATTTTAACCCTGGGGGTCATGATTTGAACAAATTTTGTAGAGGTCCACTAGGCAATGCTACATATGAAATATCTAAGCTCTAGGCCTTCTGGTTTATTTTGAAGATTTTTCTATGTACAATCAAGTAATCCCATGGGGCGGGGTCAATTTGACCCCGGGAGTCATGATTTGAATAAATTTTGTAGAAGTCTACTAGGCAATGCTACATGTCAAATATCTAAGACCTAGGCCTTCTGGTTTATTTTTAGAAAATTTTTGAAGATTTTCCTATGTAAAATCAAGTGACCCCTGGGGTGGGGTCAATTTTGACCCCGGGGTCATGATTTGAACAAATTTTGTTGAGGTCCACTAGGCAATGCTACATGTCAAATATCTAAGCTCTAAGCCTTCTGGTTTATTTTTAGAAATTTTTTGAAGATTTTCCTATGTAAAATCAAGTGACCCCTGGGGCGAGGTCAATTTTGACCCCCGGGTCATGATTTGAACAATTTTAGTAGAGGTCCACTAGGCAATGCTACAAGTCAAATATCTAAGCTCTAGGGCTTCTGGTTTTTGAGAAGAAGATTTTTTAAGATTTTCCTATGTAAAATCAAGTGACCCCCGGGGCGGGGTCAATTTTGACCCTGGGGTCATGATTTGAACAAACTTGGTAGAGGTCCACTAGGCAATGCTTCACACCAAATATCTAAGCTCTAGGGCTTCTGGTTTTTGAGAAGAAGATTTTTAAAGTTTTTACTTTTGGTTGCCATGGCAACCAGAATTCTGTATGGAATTCAATTCTTTGAACAATTTTTAAAGAAGACCATCCAAGGAACAACCCTGTGAAGTTTCATCAAAATTGGCCTGTTGGTTTAGGAGGAGATGTTGTTTAAAGGAAAGTGTGGACGGACGGACGGACGACGGACGGACGGACGGACGCCGGACGGTGAGTGATCACAATACCTCACCCTGAGCACTTTGTGCTCAGGTGAGCTAAAAATGCTGTCTAATATCAGCCCACTCTACTTTTTGAAACCTTCCACATAAAACTGGCTTACATACAAAAGTTTGTGTTACATACGCCTTAAAAAAATATTTCACTTCGAGTCAGGAAACTATGTACAGTGACAGGCTTATTTGATACTGAAACCTTTTAAGGTAGTTCTTCACTCTTCACCTCTGAATAACAAGAATGATGGCATAATGTCATTTATCCTAAAAACAGAATAAAGCCTAGATCTGGCTTTAAGAAGTGTTAATCAAACCACAAATAAAATTGGCAACCTTTGTGTTACTTTATAAAATCAGCACATTTCTATCTTTCTAAAGATTAAATATAACAACAAAAATTTTGAAAAAATTCCTGATTACGCCATTATATCAGCTTGAAATTTGCAGATTTCCCCAACCATGAGCAAGATTTCTCAAAAATAAGCCAAGAGATCTAAAAATAGTATTCATCCATATGAAAGCCAGTCAATCAATTTACAACTATTGAAATTTTCATTTCAATATACATTCTATATATTTTTCTGTATGAGAAAAGGGGTTCTTTCCAAAAACATACTGACTGAATGGCGAACAGTGCAGATCTTGATCAGACTGCACAAATATGCAAAGCTGATAATGGTCTATATGTACACTGTTTGCAAAAGTAGAATCAATTGATCCAGTATGACAAGGGTCAATAGATACAATTTCCATTCACCTACAGAAGTTGAAAACCAATGTTTCATAATCCCAATGAAATTGGCAGTGCAACTGTGATGAAATTTCATTCCCATAAAATGAAAGTAGGTGTTTTTGTCACATAAACATATGTCTCCCCCTATGTATACCTTTCAATCTTTTTTTGTTTTGGGTTTAACGCCGTTTTTCAACAGTATTTCAGTCATGTAACGGCAGGCAGTTAACCTAACCAGTGTTCCTGGATTCTGTACCAGTACAAACCTGTTCTCCGCAAGTAACTGCCAACTTCCCCACATGAATCAGAGGTGGAGGACTAATGATATCAGACACAATGTCATTCATCAAATTGTCACGGAGAACATACGCCCCACCCGAGGATCGAACTCGCGACCCCGAGATCCGTAGACCAACGCTCTTACCTATTGAGCTAAGCGGGCGGGCACCTTTCAATCTGGTTGCCATTTTGTGCAGCAAAGCAGAACATGTCGGGGATATGCACAACTAGGGTTGGTATTGGTTACCCCTATGAAGTTTCATCGATATCTGATGAGCAGTCTGACAAGATTTTTCTTTTTTTAGCTATGGCGACCATTTTGTACAGTGAAGGGGAACATACCAGCGATATGCACAACTAGGCTTGGTACTGATCACTCCTATGACACTTTGTTGAAATCCAGCCAGCAGTTGGATCTGTGAAAGCTGATCAAGATTTTTTCTATTTTTAGCTCTTGCAGTCATTTTATGCAGCGAAGCGTTATGTGCTGGCGATATGCACAACTAGGCTTAGTACTAATCACTCCTGAGAAGTTTCGTTGAAATCCAGCAGTTTGACCTGTGAAAGCCGGACAAGCTTAATGCGGATTGACAGTCAAAGGCAAAAACAATTTCTCCCCCATCTTAAAGGGGGAGACATAATGATTTAACAGTTTTATTATCAAACACTGCTTAATCCTCTTTCACAGCTATGCCAATCAATGTATAAATCTAGCCAGACAATCAATAGATACAGCCAAATATAATGAAAAGATATAGGCAGCAGTGAACAGATGTGGCCAAATAGTGAACAGACGTAGCCAAGCAGTAAATAAATACAGCCAAGCAGTGAATAGACTTAGCCAACACTGAATAGCCAGCAGTGAATACATGTAGCCAAGTAGTTATAGATGTAGCCGAGCAGTGAATAGATGTAGCCGAGCAGCGAATAGATGTAGCCGAGCAGTGCCAGTGAATAGATGTAAATAGATTTGACCAAATTTAAAGTTTTACCAACAACTACCTCAATATCATTTTCATCCATAAATTATAGTCTGGCATAGATGTAGCCATAGGTATAGCCAAGTAATGAATAGATATCACCAAACAGTGAATAGATATAGTCAAACAAAGATTAGTTTTAGCAAAATAATTAATAGATTTGACCAAATTTTAAGTTTTACCAACAACCTACCTCAATGTCATTTTCATCCATAAATCGTAGTCTGGCAGGTCTGTGCTGCACTGTGACAGGTTTCTGGTGTCTTTTTTCAGGGCGCAAGTAGGAACGTACACCTGAAAGAAAAAATAAGTAAAATATTGGGTGTTTTTGACAGAAATACATGTTTCACTAAGTATTTAATCTGGTTAAGGCTGTTTAATAGGAAATAAAATTTGAAAGTAACTGTTAACTTGATACAGACAAAGAAAGTGAAAATTACGAAAGGTGCTGTTTTAGATTTTATAATGCATAAAAGCCAAATAGTCAAAACTCAGTGAGAAATCATTCAACTGTATATCACCTAATATATAATAACTGAGCCGCCATGAGAAAACCAACATAGTGGCTTTGCGACCAGCATGGATCCAGACCAGCCTGCGCATCCGCTCAGTCTGCTCAGGATCCATGCTGTTTGCTAACAGTTTCTCTAATTGCAATAGGCTTTGAAATCCTGACCAGACTGCGCGGATGCGCAGGCTGGTCTGGATCTATGCTGCTTGCAAAGCCACTATGTTGGCTTTCTAATGGCACAGCTCATATATGCTTAAATATGCTTTCTACTCCATCATTCCTAGGTTTCATATCCCACCTGGTATTGCAAAGAAGTAGCCTGAACAATCAGGGCTCAACAAATTCTTTGAAAGCAACTTGTCCTACAGGACGAGGCCTAGACTTTTCACTCGTCCTGCTAAAATTTGCACTTGTTCCTGCCGCAATTCACTTAAGAAAACGAGTTTCTGCAGACAGCATCTACTTTTAAGTCCATTGAAAATGGTACCTACTGGAATCTTGTTGAGAACTACATGTATCAGGCATCTAGCTAATGCAATCATAATGCAGTACTGTAACGGAGCGGAGATTACAAACAAAAAATTGTATTTTGTTTTAGATCTTTTAGCTACATGTATCTGGCTTGTTTACAGCTCTGTTTTAATTGGATTTATTATCTTTCTGGTCAAAAATCACACTTTTAGCTGGTCCTGCCAGACAAGCTCTACAAGAAGTTCCACTCACCCTTAGGTTTAAGTATACCACATCTTAACATAACTTAATGTGCATACCTAAAGCACCAGCTGCAGCATGACCCCAAACATAGACCCTTTCTGCTGGCGTAGCTTTCACACTCTGGTATTGTACCACTTGTTCTTTGCGTTTTTCCCGAGCTTCACGCCTTCTTACTGATCCAGAAGCATAGCGAACTGTTTGACATAACCGACAAGATTTCAGCAATTGAGTAGTTCTAAATATAGCTTCCATGATTCTGAAATGAAAATAACGTTATTTCTATATCAAATAACTTTGAATTCCTAAATATGCATAGGTTTCAGTGAAGTTTTGCTTTTTATGTCACTATAATTGAGCCGCTCCATGAGAAAACTTCAAAGCCTACCGCAATTAGAGAAACTGTTAGCGAACAGCATGGACCCTGACCAGGCTGTGCGGATGCGCAGGCTGGTCTGGATCCATGTTGGTCACAAAGCCACTATGTTGGTTTTCTCATGGTGGGGCTCATATAATGATGCAATCAGAAGTGATGGCCTTAGCACTATAATTAGGCCAGGAATAGTCATACTGTAATGACTAAACAAGAGCTGTCTGACAGTCACAGGAGACAGCATGCTCGACTATTTCGATGCTGGATAGTGAAAATGGGCACATCTGAGGAAACTAGAGCTGTCACTGGAGTGCTTAATGACTCCAATTGTGGATGAAGATATTGCACAATAGCCTGAGTCTATGTCAAAAATATCAACTTAAAGTAATAAGAGAGGTAAAGATAAAATGTATCAAAACACTATATAAGTATATCCTAAGCAAAAAGGGGCATAATTCATTAACTATTGGTGCCAGAGTTGTGCAGCTTGTGTCATATAGTGTGGGTGATGATGCTGAACAACTATTTTAAGTTTGAATCAAATCCATTCAGTAATAACAGAGACAGAGTGAAAGTGCATCAAAACTTTAACCTAAAATTCTAAGTTAAAAGGGGGAATAATTAATAAAAAATTGGTGCCAGAGTTATGCACCTTGCATCATATGGTGTGGGTGATGATGTTGAACAACTATTTTTAGTTTGAATCAGATCCATTCAGTAATAACAGAGACAGAGTGAAAGTGCATAAAACTTTAACCTAAAATTCTAAGTTAAAAGGGGGAATAATTAATAAAAAATTGGTGCCAGAGTTATGCACCTTGCATCATATGGTGCGGGTGATGATGCTGAACAACTATTTTAAGTTTGAATCAAATCCATTCAGTAATAACAGAGACAGAGTGAAAGTGCATAAAACTTTAACCTAAAATTCTAAGTAAAAAGGGGAAATAATTCATGAAAAATTGGTCCTAGAGTTATGCACCTTGCATCATATGATAAGGGTAATGATGTTGAACAATTGTTTAAGTTTGAATCAGATCCATTCAGTAATAACAGAGATAGAGTGAAAGTGCATAAAACTTTAACCTGAAATTCTAAGTAAAAAGGGGAATAATTCATGAAAAATTGTGCCAGAGTTATGCATCTTGTGTCATATGATGTGGGTGATGATGCTGAACAACTATTTTGAGTTTGAATCAAATCCATTCAGTAATAACAGAGGTAGAGTGAAAGTGCACCAAAACTTTAACCTGAAATTCTAAGTAAAAAGGGGGAATAATTCATGAAAAAATGGTGCCAGAGTGATGCACCTTGTGTCATATGATGTGGGTGATGATTTTGAACAACTATTTTAAGTTTGAAATCAAATCCATTCAGTAATAACAGAGATAGAGTGAAAGTGCATCAAAACTTTAACCTGAAAATCTTAGTGAAAAGGGGGGATAATTCATGAAATATTGGTGCCAGAGTTATGGCCCCTATGTCAGATGATGTGGATGATGATGAGGAATAAGTATTTCAAGTTTGAATCAAATCCATCAAGTAATTACAGAGATATGTTGAAAAACGAGAAAGTGCACCGAAACTTTAACCAAGGTGGGGACGCTGAAAGACGCAGACGCCGACGCCGGGACCAGTAGGATAGCTCTGCTTATACTTCGTATAGTCGAGCTAAAAAGGGGAAAATTTATCAACCAAAATAAGAGGTATTTTCCATCAAAACTGCATCTCAAATGTTTATAACATTAATATAAATCTATATTACACATGGTAAGAACTTGAGCTGAAATATGGAAACAAGAGGGCCATGATGCTATCGCTCACCTGAGTTTGGTTGCTTGCTTGAACAAATTTCTTTGCTAAAGTTTCAGAAACAAAAAACTAGATGAGTAGCCTTATTTATGGTTAAAGTTATAATCAGTTGTCATAAAATTGCTGTCATTAAGATTTTTGTAAATATTTTATTTATATTCTCTCAGGTTTGAGGCATATTGAATATGAAATTTTAACATTGATTTGCATCTCTTATAACAGCTTTAGGCAATGACGTTTCATCAAATGTGCTTATAACCGGTGTAACCCGACTCCCAACGCGATTTGTAAATCGCCCCCCATTACTCAAAATAAGCTTTCAGAACGTTGAAGAGAAAGTGCTTGTGTTAAGGAACAAATGGACACTTAAAGACACAGATAAATATAAAAATGTCTACATTAAGGGCTACATGTCGCGCATTGAAAGACTTATCGAAATGAATGCACGCGCTATATTGAAGGAGTTACCTCAAGGTAACGCATTAAGGGTGAACGCAAATGGACGTATCATACATCGTGCACAGCAACAAGATAGACATACATAGGAAGGACCCCGTCTCAATGGAACGATTAAACTAGCTCATATTAATGTATGTGGGTGGACAAAGGAGAATTGTGAGCTTAGAACTAGAATTATTGAATCAGTGAATGCAGACATCGTATCAATCTGTGAAACGCACTTAAGTGGAAGCGATGGTGTAAATATACCAAATTACTCATGGTTTGGATTCAACAGAATCGAATTGCATAGAAACGCCCCGAAAGCATCAGGAGGAGTAGGTCTTCTCGTGAAAAACTCTATTTGTGAAGAATACGAAACATGCATTGTTGATAAGTCATATGATGGAATATTAGTTATGAAATTTGTAAATAGATCATGTGATTATGAATTTGTCGTCTGCACCTGTTATCTGCCACCCGAAAACTCAACAAGAGGAAGAGATTCCGAGGGATTTTATTCGCATTTGTTAGCACAAATATATTTGAACAGTGACAGTGACGCATTATTTCTACTGGGTGACTTTAACTCGCGCATAGGTTCATTTTCGGATATAATCAGTGGAATAGACTCAGTGCCAAACAGACACGTACTAGATCAATCGGTCAATCAACATGGTCATGAATTTTTAGAATTCCTTTGTGAGTCTAAATTTTGTGTACTCAATGGTAGATTTAATATTACAGACGACAATTTCACATCAATATCACGTAAGGGGAAATCAGTGGTTGACTATATATGCGTGCCTCATGACGTTCTAAAAATATGCACGAACTTTAGTGTAAATACGGTACAGTCTATTGTTGATAAACACGGATTACACGGATTACTGGGTGAAAGATCACGGTTGCCAGACCATTGTATGATATTAACGGAATTTACTGTAACAAATACACGGAATAATTGTGATAACGAATATGGCGATGATAGTAGTGCGACACGATTCAATCTGAATAGGATACCCCCGGACTTTATGGGTAGTGAACTTTCTAGAAGGAAGTGTCTAGCCGTCCGGTAACCGGACGCCTAGCCTGCGTTCTAGTCGTCCGGTTACCGGACGGCTAGCAAATCCTCAAGGGATTTTCTAGACGTCCGGTAATTGATTTCCTAATGAATAAGACATGATTTTATATAGTTTTAATGTTACTTACTTAAGATATCGATACTTATCTGCAAACAAAATTTTGTGTAAATACATATTACAAACATTTACAATAAATCATTGCATTATTCAGCCGATAAAATGGAAGTTTGCCGAACTCAATAATGGCGAGATCGACGTGACGTCACTTATTAAAATCTGTTCATCTGGAGGCTTTTATGGGAACGGAATTTTTAAATTTTAACAACTTTTTCACTGGATTTTTTAAGGACTTTCAAATTTTAGTATTTAAATATTTTTTCATGAATAACTGTTTTAAATGACATCTAATTTCAAAAGCGGCAGCGTGATGTTCAAAACCTTAAGAAAAACAGTAGTTAAGCGTTCATAATTAATCCATTTTATTTTGAAATAATTATAGTCAAAATTAATGAATGAATTGCTTTTTTAAGCTTTCCATTCTTCAAAAAATATATATAAATTTGTGTTTTAATAACTAAAGTTAAGGCCGTTAGAAAAAACATAACTTTTTACAAAATAGCATACTATAGACTATACGGACGTTCGGCGATCAATGTTTTATCATTTCTAAAAAAAGAATATCAACGGATTTATAAACAAACACGATCTCTTGCGTTTAATCGACTGAAAAATCAGATAAGTATTGATATTTTAAGTAAATAACATTTAAAACTATATAAAATCATTACTTATTCATTAAGAAATCAATTACCGGACGACTAGAAAATCCCCTGAGGATTTGCTAGCCGTCCGGTAACCGGACGACTAGAACGCAGGCTAGTCGTCCAGCATTAATGGATATAATTACACGAATTGAAATTTGCCGGGAGACTCAGTGTGAAGTTGATAATATTTACGAAACATTTTGTGATGCAGTTATAACGGAAATGAATAATACAGTACCGAAATACAGTTGCTCAAAACGCACAAGCAAGCGATTTAAGAACAAAAAACCGTTCTGGGATGAAAATTTGTCAGAATTGTGGAAAAATCTAACAATTAAAGAACGGGCGTTTCTAAAGTGCAAGGAGACAAGACCTGTGCGTAATGCACTAAGAATGGAATATATTAATGCCAGGACTTTATTTGACAAAACACCGAGGCGAGCTGAACGCCAGTACCGTGAAGCAATCGCGCTAGATATAGAGGATATGTCGTCAAATAATCCTAATGACTTTTGGGATAAAATCCGCAAACTAGGACCTAGACCGGATAAATCTATACCGATCGAAATTATAGAAAATGGAGATATAGTGTCAGACAAAACTCGGGTATTTGAAAGGTGGAAATGCGACTTTGAAAAATTGTATAATGGTGAAAGCGACTCTGACTTTGATGAAGAATTTTTCAATCAGAAAAAAAACTCATAAGCAATTAATTGAGTTAGACATGTTAGACCCGTTATATACACCAAATACACAACTGAACTGTAATATCACAATCGAAGAGATATCCGCTATAGTGATGAAAGCGAAAGCGAGATCCGCCTCTGGATACGATATGATTCCGTATGATGTAATTAAATTCCCAAGTATAATAACGGTTTTGCAACAGTTATTTCAATTGGTCATGGACACAGCTATAATCCCTACACCCTGGAGGAAATCGATAATTTGTCCGATTTTGAAGGACCCGAACAGTGACGCAAGATTGCCAATGAACTATAGAGGGGTCAGTTTACTGTCATGCATCAGCAAGTTATATAGTTCTTTCATAAATAAGAGGATTACGGCTTACTTAAACGAACACGATATATTAGCGGACGAACAGAATGGATTTAGAAAAGATCGTTCATGTGAAGATCACATTTTTACGCTGGTTAGTATTACCAGGAACAATAAATCCGTTATGGCAGCATTCATAGATCTGAAGAAATGCTTTGATTTCATTGATAGAGACATGATGCTTTACAAGTTGCTTCTAAACAAAATTGACGGTAAAATATACAATTCAATTAAAAGCATTTACAGTAATTCAACATCATGTGTACGGATTAACCATAAACTTACAGACTGGTTCAACTGTTCGAAAGGCGTGAAACAGGGATGTAATTTGTCGCCGACACTTTTCGCCATCTTCGTGAACGACCTGGTTAAGGAAATCAACGACCTTGAACTTGGGGTCAAGGTTGAGGACACATCAGTTTCAATGCTACTTTATGCGGACGACATAGTTTTGGTCGCTAATTCTGCTGAAAATCTACAAGCTATGCTTAATCAAATGCACGAATGGTGCAAACGCTGGAGGGTCTTGATCAACTGCGAAAAATCTAAGGTCATGCACTTCCGGAAAGGACGCGCCGAACGCAGTGACCATCAATTCACAATTGGAGATAACCAACTTGAAACTGTTGATAGCTATAAATATCTTGGTATTATTCTTCATGATAAACACGACTTTAGTTATAACTGTGAATCCCTCTCAAAAGGTGCGGGTCGTGCTCTTGGTAGCGTTATCTCAAAGATACACTGTATGAAGAATTGCGGATTTAAAACATTTCAAAAATTATACAACTCATGTGTTGTACCTATTTTGGATTACAGTGCTTCCGTATGGGGTTTCAAACATTTTCAAGCAGCTGATAGTGTTCAAAACCGCGCAATTCGCTATTACTTAGGCGTTCATCGATTTACACCTAAACTTGCACTTTTAGGCGAAACAGGATGGATACCCAGTACCTATAGAAGATGGATTTGTATAATCCGATATTGGAACAGACTTGTAAAATTAAACGATAATAGAATCACTAAACGAGTATTCAATAAGGATTATCAGAATTCAAATATAGTAAATAACTGGTGCAACGAAGTGAAAACCATTATGACAAAATTAGACCTTATCACTCATTTTAATAACAAAGTAACGGTAGATATGAATTATGTTAAATCGAAAATTGGAGAATATTATGCACACATATGGAAAAGTGATTATGAAAAGGTGCCTAAGTTAAGGACATACAAAACATTTAAGACTCAATTTTCGTGCGAAAATTACTTGTCTTTAAATCTTAAGAGAAACGAACGTTCCATCTATGCACAGTTCAGATGCGGTATTCTGCCCTTAAGAATAGAAACTGGAAGGTATGTCGGGGAATCTGCAGACCAAAGACTTTGTAAAATATGTCAAACGGGATTAATTGAAGACGAAACTCATTTTTTAATTGTTTGTCCTGTGTATAACAATACAAGATCAGTGATATTTAATGACATTATTTCGAATGATGTATATATCAACATGACAGACAGTGAAAAACTAGTTTTCCTTATGAAAAATTATCAGAATAAAGTTATAAAGTTTCTAGTTAGAGCATATATGTTAAGAAGAAGCTTACTTTATGATAAGTAAATATAAGATACTTTGCAATAATTAAAACACAATATTCTGTAATATGTTTTTATCCATTTTTATCAGTGTTCAATTTATATATAGAGATGTATACTCGATCTCATTCATGTTTCAGTCTTGGTATTGTTCACAACTTATGTTAAATGTAGTAATAAGGTGACTTATAGGTCCGATGGGCCGGGTGTCTTTTGATGTATTTGTATTATGTATTCAGAATTTATGTATACACAAGTCACTATAATAAACAATTTACTTACTTACTTACTTACTTATAAATTTACTCAAGCAGTAAAACGAATTCAACAATTCATGAGCACAATCCATGAACTTAAATAATTAAAAACATTAATTTATTATTCTAATTCATCAGTTCCTAGAAAAACAAGAACTTGATAAAAGCTGATTATGGTGTACAAACTGCTATTTATTATCGAATTTTCTACGATCGTATTATTCCCCCGATATTCTGAACATTTTAATTACATTTATTTCACAGCAAATCTAAAGTTTGTTGAAATTACACACTAATTCATAGAGCAATTTAATGTATCTTTAAGATAATCAGGTTTGTAGGATATTACAGAAAGTATTATTCAATTTATTGTTTATAAATCTGTATAAAAAATACTAATTTTAGACCAGTCTGATTGTTATTGAAAGTCTGCATAAATACTTAGTCTGGGTCAGCAACTCTGACCCTACGTGTAGTATGTTTGTCACAAATTGGGGGTATCCGGCAGCCATTTTCTGTCATAACCCTAAGGGAGGTTCCTAAGTAGAATCCCGTTTTTAAACACTTAATTTTTTATCTCTGTAAGGGTACTGACAGCAACATTCTGTCATAACCATAAAATAGGCTCTCGTTCAAATTAGGTTACAGATGGCCTTCTTCCATCACAAACTCTGTGTTCTCTAGTGGAACCCTAAATTTAGATTTATTCAAATGGACCTCAGTATTCATGGTGTTACTTGTCACATTTTATTTTATGACGATATTCTGGTATTATAAATTGGCTGTTTACTACTGTTAAGGGCTTTGTAAATAAAGTTGAAAACTGTTTTTCGATCAAGTTGGTCTTTAGTTGAACTTAGATTAGTTACTTGTGAGTAAACTTGATATACTCAAGTGTTTGAACCTTTGGGGTAGTAACCGCCCTATTGGAATATCTGTCCCTTTTAACTGAAGTGTTTCTTCCACAAGCAAAAAGGGGCATGGTGCAGTTGAATCAAATGGGCACTTTTCAGCAGGCTGTTGCAAAAAAGGGGCAATCATTGCAGCTTTCATTATGGTCAGAACTGATGTTCCTTATTTTAATCACTTAATGCTGGTGGCAAACCCATTATGTTGGTTTTCTCATGGCACGGCTCAATTAATAACATTCAATTTTTACATCATTCTAAAGAAAGCCAAGGGTGGTAATAGGACCTTGTATCTTGTAAGACATGGTTTGAATTTTTGATAGAGCATTTTGCAGTTAACGTTTCATCCATTTTGGTCGCCAAAAAGATTTTAAATTTTTAAGTTTGGCTTTGCTGATTATCATTTAAACATTTAGAATGACTTAGCAGGCTAATAGTTAGTATAGAAGCAACTTTTATGAGTTAAAAAAATAATTTTAAAAAAACTATTTTTCATGCTTCAGGAAAATACAATTTTGATCAAAATATTGACATTATTGATAATTAATATATTTGCATTAAAAAGCTCATAGTACCAATTCTACTGACCTTAGAATGAAGTATAAATCATTTATATAAAATATAATGATTTGCAAAGTCAGGTACAAATTCAGGAAAAATCCCTGATTTAAACGGTAGACTCTAACAGACAAATTTTAGAGTCTGTCATGCATATTTCTGAGAACTGATTTAACTGTTTACAGCTATCTACCTCTGGGTCAAGAGTGAACTCCTAGCCACTGTCTCCAGTCAAAGAGCTATAAAATAAATAGATCCGTAAGCTGAAAGGTGTATAGAGCGAATCGCACCAACATCTCGTGGGAATTGAACAAGATCAACAGTTGTTGTTTAAAAACTTGACCCGATTCGGTTTATTACATGTACATGCCGGTTGTATCGCAAGTGTATTACTTTAATAAACGTCTGTTAATGTGATCAGAAGTAATCAAGTCAGCAAACACTTCAATAAGATAATGCCTGTTAACATGGTGACACAAGCTTAAGCGAGATTATCTGCTCCAATTTCCAAAATTACCAGAAAAAAAGCCTTACCCAAATGGCTTATCGGGATGACTTAATTTATGATCCGATATTCTATAGTTGTCATCCCTCTAAGCCTTACCCATATCTGCATTTTACTGTTAGGAAAAACGAAGACATTAAAAAATCCAAAAAACTCAAAATATACTGGTCAGACTTACTTGCTTGGATAAAGGACATCGGACATTATGCTAGGGATTTTGCCCTAAGTTCAATGCTATTTCTTGACTTCAGTAGCTGATCGTTTTATATAACAGCTTCAAATACTGATAAATAAGTTATATTCCTATCAAACTGTCACAAAAAATAGTTTTATTTTATATTCTTTTCTTGAAATTCGAACAGTTTGTAACTAAGGGTCATATATTTGAAAAATTAAAAATGTGTATTTTTCGTTAAAATAAGCATTGGTATTTAAGGTATGTCTACTATGAAATATTTTAACACAATAAATAAACTGATACCATGCAGATTATCAGTTTTATTGACATTTTTGAAAATAAACGAAACGGAAAAAATAAAAGTGGAACAAAACATTTGGTCCCTGACTGTACTTCAGTTATTTCCACCCGAGTGCCTTTGAAAACACTGATGCATTGATCATATCCTATTGTTTGTTTTCTATACATCTATTGCTATACTGTATTTATACACATGTACAATACTGACCGGGCATTATGTGGAGGATTATCATTGAATACATGCAGTGGTGTAGCTTGTCATACACTGGCGTAGTTGGCCTTTTTCAGTTGAAACGGAGGGGTGCAGGAGACTGCCTATTCCACTGCAGGTTCAGGGATGCCTTACTTTTAGCATTTTATATCAGTGAAACTTCACTAGCTAGTATCAACATTTATATAGATATTCTTGTGGTGTCTGTGTTAGTTATTTGAGGTCCTTACTAGTATTTCGGTTGGCTTCGAAATAAGTTTCAGACGTATGAGCGAACTGATGTTAATTCTGGGGGTGTCAGTGTTAGTTATGGGTGAGTCAGTATTAGTTCTATTGGTGTCAGTGTAAGTTCTCGAAACAATTAGGTTAGTTAATGAGATGGTGACTGGTTTAGTTCTGTTAGGGTATAGGATGCTGGATCGAATAAAAGCAAATGTTGCTCTTAAAATGCATTCTAGGTTCGCTTCAACTGTGTCCTTGAAAAATTCATAAGATATACTTATAAGGATCTGTCTGCTTTCTAGCTTCACTTTCTATGTCCCCTATTTATTTAGTTTAGTGTTTTCTGCGCTTGAAATACTTACAAAAATGAATAAAGCTGTATATATGTAAGGTTTAGAAAACACATGCAATAAGTGTCAAATATATATGTAAAAATTTATTTGCTGACACCCTGTACGTAGTTTTTTTCAATTTTAAACACTTTCCCACCTGTGACCAAGTGCCATTTTTGCAGCATACGTATATAACAATTATTTACAAAGGCATGTAAACTATTTTGTTGCGTCAATGGTGGGAAAGATGTTTAAAACGTAAAAATGATTTATGTTCATATTTTAAAAGAAAAGAGAATGAGAAATGTCTACAAAGTCTTCTTTTTTATTCATAAACTTGCAAAATGAAGTCACATTTATCAAGAAATGGTCTTCAACTATCATAACTATGCAATTTCAGAAATCTATCCCTATGTCACTTTTTCCTTAATCGGTTAGGCAATCTGAATAGGAAAATGTCCGAGGTCCTTAAACATTAATATTCATATATGTGGAAACTGCATATGGATTGAATTAATCCATATTTTTTAATAAGAGACTTACTGGTAAATCTTAGAAAATATAATGTAACATGTGCGAGGAGATATCTACCCTGATACCAGTTCAATAAAAGAGCAGACAGCCGATGACACTAAATTGCAGAAACAAAACACAAAATATACATTCATGAAATGTTAGCAAGGCAAGTTTATTCTTTAATGTCAACATAAATTCATTATCAGAGATGTATTCATTACAAATACTTTGTACATGTACCAGGAAACATTCCCAACGGATTTCATTGGAGATTTCCTAACTGAAAATATGCAGAATAAGTTTGGACGTGACAGATACAGAGACAGTCAAAAGTTATCACATTGTCCCGAAACCTCCTATTATTTGGACTAATATCTCTGCAGATCATTCAGGTGCAAGTCAAAACATACCCAAGTCAAAATGTACCCACAAGAAATCAAAATGTACGAACTTGTAAAAGTCAAAATGTACATGTACCCATGTTTTTTTAAGAAGTAAAAATGTATCCATGTTTTTAGGTTGACTTTTCGAAGAAAAAGTAGAGCTATTGTACTTGCCTCAGCTTCGCTGTTGGTTAAAGTTTTTAATAAAGTCAAATATCTCTGTTACTATCAAAGCTATATTGACTTGAAACTTAAAATACATGTAGTTGTTTACTATCAAAGTCTACACCAGGAGAAACAATCCCCATAACTCTGGTTTGAACTCTGACAGAGTTATGCCCCTTTTTAACTTAGAATTTTTTTGTTGAAGTTTTATCAATATTTAACAGGCAACGCTCTAATTCAGAGAAAAGTGGGTACATTTTGACCAAACAATGTGGGTACATTCTGGTCTCTTTGGGTACATTCTGACTTTACCATGTGGGTACATTTTGGTTTGGGTACGTTTTGACCATAAATTATAATCCAATCATTCCATCCGATTAGGCAGTAGGGAAACAGGCTGATTCGGACCATGGCTGATTCGGACCAAATACTTTGAATAAAAAAAGACGGTTTTGTATGTCCATCTTGAATTGCATTGTACTGAATAAATTCCAATGGTATATATATTATTTTGGAACAAATTGTTTACTTTTCAGTATCACATCGAGAGAACAGGAAGTGATTTCGAATATAAGAAAGGCTAATTTATGTCTATGTGTAATATTGTTGTCATCAAATGATATATATGTATAGATTTATGCAACAAATCAATGAATTCAATGAATGTAATGATAATAGTGTGAGTAATAAATATGTCATTATTCTAAGTTTACATCATGTTTCACATATCATGTTACACGTTGTATGTTCCCTTCTCGGTGATATGGACATACAAAACTGTCTTTAGAGCCATATGAATAGCCTGTGAGGCTATTCTTACGGGACCGTAGGAATAGCCACTTCCTCATTGATTATATTTGAAAAGATAATGTGTTAGTGCATGCTTTTATTTAGAAAGCATGATAAAATGTACACCAAATTGAGGAAATCCAACCAATCCCCATGCAAAAGTAACACTTTCAAAGCCCTTAAATATAGCATCCAAAAACAGCTAAGGAACTCGTACTGGTCTTACCTAGAATCAGTCATATTCATAGACGATTCACAACCAGGTAAAAATAAGAAATTCTGTTCCTTCATAAAACATAAGAAAACAGAAAATTGTGGTGTAGCACCTCTTAAGCATGAGGGTCTAACATATACTGACCCTGCCACCAAGGCCAATATACTAAATAGGCAATTTGAGTCTGTCTTCTCAAAACCACAACCACTCAGTTTGAAGCAACTCTGCAAAAAAGTTACTACAAACACTTCAGCACCCAATATGCCCATGATCTCCGTTACAGAAGAGGGTGTTGATAAACTCCTGCAGGGGCTCTCTCCAAACAAAGCCACTGACCCAGATGAACTCTCACCAAGAGTTCTAAAAGAGCTACACCACGAGATAGCGCCTATCCTTACAATTATATTTAGGTCATCCCTGGAAATTGGCTGTGTCCCACCAGATTGGAGAAGTGCAGTTGTCGCCCCTGTGTATAAGAAAGGCCCGAAATCCAAGGGCAGTAACTACAGGCCAATATCTCTCACCTGCAAAGCTTCCAAATTATTGGAACACATTCTAGTCTCCAACATCATGACACATTTTGACATTAATGACCTCCTAAGCCAGTACCAGCATGGCTTCAGATCTAAGCACAGCTGTGAATCACAACTGATCAGCTTTACACAAGAAGTTTACGACAACCTTGAGTAAGGCCAACAAACAGATGTAATAGTTTATTTATTTTGTTGGGTTTAACGTCGCAACAACACAATTTTAGGTCATATGGCGACTTTCCAGCTTTAATGGTGGAGGAAGACCCCAGGTGCCCCTCCGTGCATAATTTCATCACGAGCGGGCACCTGGGTAGAACCACCGACCTTCCGTAAGCCAGCTGGATGGCTTCCTCACGTGAAGAATTCTACGCCCCAAATGAGGTTTCGAACCCACATCGATGAGGGGCAAATGGTTTGAAGTCAACGACTCTAACCACTCGGTCACGGAGGCCCCCAGATGTAATAGTAATGGATTTTAGCAAAGCATTCGACAATGTTGATCACAATAAACTGATATTTAAACTTAATGAGCTGGGCGTCCACCCTATGGTATCACAGTGGATAAAGTCATTTTTGAAGGGCCCAACCCAAAGAGTAGTTGTAGACGGCTGCGCTTCTGACACCTTGCCTGTCCTGTCCGGTGTCCCTCTGGGATCTGTCCTAGGGCCCTGTCTCTTCCTGGCTTACATTAATGACCTACCAGATTCTATTAGAGGTAAGGCAAGACTGTTAGCAGATGATACCATAGTATACCTTACAGTCAAGTCCTCATCTGATGCCCAAACACTACAAAAAGATTTGTACGCCCTCGGAATGGGACTGGTCAATGAAATTTAATCCAGACAAGTGTGAGGTGCTGAGAATTACTCGCAAACGAAACCCTGTCATGTTTCCTTACACCCTGCATGACAAGGAACTGAAATCTACCGATACCGCTAAATACTTAGGTGTTACACTAACTAAAGACTTAAACTGATCTGAACATATTAATACTATTTCCTCTAAAGCAAACAACTCTCTTAAATTCATCAAAAGAAATGTTCAGACAACAAACAAAAAGGTCAAAGAGAAAGCCTATAACACCTATGTTCGACCACAACTCGAGTATTGCTCATCCATCTGGCACCCCTGGCAAAAGCCCCTCTCATACAAAGTTGAAAAAGTGCAAAGATCAGCTGCACGGTTTATCTCTAACGACTATAATTATACAAACAGTGTAACCAAGATGATTAACACTCTAAACTGGCAAACTTTAGAACAACGGCGCATACATCAGGCCCTTCCCCAGAAATTTTTTAAGGCGCTGGGGTAAAGTTTGCGTGGTGGGATAAGGGGTGGGTGCGGGAGGGGTCTCCCCTCCCGTGCTCGTTTTTTTTTAAATAATCGAATCCAAATGGTGCTTTTTTAAGTATACCATATGCAAAAAAACACAACAACATGTATTTCATTACTTCTACATTTTCACATAATCAATATATCATATACACTACACAGATGTCAACTTCTTTTATAAGTATTTTCGAACAACACATATGTCCTTCCACTTCTTTTGTACTAACACTAACAACACATAGGCATTTTTTTTTATATAAGTGTCTGTCTTTGGCCCTGTGCCATTCCTTTACTGCACCACTGAAATTAAAGTCATTCAATTTTTGTCCCTGCATGGACACCATGGGTAAGGCATTAAGCACTTTCATGCTCACTGGTGAATGGTGGGTGGTCTTTACACATTCAACTGCTGAAACCTCTCTCACAATCTGAAAGTACAAAAAAATAGTATTTGTTATTTTCCCAGAGCAAGGATAACCAAGGATGGATTTATATTGTAAAAGTTCCTACTAAGATTTGACATTTATCTTGTGTTCTTCTCTGCACAATGAATTGCAACAGTATTCTGTTAAATATTTGTGGGTGTTAACAACAACATTGCAGCTTTCTTTTTTTTTTTAACGTCGCACCGACACATGATAGGTCATATGGCGACTTTCCAGCTTTAATGGTGGAGGAAGACCCCAGGTGCCCCTCCGTGCATTATTTCATCACGAGCGGGCACCTGGTAGAACCACCGACCTTCCGTAAGCCAGCTGGATGGCTTCCTCACATGAAGAATTCAACGCCCCGAGTGAGGCTCGAACCCACATCGATGAGGGGCAAGTGATTTGAAGTCAGCGACCTTAACCACTCGGCCATGGAGGCCCCCTGCAGCTTTTTACACACAGAAGCAGGTTCTGTATTTCAAGTTTAACTATGTATTTTACTGCAAGCAGCAAGTTTCAGGAAGAACATGTATACACACCAGCTGTGGAGGTTGGTAGAAGCAGTCCCACTGTAGCGACTTTGCACAGGTTTGGGTGAGACTCGGACAGATTACCAATAATCCACTCCATTGTGCTCAAATGTTCATCTGTGGTAAGGGTGGCTTTCGCCTGTGCCCATTCAATAACCGCCCGGTCTTCTTCAAAGGAGAAGTGTGATGAAAGAGCCTGAAATGAAACATAAGTTACAATGACATGTTTCAATGACTTGACAAAATGAATCAAAACTTTTTTGTTGTTGAGAAGTTTCTTGTTTTTTTTTCTTCTAAAATTCTTTGGACCATACATGATGCTGTAAATATATTCAGTAAATAGAGATTCTAAACAAATCAATGTTTATTAAGCATAGAAATACTTACTTCCTTGAAATACAGCAGAAGAGAATTCATTCATCCCTTTTAGTTTTACCGACTAGCCCGGCTCTTTACGTGAGAAAGTAGGCAGTTTATTTGGAACTGGTCTTTCCCAGGAACGATGGTTAGGTAACCTGCCCTAAATTTTGTTATTCCACTGAAACTTGTATCATTTGGTCTTTTCATGTTTACTTTGAGAGATACAAAAGCAAAGTGATAGTAGATAAAGTTTAATATTTAGAAATTAGCAGCACCTTAAACAATAGTAATTAAACATTCTCGAAAAAGTTTGCTTCAGTTCATCAGGAACAATGATTTCAAACTTCAAACAGTCAAAGAATCACTGGTCATTTTAATACAGTTGCCTTTCTCTGCTAATTATTACTCGAGAACAATTAACTTACCCATGCATGCCTCCACCAACTGTTATCCCATTTCTTTGTATAGACTACTAATAATCCTTAACTAATAATATTCCAATCACTCCTGTTCCAATTAACCGCAAACTTGTGAAAACACAGACTTTCATCAACACGTGTCGTATTTAAACCCTTATCAGTACACGGTAAACAGCTAGCTACACTGTGTATTCATAAACTATACCTGAGGTATCTCACGGGGATGAAATCGCTTACTGATTAAGACGCTGCGCTAATAATTGAGGCACCACGCGGGATATTTAAACGCTGGGGGGAAGCTATATTTTGTGTTTTAAGCGCCGCGGTAGCCCGGTGCCTTATGCGGCTGGGGAAGGGCCTGATCTTTTCTCAATTATTTTTACAAAATCCGAACGAATCATGTATGCATCGACCATAACCATCTAACTCCGACCAGAAACCTTAACTACTATTCCACAGTCCCGTACTCAATACCACATGAACTCCTTCTTCCCCCGTACAATCAGAATATGGAATGGCCTTCCTCACTATGTAGAGTCTAGCCCCAGCCTCAACATATTTGCTGAGTGGCTGGCTACTGTACATCTGTAGTAACTTCCTTCACTATGTTTTTAACTTAGCACCTGTAGTAATTTTTATTCTTTGCACCTAATGGGTTTTCTCATTTTTTAACACTGCCCAGACAAGCGCCTTCCAGTCATAATCGCTAATGATTGTTGGAAGTAACATGTAGATGTAGAGATGTAGATTATAATTTAGACAAGGATTACATCTACATCTACATCTTTCACCCAACCGTCGATTTCCGACTATCACTGGGCGGCGCTGTCAGAGAAACAGTTGTTAAAGAACTGATATGTTACAATGTTAAAAGAATAAAAGCTAAAAAAGACAGTATGCTACAGTTAAAATGGGACAGAGGCAACAGAATTACATACTGACCACCGCCAGCCTCTCTCTAAAGATACTGAGACTGGGGCTAGATTTAACATGAGTTGGTAGGGAGTTCCAGAGTCGGATGGTCCTAGGGAAGTAGGAGTTAGAAAAGTACTGAGTGTGAGACATGGGGATTAAGTAATTTAGGTTTCTAGTTGGAATAAGATGAGATTGGTCGACTGCAACTGTCTGGGTCCTTATTTTATAAAACATTACTAATGAATTGTGTAACCTTCTATATTGGAGTGTATTCCATTCTAAGGTTTTCAGCATTTGTGTAACACTACTGGTGTAACTGTAGTCATACATGACGTACCTAGCAGCTGACCTTTGGACATTTTCGACTTTGCTAGTGAGGGTTTTTTGCCAAGGATGCCAGACGCTTGAACAGTACTCAAGTTGAGGGCGGACATAGGTGTTATAGGCAGCAATTTTGACCTTTTTATTATCAGTTTTGACATTTCGTTGTATGAAGCGAAGAGTGGAAGTTACGGTACCGTAATCGTAGCCACTGCCTACTTTATATAAGTGAGTTTGTAAAAATAGAAGTAGCACAAATTAACACTTAATTTAATTCATTTTTATTCTAAATCACTTGGCATCTTAATGTTTCCAAGTGCCTAGTCCAAATATACCAAGTGCCGAAATTTATCGAGTACGAATATTTTTTTACCCTAAAGTAATCGAATTCTTTTTTCTTTTCGGATTGAACTCGGACAGTGCAAGATTTCTATAAAATGAAAGCATGCACTAACACATTATCTTTTCAAATATAATCAACCAGATTACCAAAGTCTGTGTATTCAAGGACAAGCTGATAAATATTGTATTCACGTCTTCCAATTTTTCATGGGCGCTGCCATTTTGGATTGATATCGAGGCCACGTCCATTTACACAACTTCCGCTTTGGCAATAACTGGGAAAGAGACCTTTATTTTGTATTTTTGGTCACTCTTGCTTATTGTAGAGGTTTGTTTGGGTTAAGTTTATTATGAAATTTTACTTGTTACTTCAAATACAGTTATTGATCGTAGGTTTTAACCAACAAATGCAAATCAATCTTTTATATTCTGCACCAGATTTCGGATAGAATTGACCCGGTTTTTCTAGCCGTTCGGTAAAAATAAAGCTTTTATATTCTGCATCAGTTGTGGGATGGAATTTACTAGCTGACCGGTAACCAGACACCTAGCCTGTTCGCTAAGGGTTTTCTAGCCGTCCAGTAATTAATGAACAGTGTACTGAATTAATTTAGGATGTGTCTAGGGGTACGGATCCGTACCTCTAGAATCTGATTCTAGAGGTACGGATCCATACCTCTAGACAAGCCTGTAAGGGGTTTTCTAGGGGTACAGACCTCCGATTTTCTACAGATTAATGGTCATTTACATTTCAAATTTTGTTGAAACTGAAAAAACAAACAAGACCATCAGAATTCACCTTAAACTTGGACCTAAATGGTTTACAGAAAACACCGTTCACCCGATTTGTTACATTTTCTTTCGAAACGTAAATAACCGAGGAACACCAAATAAATCATGAACTGGCAGAAAAAAAATATCAAGATTAAACAAAATAATGTTAAATATGTTGGGGGAAAAACTATTTTTAATGATAATTAACCCTTAGGCTTAGGGTATTTATGTTTTCCACACATTTGGTAGCCGTTACGAGATACAAGGGACGTTTTCACAAACAGTTTTCTTTACTTAATGTCGGTTAATTGATTATTAAACAATTCTGTGCCGATTATCATTATATCTTGTTAAATAACAAAATAAACAGGTGTATATTATTATGCTTAATTTATTTTTTCTGCTGAATTTCAAATAGAATCATTTAAGGGTTACATGCACTCATTTATCTGTTATCAACAGTTTATTTTACAACAAAGTAATCGGCAGGGAACAGTGTATTCATTTGGAGTTCCTCGGTTATTTAGTTTTTGAAAGAGAAGGCAAACAATTGGGTGAACGCTGGTATCTGTAAACCTAGCCTGGCTCCCTGGCTGCATGGTTATTTTTATATAAATACTGGAAACATTTTATAAGAAAATTTTAGGCCTCTAAAATAGCACAATTTTATCTGATGGCTGAACCATACAGCCTGGTGAAAGTTGGCCAATGTAACCCTAGGTTAACCCTTTAAACTGTTAACTACTGAGAACCCTATCAATTGTAAAGTAATTAACTATGAAATGTAATGACAAGTTCTCCTTACCAATTTGATAAGGGTCATTTGAGAAAACATCAGATGTTGTTATTTTCTAGAAGAGTATGATACTGAACCCATTCATGATTCAACAGTTTACTAGTAAATGAAAGTGTGAAATATTGTATGTGGATAATTATTTGGAGGTAACATAAACTCAGGATCTTTTTTATTATGAATTTTTAGGTTTTATTAAATGTTAAATATGAAAACTCTAACTACAGAAAGTGTTTACTGTTGTGGTAAAATTAACCTTTACATCAAAAAAGTTCAAATGTATTTTATGTGGAGAAATGAATAGCTTTCTGACATTATGCTGGCAACCCACTGACAACAAACTGATAACACACTAATTTTGGATGACAATACTGACAATAGGCCGGCAACAATATGGAATAACACTGACTACAAAAAATTGGATTCTTGTAATACACTGGTGCTATTTCCAGTGTGATGTCAGCAACTGCTTATAGAATGGAAAGCCTCTGGAAACAAAATGGCAAGAATTTAAAGAACTGGTAATACACTAATGTCAGTGTGTTGCCAGCAACTGGCTACAGAATAGACATACACTGGAAATAAGAAGGAAATACTGGTTATGCATGTGCACTATGGTCAGTGTATTAATTACCAGAATGAACATGCACTGGAAACACAATGGCAGAAAACTGTTACAGCTATTAACTTACATGTTCATTCATATTTTAAAACTACCATGTTTCTGACAATACACTGGTTTTATCGATACATATTTAAATTGACATTTGGCCTTAGTGGCATTACAACGGATATTGTGTGTTATAGGTTAGGCATTGTGGCAGACTGTGGACACTTTCCATAGCGAAATATGGATCATGATTAATGTTGGAACATGTTTTTGTATCCACAATCATGTTAGCTAATCATGTTTTATGAACATGTTCAACTATCAAACATGATTATGTTATAATCTTCTTTTTCTGCCAGAAATGCTTTTTACGACTTAAAGCAGCCAGAACTAAATTAAAACTGATGCAGTGTTAAGATATAGCAAGCAATCAGAAAAATGGCAAAATGTTCAACATGTTCAACCATGATTATACAAGAAATAACTTTTCCAAAATCCCTCCTATTGCTAGTGTATTGGTTGTTTATTATCAGCTGTTCTGTGTGGTCAATGTATTACCATACTTTCTTCAGTTAAATGCCAGTTTTGCAGTCTGTCTATTGTCATATGTGTCTTAAATTGCGTTAATAAAGTGTACTGAAATTAAAAATATTTCATTCATGCATGATTTAATAGTGTTTTGCATACAGTGTGTTTTTAGTTAGTTTTCAGTTTAATGCCAGATTATTGTATGCTGTTACCAGGTCTGGTACTACACTGATAATAAACTCAATACACACTGTGATAACTGGTGATAACAGAATAACAACAGAATAACAAGCTGGAAATTAGCTGGAAAAAAACTGAAAATACACTGGGAATACAATGGTAAAACACTGACAAACAAGAGCTGTCACTAATGGTGACAAATGCCCCCGCAGCACCTTGACCTTTGACCTGGTGACCCCAAAGTCAGAAGGGGTGGTGTACTCATAAAGTACTATCAGCATGTGAAGTTTGAAGGTCCTGGGTGAAGTGGTTCGCGAATAAAGTGCCTTCATGCAAAAAGTTAATGTTGGCCCCTGTGACCTTGACCTTTGACCTGGTGACCCCAAGGTCAGTAGGAGTGGTGTACTCAATACCTACTATCAGTATGTGAAGTTTGAAGGTCCTGGGTGCAGTGGTTCGCATGTAAAGTGCCTTCATGCAAAAAGTTAACGTTGGCCCCTGTGACCTTGACCTTTGACCTGGTGACCCCAATGTCGGTAGGTTTGGTGTACTCATAAAGTACTATCAGCTTGTAAAATTTGAAGGTCCTGGGTGAAGTGGTTCGCGAGTAAAGTGCCTTCATGCAAAAAGTTGATGTTGGCCCCTGTGACCTTTGACCTGGTGACCCCAAAGTCAGTAGGGGTGGTGCACTCAATAAGTACTATCAGCATGTGAAGTTCGAAGGTCCTGGGTGAAGTGGTTCGCATGTAAAGTGCCTTCATGCAAAAAGTTAACGTTGTGACTAACGAACGAACGAACGGACGGACAGTTGAAAACTAATGGGGCATAAAAACTGGATTTACACTGACAATGTACACAATTTTGGTAAGGGATGGGACGTCGCTTCAGGTACATGAAGTGACTCAACAATAATGGTACATTGTGTGCTGTCATAATGGAAAAAATCAAATGCAAATGGGGCAATTTCAAAAGTTAAGCTTTTGCCACTGCCAGTTGGTCAACAGAATAAAACATAATTTCCTTTTAAATATTCTTTTACAACATGCTCTTGGTTTGGTCTTATTTGTTCATATTTTAAAACTTTTAATTACAGCTTCATCCATTTCATCATTAAAAGTGGTTTAAAATTATTTAATTCTTGATCTAAAGATCATAAATCCTCTGATAAATATATAAAAGCACATTCCTGTTGTCTGATAAGCCAATACAAGCTGAGGGCAGGCCATAAATCAGTAAATTAGGTGTGGCTCATTAAATGATGGTTAGCACATGAAACCCTTAGGTAACACATCACAGTAATAGCAGCGGATTGTCACTGAAAGAAATTAATGGGAATTTGTCTCACAAATTTGTGAGACACTGGTAGCCAACTTTCACCAGTCCCTATGTTCGGAGCCAGGGGCAATAAAAAATCTCAATGTAGAAACACCATTCTGGAGTTACTTCCCTCTTAATGAAGAAAACTGATACATGTAAATAAGAACAAACATAGGGACGGGAGCCAGTCTACTGTAAACCATTTAGATCCAAGTTTAAGTAAACACTGGTTAAGTCTTAAATTTTATTTCATTTTCAACAAAATTTAAGATATATATAACCCTAAATCTCTAGAAAAAGGAGGTCCGTACCCCTAGAAAATCCCTAACAGGATTGTCTAGAGGTACGGATCCGTACCTCTAGAATCAGATTCTAGAGGTACGGATCCATACTCCTAGACACTTCCATTAATTTAATTCATCATATGTTTTGTTTCATCAACTTTGCCAAAGATAGCAAAATCTATCAGTACACAGATACTAGGCACTGATCCCATTCACATACATATGTATATGAAACGCGTACAGAACACAGACACAAACTTTAAGTGTTTTTGTATGTACAATGCACGCACTCGGAATTTGCATGTACTGCATTATTTTTTCATTACCTTGAGCGGGTCAATCAGTTTTTCTATGAAAATAAACCAGTAATGTCACGTAATTTCTGTATCTGTTCAAGTACGTAGAAGGACCACTTCTGGTGTGTATTCTACGGGGAGGAGGCTAGAAGTGATTTGGGAGGGCTTTCTTAAAACCCTCGACTGTAGATGCGCGCACTACACTATCCTCTAGGTGGTTCCAATACACAAGTGTTTCCACAAAAAAAGAGTTTTTAAACTGATTTGTGTGAGCAATTTATTTGTGTCTAAGTTAAAACGTGGATCATGGAGTCCCAGGTACGCATGCCATTCCCGTATATGCTTATACATGAATCATGGGTGACAGATACCAATAAACAATCGTCGCGGTTAACAATTTGTTGCCTCCTGCTCTCATTCTAAATTGCAGTACATCTACATCGGTACAACCAACAATCGATTTCCAATTATGACTGGTCGGCGCTGTCAGAGAAACAGTTGTTTAAGAAATTTAATATGTTACAGTATTAAAAGTAAAAGATAAAATGACAGTATGCTACAGTTAAAATAGGACAGAATGGAAGAATTACATAGTGACCTCCGCCAGCCTCTCTGTAAAGATACTGAGGCTGGGGCTAGCTTTGACTGATGTGGGGAGGGAGTTCCAGAGACGGATGGTTCTAGGGAAATAAGAGTTGCAAAGTATTGGGTGCTGGAATAAGTGATCAAGTAGTTAAGATTTCTAATGGGGTAACCTTGGTCAGTTGTGACGGTCTGTGTCCTTATTTTGTAAAACAGAAGTAATGAACAGTTTAACCTACGATACTGGAGAGTTTTCCATTCAAGTGATTTCAAATTTCAGTTACACTGCTTGTGTAGCTGTAATCGCTCATTACATACCTAGCTGCTGACTTTTGGACTCGTTCAAGTTTATGGATAAGAGATTTCTGCCAGGGATGCCACACATTTGAACAGTATTCTAGCTGGGGACAGACGTAGGTGGTATATGCGGCTTGTTTAACCTTTATGTTGTCTGTCTTGACATTTCTCTGGATAAATCGAAGGGAAGAGGTTCCCTTAGAGGTTATATTCTCTATATGTTGTGACCAGTTCAAATCATTGGTGATAGTTATTCCTAGATATTTGGCTGATGAGGTGGACTTTAATTCTGTGTTGTGTAACCTGTAGGGATAAATAATGGGATTTCCCTTCCTACTTACTCTAAGGACTTCACATTTGTCAGGGTTAAATTCCATTTCCCAGACTCTTTCCCATGTTTCTAACTTATGGAGATCTTCTTGGAGGGATAAGCTATCATTATTTGATTTGACCGTAAGGTAAACAATTGTGTTGTCTTCAAACATTGGGGTTTTACATTGTAGACAGTAAAAAAATGACAGCCACTTTACCAATCAGTGATCAATTTCACTGATCTATATTTTCCTTGCATAACCCTCTACATCTGTTGGAGCAATCTAGGGCATTCATGGCAGTCTTGTCCTGGGAATGGAGGATAGGTTTTTATTTCTCTATGCCCAAAGGGTAGCATGTAGTAATCAGATTGTCTGTCTGTCTGTTACCTTGACCCCTATCAATTTTGAGGTTGGCTGCGTAAAGGTCAAGGTTGCATGGAAAAAAGAAATTCAGGGCTTTTCATCAGGAAATTGGGAAGAGGCCGTGGCCTTTCAAATTGGGAAATTCATACGTGATAATTGCTCTTTTTGGGAAAAGAGCATTTTATTTAAACAGGGCTTTTTTCCTTCTGCAAAAGAGGTATACGTAATAGAGGACACAATTTGGTGGTTTCCTAATCGTAAATGAGATTGCTAAATATTTATTGCTATCTGTGATATATTATATAATTGAATTTTTTTTATATATATATACATTTTGGGAAATTCCTCTGCCACAGTTGGGAAAAAATGACCTTATTTTCAATTGGGAAGTGGCCGAATATCGGCCTCTGTAAGGATGAAAAGCACTGAAATTCTGAAGAAAAATATTTGAAAATAAAAAGGATTGATTTAACATAAAAAGTAGGGGCAGGGGGTGGTAATGATTGATCCCTTACTTTTTTTATGACTTAACCTTCATGGCCTTATGGAAACAACTGTCAGTAAAATTAGTCTCAGGTCTGTTCAGGTAGCTGTAACTAAATTATATTTGGTACTTTAGGGCACTTATATAGTTTTTCAAGTAATTAAGTTGTGTAAGAGAAAGCACCATAAATAAGTAAGGTTTCTCTGGAATTTTGAATTGCTATATTTGAAGTTTATTACCGCTAAGATTCTGATTACTTTAAGGCTGTGTACACAATGGCTCGTGGTCATCAGAAGATACAGTCACAACAGAAGAACAAAGAAAGACAGGAGAAGTTGAAGAAATCTCAAAGTCATGATCAAAAGAAGGCAGCTCAAGCTGGACTCCAATACGCATGCACAGTATGCAAGGTAAAAACCCTTCAGTTACTTGAATTAAGTTTAAGGTAAAGGTCTAGTAATAACTGCCTGCAATTTCAGTGCGATTATTAGTGTAAAGTTGCTACCTTGACTCAAACTGTCTACAAGATACTGGCTTACAGTAAAAAGGAGAGATGTGTAAATCACATACATTTAGAATGCATAATAAATTAAAATTGTTAATCATGGTAGATCCACTGCCTGAAGATGTTCATAATTATGCTTGTACAGTTTTGAGATATTATGAAGTAGGTTTGCTTTTTGTGGGGGGCGATTTGCTTCTCAAACAAAGGCATATTCCACCCCCACCCTCCCATGGTGAATTATAAATTATGCCCTAACTTCGTATTTGAAAATATGAACAGTTGCGACTCTGTCTTATTATAAATGTTAATAAGTATAAATAATAAATTTAAAACACACTACTAGATGTTCAGGTAAACAGTATGGATATTATATTGCCATTAATAAAGGTTGAAGTTTTTTATGCCCCCGGCATCTACTGATGCGGGAGGCATATAGTGATTGTCCTGTCCGTTCGTTTGTTTGTTTGTACGAGGTTAACCAAATGGGACCGTTTCGTCTAGCATCAATACCCCTTACTAGAATGAATTGATGCTAATGCAGATGTAACCTGTGACCATTCCTCATCTTCAGACATCACCTGACCTCAGTTTGAACTTGACCTTCACCTTATTTTGGACTTAGGTTGCTTTATATTTGCCATCTCTTGGTTTAAAACCAAATGGGACAGTTTCGTCTAGCATCAATACCGCTTTCAAGAATGAATTGATACTAATACAGATGTAACCTGTGACCATTCCTCATCTTCAAACATCACCTGACCTCAGTTTGACCTTGACCTTGCCCATTTTCGACTTAGGATGCTTTGTATCAACAAGGATGCCACTGGGGGGCATCAAGCATTTATTGAACACAGCTCCTTGTTTTAATAAATGACTTATTTATAAAATTACGAGGTATAATAATACTGAGCCACGCCATGAGAAAACCAACATAGTGGCTTTGCAACCAGCATGGATCCAGACCAGCTTGCGCATCCACGTAGTCTGGTCAGGATCCTTACTATTCGCTTTTAAAGCCTATTGTAATTAGAGAAACTGTTAGTGAACAGCATGGATCCTGACCAGACTGCGCGGATGCGCAGGCTGGTCTGGATCCATGCTGGTCGCAAAGCCACTATGTTGGTTTTCTCATGGCGCGGCTCATATATAGTTGAGGTTGCAGCTCTGTTTATATGTTAATTTATATATATATAATTATTATTACTTGTGTAGTCAATATATACTTGATTAGGATTTTGTTAGTACATTTAAATCAAAATTTAAAGATGAGAGATTTTGTTAAAAAATGTGCAGGTACATTTTTAAATTTCAAAAAGTAGTTTTTTGCTAGAACATGTTTGAATTTTGTATTTATTATTTCTTGTTTCAGGCACAAATGCCAGATCCTAAAACATATAAACAGCATTTTGAAAACAAACATCCGAAACAAGAACTACCTGCTGTACTAAAGGATATATAAAATCAGGTGTGCTAAATTTTGTCTTTACACTTTGTATTTATATGCCCATTTTGAAAAAGATACAGACATATATGCTGATACATGTGTCCCCGTTTTTAAGGTATTGACTTTAAATGTGGCATTTAGGTTGCTGGAGTTGAGTTGATGTGCATGGTGCTGGATTTGAGTTGATGTGCATGGTGCATGAATCAAGTTGGTATGCCAAAGGTCCTGGTCACAAATGGATAAAATTTGTCTCCCTATATTTTGTGTCGTGAGCATAACTTAATAACTATTCAAGTTACTGTCTTTAAACCTAGCATGTAGTTGGCAATAAAATGTTGTGCAGAGTGCATGAACTAGGTCAGTAGGTGAGAGGTCAAGGTCACGAGCGGAGCAGCTTAATAGTCTAATTTATCCTTCCTATTTCATGTCTTGAGTATAACTTCGTAATCATTCATGGTATTAATAACTTCAATCTTGGCATATATATAAGTAGGTGCCGATGAGAACAATATATGCGTATAGTATATGAACCAGTTTGGTAGGTCAGAGATCAATGTATTATAACAACAAGGTTAGATCTGTACAATGTTTTGTGTCCAGGGCATAATTGAGAACCATTCAAGCTATTGACTTGAATTTTGGCAACAGTTTGATGGTGATTAGACGATGTGCAGAACATATGAAATTGGTCTGTAGGTTAAATGTCGAGGTTTGAAATTGAGATCAAATATCAAGTCTGTGCTTGTATTTGTTGTATGGAGCACTACTTCACGACGACTTTTCCAAGGTATTGACTTTTAACTTGGAATATAAGTGGGTGGGGATGAGGTGATTTTAGGAGTGCATTAGTCCATATTACCCTCCAACCAGTTTCCCCCCTCATTAACGTTCCTCTCTCTTCAGCCCCCACTTCCTCTCAAAAGAGAAATAAGATGATTTCACTTTTAGTTTCTTAGGCTTTAGTATTCCATCACTAAACCCTCACAACCTGCGCCCACCTCCACCCATTAATGGCAGCATTTCATTACCCCTCTGTCACACAAAGTCACAAACACAAAAGTTCTTTTAATTTTACTTCCACCTCATCAAATCTAGAACTTTACTGGTAGGCATATTTTGCCTCACTTTGCGGAGCTATTGCTGATGTTTATTATTTGTTTAGGAGTATTTGGCCCTATTTCAACTGGAAATTTTAATTTTGTTACTTATAGGAATTTATGCAATTTTCATTCTTTCACAAAGGTTTAAAAGTTCGAGGATGCCCTTGTATTGGTACTTGTTTTGAAATACTGTGAAACAGGATAAATTTATGGGAATTAGGGGCATAATGATATGCTAGTCTCACAATAAAATACAAATTGTGATACAGATGCAACGATACAGTACATAATCTTGATACACATTGAGCATTCATGTGACAAAATGAAAAAGAAAAAGCAAAGTTCCTACACTTGGAAAGTACTTAAAACTTTATTTAAAGTTAAAGAAACTGTTATAAATGATAATATATCTATAACACTGATTTTATGAAAGTTTTCATTCAATGCTTTTATTTTTCACTGTATTGTTTCTGTATGGTGAAACAGGTCTATGATAAGATATGTGTATCGCCAGACTAAGGTATCGCAATACATTGAATTGCGATATATAGTTCCACCCTTAGTGGGAATTTAATTCGTTAACTTAACACACTTTGAAGAAGAAGCAAATGGAAAGTTTAATTGTTCTTGGACCTTCAGATTTATTTTTTTATGCCCCCCCGGCATCTACTGACGCGGGAGGCATATAGTGATCGTCCTGTCCGTCCGTTCGTCTGTCCGTATGAGGTTAACCAAATGGGACCGTTTCGTCTAGCATCAATACTGCTTACTAGAATGACTTGATACTAATGCAGATGTAACCTGTGACCATTCCTCATCTTCAGACATCACCTGACCTCAGTTTGACCTTGACCTCATTTTGGACTTAGGTTGCTTTACCTGGGCCATCTTTCGGTTAACCAAATGGGACCATTCTGTCTAGCATCAATACTGCTTACAAGAAGAATTGATACTAATACAGATGTAACCTGTGACCGTTCCTCATTTCCAAACATCACCTGACCTCAATTTGACCTTGACCTTGACCTCATTTTGGACTTAGGTTACTTTATATGGGCCATCTCTTGGTTAACCAAATGGGACCATTTCATCTAGCATTAATACTGCTTACAAGAATTAATTGATACTTATACAGATGTAACCTGTGACCATTCCTCATCTTCAAACATCACCTGACCTCAGTTTGACCTTGACCTCGTTTTGGACTTAGGTTGCTTTTTATCGACAAGGATGCCACTTGGGGGGGCACCTGGCGTTTATTGAACGCAGCTCCTTGTTTTGTTATGAAGCAAATGCGAAATCCTTAAAAAATTAATTCCGTATAAAAAAGTAGTAATTTAACAGTATAAAGTTGTCAGAACTGGCACATAATGGAAACTGAAAGGAAATCCACAATATGTACAGTAACTGTCATTATGCGTTTCTGCTTGTCTCTCTTCCAGACTATAACAGTGTTTCATTGGGAACCATGATCTTTCATTGATGGGAGAATTTTTTGAAGAGACCAACTGCCACTCTCCTGCTGTTGTCACGAAGACTTTTCCATTTGTTGTCTTTGTTTCATCAAGTTCTTTGTACATTCTTTCCGTTGTGAAATAAAAACATTCAACATCGCCTTGTCGATGCCTTGTTTTCACATTGTTCATGTCAGATTTTTTATCAATTTTTCCATACATTTGATGAGATACATTGTAAGATAAAGGCTTTCTTGTTGAATGGGATGGGGTTGGGGGTGCATCACATTGGCAAGTACGATTTCAAAACATTGATTTAAATTTAGCAATCTTGATTATTCCCAAGATCCAAATATGTAGGACTTTAAAGGTGAGACAAATAGGGTTGTAATTCCATTAAGCCAATTTATTCATTTTAGAGGCTGTCATGTGCCTTTGTTCTTATTGGGCTGTTAACCATATCAGTTTTACTGTTGTAATTCGACTACGTTGTTGTTATTCAGGAAATTTTTGCATTATCCGATTTTATCAAAAGTGGCGTAGTATTAGTTTGGTTTGTGTCATATTCACTAAGTAACTTTTTTTGACTGTCAACTATAATATCTGGTCGAACTGCATAAACTTCTATTATCTATTTGAGGTATTGGCAAAATTTAGCTTTGACAGTCATAAATATTATGGGCACATGGATTTCTGTGGAACTTAAGTGTTCTATATGGAATAGGGTGTCCAACTTCAGTTTCTATTGAATATACAGTCAAACCTTACAAAGCAGCCAGTCTAAAGAACAGCACAATCTGTCTGTCTAAGGCAGGTGGCTTCTTAAAAAAAGAGATCAAGCATACTGTTAAAACAAACAAAAAATGCGAAGTTAAGTGACTGGCTGGTTATGACAGGTGGTTGTTTAATACAGCTGGCCACAAAGACGGGTTCAACTGTATTGGTTTCAACTCCTTAAACATGTTAAATTAGGTTTACTCCCGTCTCTGTGTTTACGTTTTGAAGTATACCACTGTTCTGCTTGAAATTTGTTCAACATTTTTATTGACAAGATATTGAAATTCTTTTAATCTTAAAAGTTTTTCCCCCATTTTGTTGTTGGTATTGAACCATGCTAGGCACTGTTAAGCATCTTAAATTTTCATATTTGTAGTAAAAAAATTATGTTTAAATTTGGGTCACCAGTTAACCAAATGTAGCTGTCAGAAAATGATTGACAAGCATGTTACATTAGGCCATCCTAGAAAAACTGTTTGTTTGTTGTGCTTTGTCCAACACTTTCAACATTTCTAGGTTGGAAATTTTTATTAACTTGGTTTGTTGTTTTTTTTCCAGTGAGCTCTGAGCTTTTTAAATTTTGAATAGTGACATTTCATTAGAGCTCAATGTGAAGAAACTTTCACATGACTTAAATGTTTCAGAGGCAATAGGTGTTTGATTCACTATGAAACCTAGAGCGTTTGGTATGGCTTATTTTGATGGGTTTGTCAGAGCACTGAAAACAAACAATTTTTCAAAAATGGTCTTGCAGAAAACCTGCTGTCTCTAATTTTCTGTGTGGTTCATTAGACTTAAAAAAAGGCCATGTATACAGTACATCAGGTCATACTTATAATTACATTACATGAATATAATGATCATGAAAGATGACAAGAGTAATTGCTTTATGAACATGTTGAACATTGTTTCGGCATTTAATTCACTGATGTTACGTGTTGTATAACTGAGAATTTTTTCAGCCTTGAATGCAATGTAGAATGGAATTCAAATGATCAACACTATTGTTGAAAGTCATTTCAGAATGATTATCAGGGATAGTAAATGTTAAAAGGAACTATATTTCACCTTATTTTTTTTTCATGTTTTCTAAAAAGTAGCATGTACTGAATTTTTTCCTAATTTTCCTTCATTTTTTTTTCTGATTAGCTGATTACTTGATGAGTCTGAATTAATTATAAACATAATACATGAAAAGTGAAGTTGTTTCAAATATATGTTGAACAGTTTAGATTTTGTGTCTGTAATTGGTATATGAAATATTTCACTGAAAATATGTTTAAACAGTGTGGTATAATTGGACAGTTTGACAAAAATGCATGATATTAGCAGAGTTATCAAAGTAATAAGCTGAGATTTTACTTTTAATAAGTGATGTAACAGAGCCGCACCATGAGAAAACCAACATACTGGTAGTGCAGCATGGATCCAGACCAGCCTGTGCAGTGTGGTCAGGATCCATACTGTTAGCTTTCAAAACCCTATTGCAGTAAGAGAAACTGTTAGCGAACATAGATCCTGACCAGACTGCATGGATGTGCAAGCTGTTCTGGATCCATTCTGGTCACAAATGCACTATGTTGGTCTTCTCATGGGCAGCTCAATTATTGTAACTTGATTTTTGTGAGGGCTTTGTTTCATGTTACCAGCATTACAAAAGTTGTTATTTTCCCATTCACACAGTCGTTTACGTTTTTATGTTCCAAAGCTGGTGTCTGTGTACACAAAAGCGGAATAGTTATTTAGAAATTGAGGAATAATTCTAAAAATTAATAAACGTAGAAACTTACTGGATTATTTTGTATTTTTATTTTGAATTGTCCAGTACCATATTTATCATTTTTATTTTAATGTAAAATTCATGCCTGGGTTTTTAAAAACATTTTAATGAAAAAAAAAAATGGTTCCCAAAAATCACCTCAAACTTCTTTCCTTGTTGCGTATTCGTAAAGAAAAATGATAAATATGGCACTCCTATCTCAGTCTGTATTTTTACCAGGTTTAACACTTGTAGGTAGTCACAAAGTAGAGTCAGACAAGTGTATTGTATGTAATTTTTGAGAATAAATTATGTTTTTAAGTCGGAATTTGTTCTTTATATCCTTTCGACTACCGCTATCGTACACCGACGCACTACCTGAGACGCCAAATGCGGGACTATATTTTTGGGTTTCTCCATTCCCGCTACGTTTTGCAGAGGGCTACCGCAGACGACTAATAGTACCGAAAAATGGGGGTTCTCATTTCCTAGCGTATAATGCAGTTATTTGGGTAAAATTGTTTTTTTCACAATTGAAAATAGAAGGAATTAACAAAAATATACTACATTTTTATGCGCGGTAATTTTTATGTAAAACGGTTGCTACACTATGGTAGTTGCCCTTGTGTGGTTATGGTAAACTACACTGTGGCACAATTATAGTTTCTTGTTTCCTGCAATAGTCTACTATGGTATTTATATGCAGAAAACAAACAGTTAATGTTATTTATTAAAAGTCACATTATTTAAACGGCTACTGCATCACTGCGGCAGTACATGCTATTTTGTGTGATATGTATTAATACGCTGCGGCATTTCTTTTTGGTTTCGAATGCCTTGCTTTAAAATTACTGTGGTAATCGGGGAATTTAATAATGCCTACAGGATTAAGGGTTTTGATTACTAGTATAATCCTTACGCAGGGTAACTTTCTCAACACTGTGGAAGTGCACTAAATTTCATTTAATATGTATAACTACACTATAGCACTGCCTTAAATTCAAGTTTTCACAAAAGTCTACTATAGTTCTTAGTAACCAGGACGAGTAAAACTACACTGCGGTATTTACACTAAAATTCGTTCTTCCTGCAAAGTTACTGTGGTAATTTTTTGGGGTGGTTAGGTTGCTGTACCACTTCTCCCTAGTCAGCCCCCCCCCCTCCCTAATCCGTGTAACAAGAACATATGCATCCCCATACCTACTAGGATCCTCATCCCTGAATTACTATAAGTACTTTTTTTTCCAGGCACCATAGTGCTTTGGAATTCCCTTCCTTTCAACTTGTGCAAGCCCCAACCCTGAACCAGTTTAGGCCAGGGGTGTAACCAACCTTGCACACAATGGCTTAACATGATAGACCTGTTTCTTAAACCCGCTTTTATCTGTAAGTCCTTCTGTTTTAACACTTTCAAACTGTATTCGTGCTTGCAATACACATCGTGTATTACTTTATTTCCTATTCATCTACTTTTAAATTTCGTTACAGGCGCGCAGCTGCACGTAATACTGTAAGAGGAGTTGATGCAGTATAAAAAGATAAATAGATAAACGTTTAGCTAATTTGTATGTATTAAAAGAGAGGCTTTAAAATATTCGTTTTAGCAGATGCAGTTTCTACATATCTTTGGAAGTTTAAAGTTTTTATTAGAGGAAAAAAGAAGTAGAACTAACGAGGAAGGTTGTTGAACATCTGTTTGAACCGTATGTGCTTCTTAGACACATCCCTTTGGCACAGGCGTTCCTTGCCAGCTCAAACCCCTCTTTGTGGGTCGTTTGATAAGGGCGAAAATTTTTGCCATACGATTTGAAACCACAGAAATTAGACCGACAGAAGGATGTTTTGGCAGGAATAATGTAATACATGTAATACATTATAATTCCTGGTTCCGGCTAGTACAATGAACAAAGGACAGCATATGACACGTCAAAGCAAAGATTTGGGAAAAATGGTAGCTAGAGTATGGAATGTTACCGTTCAGGAATTAGGAAACCCAAAAAAACGCAGGTAGTTAATACCATTGACCGAGAGTTTGAAGACTCACATAAAATTATCTCAGTGTCAGGGCGAACAAATGCTTGTCAGTTTTGCAGTATTTAAGAAACTAAAGACCGCCGGTGGTCTCCCAACACCAACGTCATCATTTGGTTTAAGCAGTATAAAGACAATTTACACAGGTAAAAACAATACTCTTTTTATTAAAAGTTATATTGATCTAATGAGTAGTTTTAAAGATTTCATGGTATTATTGAGTCATTGCTATGTTACGTGAACGTACTTTTTTTACTCCCTGTATATAAATTGGGACTGAGTCAAGAAGTCGCTCAATCCAAAAATGTACTAAATTATCGTCTGGGTCAAATTTCTCGAAATATTTAAGCATGTCAGAAGAGGAAAAGTCTGTAATTGCATTATATATTCGACTGCTTTTAACAGGTTAAACTTCTTAGTAAGGATAAAATGTTTTGAGAAATCTAGCCCCTTTAAATACAAAAGCCAGTTTCAGAGAAGCTGTGCAATAATTGTAGTTGAAAATCAAAATGTCTTGCTTACATAAGAATATTTGTCATCTATTTTCAGGGTTAATCCCCGTGATCTTTTAAACAATACTTTCAAAGAATGCTTTCTTCCGTATCATGCGTCCAGAACTGGGATTGGCTAACTAAAGAACAAATCCATACAGACCTCCAATCCGAAACGTCCGTAAAATTATGGCAACAAGAGCAAAACTGGAAACTCCAGAAAATCGATTTTAGTATATATAACCATTGCAAATCACTAATGTTTAATTTTATACGTTTTATTATTGCTCATAGTACTACATTTTAATAAGAAATCCCTTCCTTCCAATTTAGCTACACAAAAATCACCCAGGAAGGTATATATCAAAAAAGAAACAACCCGTTAAAATGCCAACAAAATTATCTTGGAAATCGACGAAGAAAATGACTGTCTGACTAGCGGCACTAAGCACAAACTGGAGAAGAAACAGACAGTGTCTAAGATTTGTGACAACATTACATGGTGTACACATTTTTACTATGTTTCGTGTGTATATTTTACGTTATGTTTTTAGTATGAATGAGAAGTTTGATTGATTCATCTTTGATAATAATTTTCACATGCAATATACTTTTCTAATATGAGCTGTCTCAAGGGAAAAGGTGTTTAGAGTTAAAGTTTTGAAATTAAAAAAAAAAAAACGTTTCATAAAGTTTGGCTTTTTTGTGAATTTTGATACATTGTAATATGGTATAGAATAATAATCATCAAACGGGGATTTTAAATATAGGGCACATAACTAACTTATTATTATAATAAACAGTTTCTACCCATGACATGTTTATCACAGTGAATTTTGGACATTTTATCTTTATATGCGTCATTAACAATGCTAATTACCCTACCCCCCCCCCCTTGCATTAGACGGCTATTAAAAAAGTACATGTATATATAATGAACGGTTATTGTCGTAAGTTGTTGACAAAATTGTTACATTCTTACTCAGTTTTTTTAAAAGGGACTACAGTACAAATTCAACAAAAAACAGGAATTATTTCATGACTTTTAGTGAACATTTTGTGAACATTACATATGCTCTATGTTACCTTTTGCGATGATTTGTAAGTAATGAATGATCTTCATCTGTTATAGCTTTCACAAATTGCTTTCGTTTAAATATATATATATTTTTATTTTCTGTCAAATGTTTTTTTTTGTTTTAATGTTTTACTTTTAGTCTCTTACCTGTTTCTCCGGATCGGACTATAAGTGACTGTCTAATGTATCATATGAAATTTAGTCAAAATACGTTGCTCAGGTTGTGTAACATTTGATATATGATTCTTTTACTATTACCCGTTCATAGGAGATTGTCTGTACTCTAGTGTTTTCATTCAGTTGTTAATTTTATTGTTTATCTTATTATTTTCTGTTTATAAAAATGTTCTTTTTTGCATTTTACTTTTAGTCACCTACCAGTTATGTCAGCGGACCATGTAAACGCGTCAATATACGTTATTAAGGTTCATTTAATGTATTATATTTATAATCTGTTTTTGGTGTATACGATGCAAGTGCCCAAAAAAAAACTCAAAAAAGTTTGAATGACACTTCGTGGTAAACTTATAATAGTAGCTAAAAGTGTCTTTTTCTTAGTTTGTTATGCCTTACTGCTTTCAAACAGATTTTAAAATAACTGAAATTTTTTAATGCATTATATCTAAATTAGAGCGTTCCCCGTTGCGAATGTATTCCGTTGATACTTTTCTTTAAAGTCCCAATTAAGGTATCAATTTTTTAATCATATAATGAAGAATTGTAAGATCTCATTTCACCGGAAGCACATTCATGTACGGTTTTGGAAACGATCATTTTAGAGTCTGTTTTTGTTTGAATTTACGGTCATTTTCAACATTATTCCTGTTATATTAGGCAGCCAGTTCAAATAACCATCGTTCCTGGGAAAGACCAATACTAGACGCCAAAATCCGTAAGCAACTACCTACTTTCTCACATAAAAAATCCCAGTCGGTAGCACAGCTCGAAACCTGCGCCCTCCGTCAGTGAGGGATTTAGGGATTACAAGTGCACGAATGTATCTCCTACATTACGGAAACCCCGGGCTATAAATTAATATAATGAGTATACAAAGGCCCCATGTGAAATACTGAATACTGTACCATTTATAAAGCATTCCGAGATCCTGCATTATAATAAATAATGCATGGAGCTCAAAGTCAAAATTACCTTGGTAAATTTGGGATAATTTTAAAAGCATTTTTTACCTAAAGTTTGAGTTTTAAATTTGAAATAAGTACAATACTTCCATAGTGGATAAATTTACACATACTTGTATGCAATTGGAAAAAGAAGCGATGTGTGCATATGATTACCGTTGCGGCGTAAAAAACGATGAAGCGTTCTGTAGGAGAATTACCACAGTGTATATATGTATGTTCCAAGTGCAATAACAATTTAAAATTTACTGCCGTAGTGTATAAATGTACACTATTTCTGATTACCACAGTGAAATTTTGTATTTCATGGAAAAAAGTTCAGAAATACCCTAGTGCCCTGGTGAAAGTAACTGGTGAAAGTCTACAAAACGCATCAGTGGCAGACCCCTGGTTTTCAGACTTCTAGAATGCCAGAGCCGCATAATGCAGACGTAGTAAAATAGCTTTAAATACGTTAGCGTAGAAATGAGTAATTAATTAAATTTTAAAAAAATGAGTTCGGTAATTACCGCGACGAGCAACCATCAAAAAAATAAGGTATGTTTGGAGAGTAATGATCCCTTAATTGTCTTTAAAAGGATTTTCTTATCAACAAATTGCGATAAAAAATGATTTTAGAACATTATTGCGCACGAGACGTTTGGTTTTGTTTTTAAATTTTATGGAGACCCGTAATTTGTTGCGTAATATTATTTAGTATGTCATATGAATGATTTAATTATTAGTTTACTGATTCTATACCGTTTTGTTAATAACATAAATGAAAGTTTACACTTCAGATCAAATTCTGCAATAAATAAAAAGCATTCAAATTCCCCAGATACAAAGAAAAAAAAAAAATTCGGTAGTCCTTACGCTGTACGATGTCGGTAATTGGACCCTCGTTTTGGTGGTTTCGTTTTAGGCGTCTGCGGTAGTCAGTCGGTGTATGATAGCGGTAATAGCGACCCCCGTTTTTATGGTACGTATTAGTCTGCTATGGTAGCCGAAAGGATATTATATAAGTAAGTGCTGTGCAATGAAATATTCCTTTGTAACAGTTGTTGTCGCTGCTGTCCATCCAATAACTGTTTTCTGAAAGCCCGCCTGCTTACCTCGGTAGGGAGAGCGTTGGTCTACGGATCATGGGGTCACTAGTTCGATCCCCGGGCGGGGCATAGCTATGTTCTCCGTGATGATTTGATAAAAGACATTGTGTCTGAAATTATTCATCCTCCACCTCTGATAATTCATGTGGGGAAGTTGGCTGGTACTTGTGTAGAACAGGTTTGTACTTGTATAGAGTCCAGGAACAGGTTAACTGCCGCCGTTACATGACTGAAATACTGTTGGAAAACTGCATTAAACCCAAAACAAACAAACAGCTCTGAAAAACATCTGATGAAATTTGAGCTAGCTTGTCCTCTATCAAAGTTGTTTAAAGTTTTTTTCTGTCTTTGTAGAACTCTGGTTGCTAGGAAAATACTTGCTGGATTTCAAAAAAAGTATTATTCAAATTTTTAGCTCACCTGTCACAAAGTGACAAGGTGAGCTTTTGTGATCGTGCGGTGTCCGTCGTCCGTCCGTCCGTGCGTGCGTAAACTTTTGCTTGTGACCACTCTAGAGGTCACATTTTTCATGGGATCTTTATGAAGGTTGGTCTGAATGTTCATCTTGATGATATCTAGGTCAAGTTCGAAACTGGGTCACGTGCCATCAAAAACTAGGTCAGTAGGTCTAAAAATAGAAAAACCTTGCGACCTCTCTAGAGGCCATATATTTCATGAGATCTTCACGAAAATTGGTCAGAATGTTCACCTTGATAATATCTTGGTGAAGTTCGAAACTGGGTCACGTGCCATCAAAAACTAGGTCAGTAGGTCTAAAAATAGAAAAACCTTGTGACCTCTCTAGAGGCCATATATTTCACAAGATCTTCATGAAAATTGGTCAGAACGTTTACCTTGATGATATCTAGGTCAAGTTCGAAACTGGGTCACGTGCCATCAAAAACTAGGTCAGTAGGTCAAATAATAGAAAAACTTTGTGACCTCTCTAAAGGCCATATTTTTCATGGGATCTGTATGAAAATTGGTCTGAATGTTCATCTTGGTGATATCTAGGTCAAACTCGAAACTGGGTCATGTGCGGTCAAAAACTAGGTCAGTAGGTCTAAAAATAGAAAAACCTTGTGACCTCTCTAGGGGCCATATATTTCATGAGATCTTCATGAAAATTGTGCAGAATGTTCATCTTGATGATATCTAGGTCAAGTTTGAAAGTGGGTCACATGCTTCAAAAACTAGGTCAGTAGGTTAAATAATAGAAAAACCTTGTGACCTCTCTAGAGGCCATATTTTTCATGGGATCTGTATGAAAGTTGGTCTGAATGTTCATCTTGATGATATCTAGGTCAAGTTCGAAAGTGGGTCACGTGCCATCAAAAACTAGGTCAGTAGGTCAAATAATAGAAAAACCTTGTGACCTCTCTAAAGGCCATATTTTATATGGGATCTGTATGAAAATTGGTCTGAATGTTCATCTTAATGATATCTAAGTCAAATTCAAAACAGTGTCATGTGCGGTCAAAAACTAGGTCAGTAAGTCTAAAAATAGAAAAAACTTGTGACTTCTCTAGAGGCCATACTTGTGAATGGATCTCCATAAAAATTGGTCAGAATGTTCACCTTGATGATATCTAGGTCAAGTTTGAAATTGGGTCATGTGCTGTAAAAACTAGGTCAGTAGGTCAAATAATAAAAAAACCTTGTGACCTCTCTAGAGGCCACACTTTTCATGGGATCTGTATGAAAGTTGGTCTGAATGTTCATCTTGATGATATCTAGGTCAAGTTTGAAACTGGGTCAACTGCGGTCAAAAACTAGGTCAGTAGGTCTAAAATTATTAAAATCTTTTGACCTCTCTAGAGGCCATATTTTTCAATGGATCTTCATGAAAATTGATCTGAATGTTCACCTTGATGATATCTAGGTCAGTTTCGAAACTGGGTCACGTGCGGTCAAAAACTAGGCCAGTAGGTATAAAAATAGAAAAACCTTGTGACCTCTCTAGAGGCCATATTTTTCATGAGATCTTCATGAAAATTAGTGAGAATGTTCACCTTGATGATATCTAGGTCAAGTTCAAAACTGGGTCAAATGAGCTCAAAAACTAGGTCACTATGTCAAATAATAGAAAAAACGACTTCATACTCAAAACTGGGTCATGTGGGAAGAGGTGAGCGATTCAGGACCATCATGGTCCTCTTGTTTTTGGATGACCCTCGCCCGTCACAATTCAAATGACTGATTTGTTAAAAAAAAACATGGCTGCCTAATCACCATGTCAGGAACTGCTTGCCGGATTTCATTATGATTCCACTAAAATGTTCCTTGTTTGACCCAAGTCCCATCTAGCTTGTCAAAAAAAATCTGGCTGTCATGAGGTGAGGACACTTCCCTATATTTAGTTACTAAGAATTATAAAAAATTGTGTTGGGGAATGCTGGTCCTATTTTCAGGTAATTTCATGCAAATGTTCATTGGCTGACCCTCTTCCAAGATTGTTCAAGTTATTATTAGTCCTTGAAGAACAATGAACCGGCAAGGGTGGTCACTTTTGGCAATACGTTAATAATTAGAATCTCCTCAAGTAACCTCAAATAATTTCATTGATATGTTTATTGAGTAATCAATTACCGCAATAGTTACTCTGATTTATTTTCAAATTACTGCTGCCAGTGGTAAAAATAAACTTAGAACCGAATAATCTATAGTGCTGGTCCTTTCCCAAACTGCTAGCAAATGTTTAGCTACCTGAACCAAAGGTTCAAAGTGAGCTATTAATTTAGGTGGATAGTCTGTCCTCCATCAACCACAATTTACATAAATATCTCCTCTGAACTACTAGTCAGAATTACACCAATTTTGGTGTGTGACAATGACATCGTTGCAAGGTACTCTCTCAAGTTTGTTCAGATTGTTGTGCTGGGCTCCTTCACCCGCATCATCTGGCATAAGGGCCATAAGTCTTGCACCAATATGTTATGGATTATTGGATTATTCCCCCTTTTTACTTAGAATTTCAGGTTAAAGTTTTGGTGCACTTTCACTCTATCTCAGTTATTACTACACGGATTTAAATCAAATTTAAAATAGTTGTTCCACATCATCACCACAAGGTCATAACTCTGACACCAATTTTTCATGAATTATGCCCCCTTTTTAATTTAATAGAAAAATACCACCAAACACGAAAAACTGAAAATTTTAACATACCGACGTTTTCGCCGAAAGGCTTCATCAGGGAATAAACAGCAGAACTGACGTAACGTCAGCATGAAAAATCGGCCAGCGCCCTAAATAACATTTCATACATAAGCGGCGAAATGCATTGTACAAAAATACAGCAAAATGTTACTTTATTTGTAATATCAGGCTTTTGGATCAGTAAGATACGAAAAGTTTCTATAAAGTTCAGGTTAAAGTTTTGGTGCACTTTCATTCTATCTCAGTTATAACTAAATGGATTTGATGCATCACCCACATCATATGACACAAATTTTTCATTTTCATTACTTGTGTCCTTTCTACATAGAATTTCAGGCTAAAGTTTTGATGCACTTTCACTCTGTCTCTGTTATTACTAAATGAATTTGATTCAAACTTAAAATAATTATTCCACCTTATCACCCACATCATATAACACAAGGCGCATAACTCTGACATCATTTTGTCATGAATTATGTCCCCTTTAAGTTAGAATTTAAGGTTAATTTTGATGCATTTTCAGAAAATCTCAGTTATTACTGAATTGATTTGATTCAGACTTGAAGTCCTTGTTCCACATCATATGACACAAGTTGTTTAAGTCTTGTACCAAAATTTTAGGAATTGTGCCCCTTTTTTGTTTATAATTATACTTATATAGTGTTTTGATACACTAAATATCTTTATCTCTCTTATTACTTAATATTTTTGACACAGACTCTAGTTATTTGTGCAATATCTTCATCCACCATTGGAGTCATTAAACATTCCAGTGACAGCCCCAGCTTCCTCAGATGTGCCCAGTTTCACTATCCAGCATCAAAATAGTCGAGCGCGCTGTCTCCTGTGACAGCTATTGTTTCAAATGGGTGTACTGGACTAGTTTAGGGGCTGTTAAAGCTAATAGTAGAAAAATCTTAAAATGACTTCTTAATTAAACTAATTGTAAGCTCCTCTTCCAGTTTTATTGAAACTTGGCCCTTTTTAGAGGCAGATAGGGCTATAAAAAAGAATAATAAAAACTTTTAAACAAGTTCTTCTCATGAACTACTTCATGGGTCTTCATTATGTTGGAGACGTATTGTTTTTGCCCTGTCTGTCCGTCTGTCACATTTCATTTCCGATCATTAACCGGAGAACCATTTGACCTAGAACCTTCATACTTCATGGGATGGCAGGGCTCTTGGAGTAGACTACACCTATTGTTTTTGGTCACTTTATTAAAGGTCAAGGTCACAGGGGTTTGAACATGGAATAAAGTTTCAGATCAGTAACTTAAGAACCACTTGACCCAGAATGATGAAACTTCATAGGATGATTGGTCATGCAGATTAGATGACACTTATTGATTTTTCGGTCACTCTGTTAAAGGTCAAGGTCACAGGGGCCTGAACATAAAAACCATTTCCAATCAGTAACTTGAGAACCACTTGATCCAGAATGACTAAACTTTGTAGGATGATTGATCATGCAGAGTAGATGACCCCTATTGATTTTGGAGTTATTCTGTTAAAGGTCAAGGTCACAGGGACCTGAACATGGAAAACCATTTCTGATCAATAACTTGAGAATCACTTGACCCAGAATGTTAAAACTTCATAGAATGATTGTACATGCAGAGTAGATGACCTATCTAGATTTTGGGGTCACTCTATTGAAGGTCAAGGTCACAGGGGCCTGAACATTTAAAATCATTTCTGGTCTGTAAGTTGAGAACCACTTGACCCAGCTTGTTGAAATTTCATGAGATGATTGGCCATGCAGAGTAGATGACTCCTATCGATTTTGGTGTCACTCTGTTAAAGTTCAAGGTCACAGGGGTCTGAACAGGGAAAACCATTTCCGATCGTTAACTTGAGAATCACTTGACCCAGAATGTTAAAACTTCACAGAATGATTGTACATACAGAGTAGATGGCCTATCTTGATTTTAGGGTCACTTTGTTTAAGGTCAAGGTCACAGGGGCCTGAACATTTAAAACCATTTCCGGTCAGTTGCTTGAGAAGCATTTTACCTAGAACCTTCAAACGTCATAGAGTGATAGGACTTACAGAGTAGATGAGCCCAGAATGTTGAAACTTCATAGGATGATTGGGCATGAAGAGTAGATGACCCTCTATTGATTTTAGGTTCACCCTATTAAAGGTCAAGGTCGTAGCGGACAGAAAATTGAAATCCATTTCTGGTCAATAACTTGAGAGCCATTTTACCTAGAACCTTCAAACGTCATAGAGTGATAGGACTTACAGAGTAGATGAGCCCTATCGTTTTTGGGGCCACTCCATCAACGGTCAAGCTCATAGGAGGCTGAACATAGAAAACTCTTTCCAATAAATAACTTAAGAACAACTTGACCCAGAATGTTGAAACTTCATAGGATGATTGAACATGCAGAGTAAATTACCCCATGATTATGGGGTCACTTGATCAAAGGTCAAGGACACAAGGGCCTAAACATGGAAACCCGTTTCCAGTTCAATTATTAATTTGAGAACCAATAGGCCCAGAATGTTGAAATTTAGTGGGAGGATTGGACATGCTAAGTAGATGATCCCTATTGCAGCCGACCATCAATGTCTCTTTGACTTTCCCTCCTGTCCCATTTTGACTTCTTGCCTATACGACTATGCATTTGGGGAGACATGCGCTTTTGTACAAAAGCATTTTCTAGTTTAAGGTTTGTATTCTCTTTGTAACGTTCTCTCAGTGTAGTTGAAATGGGGTGCTTACGGCATGCTAGGGCAGAAAATGAAATACCTTTAAACAACTTTTTTCTCATGAACCTCTTGGTGAATCTCCATCAAATATGGTCGGTGTCATCATTATACGTTTTCTTTCTTCATTTTCTTTCAAATGGGGGTACTAGGCCTATATTAGGAGCAATTGGAGCTAAAAAAATATAGAAATATCTTGTAATGGCATCTTATTGTGAACCACTTGAGAGCTATAGATCTTCAAACTGAACATAGCATCATTTAAAAAATCTTGCCTTTAATTTATTGAAATGGGGTCACTTAGCATGACACTAAAGTTGGTAGGCAGTTGGTAGTTGGTAGTTGAACATTCGAATAACCAACTACGTACTAGTTGCCAGTTGGTTATTCAAAATGTATAAGCAAGTCTGATTACCTTTTAAAACATAATGAAGAAAAATCATTCTTATCCATGTTTTGTTCTTTAATATGAATCTTCATTTCTTAAAATGCATTCAGCAGTCTCAAAAGTACCTTGAGAGCCAGTTGCCAATTCGCGATATGTCTCAGAAAAGCTTCTTTTTTCAGTCACAAATGGATAAAATCATTGAATATGACATTTTATATGGTCTTTCATATCAATATCCGACACTTTAAACGTAAAGATCAGTCGTGGAAAACTCAGGAGAGCCAGTTGCCAATTCGCGTGTTAATAACCAACTGCCTACTGGTAGGCAGTTGGTTATTCGACATTTTACATACAGTCAGTCTTTTGGTAGAACATGATAAAAAATTTATTCAAACCCTTGTTTTGTTCTTTAATGATAATATTTATTCCTTTAAATGCATTCAGCAGTCTCAAAAGCACCAGGAGAGCCAGTTGGCAATTCGCGATATGTTTCAGAAAAGCCGAATTTTCAGACACATATAAAAAAATAATTCAGTTTTACATATATTTCGTTCTTTTGTATCAATACCCGACACTTTCAACGTATAGGTCAGTCTTGGAAACAATCAGGAGAGTCAGTTGCCAATTCGCGTGCAAAAAACCAACTGCCTACTGGTAGGCAGTTGGTTATTCAACATTTTATAAACAGTCAAAGTTTTTGTCGAAAATGATAAAAAAATCAATCTAGTCCTTGTTTTGTTCTTTAATGTTTTTTTTTTCCTTTAAAATTTTACTGACAGTCATTGTTTTGGTCGAAAATGATAAAGAAATCAGTCTAGTCCTTGTTTCGTTCTTTAATGTTAATATTTATTCCTTTAAATGCATTCAACAGTCTCAAAATGCACCAGGAGAGCCAGTTGCCTATTCGCGATATGTTTCAGAAAAGTCAATTTTTCAGACACATGCATAAAATAATTCGATTTTACAGATATTTTGTTCTTTCATATCAATATCAGACACTTCCAACGTATAGGTCAGTCTTGGAAACACTCAGGAGAGCCAGTTGCCAATTCGCGTGCGAATAACCAACTGCCTACTTGTAGGCAGTTGGTTATTCGACATTTTACTAACAGACATAGTTTTGGTAGAACATGATAAAAAATTCATTCTAACCCTTGTTTTGTTGTTTTATGTTAGTATTCATTCTTTCAAATGCATTCAATAGTCGCAAAACACACCAGGACAGCCAGCTGCCAATTCGCGATCTGTTTCAGAAAAGCCGATTTTTCAGACACAAATGAAAAAAATAATTCAATTTTACATATATTTTGTTATTTCGTATCAATATCCGACACTTTCAACGTATAGGTCAGTCTTGGAAACACTCAGGAGAGCCAGTTGCCAATTCGCATGCGAATAACCAACAGCCTACTGGTAGGCAGTTGGTTTTTCGACATTATACAGACAGTCATTGTTTTGGTAGAACATGATAAAAAAAAATCATTCTAACCCTGGTTTTATTCTTTTATGTTAGTATTTTTTCTTTAAATGCATTCAACAGTCTCAAAATTAACCAGGAGAGCTTATTTATCCTTTTTTGTGTCTTTTTCCGTTTTCAACATTTTTTTCTAATTTGGAAGGTTAATTTTCTCGTGGGTTGAGCAACTGGTTTGGTCAGCCTTTAACTGAAAATCTTTCAATTTTACAATGCCTTTGAACCTGTCCTGAAATGAACTTAGGCATTTTAACCCCAGTCAGATGTTCAGCTCTGATGAACTCTGCACATTGTTTAAATTCCGATGCGTAATATCCCCATTAGCACAACCGATTTATGACCTAAGATTCCTCGTCCAGCTTGATTTATGACTTGAAACTTCTTGAAACTCGATCTCATGAACGGTGTTATTGAACTTGACCTGCAGCTTTGTTTTCCCCGAGGATTTTCATTCGTGACTTCCTGCCATGTGAATATATTTAATGGTATGCAGTTGGTTATTTTATTTTTGTCAAAAATTCACTATTTCGGTCGAAAGTCATAGAAGTATTAAATATTATTAGATATATCCATTTAAACATTTAGTTTGTACTTACACATCAATATCTGACACTTTCATTTGGAAACATTCAGGAGAGCCTGTGGCGTGCAAAAAAAACAACTACCTACTTGTAGTCGGCATTAAATCTCACACATTGAGTTTACGCATACATTGAATGTACACTAGTAAAACCTATGTTAAACCTAACCCTAACCTTTAGTCAGTATATAGAACACACAATAGTGCGTATATTAAATAGGAGATATTTAATGTTGACGCGTACATGTAGCAGTAAGATTGTTGATGCCATTTTTAAGGCGTAAAATGAATTCTTTTTTTTTATTTTTTTTTTTTTTTTTTTTTTTTTGTCGTTTTTTTGTGTGTTTTTTTTTTAATGCATTTAAAGGAATAAAAAATAACATTAAAGAACAAAACAAGAAAACAAGAATAAAAATGAATTATTTATCATTTTCGACCTAAACACTGACTGTCTGTAAAATGTTCAATAACCAACTGCCTACCAGTCGGTTATTCGCACGCGAATTGGCAACTGGCTTTCCTGAGTATTTCCAAGACTGACCTATACGTTGAAAGTGTCGGATATTGATATGAAAGAACAAAATATATGTAAAATTGAATTATTTTATGCATATGTGTCTGAAAAAGGATTTTCTGAAATATATCGCGAATTGGCAACTCGCTCTCCTGGTGCATTTTGAGACTGTTGAATGCATTAAAAGGAATAAATATTACCATTAAAGAACGAAACAAGGACTAGATTGATTTTTTTTATCATTTTCGACCAAAACTATCACTGTTAGTAAAATGCCGAATAACCAACTGCCTACCAGTAGGCAGTTGGTTATTCGCACGCGAATTGGCAACTGGCTCTCTTGAATGTTTCCAAGACGGACCTATACGTTGAAAGTGTCGGAAATCGATACGAAAGAACAAAATATATGTAAAATTGAATTATTTTATTCATATGTGTCTGAAAAATCGGCTTTTCTGAAACATATCGCGAATTGGCAACTGGCTCTCCTGGTGCATTTTTAGACTGTTGAATGCATTTAAAGGAATAAATATTAACATTAAAGAACGAAACAAGGACTAGACTGATTTTTTTTATCATTTTCGACCAAAACTATGACTGTCTGTAAAATGTTGAATAACCAACTACCTACCAGTAGGCAGTTGGTTATTCGCATGCGAATTGGCAACTGGCTCTCCTGATTGTTTCCAAGACTGACCTATACGTTGAAAGTGTCGGGTAATGATACAAAAGAACAAAATATATGTAAAATTGAATTATTTTATTCATATGTGTCTGAAAAATCGGCTTTTCTGAAACATATCGCGAATTGGCAACTGGCTCTCTGGTGCATTTTGAGCTGTTGAACGCATTTAAAGGAATACATTTTAACATTAAAAACGAAACAAGGATTTAGATTGATTTTTCTTTATCATTTCGACCAAAACTATGACTGTCTGTAAAATGTCGAATAAACCAACTGCCTCCCAGTAGGCAGTTGGTTATTCCACGCAAATTTGGCAACTGGCTCTCTTGAAGTTTCCAAGACGGACCTATACGCTGAAAGTTCGGAAATCGAACGAAAGAACAAAATTTTATGTAAAATTGAATTATTTTATTAATGTGTCTGAAAATCGGCTTTTCTGAAACATATCGCGACTGGCAACTGGCTCTCCTGGTGCTTTTGAGACTGTTGAATGCATTTAAAGGAAAAAATATTAACATTAAAGAACGAAACAAGGATAGACTGATTTCTTTATCTTTTCGACCAAAACAAGGGACTGTCTGTAAAATGCTGAATAACCACTCCCTACCAGTAGCAGTTGGTTATTCGCACGCGAATTGGCAACTGGCTCTCCTGATTGTTTCCAGACGGCCCTATACGTTGAAAGTGTCGGGTAATGATACAAAAGAACAAAAGATTGTAAAATTAAATTATTTCATTCATATGTGTCTGAAAAAAGGCTCTTCTGAAACATTTTCGCTAATTGGCAACGGGCTCCCCTGGTGCATTTTGAGCTGTTGAATGTTTTTAAAGGAATACTATTTAACATTAAAACGAACAGGACTAGATTGATTTTTTTATCATTCCCGCCCAAACTATGCTGTCTGTAAATGTTAAATAACCCCCTCCTACCAGTAGGCAGTTGGTTATTCGCACGCATATTGGAAAAACGGCCTCCTGTGTTTCCAAGACGGATCTATACGTTGAAGTGTCGGAATTCGATACGAAAGAACAAAATTAATGTAAAATTGAATTATTTTATTTATATGTGTCTGAAAAATCGGCTTTCTGAAACTTAATTCGCGAATTGGAAACTGGCTCTTCCTTGTGCATTTGGAGGACGTTGAATGCATTTAAAGAAAAAAATTTATTAACATTAAAACGAAACAAGGGACTAGACTGATTTCTTATCATTTTCGACCAAAACATGACTGTCAGTAAAATGCCGAATAACCCACTGCCTACCGTAGGCTGTTGGTTATTCGCACGCGAAATTGGCAACTGGCTGCCCTGATGTTTCCAAGACTGACCCTATACGTTGAAAGTGTCGGGTAATGATACAAAAGAACAAAAATATGTAAATTTGAATTATTTTATTCATACGTGTCTGAAAAATCGGCTTTTCTGAAACATATCGCGAATTGGAAATCGCCCCTCCTAGTGCATTTTGAGACTGTTAAATGCATTTAAAAGAATAAATACTAACATAAAAACAACAAACAAAACAAGGGTTAGAATGAATATTTATCATGTTTACCAAAACAATGACTGTCATTTAAATGTCGAATAACCAACTGCCTACCTGTAGGCAGTTGGTTTTCACACGCAAATTGGCAACTGGCTCTCCTGATTGTTTCCAAGACTGACGTATACGTTGAAAGTGTCGGATATTGATACGAAAGACAAAATATATGAAAATTTGAATTATTTTATCATAGTGTCTGAAAAAATCGGCTTTTCTGAAACATATCGGAATTGGCAACTGGCTCTCCTAGTGTATTTTGAGACTGTTGAATGCATTTAAAGGAATACATATTAACTTAAAAAACGAAACAAAGGACTAGATTGATTTTTCTTTATCATTTCGCCCAAAAATAATGACTGTCTGAAAAATGTTGAATAACCAACTGCCTACAGGGCAGTTGGTTTTTCGCACGCGATTTGGCAACTGCTCTCCTGATTGTTTCCAAGACGGATCTTACGTTGAAAGTGTGGGTATGATCGAGAAAAAAATATATGTAAATTTGAATTATTTTATTCATATGTGTCTAAAAAATCGGCTTTTCTGAAACATATCGCGAATTGACACTGGCTCCCCTGGTGCATTTTGAGACTGTTGAATGCTTTTAAAAAGGAATACATATTAAAAACCGAAACAAGGACTAGATTGATTTTTATCATTTTTCGACCAAACAATGACTGTCAGTAAAATCCCGAATAACCAACTGCCTACCAGTAGGCAGTTGGTTATTCGCACGCGAATTGGCAACTGGCTCTCTTGAATGTTTCCAAGACGGACCTTTACGTTGAAAGGGTGTCGGATATTGATACAAAAGAACAAAATATATGTAAAATTAAATTATTTTATTCATATGTGTCTGAAAATTGGCTTTTCTGAAACATATCGCGAATTGGTAACTGGCTCTCCTGGTGCATTTTTAGACTGTTGAATGCATTTAAAGGAATAAATATTAACATTAAAGAACGAAACAAGGGCTAGACTGTTTTCTTTTCATTTTCGACCAAAAACAATGACTGTCAGTAAAAATGTTGAATAAAAAAAAAACTGCCTACCAGTAGGCAGTTGGTTATTCGCACGCGAATTGGCAACTGGCTCTCCTGATTTTTTCCCAAGACTGACCATACGTTGAAAGTGTAGGGTAATGATACAAAAAAAACAAAGATATGTAAATTGAATTTTTTTAAATTCATATGTGTCGGGAAAAGGCTTTTCTGAAACATATCGCAAAATTGGCAATGGCTCTCCTGGTGCATTTTGGACTGTTGAATGCTTTTAAAAGGAATAAATATTAACATTAAAAAAATGAAAAAAGGACTGGGACTGATTTCTTTATCATTTTCGACCAAAAATGACTGTCAGTAAAATGCCGAAAACCAACTGCCTACCAGTGGGCCCGTTGGTATTGGGCTTTGCGAATTGGCAACTGGCTCTCCTGTTGTTTCCAAGGGACTGACCTATACGTTGAAAGTGTCGGGTAATGATACAAAAGAACAAATTATATGTAAAATTGAATTATTTTATTCATATGTGTCTGAAAAATGGGCTTTTCGGGAAACATCGCGAATTGGAACTCGCTCTCCTGGTGCATTTTGAGACTGTTAATTGCATTTAAAAAAATTTAAATACTAACATAAACAACAACAAAAAAAGGGTTAGAATGAATTTTTATCATGTTCTACCCAAAACAATTGACTTTTCAGTAAATGCCGAATAACCAACTGTACCAGTAGGCAGTTGGTTATTCGCACGCAAATTGGACAACTTGTTCTCCTGATTGTTCCAAGACTGACGTATACGTTGAAAGTGTCTGATATTGTACGAAAGAAAAAAATATATGTAAATTTGAATATTTTATTCATATGTGTCTGAAAAATCGGCTTTTCTGAAACATATCGCAAATTGGGCAACTGGCTCCCCTGGTGCATTTTGAGACTGTTGAATGCATTTAAGGAATACATATTAATTTTAAAAAAAACGAAACAAGGACTAGTTTGATTTTTTTTCCCATCATTTTCGACCAAAACAATGACTGTCAGTAAAATGCCGAATACCAACTGCCTCCCAGTAGGCAGTTGGTTTTTTCGCACGTGAATTGGCAACTGGCTCTCTTGAATGTTTCCAAGACGGACCTATACGTTGAAAGTGTCGGAAATCGATACGAAGAACAAAATATATTTTAAAATTGAATTATTTTATTCATGTGTCTGAAAATCGTCTTTTCTGAAACATATCCCAATTTGGCAACTGACTCTCCTGGGCTTTTTTAGACTGTTGAATGCATTTAAAGGAATAAATATTAACATTAAAGAACGAACAAGGACTAGATGATTTTTTTTCATTTTCGACCAAAACTTGACTGTCTGTAAAATTTTGAATAACAAACTGCCTACCAGTAGGCAGTTGGTTATTCGCATGCGAATTGGCAACGGGCCCTCTCCTGATTGTTTCCAAGACGGACCTATACGTTGAAAGCCTCGGTTAATGATACAAAGAACAAAATATATGTGAAATTGAATTTTTTTTATTCATATGTGTCTGAAAAATCGGCTTTTCCTTAAACATATCGCGAATTGGCAATCGCTTGCTAGTGCATTTGAGACTGTTAAATTGCATTTAAAAGAATAATATTACATAAAACAAAAACAAAACAAGGGTTTGAATGAATATTTTTCATGTTCTACCAAAACAAGGGACTGTCAAAAAAATGTCGAATAACCAACTGCCTCCCAGTAGGCAGTTGGTTATTCGCACGCGAATTGGCAACTGGCTCTCCTGATTTTTTCCCAAGACGCCTATACGTTGAAAGTGTAGGGAAATGATACAAAAAACAAAAGATTATGTAAATTTGAACTATTTTATCATAATGTGTCTGAAAAATCGGCTTTTCTGAAACATATCGCGAATTGGCAACTGGCTCTCCTGGTGCATTTTGAGACTGTTGAATGCATTTAAAGGAATACATATTAACATTAAAAAAAACGAAACAAGGACTAGATTGATTTTTCTTCATCATTTTCGACCAAAACAATGAGGGTCAGTAAAAATGCCAATAACCAACTGCCTACCAGTAGGCAGTTGGTTATTCGCACGCGAATTGGAAAATGGCTCTCTTGAATGTTTCCAAGACGGACCTATACGTTAAAGTGTCGGAAATCGATACGAAAGAACAAAATATATGTAAAATTGAATTATTTTATTCATGTGTCTGAAAAATCGTCTTTTCTGAAACATATCGCTAATTGGCAACTGACTCTCCTGGTGCATTTTTAGACTTTTGAATGCATTTAAAGGAATAAAATATTAACATTAAAGAACGAAACAAGGACTAGACTGATTTTTTTATCATTTTCGACCAAAACTATGACTGTCGAAAAAATGTTGAATAACAAGGGCCTCCCAGTAGGCGTTGGTTTTCGCATGCGAGTTGGCAACTGGCTCTCCTGATTGTTTCCAAGACTGACCTATACGTTGAAAGTGTCGGGTAATGATACAAAAGAACAAAATATATGTGAAGTTGAATTATTTTATTCATATGTGTCTGAAAAATCGGCTTTTCTGAAACATATCGCGAATTGGCAACTCGCTCTCCTAGTGCATTTTGAGACAGTTGAATGCATTAAAAGAAAAAATACTAACATAAAACAACAACAAAACAAGGGTTAGAATAAATATTTTTTCATGTTTACCCAAAAAAATGACTGTCAGTAAAATGTCGAAAAACCCAACTGCCTACCAGTAGGCAGTTGGTTATTCGCATGCGAATTGGCAACTGGCTCTCCTGATTGTTTCCAAGACTGACGTATACGTTGAAAGTGTCGGATATTGATACGAAAGAACAAAATATATGTAAATTTGAATTATTTATTCATATGTGTATGAAAAATCGGTTTTTTCTGAAACATCGCAAATTTGGCAACTGGCTCTCCTGGTGCATTTTGAGACTTTTGAATGCATTTAAAGGAATACATATTAACATTAAAAAACGAAACAATACTAGATTGATTTTTCTTCATCATTTTCCCGACCAAAAAATGACTGTCAGTAAAATGCCGAATTAACCAACTGCCTACCAGTAGGCAGTTGGTTATTCGCCACGCGAATTGGCAACTGGCTCTCTTAAATGTTTCCAAGACGGACCTATACGTTGAAAGTGTCGGAAAAATCGATACGAAAGAACAAAATATATGTAAAATTGAATTATTTTATTCATGTGTATGAAAAAATCGGCTTTTCGAAACATATCGCGAATTGGCCTGGCTCCTGGTCATTTGAGACTGGTGATGCATTAAAGGAATACATATTAACATTAAAAACGAAAAAAGGACTAGATTGATTTTTTTTATCATTTTCGACCAAAACAATGATGTCAGAAAAATTTGCCGAAAAACCAACGCCTACCAGTAGGCAGCTGGTATTCGCACGCGAATTGGCAACTGACTCTGATTGTTTCCAAGACGACCTATACTTTGAAAAGTGTCGGGTAATGATACAAAAGAACAAAATATATGTAAAATTGAATTATTTTATTCATATGTGTCTGAAAAAGGCTTTGCGGGAAACATATGCGAATGGCACTGGCTCTCCTGGTGCATTTTGGGGACTTTTTGAAGCTTTTTTAAAAGAATAAACACAAAACATAAAACAACAACAAATCAAGGGTTAGAATAAATTTTTTATCATGTTTTTACCAAAACTGACTGTATGTAAAATGCCGAATAACCAACTGCCTACCAGTAGGCAGTTGGTTATTCGCACGGGGAATTTGGCAACTGGTCTCCTTAGTGTTTCCAAGACTGATCTTTATGTTGAAAGTGTCAGATATTGATATGAAAAACGATATAATTTGTCATATGGAATAATTTTATCCATTTGTGACTGAAAAAAAGGTTTTCTGAAACATATCGCGAATTGGCAGCTGGCTCTCAAGGTACTTTTTGAGACTACTGAATGCATTTTAAGAAATGAAGATTAATATTAAAAACAACAACATGGATTAAATAATCTTTTTATCATTATGTTTTAAAAGGTAATCAGACTTGCTTATCATTTTTAATAACAACTGGCAACTAGTAAGTAGTTGGTTATTCGAATGTTCAAGTACCAACTACCAACTGCCTACCAACTTTACTGTCATTCACTTAGCCCCTATTTGAGACCACTAGAGGCAGATATAGAACTCTCATGTGTACGGACCATGTTTATTTCATATTTGTTTACTTCTGAATGAAGAATAAATTGCCGAAACGTTAAATATAAAAATGGAGTTTGCCTTGTTATTCTCCAGTTCTTTGACCATACTTTAAGACATATACTCACAAAATGTTGTTGGATACCGACCATGGGTTTATACAGACTGACAAAGAGCTTGGATTAAAACAGACCATGTATTTACAGACTTATTTTTTGAATTAATTACTTTTATAGGATGGAGTTGTTACTTTCTTAGACCAGAATTATTCATACAGTATACAAAATTTCCACAGGATATGTATTCACAGTTTCATATGCTTGACCATGTGTGCTTTGACTTGACTTTGGTAAGAGAATAACTTTTTACAGACAGAACACGCATGTGGCTTGTCACCCGCATGTATTTTCCTATGTTTGTTGAGGTTGCCCTTTGAGGAAAACACCTTTCTACATACAAAACACGTGTAACCAAACGCTTCTGTTTCGTCACCTGAAAAGTAAAAAAAAAAAAGTCGTTAAATAAAACACAGGGTTTTACTTAAGTTTCTATTAAAACAAATGTAATACAGAATGGTTATCTCGCAATACGGAGAAAAAACAAAAATTGTTCACATTCAAGCTTAAATATTCAGCGGAACTTTTGACCAACCTGTATTCCGATGCCTAGTTATCAAGGGAATATTTACTGTCGTGAAAACAGAAAAAGACAAAAAAAAATCAATTAGAAGAAAATAAGTTTAACGCTTTATACATGAAAAACCAAAACAAATAAGGGGAGAGGTGTCGGACGCTATACCATGGGGTCGTGGGTTCGAGCCCCACTGGGGTCACGACCATTTCCTTGCATATGACACCAATACTGGGTTTTCCAGGAAGCGGACTCGAGAACAAATAAGCTTGAAGCTTTCATCACAATCGACTTAAAATAAATTAGTGTAAACAAAATGTTAAAGGGTAAGGAAAGCCTGAAATAAGTTATTTTCATATGAAAGCTATCATCAATCCTTTCATAACGCTGAAATAATTTTTAAAATCGGATAACTATTGAAAAAGAGATGGCAGTTTGAAATTTAAGAAAATGGCTGATAATGGAGGCAGCCATTTTAGTGTGTTTATGACGTCATTTACACACTGCTGGATAATTTATTTAGCAAAACACTTTTAAAAGACTAATTTTCATATGTTTCTTGAGTGTAAAGTGTAAAACATAATAATTTCTTTCATGATAGCTGGAAAAAATAGAGAAATTATTTTACAGTAATAAGTAAATGCAGTTCAAATGTGTATCTAGAAATTTATTAAATCCGCCATTTTGTTTTTTGTTGCCATGGATACAAAATGGCCGCCAATTTGACCAAATATTTATACGCTCATAACTTTCTCATTTTTACTCCGAAAATTCTTTCACTTCTTTAAACGATTAAAAAAATCCCAGCTGACAAAATTAACATAAGAACAACGTTGCCTTTCCCTTTAACATGTATTAAATAATTGTACAAACATGAACCATATCTCTACAATATGAATTACATACCTATCCTCTCTCAGATGTGAAACTGACATAACTATGCGTATGTTATGATTCTTAATAACTGTGGTGCAACAATATTTTTTTCAACATGAGGGCCATGGTGGCCCTGGATCGCTCACCTGGGTTTCAAAAATCGCCTAAACAATTTTCATAGAGGGTCGCACATGGAAAATAAAAGTACAATTATTTTGAAACAGAGCAAGCGTTTTCTCATAAGATTTTAAAATATCCACTATATGCAGAAAAGGAAATTCAGTATACATATATGACAAGAGGGTCATGATGGCCCTATATCGCTCACCTCAATACCATTGCTCTTAATGATAAGATCAAGGTTTGACAAAGATCACATATGCATACCCATTAAATATCATCAGCATAAATATTTTCTTGTAACAATCCCTTTTGACCTACGGGTCACATACTAGTCAGGGTCAATTTCCATACCAAGTTTGAGGGTCCTAGGCTCAAATGCTGCATTTTGTACTAGCATGACTATTCCTTACCCCGGAAGACTTAAATAATATTCAAAACCAATCTCATTAGATGTTGCCGAGGTATATTCATTTACATAAAATAAAAGGAGGTAATTTGTCATAAATTCAGTCAAAAGTTATTTACCCTGATTGTCCGAGTCCATCTGATGGCATAAAGGGCCCTTTCAAATCAGTATCCCTTTATTGGTTACTGAGATACACCCATTTTAATTTGAAACAAAGGGAGGTAATTTGACATAAAATCAGTATCTAGTTATCTACCCTGATTGTCTTAGTCCAACTAATGACAATAATGAAATTTCAAACGAGTCTTATAAACACTTACTGAGATAAATCCATTTTCATAAAATCAGGGGAGGTAACCTTGCATTGGCATATGCACGTAGAAGATACAGAGTACAAGCCTTTACAACAATATATTAGAAAAGTATTGATATACGTTCAATCAAGAGTTATCTATCATGACTATTTCTTACCATGGAAGATATAAATGAAGTTTCAAGCCAATCTCATTAGAAGCTGCTAGGTATATTCATTTACATAAAAAAGGAGGTAATATGTCATAAATTCAGTCAATATGTATCTTCACTGATTTTCCAAGTCAATCTGATGGCATAAATGAAATTTCAGATCAGTATCTTCATTAGTTACGGAGATATACCCATTTTAATTTGAAATAAAGGGAGTTAATTTGACAAAAATCAGTTCATAGTTATCCACCTTAATTGTCTAAGTCCAACTAATGACAATAATGAAATTTCAAATGAATCCTATCAGTACTTACTGATATAAATCCATTTTGATTAAATTCAGGGGAGGTAATTAGATACAAAATAACTCTGGAACCTTTGTTGGTTCTGACAGATTCATCATGGAATCCAAGATTTATTGTTGTTGAAGATATTTTGCAAGTTTGTATCAAATCAAACCATAAATGAAGTCTCCATTTGACTGCAAAAGCCAAAATAGCAAAGTTTGGACCTTTAAGGGGCCATAACTCTGCAACCCATGACGGGATCTGGCCAGTTTTGGAAAGGAACCGAGATATAATGCCCATACAAGTTGTGTGCAAGTTTGATTAAAGTTGATTGCAAAATGTTGTCTCTATCGTGTCCACAAGACAAAAATAGCAAAGTTTGGCCCTTTAAGATGCCATGACTCTGGAACCCTTGATGGGATCTTGCCAGTTTTCAAAAGGAACCGAGATATTATATTTCATAGAGACAAACATTCTGACAAAGTGTTGAAAACGTGATCTTTTGAGCATTAAGATATGTTTCTTATGTTTCTTCTATAACTTAACGTAGTAACCTAGTTTAAGATCTCTGTACCCTACAGTTGACTTATATTCATAAAATAGGAGCATAATGATAAAGACATAAGATGATGAGGTAGAAAATGTGACCTCTAGAGAGTTAAGAAGGTTTTTCTATTATCTGACCCAGTGACATAGTTTAAAACAACTGGCATGATCCCAATTTTTATCATTGACCTACAATTTGTACAGACAAATGTTCTTGCAGAGATTTATGACGATCAAGAAGAAAATTTGACCTCTAAAGTGCTAATAATAATTTTAGAACAACTGACCAGGTGACCTACATTAAGGCCTCAGGTAGTCGAATTTTAAAGATCATAATTTAAAACAAGAGGCCCAAATGGGCCTAACTCACTCACTTGAAGAGGACCTTAACCATCTGACCATTAAATGGGCCAAACAGCCCAAACTGAACAAAATATGAGAGGACCTTATATTGATGCCACAGACCAGGTTTGATGAAGATCCATTGGGTGATTCTTGAGAAGTAGTCATTAAAAGGTATTTTTACTTTTAGCCCTAGCAACCCATAAATTAGGCCATCTGCCCCCATTTGAACAAAGTCAGTAACGAGCTCGTCTGAGATTTACTGAGAGTAACATTCGGACCGACTATCATTAAGATTGCGTCAAAATTGTAACCTCTAGGGTGTTTACATTACAATTGTTGACGACGGACGACGCAAGTCGTACGACGCCTGTCACAGGGCTATCACAATAGCTCAGCATGAGCTAAAAATGAATATTTAGTCTTATTCAAACACCGTGTGGTGCTGGCAAAAATACCGCCGTAAATTTTATACCGGTTAATGGTGCATCCCCCTTCCCCCCCCCCCCATACCATGTTATATATAAAGGTAAGGATTTTACTAGTGTGAATGCAGTCTGACAATGTATTTATTTGCTAATAGCCACCGGTCCATAACAAGATTAATTTACAATTTCACAATAAACACATAGACCGGTACCTATGATAATAAACATATACACACATATCAAATTTAAGTTGAGCCTTTTGTATTTGTTCAAAGCTTATCTATATTTTTTGTTGAATTTAACGTCGCACCGACACATTATAGGTCATATGGCGATTTTCCAGCTTTAATGGTGGAGGAAGACCCCAGGTGCCCCTCCGTGCATTATTTCATCACGAGCGGGCACCTGGGTAGAACCACCGACCTTCCGTAAGCCAGCTGGATGGCTTCCTCACATGAAGAATTCAAAGCCCCGAGTGAGGCTCGAACCCACATCGATGAGGGGCAAGTGATTTGAAGTCAGCGACCTTAAAAAATATAACTCAAACATTCTGCTGAGTCTCCAAAATTACCTTGCGTTCTTGAAAAGCATAATATGCATATATAGCTAAATTTGTTACAACAGTTTCAGAGTTGCAGCACATTAACATATTAAACTTATGCACATTTGCAATTTAAAAATATTTCTTAGGTACATTGTATATACTTTTCTCTAATATATTGCAGATTTTGACACACTAAAATAAAGTGGTACTCGGTCTCTATACCAGAGTTACATAATTTACACATTCTTCTTTCGGGGTATTGTGATATCTGCCTCTCTCTATTTCCAGATTGTGAGAAGAAGACCTTAGTTTAGCAAGAGAATGTCTAAATGTTCATATATTAACGTAATTCAAATATGGCTCGTGAATAAAACGAAACTTATACTGACAATACGAGTACAATTTGGAGCTTTCTGTAATTGTCCCTAACCATTCTTGATAATACTGATCCTTTTAACGTTGTACAAATTTTGTCATAAACACATTTTCTTGATTTATACATTGATTAAACCAAATATAACCAAAACCATTATTACATAATAATTTTCTTACACCTGAAACCCAGTTGATTTGACCACAGTTATCCAAATTTTTCATCATCAAATAACATTTTTTAACGAGCCTATCTTCATTCATTTTCAAAATTTTACACCAATATTTAATACTTCTTTTAGCCGCGTTTATATACAATGGGAATCGTCCACAATCACCTAAAACAGCTGCATTTACAGCATTTTGACTTACACATAACGTTTACAAGCATAATTAAGAATAAGTTCCGTTGAGTTTTGCCTCTGTATACCCCAAATTTCCGACCCGTGTAGTAATATAGGGCTTATTTTTGTATCGAAAATGTTGAAAAAGACATTTCGTGGTAACTGGCCGTACTCGTATAATTTCGATAATACTGATGCAAGGACTCGTTTAGCCTTTAAAGCCTGATCACTCGCCATTCTAGCATGCGAGAGTTGTCGTGTAAACGTTACACCTAAATAGCACAAATTGTTAACTGTTTCAATAACTTCCCCATAATAAGTCCATTTTTCATATTTCGATAATATCCCTCCTTATTTAAATAGTGCGCATTGATAACTTACTGATTTATCCTTCCACCATTAAGGTCAGTGGCTCGGGAAATGGCACTTTGGTCAAAATCGTTGATCTTTGATAATTTAACAACACTGTGAACATTTATTCATAGATACACCATTTGCTAATATATTTTTGTAGCTTTATTCAACTGACACAATGCCCTAGTTTTCATAGTTTTATATTAAACCAAATGCTGCAAACCTGTCTTTCACATGCTGTTTCTTTTCAGTTTTTAGGTTGTAGCTGGTACGTTAGCTTTATTTAACCTTTAGCCTGCTGCTGCAAGTGATTTTGCCTTTACAACTAGTTAAGACAATGTCAGCTGTCACATCTATGGCTGATCATGGTCTGCTCTGTTCGCAATTCAGTCAGAATCTGTTTGGTAAGCACATCTTTTAACAGTTAATGGTACCGCCCTAATTGAACAATGGACAAGTTCATTATAGAAATTTAGCAAGGTAAGGGTTAAAACTCGCCAACTTTCAGAGTACGGTAGTGATTTGTTTCTTTTATCACAATAGTTCAATGTCAAGGATGCTAAATATAATTTTCTTCAATTTGCGTGCGTGCGTGCGTGTGTGAGATGTGGAGCGACTCCGAGCGAGGGAGAGGTCGCAACCCCTTATACAGAAGAATAGTCGGCATAAATCATAACGAAATTTATTGCAAAATGACAGTAGCCCAAATTTTCGATTCTACAAAGACAATTCATTATTTTCCTTTGGAAATTGCTGTTTAAATATATCAAAAAAAAATACGTTTAGAAAATAAACGTCACACTTCATGTAAAAAAAAAAAACAAACTATTGTCAGAATAAACCTCTGTTACTGTCAAAGTATTACACTGCTAATCATACATATGCTGTAGTTTAGAGTTTCAGTCTGGCCCTGAAATTCAGTTTTATTTGCCTTGAACTCATTTCTCTGACGCTGCAACCCTTTCGTAAGATTGTGAAAGCGCTCGTTACACTACCATGTAATTTATTAAGTTATATCATCTACATAGAATACTAGTATATTCCTTATCTTTTTCCATGTTGAGAACACATTTTGTTTGTTTTTAGATGTCTATTTAGGTTGTAGCACTGTGTGAACTTTCTTTGACACCAGTTGCACTGGTAAGGCTGTTCTCCTGTATGACTACGCATGTGTATTCCCAACTGAGATTTATATGCAAACTGTTTCCCGCATCCTTTGTATGAACATGAAAGGAACATCGCAGAATCATCAGTACGAGCTTGAAACTGTATTTCATCACCTGCAAATATAAAACAAGATTTATTTATTACTTCCAAGAGATAAGCATAGCTGGAATGATTTCATAATTATACAAAAACACTTTTGTAAGTTATTTCCTGAAACACATACTAGTTTGTCCCCGAGGCATCTTGTACTTGGTAATTGGGTATGTACTTTCGTGATTTCAGCCTTAGACCTAATGGTCTTTAAAACAATAGACGTCAACTAAAATCCTCTGATATGTGACTGCTGCAGAAAAAACCTTGAATTTCGACCAAATAACCTTAATATCAAGGGTTATTTTTTTACCGAAGGCAATCACCCACGGACATTCGCGAGCGTTTAACCGATCGCTCTCCAGTTCTTGAAACCTTAAACTAACCTTTGTCATAAACACATCTAAAACTTTTAAAGGCGCTATTAACAGAACTGATATGGACACTTGCAGATTCAGATAAAATAACACATTGCATTCTATATACTTTTTTCTGTCAATGACGAATGTTTGTAGTCGACTGTAGAAAATGTTGCATTATAAAGAACTGAAGCACTTAATACTGTATTTACAAATAAAGAAACCTTTTTAATGTATGTTCAGGTATATACAATTTCCTTCCTTACATCATACAGAATGTGTGATCAAGTGAATATATAATTTTATGCTTGGTAAAAATGCATCAAGTGGATAACGTGAAGATGATATTTAGAATTTTTTTCTACTTATATCTCTAACATCCCTTAAAATAAATGAAGCGGAACATTTTGAATGAACCTGACAGAGGTAAATACAAGGATGGTAAGAAAAAAGTTTGATGACAGACAGAAGACCATACAAGGTAGTACCAATCCGTAGCTCTAGAAAATAATTACCTCCCACAAAGTCACAAGCAAAGTATCTTAAATTTCACACAACCTTGTAGTGTTCAACAGTAGTTATTACAGTAGGCGTCGCAAGATGGATTAATGTAATTAAACTTAAGCGACAGTGTCCTCAATGGCAAAACCATCTGTCATAAACTGTAGCAGTTCTAATGTTTATTGTAACAAGAGATCACAGTGATTTTGCCGACCACCATTGAACCATTTTTTAAATGTTCCAAATTTCAGGACTAGCTCAAGATCAAAATCAAGGTCAAAGTTAATTTCGGTACACTAAACCGTGCATGTGCTTCAAATTTGAAGGTTGTAGCTTAAGAAATGTGAAAAGAGGTACTAGGTAAGAAAGAAGGTTAAATTACAATTCAGAACACACAACTATGCATGTAGTCCAAATTTGAGGCCTGTAGCCGGTCACTAGGTCAAACTCAAGGTCAAAGTTCATTACGGTATGCAAAACTATGCACGTGGTCCAGATTTGAAGCCTGTAGCTTTAGAAATGTGAAAGTCGGCCACTAAGTCAAAATCAAGGTCAAATTTCATTTCGGAACAAGAAACTATGCATGTGGTTGAAATCTGAAGCCTTTACCTTCAAAATGTGAAAGTAGGTCACTAGGTCAATGTCAGGATCAAAGTTTATTTCAATACACAAACCTATGCTTGGGGTCCAAATTTGAAGGCTGTAACTACAGAAATGTGATAGACCAGGTCAAGATCAATGTCAATTTATGTCAAGGTTAATATAGCCACTAAAAATATACATATGGTCAATGCTGTAGGTTATGGACAAGATTTTTAAAGTGTTTTCCCTTTATAAGTCTATAATAATCCGGGGCAGGGCCATATTTGCCCCTAGGGGGATAATTTGAACAAATCTGGTAGAGAACCGCTAGATGATGCTACATTAAAATATCAAAGCCCTAGGATTTGTGTTTTGGACAAGAAGGTTTTCCCTATATAAGTCTATGCAAACCTTGTCATATTTGCCCCTAGGGGAATAATTAAACAATCTTATTAAAGGACCACTTGATGATGTCACATACAAAATAACAAAACTCTAGGCCCCGTGCTTTGGACGAAAAGATTTTCAAAGTTTTTCCCTATACAAGTCTATATAAACCATGTGACCCCGGGGCGGGGCCATATTTGACCCTAGGGAAAAATATGATGCAACATACTAAATATCAAAGCCCTAGGCCCTGTGGTTTTGGACAAGAAGATTTTCAAAGATTTTTCCCTATATGAATCAATGTTAATTATAGAAATAAACAAACTCACTCCAAAATTATTGAACAAGTCTGATTTCCAGAGGGACATACCTAGCACACAAATACATCATTCTAACAAAGTATAGTCAAAAATCCCCCCGGTAGTTTCTGAGGCGCGATAACGAGAAACGGACAGAAGGACGACGGACCGCGGACGCAGAGTGATTTGAATAGTCCACCATCTGATGATTGCGGACTAAAAACATCCTTCAATAAATTATTATTATTATACCAGATTTATATAGCGCCCTTTTCATGATCAATTTCACGTTCAAAGGCGCTTTACATAGTTCAAATGCAGCCACACAGGGCGCATAATTCATCCTCTACTAGTACAGACACAGAGCGATCTGACCAGAGGGACAGAGTGAGACAAACCCCCCACGACAGAGAGATCAGAAATCAGATACAGGCTTGTCCGGCTAACTTAGCCTAGCTCGTTGCGAATAGACAGCCTGGTTCTTTAACGTGCCCAGTGTATAGCACTGATACACGCAAGGATTGCCTGGGTTCCTGACCAGTACACCTCTAGTTGGGTGGGAAACACTGAAAAGCGTTTCTGAAAATTCCCGAGTAGCTGCCGGGGATCGAACCCCCGACCTCAGGATTGGAAGGCCAGTGTGCAAACCACTGAGCTATCCGTCCACCACAACTGCCGATACGATGTAATACTATTTAAGTAAGTAAGATCCATCTATCATATTGGTATTGGCAAATCAAAGGACACAACCGATAATACCGTATATCACCGAATAAACATCCACGTTGGCGTTTAAGTTTGCAGAATGGGAATCGATGACTGTTATATTGAAACTACTGGTCATGATAAGCCACGCCTATAGTAACTGTCCTCTGATACCAGTATAATTGTATGTTGTTGAGTTTTATAATTAGAATAGATGCTGTAATTATCAAGGTGACTCCAATGACTATATAAGATAATATCATATAAGAACCAACAAGAACATTACGGTGCCCCTCCTTACCGTCACTCTACAGTCATATGTTGACAATATAATCTATGTAAACGTTCACGATACCTTGTCGGGTGGGGAAAAAGGCGGAGTATGTATACTACAAACCAACATCTAGGAACAGAAGAGTTAACAATCTAAATTGGTAAATAAAAATACAATGTATTTAATTGTATTTTGGAGGAAGAAGGTGTAGGGGTTGACGAGATTCCTATATTTATATGATTTCAGTTAAGATTCTTTTGAAACGCGTGCGACACATTTATTATTGACCAATTTAAGGGCCATAACTCTGATCTTGCAAAGTTAATTAACAATGAAGTTCGATAGGTCTGTCTAGATCAAACACTGTTTGAAAATCGTGATGAGAATCCTATATTGTTTTCATTAAAGAATAATTTCAAAATTAAACTTTAAAAATCAGGAGTAATATTGCTTCAAATATATATTCACAATTATGACTGGTAAATGTGAACGCGTTTTAAGGCTGTTCATTATAGCAGTGTTCTCTGGTAGTTTCAGCAGGAAAGAAAACCTTTACAAACAGAATGTATTTATCCCTGTTGATAATTGGATTGGAAAGTTAGATATAGAATTCTGATAAACTACTCTACAAGCATATTAATATATTACTGAGAATTGAGCAATGACTGTTATCTTAAGGTATGTTGCTATCTTTTACAACGTGGGATATTTTGTACATGATAAATTTGATAAATCATTTCGCAGACCACAGACCAAAAACAAGAGGACCATGATGGTCCTGAATCGCTCACCTCTTACCACATGATCCAGTTTTGAGTATGACGTCGTTTTTTTTCTATTATTTGACATAGTGACCTAGTTTTTGAGCTCATGTGACCCAGTTTTGAACTTGACCTAGATATTATCAAGATAAAAATTCTGACCAATTTTCATGAAGATCCATTGAAAAATATGGTCTCTAGAGAGGTCACAAGGTTTTTCTATTATTTGACCTATTGACCTAGTTTTCGAAGGTACGTGACCCTGTTTTGAACTTTATCTAGATATCATAAGGTAAAAATTCAGACCAATTTTCATGAAGATCCATTGAAAAATATGGCCTCTAGAGAGGTCAAAAGATTTTAATAATTTTAGACCTACTGAACTAGTTTTTGACCGCAGACAGTTGACCCAGTTTCAAACTTGACCTAGATATCATCAAGATGAACATTCAGACCAACTTTCATACAGATCCCATGAAAAGTATGGCCTCTAGAGAGGTCACAAGGTTTTTTTATTATTTGACCTACTGACCTAGTTTTGTAAGGCACGTGACCCAGTTTCAAACTTGACCTAGATATCATCAAGATGAACATTCTGACCAATTTTTATGGAGATCCATTCACAAGTATGGCCTCTAGAGAGGTGACAAGGTTTCTCTATTTTTAGACCTACTGACCTAGTTTTTGACCGCACATGACCCTGTTTTGAACTTGACCTAGATATCATCAAGATAAACATTCAGACCAATTTTATACAGATCCCATGAAAAATATGGTCTTTAGAGAGGTCACAAGGTTTTCCTATTATTTGACCTACTGACCTAGTTTTTGGCTGCACGTGACCCACTTTCAAACTTGACCTAGAAATCATCAAGATGAACATTCAGACCAACTTTCATACAGATCCCATGAAAATTATGGCCTCTAGAAAGGTCACAAGGTTTTTCTATTATTTGACTTACTGACCTAGTTTTTGAAGGCACGTGACCCACTTTCAAACTTGACCTAGATATCATCAAGGTGAACATTCTGACCAATTTTCATGAAGATCTCATGAAATATATGGCCTCTAGAGAGGTCACAAGGTTTTTCTATTTTTAGAACTACAGACCTAGTTTTTGACCGCACGTGACCCAGTTTCAAACTTGACCTAGAAATCATCAAGATGAACATTCAGACCAACTTTCATACAGATCCCATGAAAAATATGGCCTTTAGAGAGGTCAAAAGGTTTTTCTATTATTTGACCTACTGACCTAGTTTTAGATGGCACGTGACCCAGTTTCAAACTTGACCTAGATATCATCAAGGTGAACGTTCTGACAAATTTTCATGAAGATCTTATAAAATTTATGGCCTCTAGAGAGGTCACAAGGTTTTTCTATTTTTAGACCTACTGACCTAGTTTTTGATGGCACGTAACCCAGTTTCAAACTTGACCTAGATATCATCAAGATAAAAATTCAGACCATTTTCATGAAGATCTTGTGAAATATATGGTCTCTAGAGAGGTCACAAGGTTTTTCTATTTTTAGACCTACTGACCTAGTTTTTAAAGGCACGTGACCCAGTTCCGAACTTGACCTAGATATCATCAAGATGAACATTCTGACCAACTTTCATAAAGATCCCATGAAAAATGTGACCGCTAGAGTGGTCACAAGCAAACGTTTACGGACGAACGGACGCACGCACGCACGCACGCACGGACGACGGACACCGCGCGATCACAAAAGCTCACCTTGTCACTTTGTGACAGGTGAGCTAAAAATGGTTCTTTTAACGGAATGGAATACATTTTTCCTAATTCAAAAGTTAACTGATATGTTCTCATAGCATCACAGACATCTTTCGATTTCAAAGAGCCAGTTTATATTACTTAGGAATATCTAAAATAACTAAATCTAAATGAATATTGAATTCTGTGTTATTTACGATGATCTGAAGAAATTAATGAATGAAAAAAATTCATTTATGGAGAATTTAAAAATAATATAAGAGCTGTCTGCAAGACAGCCAATGCTCTACTATTCGAATTGTTTGTACCAGAAGCAGGGCTATTACCCTATACGTTAATATATATAAAGAGAGAAAGTTTCAATCCGGTATCTGCATTATTCATTACATGGAGATAGTAACTTGCATGCAAGAATTTAAACAGAAGTTTTTAAGTCCAAAAGGGGACTGCAAAGTCTGCAAAATACATGTCAGAGTTATTATTATACCAGATTTATGGGACTTGGTGTTTTTACCTAGATTTATAAACCGAAGTTTCAATTCAATATTTGCATTCGTTATTGAGATAAGTAATAAATGTAAGATTTATGGGATTGTATTCTTCCTTGTTTTTTGATCCTATCACCTACTTTTATAACCCCAAAGACACATGTGAAGTTTCAAATATATATCTGCATTTTTGTTTTGGAGATGGTAACTTGCGTGCAAAACTTTAATTAGGTTTGTTTTTGACCTTGAAGAAGAAAAAGGTTTCAAAGCTTTATCCTTTTAAATAATAGCTATATGTACATACATGCAAAACTTTTACCAGCATTTTCTAAGTCTAAAAGGGGGCATAATTTGGCCAAATTACATGTTAGAGTTATTGACCACGACCTAGTGAGGTTGGTAATTGAAATAAAACAATAAGTTTCAAAGCTATATGCCTTTACATGATAGCTATATGTACTTGCATGCAAACTTTAACCAAGCTGTGACACCGACGCCAGTGTGAGTAGAAAAGCCCGGACTATTCTTCCAGTAGTCGAGCGAAGTCGTGCTTTAAAAAGAATAGCTTAAAGAAACAGTGAATAATTAATAACTAATTATAAACGTTATCAAATTACAGCAAAATATATAATCGTTAAGCAAACTTCACTTGGATACATTCCATTTCTTGGAAATCTATGGAATGTTTAGAAGAAATTCTAGATGTTAATGAATAAATCCACGTAACATAATAAAATACAACAGGTGTTCAATTGCTAATGGCAGGGCATTATTTATAAAGTATATTTAAAAGAGTTAATAACATTTTTCATAGCATCGTGTTCTGTAGTACAGCAGAGCTAACTGACAGGCAAATCTATTATTGAATCGGAAAATCTCTGGTAAATAATGTGTGTAACTGGGAAAAAATGGACAACGAATATTGTCATTAAATATATCTATTATTGTGTTATATAATTCTACTAAAACGAATGTTATATTCGTCTCCTGGACATAGTCAATTTAAAGGAATAATAGACTGAAATTTTCCTCTAATGTGCAGTATCTTTAATTAGGCTTCACTTAAGAGATGCAGCTTTCAAGCCCACTACAGAATTGATATTTCAAAGTTAAAGGGACACAATGTGTTCTAATCATGAAATGAACTTGAAAACAGTGCGTTCATCATGTAATTCATATTTCTAATTCAAATAGGCATCTGAAATAAAAAAAAAATGAAGTTAACGATTTCTAAATCTAAAACAGAATGACAAATTACCTTACGGAATTAAAAACGATAAAAAGAACTGCATTTAGAAACAGTGAATAATTACTTGGAAAAGGAGTGTTCTCAAGGCTCTCGTATAAAAAAGAATTTTTCCTAATGTTATTAACGCAAATGCAGAGCATCTATTAACGGGTATATTATTCTTTATATAAAGAGAGAGAAAAATGGCAAACGCTGAAAAAATGTATCGTTCTCGTTTTTTTTAAAAAAATGACCTTTTAACACAGAAGAAGCTTAGAGGAACAACGCACCACATTAAAATGGAAACCTGTTAATTGCAAATATTGTTTCAAAGGAAAATGCTCGTTAGAGACGGAAGTTAAATATATGGGAATTCTGGAAAAAAGCATGGAAATTACGACAGTCGTGTCATATATATGTTCTATTTCACTTGGTGTAATTATTCTGTTTGGTGTAGTTGGGAATATATTATCCTTTATTGTTTGGAGTACTGGAAGCAGGTGTAGTGCTATGCCCTGTGGATATTACTTTCGTCTATTGGCTGTCGCCGATTTATTCAGTCTTCTAGTTTCAGGAATAATTATGTTACTGGAAATATCGCCAGCTAAGATAAAACTGTACACCTACAATAACTTTTTGTGTAAGTTTTTACCGTTCAGTGCACATTTTGGCGTTCAGTTATCATCTTGGCTTGTAGTCAGCGTAACTATTGAACGAACACTCAGCATTCGATACCCAATGAAATTCTACCAGACCAAATCCAAACGCCGTGCGCTCTATGTGTTTTGTTTGATTATAATAGTAGCGATTATATTAGATTTTATGCCATTCTGGTTGTACGAAGTAAAACACGTCCCACTTTCATATGATAGTCATTCTTTAAATAACAGTAATGCAAGCATTGCTAATACAAGCACTGCTGATGGTAACCATGGTAACACAACAAGACTTGCATGCGTTATACCAAACATATATCCGACATTTTACAGGATATGGCATTTATATATTTCCTTTGGATGTTTTGTAGTAGGACTTCCGCCTGTTTTAATTACTGTCAGTAATTTATTTACGTTATTTACACTTCGACAAAAATGGAACTCCAGGTCGGGTAATGATCGGAAAACCAAGCCAAAACACTCGACATCAATCTCATTTACATATATGGTAATTATTATAAGTGTTATCAACTGTATTTCTACGTTGCCTATCGGCTATTTATATATTCAATTTGATTACTTTAACGTAAATAGTTCCCCAGTGTTTTACAGAGTTTCATTATTTTTGTTTTATCTGAATAGTGGCACAAATGTGATATTATACTGTTTGGTTGGGAGAGCTTTTCGACGTGATTTAAACCAACTTGGGAATTCTTTTTGCAGCTTATTCCGCTCTGAAAATTCTGACTGTGTTATAGAACTGTAACCCCATATACTTACTAATTGTATTTACTAATTGCCATGCCTAAAACGTATGGATGTCTAGATTTATATGTAGAATATTTACATTTGCCGAATAAATTCATGAAGAATACATTTCTAGATTTTAGTTTTCATAGAATTTAAACAAGAGGACAGGATTAATTTTCATTGCTCACTTAGTGCATATGAAGCCGTTTTGCCTATGATAAGCCGTTTGACTGGTAATTATTCAAACCTTTGTTCAACTGAGAACCTAGGCTCTGACCAATACCGTATAGCGTAATAGGGTTTTTCTATAATTATAATATAGGTTTTCGGGATATAAAATAATTAAATTTCTTTCAATATTTTCAAGTAGAATTATTAGGTTAAAATTCTTAAAAGGACCGAGTGTACTTGTCAAACATGTCATTGAATCAAATGCCACAGGGTCTTATCTGTTTACTATTCGATTTATTTACGGAAAAAGGTTGAAAATATACTAGACTACCTCGGAAGTTTACAAGATATTAAGGTAATATTGCACAGGCCTGTCTAGCATTTCTCCTCTTTATAAACGTATATATAGAGATTAAAATCAGTTAGAGTTAGGTTAGGGACGGAGAAATAGCTAGATATAGGCTAAGGTCATCTATTACTAAAAGTACTCTGTCAGTTTAGTATATTGGTATTTTAATGAACTTTTGATCACTTGTGGAAATAAATTTATATTGAAACTTTAAAAGAATTGTTGTTGCGTTACACTACAATTCTGTTTTGGCGCCGTCGACCAGGATTCGAAAACCTTGGAGATTGCCCGGCCACATCGACGAAGAAACACCACTATACGGCACGACGAAGAAAGGTTAGTGAATAGTACATTTATTTTGCTTGCTAGTCAAAATTTAACAAAATGGCAGATGCTGAAATTCAGCAAGTTTTTCAAGATTTGGCTACTGAATTAAAAAATGTTTCCACCGCAGTAGGGACTCAGGGTGTAGGTCAAGTTGTACCAAAATTTGATGGGAATTCTAAAGAATATAGGTCTTGGATAAAATCTATAGAAAAATATGCTCTTCTTACTGGGTTAAATGATGAACGAAAGAAAATGGTATGTTATCAAACAGCCGCAGGGCCTGTATCAGATTTTATATATAGGTTTTTAAATGACAATCGCGGATGTACTTGGGAAGCACTTAAAACTGCTATTTCAACTAGGTTCTCTGAAATTCATGATGCTCAGCATGCTTCCTATTTATTACGAAACGTTAAACAAAAGCCTGGCGAAAATGTCCATGCTTATGTAGAAAGATTAATGGCATTAGCAGAAGATGCTTATGAAGGTCACAATCGGGATCAGGCAAACTTAGAAGTCATAGAAAGGCAACTTATTGGTCATTTCGTAGACGGATTATCCGAAAATTTCCTTAAAATGAAAGTTATGCGGGACAACCCGAACACTTTACAGGCTGCCATAAATTCGGCCACAAATGAGCAAAATTTAAGAACTCGATTTAATCTAAGGTTTGGAAATTCAAGTTGCAGTTCTCATAATTCAGATGGCCATGTTCCAATGGAAGTAGGACATGTTAGACCAAAGAAACAATGTCAGTTTTGTCGAAGATTAGGTCATAATATCGGGGAATGTAGGACAAGACAAAAACAAATTCATGCAGTAGCCTTAGAAAACAAAACAACAATTAATGCACAAAAATATCAACAAAACAGGCCACAAATAAATAATGATTGGAAACAGCAAATTGATTGTTGGAATTGTGGTAAATTAGGACATTTTAAAAACGAATGTAGGAGTGCACCAAGATACAGGACAAACAATTTTAGGCCTTTAAACTAGAACGTTCCTGTCATAAAGAAGCCAATGATAGGAACAACGGGTTATCAACATTTTTTATAGCGCTAGCTGGAAATCCAAATTCTTGTACAGTAAAAATAGGTAGAATAAAAATTAGGACATTAGTTGATTCAGGAGCGGAAGTTTCGCTCATAAGTCGTACAACATATAATCAGTTAAATCAAAGGCCTATCTTATACAAAAATCATAGAATTTCTTTACAGTCTGTAAATGGAGATTCGCTAAATGTTGAAGGTTATGTTAATTTAAAATTCAAAATAGGGGGAACACGAATGGAACATAAGTTTTATGTAGTTTCAAATATGAACAGAAAAGCAATTTTAGGACGTGACTGGTTAACTCAAAATGGCGTACGGATATATTTTGACCTTGGATGCCTGAGGGTACGAAATACTTATGTCTCATTACAGGAAGATATTCACATTGCCTCAGTCGCTAGATTAAAGGAGGATGTCATAATTAAACCACAAACTACTCAGATATGTAATGGTTACTTACAAAGGAGAAATAAGCTTAAAAATTTTAAAACATACGAGTTGAGGAGTGTTGAAACAGGGTATTTAAGTACTGAACCTGGCCTTATGGTAGCAAATGCTGTCATAAAATTACAAAGGCATCGAACATTCCCTGTCATGATAGTTAATTCTACAAATAGGACAATTAGGTTAAGAAAAGGTTGTGCTGTTGCAAAGGTAGAACAAATTGACGAAAAGTGCATAGCTGCAGTAACTACTGCTCAAAAACTGTCAAAAGATAAAAATACAGAATATTCGCCCATTGATACCAACGAGATAATAGCACCAAAAGAGCACATTTCCTATGTGGAAAAATTAGTTAAAGACCATAGAGATGTTTTTGCAAATAATGATTCAGAACTGTCACGGACAGATACAGTTACCATGAAAATTCCCACTTATGAGCATGAACCAATAAAACAAAGGCCTTATAGAGTTCCATTAAATGATAGAAAGGTCATGAGCGATGCCATTGATGAAATGTTGCGTGCCAACATAATACGACCGTCCCATAGCCCTTATGCAAGTCCTGTTGTACTGGTTAAAAAGAAAAACGACAATAGTCGTCGTTTCTGTGTGGATTTTAGGCGTATCAATGAAAAGATTAAACAAACAGCCTACCCCCTCCCTCATATCGATGATATATTGGCCCTATTAGGCGAAGCTAAGTACTTTACCACCCTAGATTGTCGCTCCGGATTTTGGCAAATACCAATTGATGAACAAGATAAAGAAAAAACTGCATTTACCACCTTCAGAGGTCTATTCGAATTTAACGTAATGTGCTTCGGATTAGTTAATGCCCCGGGGGTGTTCCAGGAACTAATGTCTAAAGTCTTAGAGGGTTTAGATTTTGCCGTCGCGTACTTGGACGACTGTCTCGTCTTTAGTAAAACATTAGAAGAACATAAACGCCACTTAGACATTATATTTCAAAGGTTAAGGGAGCATAAACTTAAACTTAAGTTGAAAAAATGTCAGTTCATGCAGCCAAAAACTGAATACTTAGGTTTTGTCATAAGTGAAGATGGTATCAGACCAAACCCTGATAAAGTTAAAGCAATTAGGTCACTTCCGGTTCCAAAATGTGTTAGAGATGTGCGTAGAGCTTTAGGAATGAGTTCGTTTTACAGAAGGTACATTAATTCGTTCTCAGAGATAGCTGAGCCTCTCATAAATTTAACAAGAAAAAAAGTACCCTTTATTTGGTCAGAAGAATGTCAAAAGAGCTTTGATACTATCAAAGAACGGTTAACTGCTATTCCCTTATTAGCCTACCCTGACATAAACAAACCTTATAATTTGTATACCGACGCTAGTGATCATCATATTGCCGCGTGCTTAACTCAGAGTTGTGACTCAAAAGAATCTGATGAAAATAAAGAAAGACCTATATTTTTCTTGTCTCATAAGCTTAGTGAATCTCAAAGGAAATGGTCAGTAATAGAAAAGGAAAGCTTTTCTGTCTTCTACGCCTTACAAAAGATGGACATGTATTTAAGGGATGCAGAATTCACAATATTTACAGATCACCGCCCACTGGTCACTTTATTACATTCACAAATGAATAACAAGAAAATTCAATTATGGGCATTGTCTATAAGCGGTTACAACTGTAAAATCAAATATCTTCCAGGCAAAGACAACATCATCGCTGATTTCTTCTCTAGACCGCCAGAATCTGAAAGTATACAAACTGAGTCTGAGGCAGAGTTCGAACCCGAAATACACAATAATACATACAAACTTGCTAGCAAAAATACAGATACAAACAAAAGTATTAATGTCATTAATTCTAATGATATTGACCCAAAACAAGTGGCTAATAAGGAATATGAAAAGCAAGATTCTTTCGTAGAACCTGTTGCAGGATTCGCAGAATTAGATATGAAACTTGAGCAAGATAAAGACCCAGCAATTGTACAGATTAAGATGCAACTTAAGCATGGTGATCCAAAGAAATCCGAATGCAAAAAGTTTTTAGAAGTTGGTCAAGTCTTGTATTACATTTCAAATCCAGATGAAGAGCCCTTGTTAAGACTGTACGTTCCAAGTCATTTGAAAGCATTAGTCATAAATGAATATCATAAAGATTCACATCGGGAACTCAGAGAATGTTTGCAACTATCAAAACAAAGTATTTTTGGCCAAACATGTTTAAAGATCTATACGCCTATGTATCTACTTGTGTTGAATGTCAAACAAGGAACCTGACAAAGGTCAAGGCCCCTCTGCGAGAAACAAATATTGCCCCATTTCCATGGTCAATTGTATCAATAGATGTATGTGGTCCTTATGAGAAAACACTTAGTGGAAATCGCTACATTGTTTGTTTCGTTGATATGTTCAGTGGCTTTCCTGAAGCTTTTGCAACCCCTGACAAAAGTACAAATACTATAATAGACTTACTTTTGAATGAAATTTATCCTAGGTATGGGTGTCCTCTTCAGATTATCCATGACCGAGGGTCGGAGTTTACAAGCTCAGCCTTTACGGAAACCCTGAAAGAATTAAATATAGACAATGTATCTTGTACTGCATATCATCCTGAAAGCAATGCTAAACAAGAAAGATTGCACAGAGTCCTACATGACATATTAGCTAAGAGAATTCAAGGCAATACTCGTGAATGGGATGTCCACTTAAATATGTCTTTAGCAGGCATACGACACAATGTGTCCTCAAGCTCAAAGTTTACGCCATTCTATCTAGTCTATAACCGAGATCCTATCCTACCTATTGATAATCTGTTAAAACCTAGGGCAAAATATCATGGCGAAGACTATCATAAGATTGTTCTTCAAGAACAGCATAAGTCATTCCTCCTAGCTTATAAACATTTAAAGAGGTCAAAGAGGAAACATAAGGCACAGATAGATAGGAAGGCTAAGGACATCAAGTTTGAGGTCAATGATGCAGTCTATTATAAGAATTATCAAAGAAAAAACAAACTTGAAGACCGTTGGAAATCACACTTCAGAATAATAGAACAAAAAGGTCCAGTAACATACCTGATTAAAAGCCAGCTTGATAATCGTGTCCTCCAAGTCCATGCCGATCAGATAAGGCATGCCAACATAGAAGAATGGCCAGAGCGAAAAGCTCCCCAAGGTTACCCAAAGAGAAGGGCGAACTTTGTAGTGCCACCAGATGATTCGTCAAGCAGTTACGATGAATCTGATGCTGAAATCACAAATAAAGCTGTTAAGGTACATGATCAGGCAAACAGAGTCAAACTTCAGAGAGAAGACTCTTCAGCCGAAGAGAACATTCCATTAGCACAATTAAGAAAGCATTTAAGAAGCCAGAGCAAAGACCAAGTTGAGTCTGAAAGTTATTCCGAGAATGAACAAGCAACAAGCTCCACTAAAAATGTTCCTTCACCAAATAGTGTAGAAAATCAATCTGAACATTTAGATTACCTTAACGAGTTGTCCCATTCTGAATCGGCTGATTTCCAGTCTTCTCAGTCCATGGAGACAGACGACATGGGAACAGAACCCTTGTCAAATGAGTCTGAAATAGAAAATCAAAGTGATATGAAAATTGATATGATTAAGACAGTAGAGCCTGTTAACTTATGTAGCACGGCTCCTGTATCTGAACAAAGAACTAGTGAGAATACGAATGAAGTCGCCCCGACGACTGTTACTCAAGAACAAGAAAAGCAGAAATGCTTACAACTGATTTTAGAAAGCAACAATAATCTTATGCAAAGCTTAATGCAAAAGATATTTTAGCTATTTCTGAAACAAGCTTTATTAGCTACGACTCTTAGTATTGATACAAGATGAATACATTACCCCGATTCAGTTAGCGCTATATTAACATGTTGATTAACCCCATAAAGGCTTCAAATTTTATGTGAAGATAATATTATCTGTCTTGTGTGTGTATATATATATTACTTTGATACGTTATGCCAGTGCCTTGTAAATTAATGCAAAGATTGTTTTGTTTTTTATTTTATTCTGTTTCGATCAGGATAGAAATGCTGTTTTAAAGACAGTCTATTTATAAAAGTGTATTTTGTCATATTTTCAGACACACAGCCATGAGGTGTGTTATTTTGCTTTGCCTAATTGGCATTATAAGTACTTTAGAAGTACACGAAAATGTTATTTTTGAAAAAGTTAATGAAGTTACTACCACAAAATCACAATGGAAAATTGCATTAATTATGGATGTCTCTATCTTTCAAAAAGCTTTAGATAAATTAGAAACAGATATAAATTCTGCTGAAAATATTTCCACCCAGATAATTGAGCTGATATAGAGTAATCTTGCACATATATCGGAAACAGCTAATTAGAGAAGCCGGTAGCAACTCTGATTGTCTGTCACCTAGAAGTTGCACTTTGCAATAAAAGGCAACTAACCCTAGTGGATGGCATCAAATGTTTTCTAGTGTTCAAGAGATAAACAACAAACCAAATCAAGAAGTTTCGGACAGGTGCAAGCTAAAAGAAGGTAAGTACTTATTAATATTTTCGTAACATAATTAAGAATGATTTATCAAAGTGCGTATAGTAACAATATGTAAGAAATCACATAACGACCTTAATACAACAGAATATACATAGGAAACCACATAAAACGTTAGTACATTAATTATACATAAAAGTTTGATATAATTCTAGTCACTGTATTGTTTAATAGTGTCACATATTAAGAGTACACAATTGTATTTTCGAATCTGAATGTGTTTCCGTGCACCTTCCGTTGAAGTCATGGATGCCATCGCACTGAGTGATTTATTAGTTGTAAATCTGAAACGAGAACGAATATTATAATACAAGCAAAACAAGTTTATGTCTATTTAATACAATGATATTAGTTTTCGAAATTTTTATTCCTAATAATGTTTATTTTACATATTGAAGACATAATGCAGAACTTAAATACACCTGCCCAAAGCAGTGTTCCTATGCTTTGTATAAATAAAAGCGTGAATACTATGATTATTACAAAAAACATGAATATCAACAACAAAAAACTTAAACGTAATGCATTCGCTCAAAGCAGAATGTCAGTTTTAAAATGCCTCAGTGCCTTGTTTCAGGAAATAATGAAATACATACATGAATAACTAAAGATTTAAGTAAAACATGAGAGATTTAAAAATAAAACTTATACTTAAGGAAAGTAAAGGCAACATGTAAATCTGAAACGAAAACCAGAATTTAAACATAATAAGAATGTGACCTAAATAAATGTAACATTTATGTAACATTTTTGCCTTTAATTTCTCTATTTTTTTTTTTTTTTTTTTTTTCTAGGTGACAGACAATCAGAGTTGCTACCGGCTTCTCTAATTAGCTGTTTCCGATATATGTGCAAGATTACTCTATATCAGCTCAATTATCTCAAAATTATATAATTACAGAAATTTCCGGCCGGTGCTCCGCGCCATATCATACTCTTAATTATACTTAAGATAATTAACAAATCTGATAAGACCCTAAGCGATAGTTACGCATAGACCTTTTCGTTTTCTTTTATTAGTAAATAAATTTTTGCATATTAGTAGAAATAAATTTTTACATCATCATTATTTAAATATAAAAATTATTAAGTTCTTGAAGAATATATATTATTGTTTTACCAATACCGAACTTCCGATCTTTTTTTTTATTATTTTTTTATGGGGAATGAAAGGAGTTATAGCGTAATAGGGTTTTTCTATAATTATAATATAGGTTTTCGGGATATAAAATAATTAAATTTCTTTCAATATTTTCAAGTAGAATTATTAGGTTAAAATTCTTAAAAGGACCGAGTGTACTTGTCAAACATGTCATTGAATCAAATGCCACAGGGTCTTATCTGTTTACTATTCGATTTATTTACGGAAAAAGGTTGAAAATATACTAGACTACCTCGGAAGTTTACAAGATATTAAGGTAATATTGCACAGGCCTGTCTAGCATTTCTCCTCTTTATAAACGTATATATAGAGATTAAAATCAGTTAGAGTTAGGTTAGGGACGGAGAAATAGCTAGATATAGGCTAAGGTCATCTATTACTAAAAGTACTCTGTCAGTTTAGTATATTGGTATTTTAATGAACTTTTGATCACTTGTGGAAATAAATTTATATTGAAACTTTAAAAGAATTGTTGTTGCGTTACACTACAACCGCCTAGAAATAGAACGTCTGCTACGTGTTCGGGAGGTCGTGGGTTCGATCCCGGACTGCGTCATGCTAAAGAGGTGAAAATGGTAACAGTAGCTCTTTGCTTGGAACTAAGCATTAAAAGGAAGACTAACTTCTCTCCTCTCATACCCTCGTGGTGATGTATTCCATCAGGAATGAGATGTTGATGGTGATTAATATAAGTTTAAGAATTTGCTTAACAATCAACCTTAAAAATATAGTACAAACTAACGTAGGTTCTCAATTCTAAACACAAGTCGATTCTTACAGTCATTTTGCAAATTCTAAAAACTTACTGTTTTCAATTCAAGTAAGAACTTATCTTCTCAGCACTATTTCTAGAACCTAGATTCACAAGGTTTACTTTAGCTTTTATTCACATATCATATCAAATATATTGTATAAACTACATCTATACATATCTTTTTTGTTAAATCTTTTAGAAAGCCCATATGTTCTGATGGTATGCCTTCTGTGTTAGGGTTTCACCTGTCGGGGATGATTTTTATTTACACTTTGGAATATGGCGGTGGCAAGAGTGAGGTTATGTGCACCATAAACCGGTTTAAACTCCCCAGTGGTGGTTTTGCCACTGACCGTTCCAGGCGGTGCTCCGCTGCGTTCCTTTATTAAGTGTGTTTTGTGTGTTTACTTTGTGTGAGTGTGCGCGTCTGCGTGCTGGTTTAACGTTTGGGGAGGCTGCGTTTTTTGGAACGTGGCTTTCACTGTTGGATATCTATCCTTGTTTTCAGTGTGATTAATATGTACATGGAAACGTAGGTTCTTTGGAATTGCGTCCTTAAAGCCTAAAAAGTCTTTGTTTCCGGTAACATGCTGAAAAAAATTAGGGTAAGTAGGTAGGTTGGAAAAACTTTATTTTTAAAAAAAAAAATTTATTAAGGGAGACTTTTCGGAAATTATTTTTGTGTCAAAATATGAATACAAATAGGGGGGTTATGCCTCTAGAGCATCAGTAAGTTGAATTATAACATCACTGTCCATGTTTAAAGCATAAAAAGCGCAGTTTTGCAACTTTTTGTCAAAAAGTTGAAAAAAAATGTTCTCCAAGGCCATAAAAACATTTAGGGTCGGGCCAAAAATTTAGGGTAGGTCGGGATACCGGAAACAAACAATTTTTTACGCCTAATTGAGAACTTGAGTTCTCTGGTTAGAACATTAGGTTTTGGTAACTACTGTGCAGATGGACTTCAATATTTGCCTATTTCGTGTAGATTCTACAGCTTAATAAATTCTTTGTAACTATTAAGAATTGCTGCTAAAAAAATGCCCGCGTAGTCTCTATACAATATAAACACGATCCTGACATGACAATACACAGTTCCTTCCTAGAATGCAAATGAAGATTTATTTATTTTTCTGAGTGAATCCCATGCTACACAGTATAAATTGGCAACTTCCCGTCGACGTGAAAAGTAACATGGTAAATCAACAAAGAAACAATGCGTAATCATTGCAATAAAATCTGTAAAAAGATCCTTTGGAAGCAAAGAATGCAGCCAAGAATAATAGCAGACTCGATTTGATCGAGTCTGTTCATGAGAGGTAATGAAATGTGCAACACCTCTCAAGCCCAATAGCACCGGCTTAAGTGGAACTCTATTACACATATGTTGAATGGACTCCATGATCCCAAAGGACCAAAAAATATAACAACACTGAATCCAGGTACGGAGAGACTTTTTATAGCCGCCACACGGCACTTAAAGATTGCTGTTGTGACAGTTAATAAAATCTGTAAAAAGATCTTTTGGAAGCAAAGAATGAAACCAAGAAAAATAATAGCAGACACGGTTTGATTGAATCTGTTCATGAGAGGTAATGAAATGTGCAAGGCTTTTTCTTTTTGGTACCAAGTTTCATGATAATGTTTACTTATATATTACAGTATACAGACATTGTGTAATCATTTTCCACCTCAATTTGTGGTGCTAACAATCAAATACGTTTTATCGTCTTAACATATGACAAGTACGACGGGTTTTTGTTATCGGAATACCAAGTATTAAGTCGATGTCTGTATATCTTTTATAAATTGTGTAAATAGTTTTTGTTGACAGATGGACGAATACGAACAGACAAAAAGATTGTTATGTTCAACAGATAGTTGGATAAGATGTAAAGATAATCTCCACATAGCAATCTAGCATTAATATAAACAGTAACTTCTTCTGTCTCCTGACAGAATACAGTTACTAGTTAATATTTTCAAAGACTGTTAGTTAGTAAAAGCTGTCAGAGGTGGCAGTGCACTCGGCTATTTCGATGCTGGATTGTGAAATAGGACATATCTGAGTTAACCAAAATGAAGTAATTGATACCTCCGTAGACAAAATAAAACATTCCAAGTTTGAAGTATCTGTACGGACAATGTAACTTCAAATAAGTATTGAAGCACGAGTGGCACCAGTCTTCGATCATCCAAGGGAAAAATAATGTCACACTCATCTACTCTTCATGGGTATTGTCATACAATGCAGGTGACAATATGTTTATATAAAATCTATTCAGTAATAAAAGGGACTAAACAAAACTGAATGGAAACATTAACCAGAAATTCTAAATATTAAAGAAATATTTCTTTTCTAGTTATGGTCATTTTATCATATGATGCGTGTGATTATGTGAAATAACTATTTTAGGTTTAAATCAAATCCATTTCGAAGTAAGAGAGATAAAATGAAAGTGCATCAAAACTCAAACCTGAAATTTAAAGTGAAAATGGTTAATAATTCGTGAAATATTTGTATCAGAGTTATGAACCTTGTAAACAATGATGCGGGTGATGATGGTGAACAACCAGTGTAATTTTGAACCAATTCTATTTAACAATAACCGAGGCAGAGTGAAATCAAGACTTAAACCTGAAATTCTAAATATAATAAAATATTGGTAACAGAGTTTTGAATCGTATGAACAATGACGTGGATGATGATGATGAAATTCTTTTACAAGTTTGAATTAGATCTATAAAGTTATAACAGAGATGAAGTGTTCGTGCCGACACAAACGCAAGGGAAAATGGGAAAGCCCTCTTTATACTTAGTATAAACGACTGAAACTAAAAAACAAAGCAGTGTATATAATTTCATCAAAGACAAAATATGCGTATCTCCAATGTATTTTAGAATCAATATAACGTAGGCAATATATGTATTATGTGACATCAGAATATAATGGGTTGCAATGCAATAACCAATACGTACATGGCAAATTCTGAAGAAAAAGCCATATCAAACTGGATATCAATAGCATCAGTGCACGGAAATCATTTAGAAACCAATAACTGGTGAAATGATTGGCTATCACATTTCTATATTAGGACACGAGATAGAAAATAGACTTTGTCTGGGAAGCGCATAAGCGCGTGACAAAATCAGACAGTGATTGATTATGTCTTGCTTATTTTAGATAAAGCAATCAAAAACTCAATTTGAGTAGTCGTTTAGTCAAAGTATACTAGATTTTTAATAGAACGAGTATGATTTGCAAAATACCGGTCCAGTAGCATTACATTATTAACACACTTCGTTTAGATTCTATAGAGCTAAATAAATTCTTCAGTGTAACTTTTAAGATTTGTAACTGCTCAAGACGAGTGTTCAGACAATATAAACAAGATGATCAAGTAATGCACGACAATATACAGTCCCCTCCTTGTATGCAGTTGAAGATCTATTTTTTTTTTGCAAAGCCCTACCTACATGGTATATATTGGCAACTTCTCGCTTTAATTTTACTCTTTGTAAATAAACAAGGAAACGCGTGTTATATAATCATTGCAAAGATATCAAGTTTCACGATAGTGTTTATTCATACAATTTTATTATTCAGATATGGACTTCATTTTGTGGTGTTAACAATTAGACACGTTGTATCATAATCATTGTATTTAATATAATCTGAAAAAATAGATTTCTCGGAAGCACCGAGAACAAGGCAAACAGTGAAAATTGTAGACTCGGTTTGATTGAGTCTGTTCATGAGCAGTAATGGAAAATGCAACACTGCCCATGCCCACTAGCACCGGCTTAAGCAGTATTCAATTTTCAAATCTAAACTAGCTTAAATCAATGATCCCGAATGACCAGAAAATATAACAACACTTAAGGCTCACTAAACTTTGTTTATAATGTGGTGTTTCAAGTGATTTTACCTATGTCGGCAAAATCTATCTGGTACCCACAATGCCAGATGATTCTCGTGCTGTTAATGACAATTAACGATCTACAATTTATGTATTAGATTCGTGCAGTCATTAAATATTTCTGTCAATCACATATCTGACGTCGCGGGAGTGAAATAAAGCCAATACATACATTTCATAACACACTACACTAGTGTAACAAAGCTTTGACGTCGACTTCGTTTAAAGTATCTATCGGAGACGTTGGTACATATATAAGACAGAAATAAGGTCATATTAACACACCAAATACTAGTACTATAATGACAGATGCAAGTAACGTCATATTAACTCAGTAAATATATGTTCCACCTTGCAAGATACAATTCAAGTCACAATAACACGTTGAACACATACACCAACATAACAGATACAATATAAGTCGTAATATAGCCTACTGCTCATCCCGAAAAATAATGATAACACATTAAAAATATTTTGTGAATTCCGAACCAAGTTAGGTTGTTTGTGGGGAGGGTTTAACATCGCACCGACACAATAATAGGTCATGTGGCGACTTTCCAGCTTGTGGAGGTGTAGGAAGACCCCAGGAGCCCCTCCGTACATTATTTCATCACGAGCGGGCACCTGGGTAGAACTAATGACATTCCGTAAGTCAGCTGGGTGGCTTCCTCACATGAAGAATTCAAAACCCCGAGTGAGGCTTGAACATACATCGATGAGGGGCAAGTGATTTGAAGTCAGCACTCGGCCACGGAGGCCCCCAAACCAAGTTAGTGTCCGATTTCAATATGCTATATGTCAAATAATTTGCATTGCAATAACCAAGGCTTATAAGATGATGATAAAAACATACCGCATATTGAATATCAATAATACCAGTATACGGTATTCTTTTGGAAACCATTAATTGGAGAAATCATTGGCTATTAGATTTCTATATGAGGTCATGACATAGAAAAGAGATTTTGTCTGAGAAGTCGATTTTCACGCAACAAAATCAGACAGTGACTGATTACATATTGATAAATTTAGATGTAGGAAATAAGTTATAAGTAAAATCAAGGAAGGGGTAGTAAACTTGAACAAGACAACATTCTACCTTAGTTAGATGATTGTATGTTTGATATTACGACAATAAATTGGTCATGCTAAGGCCTAAAGCAGCATTACATATAATAGTGTATAACGAGAGCTCTGCCTAACGGGATATAAACGCCCGTTTGCTAGAATAGGGTATGATGGTAAAAACGAGGATTGTAAGCAATTATTTTCAGGTGAGGAACGGCGAGAAAAGAGCATGCTTTGAAAAAAAGTGACTGAACTTATTAGTTTTTTAATAAAAATAAAAAAAAAATCGGAGAGGTGTGACAGGGTGTGTGTGAGAAACTATATACAGTATACAGGCCATACAGAGGTTAGGTTTGGAATGTGTATAAGATACAATACCAATAAACTGAACTGAAAGTAACATAATTTGGGTTTATCTCTATACCCTTGACCTTTTACCCATAAAACAATAAGGTCTCCTAAAATGGTAATAAGCCATCATGTATTTGAAAGCTGCTGTAGCTTTCAAACCATCGGACTTTGAGCCCGGGAACGAAAACTTCTGGAAATTCAGTCTGGTCCCCGTGACATTGACATAGAAGACACTGGCGTGGTCTTTCTCTTATGATACGTAGCCATTGTACATTTGTATAAATTTTCTATACTCTATGACTAAGTACAGGTATACCTAAAATTACGAAGAAAGGATTAAAAATTAATGCAGACTGCTTATGTAAAACATTCAAGACCATGTACCATGTGTCATACAGGTGAATAGGTAATTGCGAGGCAGGACTATTATTTGTGTTATTTGATTGATCTCTAATACTATATCTAGACTAAGCGTACATTTGCAGCCTCCGGGTCTTTATGGTATTATCCATCGACTCCAAAACAATAGGGACTCTCCACATCTGATGCTTAGTCATCCTGTAAAGTTTGAAAGCTTTAGCTATTGTAACTTCTGACTTCATGTCCAGAAATGTAAAAACATTGGTGGAGGGACAATACAACTCCACTATACGTCCCGTTTTGTCAGTTTGAAAACAGGTGTATAACAAAACTTACAACGTTCCTGGAAAGCGTTGTTTTCTTTTTTATCCTGTCACTTGCAGTATTTTCGACCCGATATCAGGGTGCCGTATATCATTTTTGATATACCGTCAGTTGACACGTGACCAGTGATATACGGTCAGTTGATCATGTGACCTTATGATCGATATTGTTGTCATAAGAAATTTTGCATTAAAACCATTGCATCACCATTGTGTTGGAAATGTCCGAACTAAGAAAATGAGTGGTCAAATAATGAGTTTTTATTCAAAAACGAAGAAGTTACTGCGATTTTTAATTGTAACCACATTACTGTGTCGGTGATTACGTCATTATATAAGTGACGTCATTACGAATATGGCGTCATTAAGGATAACATGGTGTAATAGGCCTTAATTTCACCAAAAGCGTACATACAACTTGATAATGTAAGCTTTAAAAATGTCAAACGATAGAAATAAGGTGCATATTGACAAGTTACACAGTGACAGAAGTTCTCAAAAATTTCCTTTAGTTTACCTCCCCTGATAATTATAGTTTTTCATGAGTTATCTCCCCTGAAAACTAGAAAAAAAAATGATTTTCTCCTTTTTCCCTACGGGGAATTTTAGATTTCTTTTTGATATTTGTATCAGAATCATATAATGCAGCTTTCTACCGCAAAATTTTCTTGAAACTCAAGTTCAGATTCTTATAATCAAAGAAATTATATATTTCCCATAGGCATCAATGTTAACTTCAATACCGATTATCTCCCCAAAAAATGGTAAAAATTGAAAATCTCTCGGTGAAAAGTTTTTTAATTTTGAATGTCTTTAAAGTGACCAAATTTCATTTAAATATTACCATCCAGTTACAAGATATGAAATATGGCTATTACACCATGATATCCTTAAAACGGTTGTCGCACATTTATTTTTGTAAAATAAATTGCCAAATATCGGAAAATGAAGTAATGACAAGATAAATAGAATAATAGGTTAGTGCCTAAGATGGAGATAGTTTATCAGGCTCGGCTCCGGACGTTATCAAGTTCGCCTTCGGCTCACCCGATAACCTCCTCTACCTCGCCAGATAAACTTTCTCATCTACGGCACTAACCTATTATTCTCTATCTAGCTCCAGCAATCCGTAGAGATCAAGCAGAAGAATTTGAATAAACTTTGTATAAGAACACTAGAAGATTGTGAAGATTCCTAGATGAGTTGAAGAAAGTTGTTTAAACGTTTTGTTTCTCTGTTGTTAGTTCAGGTTCGGACACTAAAGACCTTCGTCAGCACCCATATTTCAAACATTGAAAGATAGGGGGATTTAACAGCTACTTCTGAGGATAATTAATATTGGCACCACCACCCGTAAATTATTTACTGCTTCGTAAGCACTGATTAAAACTATATCAATAGAAATACATTCATTTTACATAATTCTACGTAGAAAATGTAAATGCACAGAATAAAAAATAACAGATGATTATCAAAAGATGAACTTTTGGCAAAGACATTTTTAGGGATTTAATTATAAATATTATAGCATAAGGTTCTGTCCCGGGGTTCTTTCGGAAGAAAATGAAAATCTATACAAACAGAATACACGCAGTCCCTGTAACTGGCAGGCAATCTATTATTGAGAATATCTGGTCAATTACTCTACTTTAACATAATGATATATAGATGAATGTTATCTTGAGGTTGGATGCTATTATTACGTAGTATACTTTCGTCCATGATAAATCATATTCTCTGTTCTGTATCTTTCCTCTACTGGATTTCACACAAATTCATTTTCAAAGAATAGTAGTGTGGAGCTTGTTAGATATATGCAGGAAATATTTTCATAATTACTTTTGCAGAATTTAAAGAAAAAACGTGTGAACTGAATAACTGTATCTTAAGAGAAAGGTGAAAATTTGGGATTACTATTTTCTACTGCTGCTCTCACAAAAGCATAGAGATAATTTTCTAAGTTGATTCTTCTAATTTTAGAAAAATGTCCGCTTATATCAATATGGAATTAATTTTTCGCAATTCAATGTCACATTAACGGAAGAACTATTCAATCGGACTAAATCTAAAGAACTAAATAGTTCTATTTACCCAATGGAAAGCAGTTCTCTGTGGAATACAGTGCTCTTTGAACTATTTTTGTTTTGATTAAAAAGAAAATAGTTAGATAAGATACATAACGAAATTCAAAGATTTACTAATTTAAAGAAACAGTGAATAAATAATTGATAAAACTGTGCTTACGTGTATACGACTTATCGGAAGAAAAGGAATTTACCAAAATTAACTGAATCCGAGCATGAAATTAAATTTTTTACAACCACAGTGTAAAGTGTCAGTAAAATGGCATTTCCCTACTCGATTGATCTTAACGCTAATATTGATACATTAAAAAATGTATTTCCCCCTTTTGAAAAAAAATGAGCATACCACATTAGCATAAAACAATGTAGTGTGAAATATGTTTCATTTATCGTATGATTCAACTGATTAGACCATTGATTCAAATATATGGACTACATTTACTGTACATTCTGTAAGAAAAACATGGAAATTACGACAGTCGTGTCATATATATGTTCTATTTCACTTGGTGTTATTATTCTGTTTGGTGTCATTGGGAATATATTATCTTTTATTGTTTGGAGTACTGGAAGCAGATGTAGTGCTATGTCCTGCGGATATTACTTTCGTCTATTGGCTGTCGCCGATCTATTCAGTCTTCTAATATCGGGAATAGTTACTTTACTTGAAATATCGCCAGCTAATATAATACTGTACAACTACAATAACTTTTTGTGTAAGTTTTTACCGTTCAGTGCACATTTTGGCGTTCAGTTATCATCTTGGCTTGTGGTCAGCGTAACTATTGAACGAACACTCAGCATCCGATACCCAATGAAATTCTACAAGACCAAATCCAAAAGCCGTGCATTTAGTGTTTTTTGCTTCATAACTATGGTAGCAATTATATTAGATTTCATGCCATTTTGGTTGTACGAAATAAAACACGTACCAGTTCTCTATGACTTTCGTTCCTTAAATAACAGTAACGCAAGCATTGCTGGCGGTAACAAAGTGAACACCACTAGACTTGATTGTGTTATATCAGACATATATCCGACATTTTATCGCATATGGAATTTATATGTTTCATTCGGATGTTTTGTGGTCGGACTTCCACCTGTTTTAATTACTATCAGTAATATACTAACGTTGCTTACTTTGCGACAACAATGGCACCCTAGACCTGGTAGTAATCGCCAAAGCAAGCAAAAACACTCTACGTCAATCTCATTTACATATATGGTAATCATTATAAGTGTTATCAACTGTATTTCTACGCTACCTATCGGCTATTTATATATTCAATTTGATTATTTTAACGTAAATAGTTCCCCAGTGTTTTACAGAGTTTCACTATTTTTGTTTTATCTGAATAGTGGCACTAATGTGATATTTTACTGTTGGATTGGAAGAGCTTTTCGACATGATTTGAAACAACTTCGAAGCTCTTTTTACAGAAAATTCCGCTCTGAAAATTCTGACGGTGTTGTGGAATTGTAAAAACGCTATAGTACGTAAATTGCCATGGTAAACACCTTGATCGTGTGGACTTTTAATACATATTAAATTATTTCTGATGCAAATTATCTTTATATATACTGTGATATGCTTTAATTTCGTGAACATGGCATTTTGTGTTTTGGGCATAACGTTTTTTCCTTTGGAATATACATTCTTGGATTTTTCTTAAAAATTTAGACAATAAAAAATATCAATTTCATTTGTTTGATGGGATTCCATCGACAAATGATTTAACTGTATTTGAGTTTCATGATTTTAACTTTCTTAATTAGAAATAAAAAAGAGAAAAATAATAGAATGAGAAATAGTAATGCCTATCAAGTTTTTTTTTATCATTTATATTAGTTATTGCTGCATCTTCTATCGCGTGGTGCTTTTTGCTTCAGCAAAATACAATTCTTTTTTTTTCATTTCATAAAATGTATAAAAACCAGTCCTTTTAAACAGACATACTTCCAATGTATGTAAATTTCTTTTTTATTCAAAAAAGTGCTTTCAGTTTCTTATGTTAGTGATTTTAATTTGAAAAAAAAATCAGTTCGAGGCAAAGTATGTCTCTGTACACATTTTTATTGTGTATTAAAACATAGCTGCAGAGTGTGAAATATGTAGAAAATATTTTACAGTGTTAATAACGCAGTAAAACATTAATAAAAACCGCTGTTTCAAATCATACCTATAGAATATAAATTCAAATAATGGTTAATTCTGTTTCTGTTTCTTTTTATAGAGACTGGTGATTTTCGATACACTAAATTTATGTTCCATTACTCAAACCATCAATGAATGAATAAACTATCCAGTGTTTGTGTATCAGATATTAATGCAATTTCGCGAGAAAGAATTTATACCCTAATATATATCATATGTACAAGAGCTGTTAATTTTTTTCTGGATCCACTAGATGTAATTTATGTAATTAGTGTCCGAACAGGTGTGTTTTATAGATGATATCTGTTTGTGTCAGTGTTGATTTGAAATATCTTTCACGAAGGGAGCATCAAATAAAATATTTTCAAGAGTGACGTTTTGAGAATCTGAGGTTCGCGAGTGAACGATAGTTTTATATTTCATCTTAAACAGACGTTTTCTTTTCCAGCTTTATTTTTTATTACATGTATGTCTTTTCAATGGTGAAAACCAAATTATACCAACGTCACGCGCATTTGACTGCGTCACGTGCGAAGTCTTTTATGTTGGAGAAAATTTAATAATTCTTACATTTTTTAAGTTTTAAGCTTTCGTTTACATTTTAATATGGTGGGCGTGATTTTTTTTATGTCTTGATTCTATTTATATACTTCAATGATCTGTATTGACACACATGATTTAATTACAAGAGTCATTGCCACTCTCCTATAGTACAGCTACATTAACTTAATACATCCCTGTAATATTTCGAAATACGTTGCACACCACTGTTATTTATAAAAGCAATACCAACAACACAAAAACGATGAAATTTAAAGAGAATAATAAAATTTGGTTATTTCTGCAAAAATGATACAACGTCTCATTTTTGTAATAATACACTGAAGCTTGATATGCCGTTAGAGCGAGTCAAAAATGTTTAATTCTGATTTCCTCAAATAGATAGAATATTTAAATTCATGCCTTAGGCAGGTTAAACCAAGTTGTAAATGTGACATGACGAACGATTAATGTTTTGTCAATGATCATAAAGGAATCGTTCATGTTAGAATGTGTTTATACTACTCCCGTGATTTTATATCGGAAATTTTAGTGTTTCTTATGTTCAGGTAAAATATAATTGATTTTATTTTTTGAGCATTAGCTTCTTGCACACCACTTCACGTTATCAGAGGTTAGGAAGATCCAAAAGCTAAATTGAAAGAAAAATGCAGCTCACAGTCTCTCAGAGTTTGTCTGCTCTATATGGATTCCTTACGCTGTTTAACAAGTTAATTTTTCAACTAAACTATACAACGTTTCATGACGTCAAAAGATATACAGATGAAGTCTGTATTAGGAAAACATGATCAATTTATACAAAAGAACCTTGCCGTTGATTAGATCAAAGAGTGAAGAGACAAACGATCAGATTTTGTAGTATTGAAACTGGTCTCCAAAGTTCATTTCATATGATATAACATTTGTTCTGTGGGCAATTATGAGCCTCTCAAGCATAATTATCATCCATAAACGTTAACGGTTTTGAAAAAAAATATTTCCAATATGGAAGTGCACTATTTTGTTACCTAACTTTTCAGATAATTTTTCGACATTTAACTGTCAACATTGAAATTTTCGGCATGCATTATCACAGTGTGTGTTTTCAAGTGACATTTCTGAGTAAAGCGTTTAAAACAGAGCAAACATTGGAATGGTCTCTCTCCAGTGTGCAGAAGATAATGTCTCATCACACGTTGTTTGGTAGTGAATGTCTTGTTACATTGGCAACATTGATACACACGTATTCCATCAATTTCTATCCGCACTGAAATAAACAAAAAAATAAAATTAATTAATGAGTTCGGTTTTACGGCGAACCGACACAAAAATGTCATATATCGCCGAAAAAAATATAATCAAAACTAGAGCTATTACTAAAGAGTGCTACCACTAAATGTGATCTATAACCCGCCACAACTAAAAGCTTTGTTTGAAAAGTTTATAAAGGTAGTTACTATTACTCACTGCACCTTTTTGAATTCAGAGTTGTTATATTTTATTTTCTGTTCCTTAAGGACCATGGAGTCCATTCAATATCTAACAGACTTCACTTCAGTCGGTGCTAGGGTGTGTGAAAGGTGTTGCACATTCTAGTTTTGTGGACTTCCTGTCTGTGGATTAAGAGTTAAAGTTTTACCCTATAGAATATGAAAAAAATTTATAAGATATTAAGAAGGGAAAACAAAAAAAAGTAAATTTCTTAAGCATTGAGAATAAAAGTGTGCTTCTTCTGCTCTTCATCTCGATTTATAATCATCTTTTGTTGAATGCGTAAGTTTATATTAAATTGCCTTCAGTGAAACCAAACACATTGCCTTAAAATATCATTAAATGAAAAAAGCGCTTCATCAGTATTCAGGGCAGAACTTTGGCTAATGAGCTTTCCGATTCTTCCTATTGGCAAACGAGCATATAGGTATCATATTATTATAATCATATCAAATTGCATCTTTTTCGGCTTAATTAAATAAAACTCAATATATATACACGTTGAGTTTGTCGTAAATGTTATCGCAACCAGTTGGACATGTGTACATTCAAATTTTATGGTATATTACATGTACTTTCTTATAAAGCAGCAAAACAGCGAGCTGCGTACAAATTTCAACAATAGTATTATGAAATTCGATAGGATTCTAACCGGCAGGAAATTACAGTTACAAACTAAATACCCCCCCCCCCCCCCCCCCCCAATCAAAAAATTCGTAAGTATTCCTGCTAATCAGTGTTATAACAATGATAGACTTCTACTACACAGGGGAATTGGAATGCAAATATATTTACAGAATGTTGTCTTTTTCACGATCGAGTATTTATTTTCCTTGTCAAAATGGGAAACTTCCCTTTTTATTCAAGTGGGTGGGGAGGTGGAGCTCAGAATATCAAATTTCAATAAATTATGTATTTTTACCAGATATAGGCATATGTTGAAATGGATTTGGGTTCTTTTGTATATCTTGTGGGGGAATTGTATGTCTGAAATTCTTGAAGTCTTATGTTACACAATATAATGTTATATTTAACATGGACAAAGAGAACAGATAGCCTTCATAGGAATTACTAATCATTTTTCCGAGATTTTGCGGTTGAATTTATTTTAAATTGCGGGGTCATGAGTCCGATCCTCCAGCGCGGCGTGTATTGTCCAGGACAATTTGATATAAGACATTGTGTCTAAAATCATTTGTCCTCCATTTCTGATTCATCTCGGGAAGTTTGCAGTTACTTACGGAGAACAGGTTTGTACTGGTATAGAATACAGGAACACTGGATAAGAAAAGTTTCTTCCCAGCCATTATATAACTGAAATACTGTTAAAATGGCATTAAACCCAAAACAAAACACACCAAATCCGTAAAATTAAACAAAAGGAATTCATACAACCTCAAAATAACTCTTTTGTCCAAAAGCACAAAATTCATGCCCACATAATAAATGATTTCACAGTATCTTATTTTCTTAAGCTGACAAATCAAGGACCTGTTCCAACCAGATCAAGTACCTGTTCCAACCAAAGCAATGAAATGTTTCACAGTTTTCTCTACTTACTGTCAAAGATTTATAGTATAAAAAAGGCCATTTAAAATGGAAATATATTTATTCAAGTATGAAAACACAAAAACAATTTATAATATGTTTAACATTGAGAAGAAACTTATTTACATGCTAACATAATGGAACACTATTCTTAAAGATATACTATGACCATCTTTTGTTAAATTATTTCGTCACTAAAATTGATTTTAATCTAAAAACTTCTAAATCAAATATGTTCTATCTTTACAATAGATAAATATTCAGCACTGGTAAGAACACCAACCCACCGTACATTTTAATTCACTTTCAGATTTAGGTACAGTTCCAGATTTTAAATCAAAATATCCTTAAATCCAAGGAAAGCAGTCACATAGTCGTGCCATGCAATTTCTTTACTCTGAGAAAAGAAAGTACATTCTTTTCGAAACTTTGACTGCCAGTTTTCATTTTTTTAAATACCATTTTGTAAATGTTGTCAGAGATTTTCCCTAAACCCCCTCTACTCAAGGAAGACATGTATAAAGTTTAGTGAACATTATTTGTCAATCTTAATTCTATTCAATGATTATGACATGTTTTTTCAATGCAGTGGAAAAGTAATCTATGTTACCTGGAAAACAGGATAACACAGTTGTAGAAAAATGACACAATTTCCCCAGGGCATTTCTTGATTTGATATTCACTTTTTCTTCAAATTACTGATCACTGACCAACTAAATGCTTGCACAAATCGATCTGTGGAAAATATGCATGTATTTTCCGTGTCTGAAGGTAAGATGTGCATTGTTTGCAGGGGATCTATTCTTTCTTTTATTTTATTGTCTAACCCTTTACAGGAAGTTAAAAGTCTAAAATAAAGTTTTAGGGGAGCTATCTCCATTTTCCAAATATTAATATTTGGATATCAATAATTCAACTAACGATAACATTAAATCTAACATATTTAGAATCCATTTAATTATGATTGTCCTGATATGGATTTTGTGACATCATAACATTTTTGTTCTATTTTAAGATATCCTTAATTCTATGTAATGATATTATATCTTAATTAATTGATATCATGAAATAGAATTATAGATATAATTAAACTGAATTCATGATATCATATTTAATAAAATATACAAACAATTTTTTGATACCTAAAGGTTTCCGATCCACAAATAGGTAAATTTTGATGCCTGGTGACCCCATGTTTTTTGGTATCATTTGAACAGCTGTGCCTGCTGAACAAGAATAAGCATAAATAATATGCAAGAGTAATTTAAGTCACGATTTTTGACTGCGAAATGATAAATCTAATACTGTAATAACGGAATTTCTGTTGAAGTGTCACTGAAAACTATAAAGTAAAAAATAAAATTTCTAGAACATATTTTTGGCATATTTTTTTTCTTTATAATGATTGGCCCAATCTGCTTAATACGAACTGAAGAACAGATAAAAACTGTAAACTCATGAAAATAATGCATACAATCAGAAGGGTTGAGTGCATTATTTTTCTTTAACGAAACTGCCAGTTTTTTCTAAAGTCACCAATTTTTATACTCACAATATTATACCAACTAATTTCTAAGTAAATACAGTCTATTTAGTAAATTAATTGTATATACACATTTAAAAATTTAGTGTCATAATTGTATCAAAACTAGTAACAAACCAAAAATCTCTTAGAATGATGGCTGGTTATACAAATTGAGAAAATAATGAAGAGTATATAAAAAGAAATAAAGTTCAACCAGCTTTGAGTGTATGTTGATCTATTGCAAATTATTCAAATGATATAAAGTAATGATAACTCATTAAAAGATGTTGAAACATTGTGAAATCAACAGTGTAACTATTAAGAAATGATAAAATTATTCCCCCTCTTTATTACTAATAATAAGCACAATACACGAAGTGTATACACAAAATAAAATAAACGTGTCCCAAAAATCATGCCGTTCAGGTGAAGGGTTAATTTTACTGTGGAAGGGCATATTCTGTTGCACAAAATGTAATCAGTACCGGAGATCTAGGTAAGATTTTGACACTTTCTGAAGATCTAGGCCTGCTTTCCAGAGATCTTGGCCAAATTTTGTCACTTTCTGGAGATCTTGGACAGGTTTTGTCATTTTCCACACAACTATGCCCTTTGTCATTTCCGAAGATCTTGACCTTATGTCACTTTCTGGAAATCTTGGACAGATTTTGTCACTTCCTTAGAGTAATATACATGTTTTATATGCTGTTTCATGTAAATCATCCTTTTCTGTCTATAATTTGGTGTTATTTTATATTTTGTCTCTCCAGATATGAAGCTAAATCCTAACAAGTGTACTTTGAAGGCACGCAGCTAAAATATGAAAAAAAAAACATGAAACGTTCTGAACGTTGATACCAAAGGGTTAATAAACAAAAGATGAAATCCTGCATTTACGCAGTAAGAGTAAATTATGAAATTACAAACTATCTACGATCTAGTTCAAGTTCTGTTGCTTCCGAATATGTAAACCCATATGTGTCTTCAATGTCTCCTTCTGGTTAAACCTTTTCTGACACAGGTTACATGCAAACGGTTTCTCGCCAGTGTGAATGAGGAAATGTCTCGCAGCTCGATGTCTGTTGGCAAACACTTTCTTACAAAGAATACACTCGAACGCCTTCATATTGTTGTGAAGCAGCTGAATCTCTCCTGAAACAAGAGAAAAAAGAGGCTTTTTATCTTCAATAAAACCTATGTAGATGACATTCTTGAATGAATATCTCCCGAAAGGTCAGATATTTTCTTTCAAACTAACAGTATTACCTTTTTTTACCCACGACTGAACAGTAAGTACCTCTAAACAAAGTAAAATAACTTCTCAAGTGCTGTAACTTGTATACAACGACTACATTTAAGTCTACCCCTGTGCACTTAACTCCTATATCCAACAACGAAGTTAAAATTTACTCTTGTGTTACACGCAGTACTGAACTCCATACAATGACAAGGTTTATTTTTCCCTTGTGTACTAAACACTAAACCCAATGTCATCTTTTTATTTCCCATAGTGTGCCGAGCTTCTCGCTACAACAATAAAAACAACGTTTACTGTGGGTACCGAACTCCTCTATACAAGAATAAAATTAAAGTTTACCATTGTGTAATGAACTCCTTTATACAATGTTAAAATTAAAGTTTACCTTTGTGTACTGAACTCTCTACACAACATTGAAATCAAAGTTTACTCTTGTGTAATGAACACCACTATACAACAATAAAATTAAATTTTATCACTATACAACGTTAAAATACCCTTGTGTAATGAACTCCTCTGTATAAAATAAAATTAAAGTTCACCCTTGTGTAATGAACTCCTCTATACAACAATAAAATTAAAGTTCATCCTTGTGTAATGAACTCCTCTATACAACGTTAAAATTAAAGTTCATCCTTGTGTAATGAACTCCTCTATACAACAATAAAATTAAAGTTCATCCTTGTGTAATGAACTCCTCTATACAACAATAAAATTAAAGTTTACCCTTGTGTAATGAACTCCTCTATACAACAATAAAATTAAAGTTTACCCTTGTGTAATGAACTCCTCTATACAACAATAAAATTAAAGTTCACCCTTGTGTAATGAACTCCACTATACAACAATAAAATTAAAGTTTACCCTTGTGTAATGAACTCCTCTATACAACAATAAAATTAAAGTTTACCCTTGTGTAATGAACTCCTCTATACAGCGTTGAAATCAAGTTTACCCTTGTGTAATGAACACCACTATACAACAATAATTAATTTTACACATATACAACGTTAAAATACCCTTGTGTAATGAACTCCCTAACAAAATAAAATTAAAGTTACCCTTGTGTAATGAACTCCACTATACAACGTTAAAATTAAAGTTTACCCTTGTGTAATGAACTCCTCTATACAACGTTAAAATTAAAGTTAACCCTTGTGTAATGAACACCACTATACAACAATAAAATCAAATTTTACCACTATGCAACATTAAAATACCCTATGTAATGAACTCCTCTATACAATATAAAATTAAAGTTTACCCTTGTGTAATTAACTCCACTATACAACGTTAAAATACCATTGTGTAATAAACTCCTCTATACTACAATAAAATTAAAGTTTACCCTTGTGTAATGAACTCCTCTATACAGCGTTGAAATCAAAGTTAACCCTTGTGTAATGAACACCACTTTACAACAATAAAATTAAATTTTACCACTGTACAACGTAAAAATACCCTTGTGTAATGAACTCCTCTATACAAAATAAAATTAAAGTTCACCCTTGTGTAATGAACTCCACTATACAACGTTAAAATTAAAGTTTACCCTTGTGTAATGAACTCCTCTATACAACGTTAAAATTAAAGTTAACCCTTGTGTAATGAACACCACTATACAACAATAAAATCAAATTTTACCACTATGCAACATTAAAATACCCTATGTAATGAACTCCTCTATACAATATAAAATTAAAGTTTACCCTTGTGTAATGAACTCCTCTATACAACAATAAAATAAATAGAGGATATTTGTTTGTTTCAGTGAAATATCAATTTTATTTCACAAGTGAGCATCAAAAACTGATATTTTCACGAGTGGCCTAGCCACGAGTGCAAATGACTTTTTTTGGTGCTCACGAGTGAAATAAAATTGATATTTCACTGACACAAACACATTTTCTTTTTAGTTCATGTGTAAAACTCTACTTTTGTTGAGTAATTTATAAAATGCTCAAAATCGCGGGAAAGGTCAGCAGAAAGCATAACCCAAATGACGTCATTTTAACGACGTCATCGTCATTATGGTCCCCGGTATTCATAACGCTCAGTATACAATTTGATTTCAATCGCGACGGAGGACCGGAACTAGTTCGGCAAAAACAGTGAAAAATAAAAACGATAATCTACTGTTTCAAAACTGTGGATTATCACTTTTATTTCACTGAGAAAACTCTATAATTCACTGGAAAACATAAAATAAAAGTTTACCCTTGTGTAATGAACTCCACTTCACAACGTTAAGATACCCTTGTGTAATGAACTCCTCTATATAACGTTAAAAAACCATTGTGTAATGAACTCCTCTATAAAAAACAAAATCAAAGTTTACCTTTGTGCAATGAACTTCTCTATACAACAATAAAATTAAGTTTTACTCTTGTGTATTGAACTCCACTTCACAACGTTAAGAAACCCTTGTGTAACGAACTCAACTATACAAAGTTAAAATTTAAAGTTTACCCTTGTGTAATGAACTCCTCTATACAACGTTAAATTCGAAGTTTACAATTGTGTAATGACTTCCTCTATACAACGTTGAAATTAAAGTTTACCCTTGTGTAATGAACTCCACTATACAACGTTGAAATTAAAGTTTACCCTTGTGTAATGAACTCCACTATACAACGTTAAAACTAATGCTTAGTTTACCCTTGTGTAATGAACTCCACTATACAACGTTAAAACTGAAGTTTACCCTTGTGTAATGAACGTTGTATAAAGGAGTTCATTACAAAAGGGTAAACTTTAATTTTAACGTTGTAAAGTGGAGTTCATTACACAAGGGTAATACAACGTTAATATTAAAGTTTACCCTTGTGTAATGAACTCCTCTATACAACGTTAAAATTGAAGTTTACCCTTGTGTAATGAACTCCACTATACAACGTTAAAATTAAAGTTTACCCTTGTGTAATGAACTCCTTTATACAACGTTGAAATTAATGTTTACCCTTGTGTACCGAACTCCTCTATACAACGTTAAATTCAAAGTTTACCCGTGTGTAATGAACTCCTCTATACAACGTTAAATTTAAAGATTATACTTGTGTAATGAACTCCTCTCTACAACGTTGAAATTAAAGTTTACACTTGTGTTATGAACTCCATTATACAACGTTGAAATTAAAGTTGATCCTTGTGTAATGAACTCCACTATACAACGTTAAAATTAAAGTTTATCCTTGTGTAATGAACTCCACTATACAACAATAAAGTTCAAGTTTACCCTTGTGTACCGAACTCCTCCATACAAATTTAAAGTTAAAGTTTACCCTTGTGTAATGAACTCCTCTATACAAAATAAAATTAAAGTTTACCCTTGTGTAATGAACTCCTCCATACAACGTTAAAATTAAAGTTTAGCCTTGCATAATGAACTCCACTATACAACATTAAAATTAAAGTTCATACTTGTGTACCGAACTTCATACAACGTTAAAATCAAAGTTTACCTTGTCTAATGAACTTCACTATACAACGACTTTTTTTTATTTTCGGAAGTGGGGGGTGGGGATTTTTGCATCGAGAAAGGGAAAAATTTACCATTTGATGGGGAAATGGGGTCGAATTTCGCAAAACATTTTGGTAATAAGAGATCAAAGAATGATCTTGGCGCCAATCATTGAGCCATTTCGGCACATAAAACTGCATTTGGTTCATCCATGTGGCCCAAATTTGAAGGCTGTACCTTGAGAAATGTGAAAGTAGGTAACTAGGTCAAGATCAATGTCAAATTTCATTTAGGAACACAAAACTATGCATGAGGTCCAAATCTGAAGCCTGTACCTTCAAAAATGTGAAAGTAGGTCACTAGGTCAATGCCGAGGACAAAGTTTATTCCGGTACACAAACCTATGCATGTGGTCCAAATTTGAAGGCTGTAGCTATAGAAATGTGAAAGTAGGTCACTACGTCAAGATGAAGGTCAACTCATGTCAAGGTTTTAACTAGCCACTCAAAACTATACATGTGGTCCAAATTTGAATGTTGTAGGTTATGGACAAGAAGATTTTTAAAGTTTTTCCCTATGTATGTCTATATAAACCATGTGACACCCGGGGCGGGGCCATATTTGACTCTAGGGGGATGATTTGAAAAATCTTTGTAGAGGACCACTAGATGATGTCAATACAAAATATCAAACCCTAGGTCCTGTGGTTTTGGTCAAGAAGATTTTCAAAGTTTTTTACTATATAAGTCTACATAAACCATGTGACCCCCAGAGCGGGCCATATTTTTTACCCTAGGGAAATTATTAGGAAAATCTTGGTTGAGGACGGCTAGATGATGCTACATACCAAATATCAAAGCCCTAGGTCATGTGGTTTTGGACAAGAAGCTTTTCAAAGTTTTTCCCTATACACGTATAAATCTATGTAAATTATAAAAATAAACAAAGGGCCATAACTCATTAAACAATGGCTGAACCAGTCTGGTTTTCAGTGGGACAAAACTAAGGTACCCACACATCATCTTGACAGTTTGGTCAAAATCCTCCCGCAGTTTCTGAGGAGATGCGATAACGAGAAATTGTAAACAGATGGAAGGATGGACGGACGAATGACGGACCACGGATGCAGAGTGATTTAAATAGCCCAGCATCTAAATAAAGGTTGTGGCCACGCCATGGCAATCAGCAATTTCTTTGCAGTTTGGCATTCATGTCTGTCCTTTCGACATTCTTCCAAAATATATGGAAGTTCATACAAGAAACTGATTCCGAAAAAACCGAATAATGCCGATTGTCATAACAGGCCACTACATTAAGGTCATATGGTGACGTCAATCTTTAGACGGTAGACTAAGACCCAAAATTGTTTGTAGACTGTACCAAGTGGGGAACTACTCTGCAGCGTTAATCGCTTGGATTTCTCGACTCTGGAAGAGAGTGGAAGTCAAGGGCAAATACTTTAAAGGGATAAACTTAATTTGAAGTCTATACTCTGACTATGTACAGTGAATAACTTCCAAAAAAGGAATAACTTCGTATCAGCCTAAAAATTCCGTATTTGGAGGATTATTATCCTTTATACTTGTTAAGTTTGAATAAAGTAATTAATTAATTGATTAATTAAATAATTAATGAACTGATTCAGTACAAACATTTAGTTAATCTGATTAAGTATGTGCAATACTCCAGCACCACTGGCATAATTTTGAGAATGACCCTCATGCATAATTATTCAGAATAAAAACACACAAATATTTACAACACTTTATTTTGTACAGTTTTGATAAAAGCATTCAACATAAAAATACCTCCATAATTAAATAGTGTCATCCAAGGATAATTTCTGTGAATGGAACAAGAGGATTTAGAATACTTTTCATAAGAACATATATAAAATTATTTTAAAATCATGTCAGCAGCTTTCCTGAAGAAAAATTGCGAAGTGTCAATTATGCAGATATGCAGTAAAAGTGACCAAATTCCCCGAGCCACAATGCCTTCTTTTTGATAGATGAGAATGATTTGAATACTTTTAATAGAATAACCACACCCAAGACACATTTCTAGGAAATAACTTCAAAGCAGGAGGTCATGTCATTTGATTTGTCCTGTTTAGCTTTGAGTAGCCAAGCAAATCTGACCAACTCTGAAGGAGGACCATCAAAGAACACCCATGTAATGTTGACTAAAGAAAATAATGACTTACAATGGACAATGCATGCTCAAATTACATAACTAACTCACCTCAAGCACAAAACGGCAAATGTGAAAAACAAGAATACAAAATGTATCACAACCTTCTTAATTCCTTTTTCAATATTGCTTTTGTACGTAATTTGAAGTGTACTAGATCTATTGCCGAATTTCATATATCAATGATATCAAACCAAAAATCATTTTTACAAACAAGAGGGCCATGATGACCCTAGCACACTCACTTGACTGAAACCTTTTGACATTGCTTCAAACCAAGCTTTATGAACATCAATCAACATGTTCCTAAGAAAATTGAATTAATGGTTAGGAATTCTAGCAGTGTTAACCTGTAGGTATGTGGGGAAATTAAAAAAAAACTTGAGAAATATAACTTCTTATCAAGTTGGGTAAACAACTATCATGCAGTCCACGGGGACAAAGATGTTTTCACATTATTTCTGACAATGTTTGGTACACATCCGGCCATCAAACGATTTATTAGAAGTTTATGCTTTTCTCCATTTTAGAAATGGGGCTGTTCTGAAATGCATTTACTTGAAACCATTTGATCAAACTTCAGAAAAGTCTAAAGGTCCATTCAAGGACGAAATTTCTCGCCAACTTGTTGAGCATCTATCAATTCAGTCATGAGAAATGCCCTCCAGCAGAACCATTTGATCAGGTCTGAAAGGTTCCTTCTAGGTTGGCACAGACTGACTTTGGTGTAATTCTGACAGAAAGTTTCAGAGAAGAATTTTTTCTGTCTAAGCCAAACTGATGATAATGGAAGACAATGAATGATGGACACAAGGCTATTAGTTTATAGATCATCTGAATACAAGTGCTCAAATTAGCAATGGCTCCAGTCCATTCAATATTTGGTAATAAATATGCAGAACACTAATTGTTATAAGCTGTCATATACTCTATATGTACAGCCATGTGTTGCTTTAAATTAGATTTTTGGTTAAACTTCTTGTAGCAGATTGTACACTCAAATGGCTTCTCTCCGGTATGAAGCAACAAATGCCGTTCCACTCTCTGCTTGGTGGCAAAACTTTTGGTACACACTGTACACTGGAAACTTCTTCCCCCTTTACTATTCATAGTTGTTACTGAAATAGAAAGAAGAAATAAATTTGTGCTAATGTAACACTGTATAATAGAAAAACATTCTCCACATCTAGTTACATCTTTTGCAAAAACAGACTGTGGAACTTAAAATGTTTTAATGTTACATGCTGTACACTGGAAACATCTCCCCCTCATCTAAACTGCCAGTTCTCTTAACTACAGCGATTGAAAAAGAATGAAGAAAAAAATCCTGTCTTAATGTTACACATTGTACCTCGAACCATTTCCCTTTTTTTGCTAATTCTAGCTGTGACTAAAAAAATCATGGAAGTAATCATGCATTATTCATAGTTGAACCATCTTCTCCTATTGTTAATCCTGGCCGTGGGTGAAAGAGAAAGGGGAAGTAATCATCTTTTTATTGTTACACATTGTACACGGAATCATCTTCCCCAATTGCCAGTCATGGCTATGAGTTAAAGAGAAAGGAAAAGTGATCATGTTTTAACGTTACACATTGTACACTGTGAGTGAAAGGGTAAGGGGGAGTAATTATATTTGTTGCACATTGTACATGCATTGCTAATCTTAGCTGACAGTGTTTAAGAAAAGGCAAGGAATTATGTTTAAATGTTACAGTTATTACTTTGACCCTTCAATGCTAATCCTAGCTGAAATGAAAAAGGATTGAGAAGTAATCATGTTTTAATTTTACACATTGTACACTGGAAACATTTTCTCTAATTGCTTATCCTGAAATAAAAAGGGGAAGTTTACATTCTGTATCCTGTGTGTGCCGACAAATGCTACAGTTTATTGCTAGAGAGACAATCTCTATACTAAGTCAAGTGTATCTGGGTAGTTACAACCGGAAAAGTTACATTCTTGTATCAATATCTTTAATTAACCAGGTGACCCATTTTAAACTTTGCATAGATTTCATCAAGACAAATATTTTGACTAACTTAGTAGATAACTCTTTACAGTATTAACAGTTTTTAATGATATGACCCAGTGACCTAGTCAAGCTTCATTCTTGGCCAAGAATTCATAAAGGTAAATATTCTGACATATTTTATGTAAATCGGGTAAATAAATGAAGCATCTGGCGTGTTAAATGTTTAACTATGATTTTACCTTGTGTTAAATTTTTTACATTATGCTCAAGTTGTTTGTTTGTTTGGTGTTTAACACCATTTTTCCAACAGTATTTCAGTCATGTAACACGCCAGATGTTTTTTTTTAATGAACATGGCATTCCCTTGTATATTCGTTCTTGTTCAACTTTCCCCTTCGGATTCCTCCCTCATCCCCGACCCCATTTCGTCCCTTACCAATTCCTACCCCTTTATCAATATTTAGTTTAAACTTATATGTACTTGTTGGATGTTTGAAGCAACCCGTCTGAAATATTTTTCCATTACAGCTTCTTTTTGTTGTGGGCCTACTATTTAAATGCGTGGCCCTGGGGCTGTGTTTTTGGTGCTTTGTGCTTCCGAAAAATCTACCCTTACCAATTATCTTATGTAACGGCGGGCAGTTAACCTAACCAGCTAGTGTTCCTGGATTCTGCACCAGTACAAACCTGTTCTCCACAAATAACTGCCAACTGCCAATTGTCATGGGGAACATACGGGGATTGAACTAGCGTCCCCGTGACCCGTAGACCAACGCTCTCCCTACTGAGCTAAGCGGGCGGGTGATGCCCAAGTTTATAACGGACACTGTCAAATTTTGCTATTTTGAGTAATTCATGAGCCATAACTTTCAGAAAGACTTAAAGAATACACAGGTAATCACATAAGACATCCCATTTCATATGCATATACAAAAGACATTTAATAAAATTGAGTCTACACTTGTATTTACAAAAGAACCTTTATTAGTAAAGCAGAATTAACAGCTTCTACTTTTACAGACAACAAGCATCATACGGTACCAGTATAAACCATCTTTGTAAAATATTAGTTCCATACAAAGTATGACTGCTAGCACACAATATACAATCTCCTGAATACGTATACAACAATCAAGTTTCAAATTACAACATACAGATTCCTGCATACACATATACAACAATCAAGTTTCAAATTACAACATACAATCTCCTGCATACGTATACAACAATCAAGTTTCAAATTACAACATACAATCTCCTGCATACACATATACAACAATCAAGTTTCAAATTACAACATACAATCTCCTGCATACACATATACAACAATCAAGTTTCAAATTACAACATACAATCTCCTGCATACATATACAACAATCAAGTTATTACAAATATTACAATACAATCAACAAATACAATCCTGCATACACATATACAACAATCAAGTTTCAAATTACAACATACAATCTCCTGCATACGTATACAACAATCAAGTTTCAAATTACAACATACAATCACCTGCATACACATATACAACAATCAATTTTCAAATTACAACACACAATCTCCTTCATACACATATACAATTATCAAGTTTCAAATTACAACACACAATCTCCTTCATACACATATACAACAATCAATTAAAAAAAACAGCATACAATCTTCTGCATAACATAAAACAGTCAAGTTTCAAAACACAATATGCAATCTTCTGCATACATATACAACAATCAAGTTTGACAAAACAGCATACAATCTCTTGTATTTATATTTAAAACAATCAAGTTCCAAAGTACAGCATACAATCTCCTGCATGTATAAACATAAATCAAGTTCTGAAAAAACAAGAGCTGTCGCAGGACAGCAACGCTCGACTATTCAACAGCCTTGTCAATTGAATGAATAAAAAAGTTGAAAAAGATGCATAATTTAGTAAAAAAAAAAAAAGCAAAACAGGGTTATGGAACCTGCATAGTGCTTATCAGCTCATGACAGTGGACAGGTGTGTGAAGTTTCAATCCATTCCCAGTAGTGTGTACCGAGGTACCAGCTTAAATATAAGAATTTAACCAAAAACTCCTAAGTTGAAAAAGGGGCATAATTTTGTAAAACGCAAAGTAGAGTTATTGACCCTTTGCACTGCAAGTCATATCATGACAGTGAACAAGTGTGGGAAGTTTCAATCCTTTCCCATTAGGGGCATAATTTTGAAAAAAAACGAATAGAGTTATGGGACCTACTTTGTGCATGTCAGATCATGACAGTGAAAAAGTGTGTGAAGTTTCAATCCATTCCCATTAGTGAGTACTGAAATACCAGCTTACATACAAAACCTTAAGTCGAAAAAGGGGCATAATTTTGTAAAAAAGCAAAACAGAGTTATGGAACCTGTTCAATGCAAGTCAGTTAATGATTTTATCACATTAAATAAGTGAATGAAGTTTCAATCTATTCCCAATAGTGAATACTGAGATACCACCTTACATACAAAACCTTAACCAAAAATTTCTAAGTAAAAATGGGGGCATAATTTTGTAAAACAGCAAAATAGAGTTATGGAACATGTGCAATATAAGTCAGTTTATCACAGTGAATAAGTGTGTGAAGTTTCAATCCATTCCCACCAGTGGTTACTGAGAAACCAGCTTACATACAAAACCTTAACCAAATCGGGACGCCGACACAGACGCGGACGCATGGGCGAGTCCAATAGCTCTACTATTCTATGAATAGTCGAGCTAAAAATGCAATCTCCTGCTTACACATAAAACAATCAAGTTCCAAAATAAATTACTGTCATTGACTGGCAGACTTAATCAATTATGCTTGTGTTGAAATCCTGGTCACCTTCAATTTTATACTACAACAAGAGTGCCAGAATGTCACAATATGCGCCCGTCACAGCAAATTTCTTTACTCTAGCTGCTGTATTGCAAATGAATTTTAATTTTGTGGTTGTTTAGTAATCATTGTAAGTCTTTTGTTTTCCTAATTCCACAAAAAAGTTCCTTACTAGGTAGAGAGACCTTAAAATACACCTAAAATTTGAAAGTAACATCTATGTTGTACCACAGAAAAGTGGTCTTGGTTTTTCCCTATGGTCAATTATAAAAAAGTTACAATATAAGCTATTTATAGTAACAACTAAGGGAAGAAAAACAAAAATATATGTCCACACAAAAGTCTTCACCAGGTAGAGATTGGTCAAAATACACCTCAAAATTGGATGTAGCATGCATGTTGTACTACAGAAAAGTGGTCTCGATTTTTCCCTACGACTAGTAATGAAGAAGTTACAATATAAGCTATTTATAGTAACAACAAAGGGAAGTAATTCTAAAGAAAGGAACTGTGCATGACACTTTCTCTCATGATGGTGTATAATTGTGCCAAGTTACATCAAAATCCCTCCATGCACGAAGAAGAAATGCTTCGGACAAAGTCATTCTTGTATCTGACCTTTGGCCTCTAAGTGTGACCTTGACCTTTGACCTAGGTACCTGGTTCTTGCGCATGACACTCAGCCTCGTGGTGGTGAACATTTGTGCAAAGTTATATCAAAATCCCTCTAAGCATGGAGAAGAAATGCTCCGGACAAGGTTTTCATTCTTGTATCCTTTGACCTCTAAGTGTGACCTTGACCCCAGACCTAGGGACCTGGTTCTTGCGCATTACACTCCGCCTCGTGGTGGTGAACATTTGTGCCAAGTTACATCAAAATCCCTCCATGCATGAAGAAGATATGCTCCGGACAAAGTTTTCTTTCTTGTATCCTTTGACCTCTAAGTGTGACCTTGACCTTAGACCTAGGGACCTGGTTCTTGCGCATGACACTCCGTCTCATGATGATGAACAATTGTGCCAACTTTCATCAAAATCCCTCCATGCATGAAGAAGATATGCTCCGGACAAAGTCATTCTTTAATTTGACCTTTGACCTCTAAGTGCGACCTTGACCTTAAACCTAGGGACCTGGTTTTTGCGCATGACACTCCGTCTCATGATGGTGAACAACTGTGCCAAGTTTCATCAAAATCCCTTTATACATGTAGAAGATATGCTCCGGACAAAGTCTGTGGACGCCGCCCGCCCGCCCGCCAGGGGCATTCCCATAATACGTCCCGTTTTTCAAACGGGCGTATAAAAAGTCTGCCAACATATTTTCCAAATCCTGAAACCAGTCAAATAGGCAAGCAGGCAAATTCATTTGATTTTGCTGAACCCACTTTTATGACAATGGCACAATTGTCACAGGAAAAAAAGCCTATCTACTGAAAAGTCATAACTACTGACAAAGTTACTTTGATCTGTTTAGCAATCTGGCAAATTCATATGTGTAATCATATGATTGCGTTTAGCACCGAGCTGTGTAAATCTTCTATAACAAATATTACATTCATAAGGCTTCTCTCCAGTGTGAATACGCATATGCTGTGCCAATGCTTGTTTGCGTTTAAAGGCTGTACCACACCTTTCACAGGAAAATGGTCTTTCTGTACTGTCTGTTGCAGCGGCTTCTGAAATAATAACAAAAATAATTTTACAAGATATTCAAACAAAAGTTACACTTTTCGTTTGTCTTAATATGATCAATCATGACAAAGAGGTTATATGCCTATAAAATAATTTCCAAAGAGAATCATTCTATGTGGGGTGCAACTGATTTGGATTGTTTAAATAACGAGTCATCCGCAGAATTGTATCCAGGTAGAAAATATTTGGTTTTATTCACTTATGTCACAAATATACTTCATAAATTGGACAAAACATATCGTGTTCAGGTCATATAAAATGAAATGGATATAATACAGTTCATTAAGTGTGGTAAACTCTTTGATGTTAGAGACATTCCAATGGAACTGCTGTGCTGTTTGGTCCAATTGCCGAGAATTTGGGCTACAAGGAATCACAAAACACTGCAAAGGTCAGCCGTCTCAGTTATCAAAATCTGGTACTGCAGTATTTTATTTCCATTCTAATGTCTTTACATAAAAAGCGGAAGGAATAGAGAATAAACTGTAAAAAGGTCCTTTGGAAGCAAAGAATGCAACCAAAAAGAATAATAGCCAATTCGGTTTGATCATAATGAAATGTGCAACACCTCTCATGTCCCCTAGCACTGCCTTAAGCGGAACTCTATTACAATGTCTGGGACGATTAATCGAATCCGATTTGATTACTGGGTGAAACCGGTTTCAATTTTTCAAAACCGCTAATTGCTCTCAAACAATAAACATCACAAATTGTACTTTATCTTTATACATTTCTTTGACTAGCACATAGACCCCAGTATATTTCAGCTAAAACACATTCAACATAGTCAATAGTCTCGGATTTGCCTGTCATGATATGTTTAGAATAAAATGCACCAAAATATGACTTACTAATTATCACACAACTAGCATCACACTGCTTGCAAATGATAAAGTCCGCAAGTTCCTAATGTAATCAGCAGCTGGGTGTACCTTGGTACAGTCGTCAGGAAAGAAAACAGCACGATTAACCAGTTCGGTTTGATGTCATACAAACGATTAACCGATATCAAAATTTTGAAATCGTCCCAGCACTAATTACAAATGACCATAAAATATAATAAAACTGATGAATAAATGGCTAAAAAATATTGACAATGTCAGCTGGACCCTATGTTAAAATCTCATATTAATCAAAACACAACATAGAGGTTACACATCTTACATAATAATATAGGAGTGCTTAGAACTTACTTGCTTAATAGTCTAGTGATTTATTCTGCCTGCCTAATATCCGATTCAGAGTGTGTGATTTAATTATAACACCATTCTTATTCTGAAATGTCTTTTTATATGAAATATTAGATCAAATATGATAGCACTATTTCTCTATGCCAGTATCGCACTATAATTGATAATTATGCTGTCAGTCTTGCTGTGTTTTGACAAAAATGAACACACACTGTCATAATAGAATGTAACTTATAATCACATGTGCGGAAAGAAACGTGTTTCTCAATCATCAACAAAGCAATTTTTTTCTTAAAAAATTAATTTATTCACAAACAGATTTTACAATATTGATACATGCACATTACTATTTTGATAACAATCTTTCAAAGAACAAACTCTCAGGTTTTATACAAAGTCTTAAAATCAATAGCAAAGAATCTTTTTCCCCAAATTTCTGATGAAATTCTGTGAATTCAAGGGTTTCATTTTATATAAAATATTGACTGGATTTAAGTTATTTTCAAACTTTACTAGAATCATGTTATCAAAATAAAATGGAGTAAACTTGCATTATGATCTGAAAGGTTTCTCAAATGCATGAATAGGTTCCACTAATTAGGGATGTTTTCTGTGTGAAAAAAAAACAACAAAAAACAAAAAAAAAACAAGAGAGCCATGAAGGCCCTGTATCGCTCACCTGAACTTTTGACCGGAAGAACATCAAGATTAACATTCTGCCAAAGTTTCATTAAGATAAGGTCATAAATGTGGTCTCTAAAGTGTTCACTAGCTTTTCCTTTGATATTACTCGGTGACCTAGTTTTTGACCCCACATGACCCAGATTCAAACCTGGCCTAAAGATCATCAAGATTAACATTCAGATTTAGTTTCATAAAGATACAGACATAAATGTGGTCTCTAGAGTGTTAACAATCTTTTCCTTTGATTTGACCTAGTAACCTAGTTTTTTGCTCCATCTGACCCAGATTTAAAATTGACCTAAAGATCATCAAGATTAATATTCTGACCAAGTTTCATTAAGATATGGTCAAAAATATGGCCTCTAGAATGTTAACTAGCTTTTCTTTTGATCTGACCTGGTGACCTGTTTTTTTTTACCCTACTTGATTCAAACTTGACCTTAAGATCATCAAGATTAACATTCTGACCAAATTTCATGAAGATACAGTCATAAATGTGTCCTCTACAGTGTCAACATGCTTTTCTTTTGATTTGTCCTGGTGACCTAGTTTTTGACCCTAGATGATCCAATATCAACTCATCCAAGATTTTATTGAGGGTAACATTCTGACTAAGTTTCATTAAGATTTGGCCAAAATTGTGACCAGTCTAAAGTGTTAACAAGCTTTTCCTTTGATTTGACCTGGTGACCTAGCTTTTTACCCCAGATGACCCAATATCGAACTGATCCAAGATCTTAATGAAGGTAACATTCTGACCAAGTTTCATTAAGATAAGGCCAAAATTGTGACCTCTAGAATGTTAACAGTCAAACTGTTGATGACGACAGACGGACGACCGACGACGGACGACTGACACGGAACGATCACAAAAGCTCACCTTGAGCAGTTCTTGCTCAGGTGAGCTAAAAATAAAAGATTTGCAAAAGCAAAATTCATAGGTATATGTCATAGTATGTAAATTTGCCTTATAACCTTTAAAACCTATTCCAAAGATATTCAAGTAAAATCAAAACAATGTAATTTCTATATAGACCTCAGTTTGGAGGGGGTACAACATAAATTTTGTACACAAAATGTATATATGTACAGTATAGTTGATAGTCAAAATTACTCCAATACTGACATAGGTAAGTCACTATTACTCCAATACTGACCTAGGTAAGTCACCACTACTCCAATACTGACCTAGGTGGGTCACCACAACATCAATATTGACCTAGGGAAGTCTCCACTACTCCATTATTGATCTAGATAAGTCATCACTACTCCAATAATGACCTAGCTAAGTCACCAGTACTCCATTCTTGACCTAGGTAAGTCACCATTACTCCATTACTGACCTAGGGAAGTCACCACTACTTAATTATAGACCTAGATAAGTCACCACTACTCCATTTTTGACCTAGCTAAGTCACCAGTACTCCCATTATTGACCTAGGTAAGTCACTTTTACTCCAATATAGGCCTAGGGAAGTCACCACTACTCCATTACAGACCTAGGTTACAACATAATTACTCAAATATTGCCCAAGATAAGTCACAGCTACTCCAACACTGACCTAGGTAAGTCACCAGTACTCCAATATTGACCTAGGATAAGTCACAATTACTCCAATATTGACCGATTTGAAACCAGCATACAACCTCCTACATAAACATTAATCAATCTAGTTAAAAAAAACAATATGCAATCTCCTGCAAAAACATATAATGATCAAGTTCAAAAACACAATATACAATTTCTCCCCTATACATAAATCAATCAAGTTCCAAAATAAATTATTGTCATTAACCGACAGACTAAAACAATTACGACTGTATGTTGAAATCCTTGTCCCCTTCAGTTTTATACAACAAAAAGTCTGCCAGCGTATTTTCCAGATCCTGAAACCAGTCAAATAGGCAAGCAAATTAATATGATTTTGCTGAACCAAATTTTATGAGAATGACACAATTTGCACAGGAAAAGCCATATCCACTGGCAAAGATCCTAAGATATGTTTAACAATCTGGCAAATTCATATGTGTAACCATATGATTGCGTTTGTGACCGAGTTGCGTAAATCTTCTATGACAAATATTACACTCATAAGGTTTCTCTCCAGTGTGTAAACGCATATGCTGGACCAAAGCCTGTTTGCGTTTAAAGGCTGTACCACATTTTTCACAGGAAAATGGTCTTTCTGTACTGTCTGTTGCAGCGGCTTCTGAAATAATAACAATATTAATTATACAACAAAATATTCAAACAAAAGTTATTTATGCTAGTCACTAATATCTTACATATAGGCTTAAACTTATTTGCTTGATTCTATCTGATTCTGAAACACAATGTATTTAATCTTACTAAGGCACGCTTGACTTTATGCATAAAATAAAAGAGCCATAACTCAATGAAAAACAAGGATTACTCCAAAATGTAAGAAACCGCAAACCTAGTAAATCAGTGAAAACAATGTTCAAAACAAGACAATTCCTTCTAATGATTTGGTCAAACTATTCATAATTTAATGAAATTAATCCAGAAATAATATCCAGTAGAACCAGGGCTGGTATTCATAAAGCTCCTAAGGGAAAATTTTCCCTAAGGGACTAACTAAGGGAAAAGTTCCAAAGCATTTTTATGGACAACCGTCAAGACAGTTGGAATGTCTAACAATATTGTCAAATAGAGTCTGACATAGTGATTGAGATTGTCAATAAATCTTAAGAAGTCTACACTTTCCTTTTGTGCTATGTTGTTTAGGAAATTTTACAAAGTTAAGGATTTCCCTAAGTTTTCTCCTTAGGAGCTTTATGAATAAGGCCCCAGGTCTTAATATGATCAGTCATGACAAAGAGGTTATATGCCTATATAATAATTTCCAAAGAGAATCATTCTATGTGGGGTGCAACTGATTTGGATTGTTTAAATAACGGCAATCCGCAGACTTGTATCAAGGTAGAAAACATTTCGTTTTATTCACGTATGGCAGAAATATACTTCATAAATTGGACAAAACATATGGTTTTCAAGTCATATAAACTGAAATGGATATAATACAGTTTAATAAGTGCGGTAAATTCTTTGATGGTTAAGACATTCCAATGGAACTACTGTGCTGTTTGGTCCAGTTGCCGAGAATTTGGGCTACAACAAGGAATCACAAAACACTTCCAGGGTCAGTCGTCTCAGTTATCAAAATCTGGTACTGCAGTATTTTATATTCATTCTAATATGTCTTTGATATAAAAAGTGGAGAATAGAGAATAAACTGTAAAAAGGCCCTTCCGAAGCAAAGAATGCAACCAAGAAGAATAATAGCTGATTCGGTTTGATGGAGGTAATGAAATGTGCCACACCTCTCATGCCCCCTAGCACTGCCTTAAGCGGAACTCTACTACAATGTCTGGGACAATTACTCGGTTAATTGGAGCCGATTCGATTACTAGGTGAAACCGGTTTCAATTTTACAAAACCGCTAATCGCTCTCTAACAATAAACATCACAAATTGTACTTTATCTTTATACATTTCTTTGACTAGCACATAGACCCACAGTATATTTTCGCTAAAACACATTCAACATAGTCAATAGTCTCGGATTTACCTGTCATGATATGTTTAGAATAAAATGCACCAAAAAATGACATTAATTATCACACAGACACACACTAGCATCACACTGCTTGCAAATGATAAAGTCCGCAAGTTCCTAATGTTATCAGCTGCTGGGAGAACCTTGGTACAGTCGTCAGGAAAGAAAACAGCATTTCCAAAATGGCGGCCGATTGACCAGTTCGGTTTGATTTCATACAAACGATTAACCGATTTTGAAATCGTCCCATCACTAATTACAAAGGACCAGAAAATATAATAACACTGATGAATAAATGGCTAAAAAAATATTGACAATGTCAACTGGACCCCGTGTTAAAATCTCATATTAATCAAAACACAACATAGAGGTTACACATCCTGCATAATAATTTAGGAGTGCCTAGAACTTGCTTGCTTAATAGTCTAGTGATTTATTCTGCCTGTCTAATATCTGATTCAGAGTGTGTGAATTAATTATAACACCATTCTTATGCTGAAATGTCTTTTTATACGAAATATTAGATCAAATATGATAGCACTATTTCTCTATGCCAGTATATGGCACCATAATTGATAATTATGCTGACATGATTTCAATCTTGCTGTGTTCTGACAAAAATGAACACACATTGTCATAATAGAATATAACTTAATGTAACTTATAATCACGATGTGCGGAAAGAAACTTGTTTCTCAATTATCAACAAAGCAATTTTTTTCTTGAAAAATTCATTTATTCAAAAACAGGTTTTACAATATTGATACATGCACATTACTATTTTGATAACAATCTTTCAAAGAACAAACTCAGGTTTTATACAAAGTCTTAAAAACAATAGCAAAGATTTTTTTTCCCCAAATTTCTGATGAAGTTCTGTAAATTCAAGGTTTTCATTTTATATAAAATATTGACTGGAATTAAGTTATTTTCAAGCTTTATTGGGATCTTGTAATCAAAATAAAATTTAGTAAACTTGCATTATGATCTGAAAAGTTTTTGTGAAGCTTTACTCAAATGCATGAATAGGTTCCACAAATAGGGACATTTTCTATGTAAAAAAAAAAGAAGATAAATTTGTCAAAGCAAAAGTCCGAGGTATAGGTCACAGTATGTGAATTTGCCTAATAATCTTTAAAATTTCAAAATGAAATCTATGTAGGTTCCAAAGATATTCAAGGAAAACCACAACAATGTAATTTCTATACATGTAAGTATAGACCCAAGTTTGGTGGGGCTACAACAACATTTGTACACAAAATGTATATTTATACTATGCAGTTGATGTGGTAGTCTGTTTCATTCCAATATTGACTTAGGTAAGTCACTATTACCCTAGTACTGACCCAGGTAATTCGCCACTTTTTAACCACTACTCCGTTAATGACCAAGGTATTCACTATTACTTCAATGTGGACCCAGGTAAGTCACTATTACTCCAATATGGACCTAGGTAAGTCACTATTACTCAAATATGAACCTAGGTAAGTCACTATTACTCCAATACGGACCTAGGTAAGTCACTATTACTCCAATATGGACCTAGATAAGTCACAACTACTCCAACACTGCCCTAGGTAAGTCACTATTACTCCAACATGGACCTAGATAAGTCACCACTACTTCATTATTGACCTAGATAAGTCACCACTACTCCATTCTTGACCTAGGTATGTCACCACTACTCCGTTAATGACCAAGGTAAGTCACTATTATTCCAATATGGACCAAGGTAAGTCACTATTACTCCAATATGGACCTAGGTATTCACTATTACTCCAATATCGACCTAGGTAAGTCACAGCTACTCCAACATTGACCTAGGTAAGTCACAATTACTCCAATACTGACCTAGGTAAGTCACCACTACTCCATTACTAACCAAGGTTAAGTCACAATTACTCCAATATGGACCACCATTACATGTACTCAAATATGAAAACTCTTCCCATTAATAAAACAATGTTTAGTAGGTCATAATTACTCCAATCTTGACCAGTGTAAGTCACAGATCTATATTCTATTTCCAACCTTGGTACTCTGTTCATCACTTTGAAAGTCAAAACAAAATGACATTAATAACACTGGTAGTCTGAGTAACTTAATTACTGACTCACAGACAATTCAAATTCCATCAAAATCCAAACCAGAGTGATCTGGAATACTCCTTTGTTGAGCTTGGAAGTCAAAATGACCTCCATAACCCTCACTAGTTTATTTAACTTTGAATGTCACATTGGCCTCCTTCACAAACCATGTTAGACTCAACTTGTTCCAAAAATAAACATTTTTTGCCACAATTACTTAATTTATAACTTCACACATTTAATTTGTAATTTGAATGTGACAGCATATGTGCTCTCTGGTGCGCCTGTTGTGTAAACCGCTTATCACACTGTGTACAGCCATATGGTTTCTCCCCAGTGTGTATACGCATATGCCTCTGCATAATCTGTCTGCTGGCAAAGTCCTTCTGACAAATATCACATGGGTAACGTGTTCTTCTCCCTCCTGAAAATACAACAAATTTATATAATATGTAGTTATTATAAAACAATATTATGCTCATTGATGGCGCACCAACACATCAAAGGTTATGTGGTATGACTAAAAATTTACACCAAAATATAAATACGTAATATGGAATCAAAACTATCATACCTCAATGGAATCATAGAGACACAGCAAAACAAAACACGTGCTCAGACCCTATAATTACTTGCCTCTTATGATCATGAAAGGGTAAGACTTTTTATACACAAGTTTTGGCAGGACCATATGGAACTATTGTAGAGATATATCATACAAGAGCGTCATGATGACCCTAAATCCTTCACCTGAGTAATATGAACCACATGTTTCAAATGGCAAACTGATGCTAAATTATTAGAAAGTAGGTCAGTAGGTCACATTCATGGTAACTAAAAGTCAGTTTTAAGATTGTTATGCAAAACTGTACATGTCGTCCAAATTTCAAGGCTGTATCTCAAAAAACAAGAAAGTAGGTCAGTAGGTCAAAGTCACAGAAAGGAGACATGTAATCACTTCGGTACATCAGGTAAATATAATTAAACAGTCTAGGAAATATGATCTGATAATTTTTGAAGTATTTTTTCCTATATAATTCATATAACAAGTGACCACCAGGGCGGGGCCTCTTTTCACCCCAGGGGCATAATTTGAACAATCCTGTTAGAGGTCCACTAGGCAATGATATGCCATATATCAAAAGGCCTAGGCCTTGAACTTTCAGACAAGAAGATTTTTATTTTTCTCCCTATATAGGTCTATGTTAAACTTGGGACCTCCGGGGCAGGGCCTCTTTTCACCCCAGGGTAATAATTTGAACTATTTTGGTAGAGGACCACAAGGCAATGCAACACACCAAATATCAAAATCCTAGGCCTTTCAGTTTCAGACAAGAAGATTTTTAAAGTTTTCTCCTATATAAGTCTATGTAAAACTACCGCCGATGCGGGGCCTCTTTTCATCCCAGGGGCACAATTTGAATTATCTTTATATTTATAGAGGACCATAAGGCAATGCTACATACAAAATATCAAAGGCCTAGGCCTTGCAGTTTCAGACAAGATTTTTAAATTTTTCTCCTATATAAGTCTATGTAAAACTTGGGACCGCCGATGCGGGGCCTCTTTTCATCCCAGGGGCATAATTTGAACTATCTTCATAGAGGACCATAAGGCAATGCTACATACAAAATATCAAAGGCCTATGTCTTATAGTTTCAGATAAGAAGACTTTTAAAGTTTTTTCCTATATACAGTCTAGTAAAAAAAATTGAGGCCCCCCGGGGCAGGGCCTCTTTTCACCCCAGGGTAATAATTTGAACAATTTTGGTAGAGGACCACAAGGCAATGCTACATACCAAATATCAATGGTCTAGGTCTTGTGGTTTTAGACAAGAAGATTTTTAAAGTTTTATCCTATACAAGTCTATGTAACACTTGTGACCCCCGGGGCGGGGCCTCTTTTCACCCCAGGGGCACAATTTGCATAATCTTGATAGAGGACCATAAGATGATGTCACAAGCCAAATATCAAGGCTCTACGTCTTGCGGTTTTGGACAAAAAGATTTTTAAGGCTTTTCCTTTTGGTTGCCATGGCAACCAGATTTCTGCATGAAATTAAATTCTTTGAATAATTTTGAAAGGGCCATTCACAAGGATCATTCCTGTGAAGTTTGGTGTAATTCTGCCCAGTGTTTTTTATGAAGATTTTATTAGAAAATGTTGACGGACAGACAACGAGCGGTCACAAAAGCTCACCATGAGCAAACTAAACTATGCAAATACTGAATAAACTAGTAAGGGAAATAATCTAAACAACATTCTCTGCCAGAATTTTGTTAGAGTTCTTTCCCTTCCCATGCATTTCATTTCATGTAACTTTGAAATACACTATTAAAGCTATCCTGCATCTTAAATTTTCTTTGCTCTGGTGAGTAATCTAAATGTTAATGTAAAACAAGCAAAAAATGATTCTAGATCTTTATTTCTTCAACACAAAATACATGACTGTATTCTCAAACATGTAACTAAACAGAACATTGAGTAAACTTTAAAGAAGAACAGTAAGGTGGACATGTTATATAGCACTTGCTGATGTAAAGGTCACAATACGTGAAGCTGTTTCAACTCTTTGGCAAAAAAAAAAGAAACAAGAAATATCTGAAACATGTAACTCTGCAATACTAAAATATTCAAAACAATTCAAATCAAATTGGATGCAGAAAACCTGCATCAGGGAAAACCCTGTCAATGTACTCATAACACCAAAATAACGAGCTTTCCTGAGCTTTTGCAACAAATTATTTACAAAATAAAAAATCTTGAGAAGGCTATCAATCAAATTTAAACAAAGCTATAGGAACAAACTGGAATTTTCATCAAAAATATTGATGAATTTGGAAATTTATGCAAAACACAGTCCATTATAAGGATACAAATGATATAATTTGTCTTAGTTCATGTTGCTTTGAACTTCTATGAAGAGTCCTTTACACTGCTAAATTTCTAAAATGGACTGGTACATCATTCAATTTTGGCAGTACCATTTATATTTGAAGGGGTGTTCACTTAAAATTTACGGACTGAATACCGAACAGTGCAGACCATGATCAGCATGTGTGGACATGCAAGCTGATCATGGTCTGCACTGGTGGCAAAGGCAGAATCACTTGCTGCCAGCAGGCCAACAGTTAAAACCCCAAAAGATTCAAACATTTCAAAATCTGAATGGGTAAGTTGTTCAAAGAATTCAATTGAAATAAAAGAAATCTGTCAAAAGCTGAAGGAAAACATAGGATACCTTCAGAAATATAGAAAAAAAAACATATAGACATTCACAAAATGTAAAAGAAATTTAGAAAATTAGGCCTTGTTAGAAGGCCTGCTTGAGAACAAGTCATAATGATTAAGGATAAATAATCCCAGGGTAACAATCAAGAAGACTGAAACATTCTATTATTTACTGACTTAGAACAAGAAAACTGACAAGTGAAAAAGTGACTGGTGAAAACTGACTTGTGAAAAACTGACTAGTGACAAAAATGACTAGTGAATACTGAATAGTGAAAAAGTGACTGGTGAAAAATTGATTGGTGAAAACTGACTATAATGAAAAATGACTAGTGAAAACTAACTAATGAAAATCTAACTAGTGAAAATCTGACAAGTGAAAAATTTACTAGTGAAAAATGACTGGTGAAAACTGACTAGTGAATGTTGACTAGTGAAATGTGATTATTACAAACTGACTACATACTGGCTTATGAAAGTAACATTCAATCAAACTTTCCATTTTTAATCCACACAAACTTATTTTTTCAGCCAAAATGGCTGTACAGGTTTACTTACAAGTATATTTCACATTTTAAAGATATTGTATTCTTGCATACCAGACGGGGATTTCTGGTATCTTTACCGGTGCTGGAAAAATCCATCTTACACCCCGGGGTGTAAGATGACTCTCGTGCTGTAAATGACGTATGATGAACTGCATATATGTAGATGATTTATGTAGTAATTTATATTTCATTTTGAAAACGGAATAAAAATTCAATACCTTGACAGTTCCTATTGGTCCCTGATAGTATATTTCTCGATGCAAATCACGTTATTTTATCAAAAATTCATAACGTTACGCTGTAACTGACAAAACCAAACCGGAACTAAACATTGTTGTTTGTTTTGAAGCGTCATGACGTCTTTCCTGTTTACGGACGTTGGTTTCCCGCGCTTTGTTTTAATACACTGCCATAAGAAATAGTTCTAAAAAGAAAGCCATTCGATTGATTTTATTTTTATTATTATTTCTTGAAATCGGTATGCAAGAAAAAGATTCTGTCACTGGTTATAGGTGCAGATGGAAATATCCGGCTCTCGGGTAACTGTTTAGGCGGTAACTCAGCTGGGAGCCTCGTTACCGCCTAAACAGTTACTCTCGAGGCCGGATATTCCCATCTACACCTACAACCGGTGAAAGAATCTTATAATATCAACTGGAATATTATTTTTATATCAAGAAAAATGATTTTGTGGATCAACATAACATCAACATCAATATAGTACAATTAACAATGATTTTACAGAAAGAACTTATTCAGTTATTAAAACAATAGATACATTCAAAATTAAAAACAATCACCAAATTTAATGCAATACTGTACAAAATTCAGCTGATAATTGAGCCGTGCCATGAGAAAACCAACATAGTAGGTTTGCGACCAGCATGGATCCAGACCAGCCTGCGCATCCGCGCAGTCTGGTCAGGATCCATGCTGTTCGCTTATGGTTTCTCTAATAATAATAGTCTTTGAAAGCGAACAGCATGGATCCTGACCAGACTGCGCGGATGCGCAGGCTGGTCTGGACCCATGCTGGTCCCAAACCCACTATGTTGGTTTTCCCATGGCACGGCTCATATATACACACAAAAATTATGCACATTTTTTATGTTTTTATGAAATGCAGCTATATTTCTTCCATTTTACACCACATTTCATCAGTGCGATTGATTTTCTACATTAAACTACTACATCATCATTAATTTTATCCTTTTACTTTCTCACTACTGTCACAATTAATGCACGATATATCAAAGTATGTTTCAGTGAGATAAGCTTTTAACTATAGGCAATATCTAATAATATATACAAACAAAGTAACAATAAAAAAAACTGATTGAAAAAAGTCTTTTACTTTGAAAGAAAATCACATGGTGAATTCAATGTCTTTTGAAGCCGACTTGACTTGGTAACAAGCCTAAATACCATAAGGAACTTCATATTTTCCAGTTGATGAGCAACCAGCAATCTGGTTACAGATCGAGCTTATGATGATGAAGAAAAACTATCAAAAGCATATCCATCAAGTAATTACAGGAATAAAATAAAAGAGTGTTCCATGAGCAGGACAATGCTCCAAATACATCATATATATAGCCATGCTAACAAGAGCTGTCCATAAGACAGCATGCTCAACTTTTCTAAGTGCTGGACTCTGAATTAGAGCTTTGCAAGTAAAAACTTTATAAACTTTAACCAAACAATTCTAAGTTAAAATGGGGCATAACTCTTGTCAAAATTCAAACATAGTAATGGGGATTGTTTCTCCTGGTGTAGATTTTCATGGTAAATAACTATTGTAAGTTTCAAGTCAATAGCTTTGATAGTAACAGAGATATTTGACTTTATCAAAATATTCTAAGTTAAAAAGGGGCATAACTCTGTCAAAATTCAACTCTGAAATATGGGGATTTTTTCTCCTGATGTAGACTTTGATAGTAAATAACTCCTTAAAGTTTCAAGTCAAAAGCTTTCATAGTGACAGAGATATTTGACTTTATCAAAAAATTCTAAGTTAAAAATGGGCATAACACTGTCAGAGTTCAAATTAGAGTTTTCAGGATTGTTTCTCCTGGTGTAGACTTTGATAGTAAATAACTATTTATTTAGTTTCAAGTCAATAGCTTTGATAGCAACAGAGATATTTGATTTTATAAAAAAAACTTTAACCAACGCAGATGCCGACACTGGGGCAAGTGAAATCTAAACTCTACCTTTCTTCGAAAAGTGAAGCTAAAGATAGAACTTTTACAAGTTTTCACAAAAATTATTGTTCACAAATGTATTGAAAATAAAATCCATTGCAAAAATTTCTGCTATAATCTCAGATAAATGTAAAATATCTAAAGCAGATCCTCGTCATTAACTCCTTCTGGATGTTTTTCCTTATGCAGCTTGACAACTCTGTGATTGTGAAGAACTTTGTTGCAAATCAAGCAGGTCAACAAGTTTGCTGCATGTTCAAACTTATGCCTCTTAAGATAATGCTTATTACTATATTTCTTCTGGCATATGTCACAATGGAATATTTTTTTATTTAGTAAGTTGTTACACTGGACTGGGTCTTTATGTAGTAACTTATCACAACAGACTGTGCCTTTCTGTACTAACTTGTCACAATGGACTGAGCCTTTTTGTACCAACTTGTCACAATGGACCGGGTCTTTCTGTACTAACTTGTCATAATGGACCGGGTCTTTCTGTACTAACTTGTCACAATGGACCGGACCTTTCTGTACTAACTTGTCACAATGGACTGGGCCTTTCTGTACCAACTTGTCACAATGGACCGGGTCTTTCTGTAATAACTTGTCACAATGGACCGGGTCTTTCTGTACTAACTTGTCACAATGGACCGGATCTTTCTGTACTAACTGGTCACAATGGGGTTTGTCTTTCTGTACTAACTTGTCAAATTGGACTGGTCTATTCTGTTCTAACTTGTCACTAGGGACTGGGTATTTCTGTACTAACTTGTCAGAATGGACTGGGTTTTTCTGTACTAACTTGTCACAAGGGACTAAGTATTTCTGTACTAACTTGTCACAAGGGACTGGGTAGTTCTGTACTAACTTGTCAGAATGGACTGGATCTTTCTGTACTAACTGGTCACAAAGGGGTTTGTCTTTCTGTACTAACGTGTCAAATTGGACTGGATCTTTCTGTACTAACTGGTCACAATGGGGTTTGTCTTTCTGTACTAACCTGTCAAATTGGACTGGTCTATTCTGTTCTAACTTGTCACTAGGGACTTGGTATTTCTGTACTAACTTGTCAGAATGGACTGGGTTTTTCTGTAAGTACTTCTGTACTAACTTGTCAAAATGGACTGGGTATTTCTGTACTAACTGGTCACAAAGGGGTTTGTCTTTCTGTGCTAACATGTCAAATTGGACTGTATTTTTCTGTACTAACTTGTCACAAGGGACTGGATATTTCTGTACTAATTTGTCAGAATGGACTGGGTCTTCCTGTACTAACATGTCACAGTGGACTGGGTTTTTCTGTACTAACTTGTCACAATGGACTTGGTCTTTCAGCACTAACTTGTCATATTGGACTTGGTCTTTCTGTACTAACTTGTTACATAGGACAGGTTCTACAGCTTCTAACTTGTCACATTGGACTTGGTTTTTCTGTACTAATCTGTTACAGTTGTTTGGATCTTTTTTCTTGTTTATTTCAAATTGAAATTGTTTATGATGACTCCGGTTGTGTCTGTTAAGAGTACTCTTCTGTGAGTATTGTTCTGCACAAATGTCACATTTGTATTGTATTTCAGCTTCGCCCAAATGTTTTCGCCTATGCTGAATCAAGGTACTCCTACGTGAAAATGTCTTCCCACACAATCCACAAAATGACCTTTCTTTGCTCATTCTTGTTTTCTGACTTGGTTTCCTCTGTTTAACTGAAATTAAAGATGAAACAATTACAGTCTTCAAAATTTTTGCCATTTAAATGCATTCCTTTACAGTGTTTCCTTGTAGAGTAGCCTTTATTTCACCAGGTGCTGGAAGGTAATGTGGTTAGTAGTAACTCTCACTATTAAATAGACTTTCATCACTATACAAGTCCCACCAGAAGCAGTTTCTGTCAGCTGCTATGGTAATTAAGTATTACTGTGGTCCACAACTGAGCCTAGTATAACACTGGTGCTTCCAACACATTTTCATGAATCAGAAGATCACCAGTTTTTAAGATCTTTTTTGATAAATAAAATTAGGATGCCATTGACTTGCATAAGGAATACTTAGTAAAGTTAGTAATTTGTTTGCAGTGTTGCTTTTTTTGTTGTGTTTAAGTCACTCACACACAGTTAAAGGTTATATTGCAGGTGTAGATCTTTTCATAGTGGAGGAAAATCCCAGGTGCCTCTCTGGGTAGCATTTCATCAAGTCCGGGTACCTAGGTAGAACCACTGACCTTCTGTAAGCAAGCTGGATGGCTCCCTCACATGAAGAATACTACACCACAAAATGAGGCTTGAACCAACACCAGTGACGGGCAAGTAATTTTAAGTCAGCGACCTTCACCACTCCGCCATGGAGACATTTTGCTGTGTTGCATCTAGCAGCATTTTTCCCATTATAGTATTTAAAGTATTGTGAAATCAGATACTTTGGCATGGCTTAGAAATTTAAATCAGTTCAAATAGTGGAATATTCGTGATATATATCAGAGAGCTTTTGACTATTTAAAACAAAAAACACCCTTGAAATATTTCATTTACAAAAATATGAACAGTTAGCTAATATAGCAAAAATAAATCTCTAATGGAAATTTCTGATTTTACAATACAAGAAACATGGAAATTCCATGAAAACCAGGTTTTCAAACTTTGCTTCAGGACATCATGTTCTTTCTAAAAATGTGCCATGTTCTGTTATACATATTTGATTGTAACGAGTCAAGTTATTCAGAAGTACAGCATAGATGTTGCAGTTCCATTATGAAATGGTCCACATGCATACTGAGGTAGTAGACTAAGGTACACACTCTGCAACCAGCTCACTTTAACCCTTACCCTGCTATGAACTTGTCCATCTTTCAATTTGGACAGTACCATTTACTATTAAAAGGGGTGCATACAAAGAAGATACTGACTGAATGGCAAACAGTGATGATCATGATGAGACTGCATCCACATGCAGGCTGATCATCATCTACACTGGTCACAAAGGCAGAATCATTTGCTGCCAGCAGGCTAAAGGTTAAAACATTCAAACTTACAGTCCTCACACCAGTTACATCCCGCTATATAATGCTACATACCATGTTTGCATACAATTTTTGTACACAAACTAAAGATATTGAGGGGAAACCATTTATTGTGGGTTTTTTTAAGAAATTAAGACTAAGACCAAAAATACAATTGTAATCCAGTTCATCATTAAAGCTTGCTACCAAGTTTGGTGACATAAAGGCAATCCTAACCTAAGTTATAAAGCAGACACCACCTTTTTGATGATCAGTGACTTTTTTCCAATTCTAGTAACTGAAACCTTGACCCTATGGCATCTAAATGGCTCGTTTTTATGACACCCATGCAGTCTGATCATGATCTGCACTGTTCGCTATTCAGTCAGTATCTTTTAGGTAAGCACCCCTTTTAAATGTTAATGGTACTGTCCAAATTGAAAGATGGACAAGTTCATTATAGAAATTTAGCAGGATAAGGGTTAAATGACTGATGACAAGAAAGTTTAAAACAAAATCAAGAACAGATTTGTACATTCTATTCTGCATGAAACAGTTCACTGTTTAAGGGTAACGATTAACATATTGAAACCTCATGCAGGATTGATAAATGAAACAATGAAAAATGACAAAAATTCAAATTATACAGAACACAGTTTAGGTAATACTATCCCTATTACCGGTATGTTAGTTTATTGTTCATTTTCTTGTGTCTCTAACTTTCTTACGTTCATTTTCCTGTGTGTTTATACCACTTGCTTGTTAAAAGTCAAAATACTTATTACATTTAAGAGACAATTATATATATCAAAAGTTAGTTTACACCTGGAGACGGACAAAAACCCACCGGACAAAAACCCACCCAGTGATTTTTACATAGGCGGACAAAAACCCATCTATCTTTTTTCCAGGCGGACAAAAACCCACCCTATATATTTTGTAGGCTGACAAAAACCCGCCTGATACATATTACTATGTATATATAAGGGTTAATTATGCTGTCAATTTTTTACACCTGCTACACATAAAATGGCATAATAAAAAACACTAAATTCCTTTTCCTCCCTTTTCCATTTGTGATAATGTCTTTCATATGAAACTCATCCGCATGTTTGAGATCAGATATGTCATTCTTTTATAGCATTTAGTTATAAATGTACAGGTGGATAGTGTAACCAAAATATTTACTCTAGGACCAGAAGTATACCAAGTAACTGCCAACTTCCCAACACATCCTCAGCGGTGGGGTAAACTGTGTCATCATAAACATGATTACAGAATCTATGTTTAGCTTGGTCACTTTTAGCTGCCATGGAAACAAGACTGACCTCTAGACTGACTACCTTGAGCTCTTCCAGTAGAGCTCACTCAGTTGGCTTCTCATATTAAAAACTTTCACTCCAAAATTAAAATACAGGAGCACTGTAAAACATTGACATGTCACCATTTATCAGCAAATACAAAGGCATACATTTTTTTCTTTTCAAACTGACAATAAATGCGTAACAAGTGTCAGACTGTCACAAAATATGCCCCTCTAAATATTCAGTTCATAATATAATAATGTATCATAAAGGTAATAACGGCTTAACCCGGTATGCCTTGTTAACCCCAAAAAAGAGTAAGAAAGAGTCAAGGTATTTGTGAGGTTCCATGTAGGATGAAACTGACAATTGGATGAAAACTGTTTGAATGGACAAGGCTAATTTCGCAGATTCCCAGTAATTCAAAGGCCATATTCCAAGACTGCCCGGGGCGATTTGGCTGGAATAATATATATATCGAACTTGATATTATGCCCAGAAACATTGTCAGCAAGTTTAGTGATAACTGGATGAAAACTGTTCGACTTAGAGAGCGGACAAGGCTAAATTCGCAGTTTTTCTAACACTTCAAGGGCCATAATCCAAGAGTGCCTGAGACGATTTGACTGGTTATCAAATTTGGCCGAGATATTATGGCCACAAAAATTGTCAGCAAGTTTGGTGACGATCAGATGAAAACTGTTCGACTTAGAGAGACAAGGCTAAATTTGCAGTTTTTCAAGTAATTCAAGGGCTATAATCCAAAAGTGCCAGGGAGATTTGACTGGTTATTGAACTTGGCCAAGATATTATGCCCACAAACATTGTCAGCAAGTATGGTGAAGATCAGATGAAAACTGTTTGACTTAAAGAGCGGACATGCTTTTGGACGCTGACTGCCGCCCGCCACGGGTGTTCACATTACATGACCTGCTCTTTCAGACAGGCGTATAAAAAATGTTTTCGAAAGTATCAAATGCAACCAAGCAAATATACTACAGACTCTTGTTAAACTGTGGTTGTTCATGAGAAGTAATGACTAGAGCAACACACTCTGCTCCTTATCGAGGCCAAACTTTCATTAACCTTCACCCTGCTGAATTTCTAAAATGGACTGGTCAGTCATTCAGTTTTGGTAGTACTACTTATCATCCAAAGGGTTTTTCACTGAAAATTTACTGACTGAATAGTAGACATGCAGCCTTATCTTGGTCTGCACTGGTCACAAAGGCAGAATCACTTGCTGCCAGCTGGCTAAAGGTTAATGAATATTGGAATGCACTCGATGATCCCAAAAGATAACACTACAATGGCAGACATTTTTTCACCCAACTGTTACTGATATGTACAGTACAACCTCTTTACATCAACACTGAAGGAAAAACTGAACTGCTTATAATGTATTCTTTATGCTATTTTGACATTCTTCTGCAGTAATAATGCTGAAATTATATAATATACAGATAATGCTGCAAATCGTTTTTGGTCTACAGCTGTAAGAATTAATTCTAATGTGAAAAAAAAGAGTATTGTCTTCTCTACAGAAGCATCTGCTATATGGAGGTGTCTGTTTTATGGAGGTGTCTGCTCTTAAATTGATTATGCTCTATTATAGCTGCATCTGCTCCAGAGAGGTGTCTGCTCTATAGTTGCATTTGCTAAATATAGTGGTATGGCATCTGCTCCATAGCTGCGTCTGCTGTACAGTGTCTGCTTTAGAGAGACCTCTGCCCTTCAGAAGTGCTCTATATAGATTTGTCTACTCTATAGACATGTCTGCTCCATAGAGATTTCATTAACAGAAGTTATACAGTATCACTTCCTTTATTTCATTACAGATGGAAAATCATCACGGATATGTATGAGCATGTGTGATTTTAGATGACTTTTCTGGTTGAACCGCTTGCTACAGACACTACATTGGAACGGCTTGTCTCCCGTATGACTCTGCATGTGAACTTTTAAGTTGAATCGTGTAGAGAAGTCCTTCCCGCATATATTACATGGCACTCTTCCAGGGCTTCGCTGGGGCAGGCCAGGCACTGAAACATAAAAGTTCAGACTTTATTCTTTTTGAATATTTTTACCTCTAAGATACTAAATAAATATGTAAAGTACGGTAACTACTTAAATCTGTTTATCCTCTTTGTACAACACCTCATTCTTTCTAAATTGGGTACAATTCTTAGTGAATTTACTTCTCTAGAGCACACACCTTTGTTCCACAAAAGCAGTCTATTATCTTACCTAAGTTTCCTGGTTTGCGTCTGTTCATGAATAAAATATTCAGTACCCCTAACACCCCCAGCACCAGCTTAAGAATTCAGAAACACTGTCTTTTATCAAATCATCAGGAAGAAGATACACTCACCCTGGGATTTAACCCACAACCCAGTGTAGTCTGTAGATCTGCGCTCTCCCTACTCAGCTAAGCAGGAGGGCTAATTATCCTACATATACAACACTCAAACATTCTATTTTATATATCAATGATGACCCTAAATCGCTCACCTAAGCTTCAAAATTTAAACAATTTCACGATTTATTCATGACTGACCTAGTGTCCTAGTTTTTTTTTATCCCTTATGACTCAGTTTCAAAAAAGATACAGATTTCATAGACCAACCTGAACTGATTTCTATGTAAATCAGGTATAAAATTTAATCTAGACTTCTAGTGTGTTAGTAAAGTTTTTCTATCTTTATGACACAGTTACCCAGTTTTGACCCCAAAATGACTCAGTATTAAACAACTTGGTCTATATTTGGTAAAAGCAAACATTCTGACCATGTTTTACAAAAATCAGATAGAAAATGTGACCATTAGAGTGTTAACAAGGTTTTTCCACGTTTTCCACGTTGTGACCTAGATTTTATCAAGGCAATCATACTGGCCTAGTTTCATTGAAATTAGGCCAAAAATTGTGACCTCTAAAGTGTCAACAATAAAATTTCTGACTACAAATGATTACAGGTGACAGATTGTAACAACTTTAGGGTAAGGGAAACTAACAAGCTGAAAATGTTGGTAGTAGCTGTAATGATGGATAGTTATATCAGGCTTTGTTGAATCTGTTTAAACTGCCTTTTTATAGAAGATTTGATATCTGAGATTTCACAGACCTACAATTGTGCCAAAAAACATTGGCCTTAAAAGCCCACAGAATGTGTATTACTAGGCTTGGAACCGATCACTTCCACAGTCTATTTGAATCCCTACAGTTGTATACCAGTAATTGTCACAACAAACTTATTTCATAAATAAAACAACAATCATCAATTGGAAAATGTGAAAGTGCAAAACTGGCCCTTTTTCGATAAAATATTTATTTTTTTTTTTACTTTTTTATAAGTAATTTTGCACTTGAATCAGCAAAATACAATTATGTTTTCACTTAATTGTTTCACTTTTTGTAACTAATACTGGGATCACAAATAAATAGGAAACTGTGAAATTAATCAAAAGCACATTTTTTTGTTTGTTTTGTTTTAATTGCTCAAAGACAACATCATAACAAAACTACTACATATATCAATTTTTTAAGCATTATTATTGGTGTCAGTACATTAAATGAAATCATAATGAACATGTAAACATTATACTCAGTTAAACTGTGAATTCCATTTGTCATAGAGTGCCCCACAGGGTCTTGCTCATTCCAGCAGTGCATTAGAATTTTGCTCAGGTAGAGCCCCTGTGGATGCATTCCTCTTTAATGACAAACTATCTAGTGACAGGGGGTTCAGCCCAAAACTGTGTAAAGTGACAACAGTTCTAAAGGTTTTCTATTGTTTATTCCACATACATTTTTCAGTTTGACAATAATACCTATCAACAATAATGATAGTAAGTCCAGTTCACAATTTTCTACAGTATATGAAATATTTAATTCTCATGAAAGTCTTCTTCAGATTACTTCTACAATTTGTTTCATATGTGTCTTTATGTATTTTTGTGTATTCCTATGTGTTTTATGAACTTCTATGCATTTCTACACTTCTATGTACAATTCCATGTGTTCTACGCAACTGACTACTAAACAAGCCATTAATTATGCCATTTTGGTTAAGATATTTGCCCTGAAAACTATTTTATTTCCTTCAGTCTTAAAATCTAAAAATGATTTAAAAATCTATCATTTTGTTAAGTTGCTATAAAGAAATTAGCCAGTCTCAGACCTGTGGGTTGTATTCTAAAGATTATTAATCAATGAAATTCTGGAGAAAGAACAATGCAAAAGTTTGACAAGTAAATTTTGATAATTTTCCAAAATTGCCAAAAGCTGTCAATGAAGTTGATAAATATTGACACACAATAAAAGAGCTAAAATACTAGAAGCCAGTTTGATTAAAGCCATTTTAACATGGAATATTAATTATCTTAATTTCATCAAAATTTAACAACAAAAAAGTAAATACCTGCCAACAGGAAAAGTAGGATTTCCTGCATCTATACCTTTTTACAGAAAATTAAAATTATTCTTTCCTGCGATAAAAATTAAATATAAAGAAATGCAAATAACATGTACAAGCATTAATATATTCCACATAACCCAAGACTTCTATAATAGTAATAATTTAGAAACCTTATGTTTGAAATAAAACCTAGAATAAGCCAAAAGAACTTGTCCTTAAAATTTACAGTTTCACATATTAACCCAAGAAAATAGTGATAGACAAGCTGAATCAAATGATAGAAACAAACCAGCAATTACATAACTGGCCCTAAGATATGAAAGGCAAATGTGCCATGCTATCAATGTCCCAAAAGTTAAATGCAAAATAACCGATGCAAAATATGATTAGTGCTAAATGGCACATGCTAAATGGCAAGTGCTATATGGCAAATGCTAAATGGCAAAAAAAAAAATTATGCTAAATGCTAATTAAATGGCAAGTACTAAATGGCATGTGCTAAATGGCAAATGCTAAAGCTACTTGTGACATCATGAATGCTAATTCTGTAACTACATAATACCATTATCTGTTTCACTAATGAATGCAACTTTTATTTATCTGGAAAAATGCAATGTTCTATCATCATATCTGGAAAATAAGACCGGAAAGATTCTCTAGAATGTTTTAAAAACACAAATTTATGCAAGGAGACCAAAGAATATCTAAAAGATGCTAAATCCACTGACATAAGCATTTATAAGAACTTACCAATAAGTTCCAATTAGCATTTATCATTTGACAGTCAAACTGGCATCTGACATTGCACATTTAGCAATCAGCATTTTCCACTAAGAAGTTCACATTTAGCATTTTGCAGTTAGCATTGCGCATCAGTCTTCCATACATGGATTTTCCTGTTGTGATTTTTGTTTTGAGATCAGTCTCAGAATGTGACCTTGCTATTGGTCATTTTTTAAACTGTGCTCAAAAAAACCAATCAGATGTTGACTATTTTAGACTGGTCTCCTATCTCATTAAAACGATAACTATCACAAACCAATCTTGACAAAGTCTGTAGAGATGTCCAACAATAACTTGAATCAAGTAACATTAACTGACTATTTAATACTTTCACTTAAACACAAGATTCAAATGTTGATGCGATAGTAACTGTTTTCTTTTATGATGAAAAACAATTCAATTAATTAAGCACATTTTATTTTAAATAAATTAAGTTTTACTCAATTATATAATGTTGAAGTTAATAAAATGACTGACACAGACAAGCTAGCACATTTAGCATATCAGAAGAAAGTTTCTGGATAATCTTTTTATCAATGCCTGGCACTCACTTTAGCTTATATATGTTTAATATATAATTTGAAGTCATTGAGCTTGCAAGCGAGAAAACATTTTCCACTTTGCTTCCTTTAACTGAGTAATTGCAAACAACCTTTAGCTCCATGTCCTCTCATTTACCGCAGAACTAGCTCCATGTCCTCTCATTTACCACAGGAACTTATTCTATGACCTCTCATTTACCACAGGAACTAGCTCTATGTCCTCTCATTTACCACAGGAACTAGCTCTATGTCCTTTCATTTACCACAGGAACTAGCTCTATGTCCTCCCATTTACCGCAGGAACTAGCTCCATGTCCTCTCATTTACCACAGGAACTAGCTCCATGCCCTCTCATTTACCACAGGAACTAGCTCCATGTCCTCATATTTACCACACAAAATAGCTCTATGTTCTCTCATTTACCACAGGAACTAGCTCTTTGTTCTCTCATTTACCACAGGAACTAGCTCTATGTTCTCTCATTTACCACAGGAACTAGCTCTATGTCCTCACATTTACCACAGGAACTAGCTCTATGTCCTCTCATTTACCACAGGAACTAGATCCATGTCCTCTCATTTACCACAGGAACTAGCTCATGTCCTCTCATTTACCACAGGAACTACCTCTTTGTTCTCTCATTTACCACAGGAACTAGCTCTATGTTCTCTCATTTACCACAGAAACTAGCTCTATGTTCTCTCATTTACCACAGGAACTAGCTCCATGTCCTCTATGTTCTCTCATTTACCACAGGAACTAGCTCCATGTCCTGCCATTTACCACAGGAACTAGCTCTATGTCCTCTCATTTACCACAGGAACTAGCCCCGATGTCTTCTCATTTACCACATGAACTAGCTCTCATTTACCACAGGAACTAGCTCATGTCCTCTCATTTACCACAGGAACTAGCTCTATGTTCTCTCATTTACCACAGGAACTAGCTCCATGTCATCTCATTAACCACAGGAACTAGCACATGTCCTCTTGTTTACCACAGGAACTATATTTTCTTTAGTTTTGTGTCACGGGCTTTCATTATAGTCCTGTTATACACTAAAATCCATGCAAATGTACGACCATGTGGGACTTGAGGTTACTTTTGGTATGGAAACGTTTGAAGCAGACTTTACATTCATACGGTCTCACTCCTTGGTGTATCCTCATATGGACATCTAGATTAAACTTCTTGGAGAAATCTTTCCCACATATATTACACTGCACCCTGCCTTTCTGTACTGGAAGCATACCTGAAAAAGGGGAAAAAACATTTATTGATGATTTTCTTACCTTTACAAAAATTGTACAAACAAACAATACATTGTAGGTACATTGTAGGTGTAGGTGTTTTATCATTCTTCTTTCCTCCCTAGGATACAATATTATGCTGTTACAATACATATAAATGGCTACAATCACCAACTTTATTTTCACTTTTTCAGTAAACATTGTTATATTTTATTGCTCAAAATATGAAGATTATGTTTCAATACAGCTGAAAAAAAGTCACCTCAATTAACCTGCGGGTCAGGCTTGTCTACATATATAATCCAAAACGTGTACATAGTTTAATGTATATACAAAGTTCAAGCAAATAAGAGTTGATTGTAAAACATACATGCACCCCCCAACCCACCCTCTCCAATGACGGCCTGTCAGAGGAATGGTATGGTAATATAATTTGGATGTTGTGACTGTGACTTGGACTAAACGACCTCAAAAATAACAGGAGTATCTATTGATTACAGACAACCATCAATTGAGGAAAACTGTGACCTTGACCTTTGACCTACAATACAACAGGGGTAATATAGTGACCACAGTAATACCAAATGGGTCAACCAACAGACAGACAAGACAATGAGTAAAACATTATACCCACTCTTTTTAGAGGGTGCAGGGAGGATATAATAGTATTTTTGTTTAAACTAAAGTCTAAGAAAAGTGCAAGTTCTGTCCCTTTTTCCAATACATTTTTCTTTTTAGTTGTATCTTTTGTAACATATTTACTATAAACACAAAGTCAGTCACATATTTAAAAGTGTAACTTCCAGTGAACAGAAAAACAATATTATGGAGAATGAAAAGGTCCAATATTAATTCGCTGTCACCTCAAGTGATATCTCAACAAATACAGTTACCGTTCATCTTATAGCTCAGCAGATCTATAGAATTCTGTTTTCTCTATGATTTTGTAGACTGGTTTCAATATTCATGATAACCTTTAGCCTGCTTAATTTCTAAAATGGACCGGTCCATCATTCAATTTGGGCAGTACCACTTATTATTCTAAGGGATGTTCACTGAAAATTTACTGACAGAATAGCGAACAGTGCAGACTATGATCAGACTGCACGGATGTGCAGTCTGATCTTGGTCTACACTGGCTGCAAAGACAGAATCACTTGCCGCCAGCCGGCTGAAGGTTGAAGTTATCAGTAAACAAATCAACAGAAGATATAGCGTGTATTTCACAACAAAATTACATATACAATCAGCTCTAGATAACAAGTGACAATTAACATGCAATTAACATACATTTAATCAGCAACTAAACTATTAACATTTAGGTTTACTTGGCAGTCACTCAGATGCATTATCGTTTTTATACTCTTAACAACTGAGCTTCACTGACTGATCACTGACAGCCATTTTCCTGATTTATCCCTGAATGTCTTCCAGTTTGTTTTCATTAATTTAGTAGTCCCATTAGTTCATTTGTTTTTCAACTAACCACAGTATCATTCAACTGGCAATTGCTACCACCAGCCAGATGTAGGATTTTTTTTTTCAAACCCACCACGAACTTAAAGGTAAACAACATCTATTCTAGCATAAAACTGTTGTTATTGCCATTTAAATGGGGTGTTTTCAACAGTACAGAAAACATGACCATGTGCTTTTAACACACCTTTTTATATATGCAAATCCATGGCATAGCAAAGCCTATTTCAACACTATAACACATGATTAAAATAAGATTGAGAAGAAAAAGATTCTGACTGGCTTTGGATGACGGAGTAACTGGGTCTTTTTTGAGCATAATATGCCTTGCTGCGTGATTTTTTTTTTTACAATTCAATAGACACATGTCTTTGCTTTCTTTTGACATCAGAATTTGTCAGTTATAAACAATTTTGATTCAATAATGAATAACGACTCAAGATTTGATGGCCTAGTAATTTATCAGCACATCAGTAATATTCCGATACATATTACATATAAACAGTTCCTACACTTTAACAATTCATAACCATCTTCAAAATGAAGCAATTTCAGGCTTCCTAAGCTATATAACTATATGCAGCATCTCACAGAACATTTTCCGAAGTTTATCAAAACTGTGTCCAATTCAGTTCATTCAGACTTTTCGATTTTAATTTTTTCCCAGCTTCAGTTCTTTCTACCCTTTGATTTAATATACACTATCCAGCCTCAGTGCTTTTAGTGCTTTGATTTTAAATGTGTTCCCCAATCCCCATACTAATACTGGATTTCATTTTCTTTTCTTTGCATTTTGATTTTAAATGTATTTCCTAGCTTCTTTTGATTCTAAGCTTTTTCTCCAATTTCGGGTCATTCAGTCCTTTGATTTTTAAGTGTGTTCCCAGCTACAGGTCTTTCAATACTTTAGATTTAAAACTGGTTACCAATCTTCAGGTCTTTCAACCCATCGATTTTAAAATTTGTTCCCCAACTTCAGTCTTTCAGCCCTTTGATATAAGCTTGTTATCAAACTTCAGGTCTTTCAGTACTTTTGGTTTTATATTTGCTCCCCAGCTGAAAGGTGCACCAGCATGTGAGATTTCAGCGCGCCTTTCTGGACAAATCGTTTTTTACATATAAAGCATTGGAAGGCTTTCTCTCCTGTGTGAATTTTCTGATGAGTCTCCATATTGAACTTCCTTGAGAATAACTTCCCACAATATGCACAAGGGAATCTTCCAGTTTCAATGGAGTTCTCTGAAAATATACAAACTCATTATAAAATACCTGTTGTAGATATCCCTCCACACACATACTCAATTGGACCACTATGCAGACAAATTCACCTCTCTGCTAAATTTGGTCAAGACAGAGAGAATTCCCACATTTTACTCTTTATACAATGGTAAAGATAATTAATAAACCTGGATTACCAACTTTATTAACTGTAATATTTCGAAGAATATATTTTTTAATTTTGTTACCAAAACAAAATGAAATGGGGATTTTGGCCATGGTCAGAATATATTTCACTGTATGTGGCAAGTTTTGTCATTCATTCCAGATATGAGTATCTTATAAGAGGAGAGCCACGATGGCCCTAGGTCACTCACCAGAGTAACACACCATAACAGTGTAAACATGTTTGTCCTAGTGACCCAGTTTTTCACACCACATGACCCAGTTTCAAACTTGTCCGAGTTTTCAAGGAGATAAACATTCTGACCAAGTTTCATAAAGACTGGAGCAAAAATGTGGCCTCTAGATTTTTTTGCCTAGTGACCTAGTTCTTTACCCAACTTGACCCAATTTTTAACCCGTCCAAAATTTCACAGAGACGAATATTCTGACCAATTTTCATTAAGACTGGACCAAATATATTGATTGGCCTGAGTGTAAACAAGAATTTTCTTTAATTTGACCTAGTGACCTAGTTTTTGACCCAACATGACTAAGATTATAACCCATCCATATCATGAAAACAAACATTCTGACAAAGTTTTGTGAAGAGTTGAGTAAAAAAAGTGGCCTCCTGCTCTAGAGTGTAAACAAGCTTTTCCTTTGGTTTTACAAAGTGACCTAGTTTTTGAACCTACATGACCCAGATTCAAAATCATACTAGAAATGTGTCACAGATGCCCCCACAACATGAGAAAGGTCAAAGGAATGGTACTGCTCACAAACTAAAAGAAAGACCCTTGACCCTATTTATTTACAAAAAAACAAGAGCTGTCACTAATGGTGACAAATACCCCTGCAGCGCCTTGATCTTTGACCTGGTGACCTTGACCTTTGACCTGGTGACCCCAAAGTCAATAGGGGTCGTGTACTCAATAAGTACTATCAGCATGTGAAGTTTAAAGGTCCTGCATGCAGTGTTTCGCGAGTAAAGTGCCTTCATGCAAAAAGTTAACATTGGCCCCTGTGACCTTGACCTTTGACCTGGTGACCCCAGTCAGTAGGGGTCGTGTACTCAATAAGTACTATCAGCATGTGAAGTTTAAAGGTCCTGGGTGCAGTGGTTCGCAGGTAAAGTGCCTTCATGCAAAAAGTTAACATTGGCCCCTGTGACCTCAACCTTTGACCTGGTGACCCCAAAGTCAGTAGGGGTCTTGTACTCAATAACTACTATCAGCATGTGAAGTTTGAAGGTCCTGGGTGCAGTGGTTCGCGAGTAAAGTGCCTTCATGCAAAAAGTTAACATTGGCTCCTGTGACCTTGACCTTTGACCTGGTGACCAAAATGTGAGTAGGGGTCGTGAACTCAATAAGTACTATCAGCATGTGAAGTTTGAAGGTCCTGGGTGCAGTGGTTCGTGAGTAAAGTACCTTCATGCAAAAAGATACCATTGGCCCCTGTGACCTTGACCTTTGACCTGGTGACCCCAAAGTCAGTAGGGGTTGTGTACTCAATAAGTACTATCAGCACGTGAAGTTTAAAGGTCCTTGGTGCAGTGGTTCGCAGGTAAAGTGCCTTCATGTAAAAAGTTAACATTGGCCCCTGTGACCTTGACCTTTGACCTGGCAACCCCAAAGTCAGTAGGGGTCGTGTACTCAATAAGTACTATCAGCATGTGAAGATTGAAGGTCCTGGGTGCAGTAGTTCGTGAGTAAAGTGCCTTCATGCAAAAAGTTAACATTGGCCCCTGTGACCTTGACCTTTGACCTGGTGACCCCAATGTCAGTAGGAGTCATGAACTAAATAAGTACTATCAGCGAGTAAAGTGCCTTCATGCTAAAGTTAATGTTGGCCTTCATGCAAAAAGTTAACGTTGTGACGAACGAACAAACCGACAGACAGTTGAAAACTAATATGCCTCCCTTCGGGGGCATAAAAATATTGCAGGAAAACCAGAAAATTTAGTAATCTGTATATGTAGTGAAAAAAAGTTCAACCAAGGACTGTGACCTTGACCTTTGAGCTAGTGAAATGGCTTATCATTTGTGTCAAATTATTTTGAAATCGGACCATGCATGTCAAAGTTATGGACCAGACAGGAAGACAACATTATCAGTATATATGTAGTGAAAATTGGCTAAGTTCAACCAAGGACTGTGACCTTGACCTTTGAGCTAGTGAAATGGTGCGCATGACACATCGTCTATTGATGCTTATCATTTGTGTCAAATTATTCCGAAAGCAGACCATGCATGTCAAAGTTACGGCCTGGACTTCATGTTTCATGAAGACAGGGTCATAAAGGTTGTCTCTAAAGTGTTAACAAGCTTTTCCTTTCATCTGATCAGATGACCTAGTTTTTGATCAAACATGACCCAGATTCAAACTTGGCCTAAAGATATTTAAGATAAACATTCTGACAAAGTTTCAAGAAGATAGGGTCATAAATGTGGCCTACAGAGTGTTAACAAGATTGTCCTATGATCTGGCCTACTGACCTAGTTTTTGAACCCACATGACCCTGTTTCGAACTTGACCTAGAGATCATCAATACAAATATTCTGACCAAGTTTCATAAAGATTAGGTCATAACTGCGTCCTCTAGAGTGTTAACAAGGCAAATGTTGACGGACGACGGACAATGACCTTTCACAATAGCTCACCTTGAGCACTTCGTGCTCTGGTGAGCTAATAACACATCTTATAAAACAACATTTTTTTAACCTTCTAAAAGATTTTAATTATAAAGGTCATCCTAATTGATGGTACACACCTGATATGAAATTTACCCATCAATTTGATAAAATATTTATGCGAGAGGTTCCATTGTATTTAACTAAGTTAATAATAAACATTAGCATGTTTATGGCATGCAAGAGTACAAGTTTATTTGCATGAACAATATATGGTGCTAGAATCTGCATAAACATATCTGCATGAATAATGGCACTAGAAGCTAAAGCCATATTTGCATGAACAAAAGCACTTGAATCTATAGCCGTATTTTTATAAACAGTGTCACTTGAATCTATAGCCATATTTTTATAAACAGTGTCACTTGAATCTATAGCCATATTTGCATGAACAATGGCACTTGAATCTATATAGTCGCATAAACAATGGCACCAGAACATGGTCACATTTGAATTAACAGTGGCACCAGAATATCGTAATATTCCCATGCACAATGACACCAGTATCTATATGAACTATGGTGCCAGAACCTATAACATATTTGCATGAACAATGGTACTAGAATCTATATTGTCATAGATGCCGGAATACATATTCAATATTGACTTCTTTGTGTGAACAATGGCACAAGAATATCTTCAAATTTGCATGAACAATGGCATCAGAATCTACATCATCATATCTGCATGAACAATGGCATCAGCATCTACATCATCATATCTGCATGAACAATGGCATCAGAATCTACATCATCATATCTGCATGAACAATGGCATCAGCATCTACATCATCATATCTGCATGAACAATGGCATCAGAATCTACATCATCATATCTGCATGAACAATGGCATCAGAATCTACATCATCACATCTGCATGAACAATGGCATCAGAATCTACATCATCACATCTGCATGAACAATGGCATCAGAATCTACATCATCACATCTGCATGAACAATGGCATCAGCATCTACATCATCATATCTGCATGAACAATGGCATCAGCATCTACATCATCACATCTGCATGAACAATGGCATCAGAATCTACATCATCACATCTGCATGAACAATGGCATCAGAATCTACATCATCACATCTGCATGAACAATGGCATCAGAATCTACATCATCATATCTGCATGAACAATGGCATCAGAATCTACATCATCATATCTGCATGAACAACGGCATCAGAATCTACATCATCATATCTGCATGAACAACGACATCAGAATCTACATCATCATATCTGCATGAACAACGGCATCAGAATCTACATCATCATATCTGCATGAACAACGGCATCAGAATCTACATCATCATATCTGCATGAACAATGGCATCAGAATCTACATCATCATATCTGCATGAACAATGGCATCAGAATCTACATCATCACATCTGCATGAACAATGGCATCAGAATCTAGATCATCATATCTGCATGAACAATCATGTGTGTTTTAAGGTTTCCTTTCCTGTTAAAGCGTTTCAAGCAGATCTGGCACTGGTAAGGTTTCTCTCCAGAATGGATTTGCATATGTACTTCCATATTAAACTTCCGTGTAAATATTTTCTGACATATTGGGCACGTGTATCTTTCAATGCCATCGCCTGTATGAACTTGCAGATGAGCATCAAGCTTGTGTCTGTCATCAAACATCTGTTGGCAGAATGGACACACTAATGAGGAACCATCATCTACATGTTCTGAAAGGGGTGAAGACAAAAGTTAATGAAAACTGCTTTAAGATAGTTCAAATGAACAAAAAGACTTGTCAGCAAACAATGAACCATGCTATGAAAAACAAACAAGTTCCAGAATACTTTGAGACAGAAATTAAAAAACACAAGAAACCTTTTTGGGGGTGGAAGTGGGATGACAGGCAGGCCCATGGAACGATACACAGGTGTATGAACAGCATGTCTACATTTCCCCTTCTACTTCACAGCACAAACTAACAAAATATATTCAAGTCTGGCAAACAGAAACAGATGCTTGAAATTGAATTTGTACAAAAAAATGGCAGAGTACAAATAGGGGCATAATTTCATTAAATTGAAAGCAAGAGTTATGGGACCTAAGTCATTTAGTTGGTATCATCATGGGGAAGGCATGTATGAAGTTTCAATCAGTTGTGATGAATAAAAGTAGACATCAGCTTGCTGAGAATCGTTATGGCGAGATAAAAATTCAGTTCTAGAATTACACTTCTATAAAAGAAACTGAGTAAGTTCTAGAAGACCTTTCTTGATCATTGATAGCATTTATAGACACATGTACATAACACTAAATTTACATAAAAATTCTACAACACCCTCTCCCTACTACTTCCTTTCTGGCAGCTGACCTGACTTGTAAATAAAAGGGACAATCACTTAGATCAACATCAAAATAATAATATAAGTTTTGGCATTTGATACTTTATACTGAAAACTAGAGCTTCTTTTGAGAAAAGTCATGTCTCCCACAACTGCCTAATCATCTGAATAGCTATGTATCTGAGTCAACCATGCACCAATGACTTAAAGTGTGGATACTGGAAGTGATTTTTGGTAATTCAAGAGCCATAATTCTGAAGTGCCTGGACCGATTTGGCTTAAGTTATCACACTTGGCCGAGGACTTATTGGCAAACACATTTTATTCAAGTTTGGTGAAGATCGCATGAGAAATGTTTGATGTAGAGTGCGGACAAGATTTTTAACAGGGACAGAGGAGTAAATCAATATGTCTCCCACCACAGTGGTATGGGAAACATAATGATACACTAGTATTGTTCAAACACATATCTTATTGTTTCTGATGCACAATTCAGCAAAATTTCTTCAATTTTATATCTGATTTCAACAGTATGACCTGACTTTGAGAATTTTCTTAATATACTATTCACTTCAGGAGTTTTCTTGCAGGCAGACAAGTTCATAAAACACACAGAATCGCTTCAAAATTTCTTAAAATTCTATTAAAACTAGAGCTATCACTAAAGGTGATGAATGTACCCCCGCATGCACTGACACAGTACATTGCAATTTGACGCACACAAGATTGCATAATTATGTGGACTGTATATATATAGACTGTATGTATACAGTATGGTAACAAAAAACAAAGTCCCATAACTATGCAGAATATTTATCTAAAAGAATGTAACATGCACCATGCACAACTAGGGTTGGTACTGATCACTTGTGTGAAGTTTCATTAAATTGTGTGTAAGGGTTTGGTAGATTAGGCACGCACAAGATTGCATATGCAGACTGTATGTACATAGTATGTTAACAAGAAACAAAGTCCCATAACTCTGCAATTTTTGTCGCTGAAAGAACTTAACATGCCCCATGCACAACTACTGTTGTTACTGATCACTTGTGTGAAGTTTCATTAAATTGTGTCAAGGGGATGAGGAGAGATGGTGAGCACAAGATTGTGTCTATGTATATAGTATAGTAACAAAAAAACAAAGTCCCATAACTCTGCCAATTTTTTTTCTGAAAGAACCTAACATGCCCCATGCACAACTACTGTTGTTACTGATCACTTGTGTGAAGTTTCATTAAATTGTGTCAAGGGGATGAGGAGAGATGATGCGCACAAGATTGTGTCTATGTATATAGTATAGTAACAAAAAAAACAAAGTCCCATAACTCTGCAAATTTTTTTTCTAAAAGAACCTAACATGCCCCATGCACAACTATTGTTGGTACTGATCACTTGTGTGAAGTTTCATTAAATTGTGTCAAGGGGATGAGGAGAGATGGTGCGCACAAGATTGTGTCTATGTATATAGTATAGTAACAAAAAAACAAAGTCCCATAACTCTGCAAATGTTTTTTCTAAAAGAACCTAACATGCCCCATGCACAAATACTGTTGGTACTGATCACTTGTGTGAAGTTTCATTAAATTCTGTCAAGGGGATAAGGAGAGATGGTGCGCACAAGATTGCGTCTAAGGACAGACGGCCAGACGGACAGACAGACAGACGGACAGACAGACAGACAGACAGACAACCTGAAACCAGTATACCCCCCACTTACAACTTTGCTGTCGGGGGGTACAATAATGAAAAGTGTGAAATAAATCTGGGGACATGCAGATTAAACACTGAATAATAAGCAAAATAAAAACATTATACAACACACTTCTTTATTTATGAAGATTAGTCAGTAATAATTGTCAAGATAGCATAAAAGCAAAAGTCTATAAAGACTCAAAACTGAATTATAGTGTCATGAAAAAACTTAAGATTTTCTCTGCTGAACTTCGCAGCATACTGCCTACTTGACAGGGCAATTCAAGCATGAAAATAGTAACTGTAATGACAGGAAAAGTCACTTCATTTCAGATATTAGTCACCTGCATCCCTTTGTAACACTGTAAATGGGCTAGCTTGATTGGCTGTGCCATATGTGCCAAATTGACAGAACATAAATCAAACACCACAGAACAGTGTCCACTTTCTGCTCTACCTGTGTCTCCTGAAAAACTGAAGGCAGAACAGCATGTTCAACACCATGGTGACTAAAAGTTCCCAATTTATTTTTCATTGCAGAAATCAGATTTCTTTTGAAGGGAAACATAAGTTTCAAAGGATGCTGGTACCTATTGTTGCAGCCAGTATACAATTATTTTTCATTATTTGTTATTGTTTAATAGACCAGCCTTGCCATTTCCAAAGTTCCTGTTCTATAACAATCAACTGACACAATGTTCTAGAAAAGTGTTGGAACATAATTATATTTCGCCACACCTCAATGTCAATTTTTCATGTTCACAACCATATATACATTTCAAGCACAGTATAATACTGTTAGGATTTTCTCAGTGTCTTTGTTTTCTTCAAACACTCGTCTTATTAGCATAAACTTTCCATCATTACACACAATGCTAATATTTTCTAATTGCAACATAAAGTGTTGCTGCCTTTTCATTCAACACAACTATTTAAACACATCATAGTGTACCACCATGTGTTTTGTCAGATGTCCCTTCAACCGGAAATGTTTCTTACAAATTTGACATTGATGAGGTTTCTCTCCTGTGTGTATTTTCATGTGTTCCTGCATATTGAATTTCCTCGTGAACTGTTTCCCACATAAGGGGCAAGGATGTAGCTGTACACTGATGTCCTCTACATCTGAAATACACAATGAAACACTGTCACTATAAACAAAAATAGTAATTAAAATTACAATTTTTAGGCTAACAATGTTACTGTCTCTTTAAGGATCACCTCTAAACATTAATTTATCACCAGTCGTAAGTGAAAACTCTTTTGGTAAGACATACTCAGACTGTCAGTTCTTATACTTTTTATTCATAAATGTAATTTTCATAGCACATTAACAATATTAAAGAATTATTAAACACAGAAAAGAAGCATTCTGAAATGTTGTAACACAACTATATATAAAAAGGCCATAACTGCTTCTGTTGTAACTTGACTGAAACAATTATTTAGTTTAATATGTACATATATCTATTTCTTCCTATTTCATTCTAGGCAACTGATACATATTTGTCACATGTTTAACTATTACCTTCCTAAATTTCTATAATGAACTTGTCTATCTACCAATTTGGACAGTACCATTAACAGTTACTGTTTAATAAGGGTGCTTACAAAAAAGCATTCTCATCAATCAGAGGTTCGTCAAAATCCCGAGACGAACCTCTGATTTATTTCTATTGTTTATTTCGTGCACATGTGCACTCGTAATTATTACCAGATGTAGTTTCAGCCAATCATTGTTCGCCGCTATTTGGCATGCCGAATTGAAACTTCAAACAACATGTAAGCAATGTACTTGCTAACGACAGATAAAGGCGATATTCCATGATTGCGATTAATGAAAATTTATTCCTGTACTTCGATGTAAAGAAATTTACCTTCAGAAAAATCATATTCCTCTTAAGTCGGTATCGATATTGGAAAGGACGTGGTCATGCTTTTCATGGATGATTTTGATTGGTTTGTCGCAAAACAGCGCTGATTGGCTGAAACGTTTTACCTGTAACTTAACCAAGCCAAAAATATTGGCGAAATGTGCCAGAGGTTCATCTGAGGAACCATGGTAGACTTCTGGTATGCACAGATATGCAGGCTGATCTTGATTTACACTGTAATTGTGTCCAACATGGTAAGAGTTGAATATATTTGGTCAACTATCAGAAAGCCTTATTGAAAAAAATTCTTTTTAATTACCTCCCTTTGTAAGTCACACAAAATATTCATGTGGAACATGGAAAGTGGTACTTTTCTAACCATGTAAAAATGCCTATTCTCTATTTGGACAGCTGCTTACCTTGTTTTTATCATAAAAATAAAATCATTATGGAACTCTAAGCTACTTTTCAAACTATGTCAAGTCAATCAATGGTAAGACATGTTTAAATTTTACTCGTCTGTTTTTTGTCAACCAATCAAGCATGAAATACAGCAGTGTCCATAATTCACTGCATGTATACACACATAATTCACTGCATGTATACACACGTAATTCACTTGGGTCTTGTTTGAGCCTACACTCCTATCACAATCTGACATAATTTTATTACGTTCCATCAAATATTGTTCAAGCAAAATCCTTTACATACTTTTTATTAAGAAAGGTGTCTTGTCATTCATTGTCACATAATCCAAAATTCACACTTTTCCCATTAATTGTATTAATGTCCCACATCAAATGTAAACAAGCAACAACCTATCTTGGAAGCAAACTCATATCCTTAATGTTCACATGTTTCACCAAATGTCGTTTAAAATTGTTCCTCAGTGCAAAAGCTTTCCCACAGATATCGCATTTGTACGGTTTCTCCCCTGTGTGAGTGACCTTGTGCTGATTTAGACCTTGCTTGTGTCGAAACTTCTTCCCGCAAATTTCACACGAGTGTTGATAATACTGTTCGTACTCTAATCTATGTGATCCCCATTGTTGACTTTCTGGGCTGAGCTTACCTTAAATTAAAAGAAAAATCATAATTAGATCATGTTATCATTAAATAGCAGACTTGTTTACAATCCATGCAGAACAAAACGCCTCAAACAGAAGATGGGTCACATAGTAATATTTTAAATGTATAACCTATTAAAACAACTACTCTCTTTCTTCTAAGTTCTATTTGCTGTAAAAAGGTTTGCTAGATGACAGCTAGAAAACATATATTACAGGCTCAATACCTTTACCCTGCTATATTTCTATAATGAGCTTGTCCATCTTTCAATTTGTACAGTACCATTAACTGTTAAAAGGGGTGCTAACCAAAAAGATACTGACTGAATGGCGAGCAGTGCAAACAATGATCAGACTGCATGGATGTGCAGGCTGACCTTGGTCTGCACTGGTCGCACAGGCAGAATCACTTGCCACCAGCAAGCTTAGGGTTATAAAAATACTTCCTACCTAACAACCATATAAAACTCGTCTTTTTACTATCTCCCTTTAAATAAGATTTTTACATCAATATTTCTGGACTGGATAATAAAACAATGGGAAATTAATTACTATAATCAGTGATTGGCGTGAAACACAGAAAAAATAAGCTGAAAGTTACATTTATAATGGTTATTCCATTTTTTTTTTATTTTCAAAAAATTAAACACACATTTATATTTATGCACAGTAGCAACACAATTAGTGTATCGCTGTATTTTAATCATTAAACTGATGTTAACATTGTATGACACATCCCCCTTGACAATGCTTGATAGAATTATATCCCAAGTCCAAAAATAAAACAAACTTATTTTAGAAATTAAACTCCTTATAATGTGCGCATGTCCATTTTCATGTTGATGCAGTATACAATGTTGACACTGTAGGTTACTACACAAGGCACAGATGTAGTGTCATACTGACAAGGCCAAAAATGGAGCAAAACTGAATGAAAATAATAACTGGACATTAAAATCCCCAAAATATGAGCATGTCCACTTTGTGCTGATGAAGTATACCAAGTTTCATTTGAACTGTATGGAAAATGTAGAAGCATTTGAGTTCACAAGGTATAGATGCCGTTGTAATATGGCTAGGTCCAGAAAAAGAACGTAACTCAAACAATAATAATCGTACATGGAAGACCTGAAATATATATGCAGGTCTACTTCATGCTTATAAAGTATTCAAGTTCCATTTGAACTGAATGAAAACTGTAGTTGATACACAAAATTTTTTAGTGCAATGCACAGGGAGATTTCGAACACCTGATGCCTCCCAGGTTTTTAAAACAGGGGCGGGGATAAAAAGATCTGGAAAATTCAATATATCTTTCAGGAAAATTGAGCACATTACAGTGAATAAAGGTTTCTAAGCAAAAACGATTATCATTCCTCATCATATACTCCAGTAAGTTTCATTTCAGACTTTAAATAGAGGCTGCTATTTCAAAACTGTACATGCATGTACATGTAGGAAGGGAGTGTACATGTCATGGCGTGTTTTCTTCTTCAAACTGTATTGTCTGCCCTATCTTTCACACACTCATAGTAATGGCAAACTTTTGCATTCCATCTTTAAGACTGGATATAATTTTCCTAGACACTTTTTCTTCATTTCCATTCATACTTTTAAAGTCCATGGTCCTACTCTTGCATGGGTTTTTCTTGTAGATTATTTTGAAAATTCCTGATTTCAAAAATTCTGTTTTATTTTCCTTGTCCTACTTCTTGCTTTGAAAGATAATGAACCATCATATGTTTTTTCAAGTTTCCTTTCAAACTGAAATGTTTGCCGCAAACTTTACACTGCCATGGTCTCACGCCTGCATGAGTTTTCATATGTTCTCTCAGGCGACACGGATGTTTGAAAGTCTTTCCGCACATCCGACAAGAGTTGTCAAACTTGAGTATTCTCATGGAGGATTCTAGAGAGCCCGGGGTATCTGGTATCTGTCCAACTGTGACATCTGAAAAATTATAAATGCATAATATTAATGAGTTGAAAATTCTGAACTTTTCATCGAATGCAACAAGGTAACATAGTCAATGAAACGTAATGACTGTAAATCTCCAGAAAATGTGGGCTACTATTTTCCATACTATGTTCAGCTTCCAATTTAGACTGGCATGTACCTATTAGCAATTTCTGCATTAATTTCAGTTTTAACTAATACATTATATATTGCAAGGGCAGAAGGAGGCGGGGAGACATCCGTAAAATTAGAGCAAACTATGTCAGTTTTTACTGCGGGTGGTTCTACTGCCTTTAATATATTTTTTTTCTATATAGTCAACAGTTTTTTGCTAGGTTATACAATTTCTACAGCTATTTCAGTACACACCAAAATTTAATGCTTCGCCTTTCTTTCAAGAATAAATCAACTTTCACATCTGTTAACATTTTCTTAGTTTGAGGATGCAGACTAAGTTGAGATTCACAATATCACCCTATTATTTTTTTCCGCAAGCCGGTTCAATAATTTATTTTGTGGCAGAAAATCAACAACAGCAGAAATACTTGGAATCTGTTAACAGTTAGTTTTTGTTTTCTTCTTGCTTCATGAAATAACTTTTCTGGACATCACTAGATTTGTATGACCTCCCTACTGACCTATCTATAGTGATCGTATCTAAGTTCTATCCTGGTGTTTGATAGGTTACAAGTATGTCAGTCATATTTAGGCCCTGGTGTAGGTATGTAGTGGACAAGGAAGCTCCATCATTGTTGTAAACCAATCCAAAGAATTAAATTTTTCTACTTATGACTGTACAGCTGGGCTGTACAAATCCACTCATCAACTCTTTAACCCTTACCCTGCTGAATTTCTAAAATGAACTTGTCCGTCTTTCGATTTGGACAGTACCATTAATTGTTAAAAGGGGTGTTTACCAAAAAATACTGACTGAATGGCGAACAGTGTGGATCATGATCTACACTGGTCGCAAAGACAGAATCAGTCGTGTTTAGCATGGTATGGGCTAAAAGAGAGAAGAAATCTCTGGAGGAGTGAAACTTGTTGCATCATTGGCCCTGCTGGGTGAATGCGATTTTTGACCAAAATATAATAATGCATCTCAACAATTGCAAACAGAAACAGACTTACTGTTCATATCTCTAAAATCTATATTAAAGTAACATGTTATGACTGCATTAGCTAGATGCCCATTGTCCATTATAGTCCATTGACAATAAAATAGACACTTTAGGGATAAAAAATCATATTCCTTAGTGAACTGCAGGACCAGTGAAAATTTTAAACAGCTTGTCCTGTAGGGTAAATTGCTTTCAAACCTTTTGTCAAACGGGGCTGTACAAAAAATGTTATCAAAAGTCCATTAATACTGAACTGAATTTATTTAAGAATCGGTAAAAAACAAAATCCATTCACAAAAGAAATCATACACAATATTATCATGTTACAAACATGATGCACAAAAATAAATATATTTTAAGAACATGATTAGTATGTACAGTATAGCAATAAGTCCTTGTATCTGTATGTCCTTGCCCTGTTCAACACCACAATATAACAGTTATACATGTATATAGTTATATAGTAAGCAACAAAAGAATATTTGAGCCGCACCATGAGAAAACCAGCAGAGTGCGTTTGAGACCAGCATGGATCCATGCTGTTTGCTAATAGTTTCTCTAATTGTAATAGGCTTTAAAAGCAAACAGCATGGATCCTGACCAGACTGCGGGGATGCACAGGCTGGTCTGGATCCATGCTGGTCGCAAACGCATCATGTTGGTTTTCTCATGGCGCGGCTCATTTACATTATTCACAACCCAGTAAATCTGTATCAGTTACATTAACATTTCTAAAAAAAAAAAACGGGTTTAAAATCTCAAAAAGCTTTCCTTTCAATTATGTAGCATCATAAAAATTTCTTTTTTTCCTCCTGTATTTTAAGCAAGTTTTGAAAAAGTTTGTTTGCATTTAGGCGGTCAAGAGGTGTGCCAGGCTATCTGAAAATGTTTGCAAATACAGAATTTTCAAGTGAAAATGTGTTAAGAAGAGGAGTGAAATTAAGTACATGCCATATAATTTGCATAAAACTTCCAATTTGAAAAGAACGACTTGGCCAAGGCAAGTGCAACTGCGCTCCTACAAATACTTTAACAGAAAACATCTTGAAGAATGTAATTCTCTCTTCCCGTAATTACATCTTAGATCGCTGGTATACACACAACATGATGTTACTTTAAAAGTTCACTGTATAGTATATCTTTTTTAAATTTTTACTCTGTCATCAGTAGGGCTGTAACAAATACACTATGGGGGGGGGAGAGAGGAGGGGAATATGATATGTATCACAAATACAGGGTTACCAATACGATTCTATTTATTCATGAATATGAATTTTATACTAAAAGGTCACTGAACATTATATGGCTTATGCCAATAATATATTACAGTCTGCTGACTAGATTAAAGTACTTACTGGGTACTCAAAACACTGAACTAATACTATTCGAAAGATGAAAAAACATTGAGTCAACATGTAATCTTAAAGAGCTTTGGATTCAAAAGACTAAAACTGTCAAACTGTTCGGCAAAAACTGACTAGACACGACCAAAAACTGACGAGTATTTAGCAGGAGGATCCCCTATTTCAAAGGTTTGCTAGTTGCTCGACATGTTGTTTATGAAGACAGTTTTCGGATGTTGTAAAATGGGAATTTTTGCATGCTGAAATCAAATATTATGTATAAATTTGATTATGAATTCAATCACATTTTAAACCAAGAAAATTATGAAAAGCATTTATTAATGGTAAACCAATGTTCATCAAATATCGGACCTATGACTTAACAAATCAATGTCATGAAAATACCTGTCGACTGCTGTGGATGCGGTAAATTAGGAAGAAAACGAAGAAATAGTGCGAAATGCGCTTTGAAACTGGAGCGTTTTTGGTAGGTTTCTTGTGTTTTAGGTAAATGCAGTTGATTTTAGTTGGGATCATGCAATTTTAATTTATATTCGTAATATTCTTCGGGAAATGGCGAATAATGAATACAATTCGGACAAAAATCTATTTGACTAAATCGAATATTCAAATGTATTGTTACAGCCCTAGTCATCAGTCACTGTATCATATTATCGCATATCTTACATACAAAAGTTCCTTTAAAATATCTATTCAGTCTCAAGATAACAGTTGCCATGGTTATTGTGGAACCATCATCAAGATTCAGTCATTATTACAGTCTTGCCGTTTCATTCACTAAATCTGTAACTGGGATTTTCATGAATTCCTTCTTTATTTTGTGAGAGGCAGACATTATGTTTAAGACTTTAATGCTAAGATTTAAAGAAATATTAAAACCAAAAACTTGGCTAAAATTTATGATGAAAATACCATATCAAACTTGTTTTCTTGATGATAAATTCAAAGTCAAACAAGATTTTTAAAAACTTTAAAAAAGTACCTATACACCCTTCAAGTTCTTTATACTGGAATGATGTGAACTGTCTAACAATATGTACAGAATTCAACAAACAAAAACCTTGCTACAAAACTGCTGAATAAAACAATAGGTTACGGTGTTTTATCCTCATCAGTACTACTCGTATCCAGTGTTAGATTGCTGTCGGTGCTATTTGGTTTATAGTGTACTATCATATGCCTGCGTAGATTTCCTCGCAACTTGAAACCCTTCCCACAAATTTTGCATTCAAATGGTTTCGCTCCAATATGGACCACTTTGTGCTGCCAAAGTCCAGAGTTTGTCTTGAATCGTTTTCTACAAACAGGACAGACGTATCGAAACGTTTCAGGGCGTCCACTTCTTTCTGATGTATTGCAGGTAAAGTTCTGATTAATACTGTACAAAATGTCACCTGCAAATATTGAAACATGTTTTAAGATAATCTACTATAAAATAATTCACTTAAGAAATGATTCAAATCACTTATCACCAATTTTTTTTTATAGATTTGTTGGGAATTCAGTCACCTTGAATAAATCCAGGTTAAATGTCATTTTTCCAACTTTTTAAGGTGGCAGAAGATCCTAGGTGCCCCTCTGAGCATTGTTTCAGGAACAGATAGGTAGCTGAGAAGAAGTACCAATGATGATAATCATTCACAATATCTACTTTTAAAAGTACCCTAAAGCGTGACTTTTTTTGTAAAGTCTACTCTCAAATTCTGTTCTTTAAACAAAATGCTACAAGGTGTTGGAAGGAGTTAATGTGTTTGCTTGTTTGTTAAAGTCTATTTCAAGTCAGATGAGTTAGAAATAAATGGTAGCTTTCCAGCTATAAATTACGATACTGGACACCACTGATTCTGCCTTTGCAGCCAGTGTAGATCATGATAAGCCTGCACATCCATGCAGTCTGATCAAGATCTGCACTGTTTGCCATCGAGTCAGCAGCTTTTTGGTAAGCAACCCTTTAAACAGTTAATGGTACTGTCCAAAATAAAAGATGTGCAAAATCATTTTAGAAATTTAGCAGAGTAAGGGTTAAATTATGATGCCCCTTGGACATTATTTCAAGCACTGGCAGGCAACACAGGCTGGATGGTTCCTTTCATGAAAACCCAACTTTAACTTGAACCAACGAAGATGAAGGGCTGATGACTCAGTCGGCTAACTTCACCTCTTGGCAATAAAGGCCTCAATTAAAATAATTTATTATTATAGTAGAGTAAAATGTAGTGCTTTACACTCACCTATACATTTTCAATCCTTATTCTTCATAAATAAAACTATTGAAATATTCACCCTATATGTTGTTGGTTGTTTTTTTGTTTTGGTTTCAACATCACACTAACACAATTATAGGTCATATGGCAACTTTCCAGCTTTGACAGTGGAGGAAGACTCCAGAATGCCCTCTGTGCATTATTTCATCACGGGCAGACACATGGGTAGAACCATTGAACTTCCGCAAGCCAGCTGGAAAATCACCAGGCTTCTTCACATGAAGAATTTAATGCCCCGAGTGGGGTTTGAACCCACATCAGTCAGGGGCAAGTGGTTGAAAGTCAGCAGCCTTAACCACCCCGCCAGGGTTCCCAAACTGTAGTTTTAACTGTTGTTGACTGCAACATTATTCTGAATACAGCAGTTCAAAATGAAAAGAAGAAGATCTAAAATTCAACCATATAACTTTTTTAATTTATACATAATACAAAATATCTATACATAGTTATGAATATTTATTCATATAAATCCATGAAAATTCATACAAAAATGTATACAAAATCATGAATATTTACTAACAATGAATATTTACATTCAAAAAAAGATTCATATCTCAGGAATGTTATAATATGCTAACAAAAGTTAACATACAAAATCATGAATATTTATAAAAGATATTTTACACAGTATTTTCTTATCTAAAACATGTTGGCACAGCTTTGCACATTAGATTTTAAGCAAGTATTTACTTAATTTTACTTTTTTTCAAATATTTGTTTTGAACCAGCAGACTTCAACACACTGTAACTAGAACCTCTAAACTTGATAAATCTGGGTATAACTTCCATTAATTTACATATGATATGAAATTGTTTCCATTTGAACTAAAGTCCTCTTTGAGTTGTGTACTATCATCTGGTATAAGAACTTGTAATGTTTTGGTCAAGTTTCCTTTCAAACTAAAACTTTGTCTATTTTTTTTACAATCATAAGGTATCAGAACTTATAACATGTGTAACTAAATGTTTTGTTAAATTTCCTTTTAAACTAAAACATTTTCCACAGACTTTACAATCATGAGGTTTCTCTCCAGTATGTATGAATTTGTGCTGCCAGAGGCCCGTGTTGGACCTGAACCGCTTTCCGCACACTTTGCAAGCATATCGAAATGTTGCTGGACTTCTGTCTGGATAAACCATAAAATCCTCTTCATCTGTAAATGTAAAATGGAATGTTTTATTTCTTATTTGTTCTTTTAATACACATATCATTAGATATACAGTTAATATTTATCCTACACCACTCTACCTGTATTGTTTGTTGTGTTGTCAGAGTTTCAAGTGATTTCAATTTAGGTCATGTGACATCTTTCTAGCTTCTAATGGTGGCAGACAATCCCGAATATCATTTCTTGCACTAAGACAGGACTCTTTATATAAATAAAAGAACAAATAAGCAAAAGTATAAGTTGTGTGGGGTAAATGTTTAAAGTCAGCAACCTTTAACACAAGAAGATAAAGACTCCTCTGGCTTTACAATATGATAAGTTAAAGCATTAATTTTTATTTTACTGCAATAATGCGCTTCAGTTGATAATGTCTTAAACATAATTCTAATATGACTAGCAATCCTTAAATCATCACGATGTTATGTTGACATCAAGTTGACATGATATTCAGCGTCAAGTGGGCATCAAGAAATAGCGCTTTTAAATTTGATCAAATATTTTCCTTAACGGCAGTTTAAAACAGAATGTCACAATGCACAACTGTCCTGATTAATTTACACAGATATCGATTGGTTATCTGGTTTACAGAATAATTCCCCCATCATTTTCCCCCAAATTGAACACATGAGTTGGTTATTTGGTTTACAGAATAATTTCCCATCATTTTCCCCCAAATTGAACACATCCGCAAGACATGTTACCATTTCAGGTCCTGGCGTGTATAAGCAAAGGAGTGCGTCAACCTATCATTTGGACCCATGCATGCACAAAGGAACAGTTTTATCATATTTGAACTAAATTTTACAATAAAAGACATATCTATTAGAATCGAAATAATTTATAGCAAAACTGTGTTTGAACACTATCTATACACTCGAGCGGTTATATGTCGTTTGAAATAATTTCACTCAGGCTGCGCCCTTGTGAAATTATTACGCCCAACGTGTAACCACTCATCGTGTATAAATAGTGTTAATACACAGTTTTGCTATCAATTATTTCTTAAATATAAGACCTTCAATTTCAATGTAAATCTGTATCAAATTGTTGACACTTTATTCCAGTGGGCCACTTTCCAAAGGTATTTCCTTAAAAGTATATATAAATGTGCTTTGAGGCTTTGGATGTTGATCTGTAAAGAATTAATGATGTGTTCCCATGGGCATTGTTATGATGGACTATGTAGTAGTGGGGTGTTATGACAGAGTAATTGTAGTAGTGGGGTATGATGGAGTATGTAGTATGGGTTATGATGGAGTATGTAGTACTGGTGTTATGATGGAGTATGTAGTACTGGTGTTATGATGGAGTATGTAGTACTGGTGTTAAAATGGAGTATGTAGTATGGGTGTTATGATTGTTATGATGTTGTATTGGTGTTTTATGACTGATTATGCATTAGGAGTGCACTATGATAGAGCCTTCAGTATGGGTGTCTTTTGAAGGAATATGCAATATGGGTGTGTTTGATGGAGCATGTAGCCTGGGTGTGTCATGATATAGTATGCAGAATAATATATCATGATGAAGAATGCTGAATTGGTGTGTTATGATGGTGCATCTAGTGTTGGTGCGTTATGAAGCATGCAAAATGGGTGTGTTACCTTGGAGCTTGTAGTGTGAAGTATGCAATACGAGTGTGTTATGATGGAGCATGTAGTGGTGGTGTGTTATGATGGATCATGTGTTATGATGGATCATGCAGGATGTGTTTATGATGGAGTATGCAGTATAATGGGGCATGCAGAATAGATGTGTTATGGTGGAGTGTGCAGTATGGGTGTGTTATAACAGAACACGCATTATGGGTTTGTAATGATGGAGCATACAGTATGGGTGTGTTATGATGGAGCACACGGTACTGGTGAGTTATGATGGAGTATGCAGTATATTGGGGCATGCAGAATAGATGTGTTATGGTGGAGTGTGCAGTATTGGTGTGTTATAACAGAACATGCATTATGGGTTTGTAATGATCGAGTGTACAGTATGGGTGTGTTATGATGGAGCACATGGTATTGGTGAGTTATGATGGAGTATGCAGTATGAGTGTTTTGTTGGGGCATGTAGAATATGCATTGTGTATGCTTTCTAGAGCAAGAAGGGAAGAAAGCAGTATATATGTGTTACGACAAAGTAAGCATCATGGGCGTTTTGATAAAGCAATAAGTATGGGTGTCAACACAACAAAAATCTCATGTCAACATCTTTAATTACTTGTAACAATTTCATTTTTGTCAATTCTCCGTATATATTACAAGTGTTCTTATTTTATTTGTTCCTGTCCAATATTTTGTAATATAACTACACTTTTTTTGTCAAAATTCAAATTTAAATGACATTAAACTCTTTTAAAAACAATTTTTATGACAGACTGTATGTCTTTATCATTATTTAAAATATGCAACAAAATTTCACTCTGCTCATCTTCACTATTAAAATTCTTTCCTACAATTGTTTACATTTGTGGTGAAAAACTGAGTGTTTATTTCTTCAAAAAGCTTCAAATAAAATGTAATACTATGTATACTGAATACTGAGGAATAACAGAAGAAGATAAAATGTAATGTCAAACATTAAGTAAATCCCATCACACCACTCCATCATCACTTCGAACCTTATACAGAAACTTTACAAGAACTTATTTCAAAAAGTTTATATCAAAGGCTTTTAGTTTACAACACACAAATATTAAAAATTTAACAACTTTTCTACCAAGCCAGTCTGAATGTTTATGTCATCAAATAGTCACTAAAAACAACAACATTTCCTGCTTATAGTCATCCATCCAAAGTCCATATACAGAGACTTTTGCGTTTATGAAAAATAATTTTCTATGATGGTAGTCAACTCCGAAAAACCAACTCTTATATCTTGTTTGTTTCCATGGCAACAACATGGTCACACATTGGATGTATCCTTGGAAAACATACCTTCAGGTGAGTACTGGGATATATGTGTGATCATGTGTTTTGTTAAATTTCCTTTCAGGTTGAAACACTTCCCACAAGTTTTACATTCATACGGCTTTAATCCTGTGTGTACGACTCTATGTTGCCAAAGTCCTTTGTAATTCTTGAACTGTTTGCCGCAAACTTGACACATATGTTTATTTCTTCCCGTTCCAGTACTGTATGATGTAAGCAAAGATTGGTAGTCAATATCTGAAATAAATAAAATGTTTCACTTTATAATCAAGGCCAAAGAGAACTGTACTAATTGATCAATAACCCTTACCCAGCTACTTTTCTATAATGAACTTGTCCATCTTTCAATTTGGACAGTACCATTAACTGTTAAAAAGGGTGCATGGTGCATACCAAAGACACTGACTGAATGGTGAACAGTGCTGATCATGATCAGACTGCACAGATGTGCAGGCTGATCATGATCTACACTGGTCGCAAAGACAGAATCAATTGTGTTTAGACTGAAATGAGATAAATACAAACATACACATCATATGAACACTTGAAAATGACCCCTAAATTAATTTGTATGGGCAACTATAAAATAGTTTACAAAACCTGCTTAGTTACTTGATACAGGGACTTTCAAAACAGGTCTCACAAAGCACTAATATTGATATCCATATATAACCACTAGTTATAAATAAACCATTTCTGTCATAAGGCATGCAATATGAAAGGAAATCTATTATCTACCATCTGTTTCAAGTTTCATGATGCTGGAGTTAGGGATGAAAATTCTAGTCTTTTAATTCAGACAATGCCTTTTCAATTACGTATAATCAGTGTGCTACAATGCTAGTGAATGAATACTTCAGCTGCAAAAGATCTTCTAGATTTATTTCTTTTCAACTTGCAACATACACAACATATGTGCAAACAAAAAACAAAACTAAAATAATAAGGTATTAAGAATCTTTCACTGGTTGGAAAATCCAGCTTGAGGGTAAATGTAAGGGGGTACAGAAGCTTCTTTTCTTGCTGAAGCCAAAACAGTTACCATTGCCAAACCACACATACAACTAGTTACAGATTCTTTCTTTTGCATTACCATACTCAACAATGGAAGAAGTCAGATAAAAGGAATTATACTTTATTCACTATTTCTTCTGATTTATACTTCTTCTAATAATGTATGAGTTTACATATTTATTCAGAAAAAAAACATCATTTACAACCTGAGAGTCAGTAATTCTTCACTACATTGTCTAGGCAGAGTTTTGCCAGAACCAGGAAATTAATGAAACAAACAAAACTTTGATTCCGTATATGCAAGAAAATTCTACAAAACATATCTATGTCTCTCTTTAGCATTTTAGAACAGATCCAGCTGTATGCTTCCTTGAAGTAATAAAATAGATATTCTCAAACTTTAAATTCAGTCCAGTTAGCCAAAAAAAGACAGTTAATTTTAAAACATGCCTATTATTAGACTGGAACTTGATTTTCAACTTTTAATGCCAAGATCTATTTTTAGCAGGTACCAAAGCTGATTATACAGCTTAAATGAGCATCTAAACAGAAACACAGATTCTTGAGAATCTTAATAATATATCATAGCTTTGTTGCAATTTTCACATTTTACACCATAGACTCATATTTGCATCTCTCTGCTGTTATTTATCATTGATTCATATTCACATTTCTCCAATATCATTTACCATAGATTCATATTCACATTTCTCCAATATCATTTACCATAGATTCATATTCACATTTCTCCAATATCATTTACCATAGATTCATATTCACATTTCTCCAATATCATTTACCATAGATTCATATTCACATTTCTCTGTTGTTATTTATCATATTTTACCATAGATTCATATTCACATTTTTCAAAATATTTATCATATTTTACCGTAGATTCATATTCACATTTTCCTGATATCATTTTACCATTTTTCATAGCTGATCTTTAAAATAAAACTTTATTAACATTTCTCTCCTGCATTTTGAATCATATAACTGTACTTTCCAAGGTAATCTAGTATTTGTCTAGAAGTTTAGATGCACTGCCATATGTTTTTTCAAGTTCCCCTTCAGACTGAAAGCTTTTCCACATATTCTGCAGGAAAATGGCTTCTCTCCTGTATGTATAATCATGTGTTGCTTCAGGTTTCCAGCAATACCAAATTCTTTTCCACAAATCTTGCACACATGCGGACCTTCTCTCTGCCACTGTCTCACAACATCTGCAGAACAAGAAACAAGAGGTAACAACCATTTCCAAAACAAACTGACATTTTAAATGGTTTGACAAAACTTCAAACTCATTTATTAACAGAATATCATTATTAGACAAGGTTATAATTATATATGGTTTCATGCTTTGATATGATCTCATAATTCTGACATGATGACACTGACTGCCACTGGTGACTTCAAAATATTTCAGGTATAATCTGCATCAAGTCCTAAAACACAAACATTTTTGTCAATGCTTACCCTGCTGTATTTCTGTAATGAACCTGACCATTTTTCAATTTGGACAGAACCATTAACTGTTAAAATGGGTGCTTACCAAGAAGATAAAGACTAAATGGCGAACAGTGCAGATCTTGATCACAGGCTGATCATGATCTACACTGATCGCAAAGGTTTCAGCACAAGGGTATCACTGCAAAAAGGCTGTTAACCATTATACTTTTTCATGGACCGGAAGTCATCACACTGAATAAGAAGTGAAACATGCATGTGGCATATATTTTGTTTTATTACTTTCCTTACCATCATTGTTAGACACATCTGATTGTACACAATTCCTAACAACACATATGTCCCAAACTACATTAATTGTAATGTGAGACTAATACCTTAATATAACTGTAATTAGTTTTCTTAAAGTGATCAGAGGAAATAATAATTACAGTGTGAAAAATCAATGCTCCTGGTAGATTGGATTATCTTAACTTCATATTCCTGCATAACAACATGATTCTAATCCCTAGTTGAATATTCTGTCCCGACAAATAGGTTATTCAAATATCCGAAATCCACCCTATATCATTCTGTTCATAATTAGCTAATTGGTTAATTCAAATGTCATTTTTGTTGAGATGAACAGCCATGTGAGCCACCATATTGTACTTGTATCCAAATCCTTTCCCACAGAGGTGACATTTGAAAGGTCGCTCTCCAGTATGACTGGTCAAATGTCGCTTCAGCCACGACATATTTCTGAAACTCTTCCCACAGAACATACAGTGATGACCATCCTTTGTAGCCAAGTTCAAAACTGAGGTATTCATGTCTGAAATGATTATACACAATGACATTTATTATTATGCAACTTTGTAAAATAACCAGAAACAGTTATCTTTTACAACCAACATTTAAAACCTATACAACAGTACAATTCAGAGTTAGTGGCACAGAAAGCAGGCTGGATCACAATTCTAGCGACCTAGGTTTGATTCCCGTTGTGACCGACATACACACTAATAATGTTCCAGAGCTGGGTGATAACATATATTAGCTTTGTTTCCAGAGGTAGTATGGGTCTAGACTGATTGCTGGAATTTGCACACTTGCTGTGGGCTCAGTCGGATAAATATTGTGCCATCCATTACAGGTGGGAACTATAACCAAAAAGGGGCATAATAAAGTTCTAGCCCAATACCTATTTCAATTTTCTTCATTTATTCATTTCACAAACAAATCAGGGCGAATTATTTTATAAAGCAACTTAGCAGAAACAAATTACTGAAATCAGAATTTCAAAGGTTACCAAGATCAGCCTCTGCACTGTTCGCTATTCAGTATGTAAATTTTCAGTGAACAAAAAATGGTACTGCCCAAATTGAATGACAGACCAAGCCCATTTTAAAGATTTAATTAACTTGGCAAAGGTTAAGATTTAACTAAGAGGCTTTATGAACATGGGACTAAGCCATCACTAGATGGATATTCATGCGTAATTTTCACTTTGGACAAATCAAACTCATTTCCATTAGGAGTAATTCAACAAAAGAAACATATAATTTTATAAACTAATATAATTGGTCAACTAATAGTATTTTACAAGTGTTCTCACTATATATATATATACACAGTAACTTTCCATGAAGACTGCATTGTCAATATAATAACTATTTCAGCTGCTCGCAAACACAGCTCTTCGCAAACAAGTACCACACTTATTTTTGACATCTGAATAACTTCCATTTCTGTAACTTTCATTATAAAATGCCTCCTCATATAAATCACTGGTCTACACTTAGTAAAATCTGACATGTATATTCCATGTGTTTACTGGACTGAAGTCTAAATAAAGAAAAAAATGAAAAAAATTCTTTCATGAACATTTCTAAGCCAGTAACTTGTCAAATAGCTAACCACTGTTACTTCTTACTCTTGAAATTAAGTTTCCCAATGTAATTATCTACTAAACAAATAATTCAGTTTCTTCTGAAGAGTTACATGCCCTTCACACATTTTAGCATCATTAGAAAATCATCATTTAATGGACTCCAGACATAGTAGTAATCACACTGACAAGAATCCATCCTTAAGACATATTATGCTGCTGATTATTCAGAAAGTGTATAGATTCTGGTGTCATTCTGTTCCAGAATATTAGACAGAACAAATTATGCAGACATTATCTTGTCTTATTACTAAATTAGTTTTTAACATCATCTTCTAATACTCTTAGCATGCTGAAATCATTTTGTTCCTTTCTGCTCAGTGTTTTCAACAGTAACTAAAATGTTCTAAAATCCACTAACATGTAGACACTCTTTTTTTATTTTAGGAAATTTTCATTGTTATTAAAAGTATTATGTCACATAATGTACAGCCATATGGTGCATCAAATTGCCCTTAACACCAAATCCCTTTCCACAAAGGTGGCATTTGAAAGGTCGCTCTCCAGTGTGAGTAGTCAAATGTCGTTTCAGCCATGACAAGTTTCGAAACCTCTTCCCACAGAAATCGCAGGGATGACCACCAGAACCTCCCCCTGCCCCTCTTTTAGTTTGTCCTGAACTGGGTGAAGTGATATCTGAAAGAATCAAACAGTCAGTTAGCTGGGGGTTTTTTAAATAAGATCACCAAAGATGTTGTATAATTTAACTTTACTTTACCATTTCCAAGTAAAATCAAGGATTTTTCAGGACTTTCAAGACTTTTTTCCTCTTCAAGGACATTCAAGGATAAATATGAAATTCTAGGATAAAGAGATGTTATTTGAGCACAAGGTCTTTGCAAAGTTTTGGTCTGCATTTTGTATTTCTTTATAATACACCAACATTACATTATGTAGCAAGCAACAGTATCAATTTTAAACTGGCATCTTTATCAGATGACATTTTCATCTGTTTTTTTGTTTAACAGTAACGGTTACCAGTAAAATTTGTTTCCCTGATTTCGCAATGGACGAACTGTATATCCACTACCTCCCGTCTGGAAAGCTGGAATGTATTTGTCAGTAAATGACAAAGTGGCAGGTATTTCAACAACACATGCATAAGTTTTGTCTATAGTAGTTTATCGCATCAAAGTTTTGGCTGATGCCTTCATCAGGATAATTCACATACCTTTTTTGTTTCAGTAAATGACAAAATCATTACTGGAAGTCAACATATAAATGCAATTAAAGCAAGACAGGTATACTGAACATTTTTAATACGAATCAAAATCAATTTGTCATCAGCATTTTATTTAATAAGAAATATGAAAGTTATACAAAAGCTCAAATTGAGCTTAATATAAAAAGTAACATAGACAAATATCAAACTATGTAACTAAATTATTTCAAATTTTTCCCTGCATTGAACAACATAATTCTATGTACAGAAGAAAATCTTATTTCTGAACTAGAAGTGTACCCATAGGATACTGACTTAGTAAATGGCCATATTACAGTTGAAAGAACTGATTGAGTAGCTTTAAAATTGGTTCCGAAATTCAGTTATGATTTAACTCTAACTCTTGCACCACTATCTAAATCTTTTTCAAATTGACTCACAGTCTACCAAAAATATATGCAGTCTGCAGATATGGAATACAAAATTTACAAGACTTCACTTCTTGTGAATAAGATCCGGATGAAGCATTTTTTCTGCATGAACAACAACTAAGTGTTGTTTGAGGTTGCCTTTCGTTGAAAACAATTTCTCACATAACTGACATTTAAATTTTTGTCCACCTGTCAAATGCCTTTCACGATGTTTACTCAAATTTCCTTTCAAACTGAATTTCTTCAAGCAAAATTCACACTGAAATTGCTTTTCTTCTGCATGTACCACTGAATGTTGTCGAAGTCCGTTTGCAGTTTTGAACAATTTTCCACACAGCCTACAGTCAAAGTTTTGACCTTTTGATATAGCTTTGTAAGGACTGTATGACAAGTTTAAAGCTTCCTGATCTTCAGGGGGTGGACCCGCAGAATTGAACAGCATGCTATCTGGAAAGACAAGATTAATCATAATAGTATAGTTTTTAATAGCAGAAATCTGTCAAATCTGTCTATCTTAAATGACACACTTGATTATTGATAAAAACTGTTAGTAAAACTTAACCTCTGTACAGAAGTCTTCAGAACTTAGGGTTGTAAACTTACACTTTACAACTAAACTTATTTTCTGTTCATTCATCCTTCTAACCTCAGTGGTTTGCACTTTTGAGAACAGACACCCTTTTGATCAGAAACACAGATAAAACTTTTCTGTTCATTCATCCATCTTACATGGTTTGTAGTTTTGAGAACAGACACTCTTTTGAACAGAAACACAGAAAACTAAATGTGCCACAGAAAATGATGATCATTTCATTTCTCAAGGGATATTTCTTGAAAGTTTAACACTGGCAGAAGTTTGAAAGTATTTAGAACATAACTAGTTAACATGATTGTTACAATTTTATTTATTCTTTTGCCAGTATTCCTTACAAATATTTATCTACAACTGCATACAGAATAGTAATCAAAGTATCGAGAGTACAAAGTAGTTAACTAACTGATCAAAGCAATAAAAACATGACTAACAAGCTGAATGGTCCATGTGAACATACCAATTACATACTCGTATTACATACTCCTTTCTATTCCCCCTCCATGCCCCATGTAATTTCATGTCTGTCGTTGCATTTATTCTTTTATTTAGTTCAGTATATTCAATCTTATTCAGGCTATTGAACAAATTCATAATTCTTACGTAACATTTATATGTGTAGACTGTAGATATGTATGCAATAGAAAAGTTATTATCTTTGAACAAAAAATATGCACTCATTCTTTAGTTGGAGACCATTTGTGTGTGTGGTTGTGGTTGGCGGACCACTTGTGAAAGATTTAAAGGTTTTGAAGTATTTAGAATTTTAGAATTTCACTGCTCACATTTCTCACTGTAAGTGAAGTACCGTAACGTGAATTTGGTTGAAGAATCTCTAGTTTGAATCACATCCCTTCAGTATCTAAGCATAACAACTGAACTTTTACACAAGTTATATATATTTCTCACTGAAAAACTTTTTTATCCCAGTGAGTGACTTGATGCACTTTTAAATTTGCTTTTTGATTAAATCTTTTATCACACAGTTCACATTTAAATGGCATCTCTCCAGTATGAATGAGCAAATGTCTTCTCAACGCAAATGGGCTGGCAAACACTTTTGAACAGAAATGACAAACACGATATTTTCTGGCCATATTGGTTTGGGTGTCATCGGCTGGAATGAAAACAAAATTAATGAACAAATTACACAAATACATCACTTTTGTTACAAAAATAGCCCATAAAGCACAAAGCACTTCTATTACACTATTCATCACTAATAAATAAATTTTATAAACATCCAAATCCCACATAGTATCCTAATAATTTTGTGTAAATTTATCACAATACTCAACATCTTTTACCGATCAACAATATTGCAACATCTTACTACTCCTCATAAAATAAACGAACGTGGTTCGTAGACATGGACGGTTCCAAAACTGAAGGGGAAGAAGCATTTTAAAGAAATATTTCGATGGCAAATACAATATATATCCGTAACCCTGACCAACCTATAAACTGAGCCAGTCTATCTTATAAGTACAGCAACACTGTTGACCCATTTAAATGAGGAGTAGACTTTATGGTATTGCAACACATAGAAATCGGGAGAGAAGGGGCTATCAACAATGGAATTTTTTTCTATTTGGCTGAAACAGACATAAAAATTCCGGCTTGCTTTTTGTTATTTTTGCACAGTTATCAGTGTGGGGATACTCTTGGGATCTTGAGCTGCTTTCAACTACCATAGATACCCATGTACAATGCGCAGCTTTTTTACCCCGGGACCACCCCCGAATCGTGGATGCGCATTGTACACAGGTATAGACAATTTTCCAACTTCAAAACAAGTTTTGTTACTGATGTTCGCCATTTTGGTAAAGGGAAACTACTCCCCGCGATTACTATCACCGCTAAAATCTAAGATTGCCGTTACGTTCCGTGAAAGATCGAATGGTTTATTTTTCTTTCATGCAAAATTAATTTCATATAAATTTAAAAGTATTTTGATGAAAGAAATATTAATAAATCACAAAAATTATGATACTAATTAAGGATCGAGTATTATCTTTAACCGAGATCAAACTGTGAACAACAAAATTGATACGAGGTGACACGTTAATTGCCCATATTACTGGCTATTTGATCGTAACTGAAAGACTATCACACCTTTTGTTATCGGTTTGAATTGAGAAGCTCATGTCATTTTGAAAGATACCATTCCAAAACATTGAATCAACTGCTATTTATTTATTCAAAATAGTTAATTAAAAAAGAGCTGTCACTAATGGTGACAAATGCCCCCCGCAGCGCCTTGACCTTTGACCTGGTGACCTTGACCTTTGACCTGGTGACCCCAAAGTCAGTAGGGGTCGTGTACTCAATAAGTACTATCAGCATGTGAAGTTTGAAAGTCCTGGGTGCAGTGGTTCGCGAGTAAAGTGCCTTCATGCAAAAAGTTAACGTTGTGACGAACAAACTAACAAACGGACGGACAGTTGAAAACTAATATGCCTCCCTTTGGGGGCATAAAAAGGTAAAACAACAAATATAACAATATTTTACTGTTTTATTTTCGAGAAAACAAAAATTGACAGTAGCGCGAGACCGATGCTGCTCTCCGCCGCGGAGATAAATTTAATTACCGGTGTCGATGTGCTCTGCTTTAGTTTTCCATCCACCTCAAAACTGACCAAAATGTTTTTTTCCCAGGATTTCAGGGGGTGCACATTATACACGGGTGCGTATTATACATGGGAATCTGCGGTATATACACAGATTTTCTGTAAGACATTGGGCTTTGGAGGCTATGAAGGTTTGAAAATATGTACATATAATTATAGCTTAAATCTTCCAAAAATCCAGCACTTGTCCCAGACTCTGGTATCATTTGAAAAAGAGTGCAAAATAATGTTTTAAATCCAAGCAAAGTGATAGCAGCAATATCACTTTCCTCTAATAGTGACAACAAGAGGGTCATGAATGGCCCTAGACCACTCACCTGAGTAAGGTAATACTTGTGTAGAGATAAAGGCGAACAGTTTCTTTGCCACTGAACAAAATGCATTGTAAATTAACCTCTCCTGGTCAATAACCTCTACACAACAAACACATTTTTACATCTCGCAGCAGTGTTCCTTTTATCTTTAACCTGCTATATTTCTAATATGAACTGGTCCATCATTCAATTTGGGCAGTGCCAGTTCCTTCAAAGGGGTGTTCACTGAAAATTTACTGACTGAATAGCCAACAGTGCAGACCATGATCACCCTGCCCGTAAGTGAAGGCTGATCTTGATCTGCACTGGTCACAAAGGAAGAAACACTTGCCGCCAGCAGGCTAAAGGTTAGAGATTGCACTGTTTTCATTTTCTTGCACACAACTTGCATTAAACTATGTTTCGTGTTGGGAATGGTGACAGGGCCTTTTGGCAGGGAAAGTCATATTTAAAGGAAATGGCACCAAAGTAAAAGCGTTATTTTTGATAAAATATGTAATACCACAGAAGACAAGAGCTGTCGGAGGACAGCAACGCTCGACTATTCAACAGCCTTGTCAATTGAATGAATACAAAAGTTGAAAAAGGGGCATAATTTTGTAAAATGCAAAGTAGAGGTATTGAACCTCTGTACTGCATGTCATATCATGACAGTGAACAAGTGTGTGAAGTTTCAATCCTTTCCAATTTGTGGATACTGAGATACCAGCTTACATACAAAAACTTAACAAAAAACTGCTAAGTCAAAGGGGCATAATTTTGTAAAAATGCCAAGTAGAGTTATGGGACCTTCACAGTGCATGTTAGATCATGACAGTAAACAAGTGTGTGAAGTTTCAATCCATTCCAATTAGTGGATACTGAGATATCAGATTACATACAAAAATTTAACCAAAAACTGCTAAGTCGAAAAAGGGGCATAATTTTGAAAAAAAAGAGAGTAGATTTATGGGACTTGCTTAGTACATGTCAGATCATGATAGTGAACAAGTATGTGAAGTTTCAATCCATTCCCATTAGTAAGTACTGAGATACCAGCTTACATACAAAACCTTAACCAAAAATTTCTAAGTCGAAAAAGGGGCATAATTTTGTAAATAAGCAAAATAGAGTTATGGAACCTGTGCAATGTAGATCAGTTCATCACAGTGAATAAGTGTGTGAAGTTTCAATCCATTCCCACAAGTGGTTACTGAGTTACCAGCTTACATACAAAACCTTAACCAAAAATTTCTAAGTCGAAAAAGGGGCATAATTTTGTAAAAAAGCAAAATAGAGTTATGGAACCTGTGCAATGTAAGTCAGTTTGTCACAGTGAATAAGTGTGTGAAGTTTCAATCCATTCCCACAAGTGGTTACTGAGATACCAGCTTACATACAAAACCTTAACCAAAATCGGGACGCGGACGCGGACGCCGACGCCGACGCGGACGCGGACGCCGACGCATGGGCGAGTGCAATAGCTCACTATTCTATGAATAGTCGAGCTAAAAATTACTTTAACACATTGTTTTGTGTTCCAAGTGGTATAGTTTACATAGGTACTGAGTTTTAGCAGGAATATAAATATATATAAAAGAAGAACATGTAGAGTGGAAGTCTTGTCAAAAAAACAAGAGCTGTCGGAGGACAGCAACGCTCGACTATTTAACAGCCTTGTCGCTTGAATGAATAAGAAAGTCGAAAAAGGGGCATAATTTAGTAAAAAAGTAAAATAGGGTTATGGAACCTGCATAGTGCTTATCAGCTCATGACAGTGGACAAGTGTATGAAGTTTCAATCCATTCCCATTAGTGGGTACTGAGATACCAGCTTACATATAAGAATTTAACCCAAAAACTCCTAAGTTGAAAAAGGGGCATAATTTTGTAAAATGCAAAGTTGAGTTATTGACCCTTTGCACTGCATGTCATATCATGACAGTGAACAAGTGTGTGAAGTTTCAATCCTTTCCCATTAGTGGATACTGAGATACCAGCTTACATACAAAAACTTAACCAAAAATTTCTATGTTGAAAAAGGGGCATAATTTTGTAAAAAAGCAAAATAAAGTTATGGGACCTGCTTTGTGCATGTCAGATCATGACAGTGAACAAGTGTGTGAAGTTTCAATCCATTCCCATTAGTGAGTACTGAGATACCAGCTTACATACAAAACCTTAACAAAAAAATTCTAAGTCGAAAAAGGGGCATAATTTTGTAAAAAAGCAAAATAGAGTTATGGAACCTGTGCAATGTAAGTCAGTTTATCACAGTAAATAAGTGTGTGAAGTTTCAATCCATTCCCACAAGTGGTTACTGAGATACCAGCTTACATGCAAAACCTTAACCAAAAATTTCTAAGTCAAAAAAGGGGCATAATTTTGTAAAAAAAGCAAAACAGAGTTATGGAACCTGTGCAATGTAAGTCAGTTTATCACAGTGAATAAGTGTGTGAAGTTTCAATCCATTCCCACAAGTGGTTGCTGAGATACCAGCTTACATACAAAAACTTAACCAAATCGGGACGCGGACGCCGACGCGGACGCCGACGCATGGGCGAGTCCAATAGCTCTACTATTCTATGAATAGTCGAGCTAAAAATGGGGGAAAAGATGCTTTAAATTTCGACCCAAGAACAGCAGAAGAAAACAAGTCAAGTACTATAATCTATCTCTAACAGTGACTTTATAAGCAGACAACCGTTTTGTTAATTACTGAAGAAGGAAAATATGAAAGCTGAAGAGAGGATAAGGAGGGCAGTGCCTTTGAGAGGCTAGTGGATGGTGCCAAAGGGCCCCTGTACGAAACTAATTCCTAGCATTTTGCTAAGAGTGAAAGTAAGCTCTCCTATGCATTTTTTAATATTCTTCATTTTGCCATGACTAAATGGAAAATAATCTCGAATCAATCTCAAACAATGCACACATTTCAAGTAAGGTAAGCATAATTTAGCATTACAATATGATCAGCAGACAACATTAGCTACAAAACTTGAGAACCCAACAAGGTATCCTGTACCAGATAGTAGCCCCACCACCAGGCCTTTTATGAAACATTTGAGCAGAACAATGCAAAAAAATTTGCATGAACTGGAACTGTCAATTCTGCAGACTCAAGTTGACTGAACAGCAGTTCCATTTAAAAAACTTTTTAAGTTTAAACAGTGCTCAATTAATCAGCTATATAGCATTACAATCCTTTATTTTGCAATACAAATTAATGCCTTGTCATAAACTACATAATCTGAGAATATCTTAAAATTCAGTATCTACATATTTACTATCTCCCCCTTTCTAATATAACTAATTGTGTATGTTGATAGACTTCAAAATAAGCTTTCTTACTAAATAATTTCCCCACACATCACTTAAATGGCATCTTTCCAGTATCTCAGTATTGTAACAATATGATGCCTCTTTATTTATCATAATAACTTAGTAAATTTTATATGCCCATTGTTTTTCTAATATATATTGTACTTCAATGAAAAAGTCCACTTTTTCGTTAGTGTCACAATTTGATAAACCATTTAAAAGTGATATTTATCCAAGGTTGAAGTGAGTAACTTGATGCACTTTTAGATGAGCTTTTTGGTTGAAACTTTTTTGACAAACTTCACATTTAAATGGCATCTCTCCAGTATGAATGAGCGCATGTCGTCTCAAAGCAAATGGACTGGCAAACACTTTTGCACAGAAATGGCAAACCCGATTTTTTCTGACCATTTTCCTTTGAGAGCCATCAGCTGGAAAAGGAAGAGTTAAAAACATTACACAGAATTATAAGACAATTTTTGTATAAAACTGGTCATAACTGATGTAGGACCAAGCACCTGAATAACAGTTTTGTATTCAATGTTGTGATTGTTTGTTTGTTTGTTTGTTTGTACTGGGTTTAACGCCATTTTTCAACAGTATTTCAGTCATGTAAAGGCAGGCATTTAACCTAACCAGTGTTCCTGGGTTCTGTACCAGTACAAACCTGTTCTCCGCAAGTAACTGCCAACTTCCCCACATGAATCAGAGGTGGTGGACAAATGATTTCAAAAACAATGTCTTTTATCAAATCTTCATGGAGAACATACACCCCGCCCAACGATCGAACTCATGACCCCGTGATCTGTAGACCAACCCTCTACCTACTAAGCTAAGCGGGCGGGATTCAATGTTGTGTAAATACAGCAAAACAACAGAAGACTGAACTGATTCTTTTTATTTTCCTCAATGAAAATGTGTTCTACCTACTCACTTCTCCATCTACATATAAGATCTTCAGCAAATATCTAACCTTCCACTCTACTGGAGAACACTTTATGAACTTGCTTTAATATGTTTTTACATGTGCCTCTTCATATCAAGGCAAAAAAACATTAATATGCACCTCTCCTTTCCGAAATTTCTCTACAAAAACCGTATAAAATACAAATCATTAACATGAATAGCCCATACAATATAACATAACACTTTCTGCTTTCATCTTGAACCACATTCAGAAAACAGTAACAATGAGACAAATTGTTGAACTTTTGATCCATACCTCCAGGTCCAGCATAAAAACACAACTTTTAAAAGTTCATACCTTTAATATTGTACACAAACTGATGTCTATCCAATCAAGCGTTCTCACTGAATGTTTCACCACATTAGGTAACATTCTATTTTTTTATCCATATCCAGCTATCCAGCAGTGGATACACAATGACAAATAGCAATTTCTGAGCGATAATGTATTCTGGTGGTGCCAGTTTAGCATTATTTGCACATGACTTTCTGTAACAATCAAAGAATGCAAAAACTGGCAGAGAAAAAAAACAAGAGGGCCATGATGGCCCTATATCGCTCACCTGAGTAGAGTTGCTTACTTGAACAAGATCTAGGCCTTCTGGTTTATTTTTAGCAAATTTATGAAGATTTCCCTATGTACAATCAAGTAACCCTGGGGCTGGGTAAATTTGACCCTGCGTTGGGGGAGGGGGAGTCAAGATTTGAACAATTTTTGTAGAGGTCCACTAGGCAATGCTACATGTCAAATATCTAAGCTCTAGGCCTTCTGTTGTTTTTTTTAGAAAATTTTAAAGATTTTTCTATGTACAATCAAGTAACCCCATAGGGTGGAGCCAATTTAACCCCAGGGGTCATGATTTGAAATTTTTTTGTAGAAGTCTACTAGGCCATGCTACATGTCAAATATCTAAGCTCTAGGCCTTCTGGTTTATTTTTAGAAATTTTCATATGTAAAATCAAGTGACCCCTAGGGCGGGGTCAATTTTGACCCCGGGGTCATGATTTGAACAAATTTAGTAGAGGTCCACTAGGCAATGCTACACGTCAAATATCTAAGCTCTAGGCCTTCTGGTTTATTTTTAGATTTTTTTTTTGAAGATTTTCCTATGTAAAATCAAGTGATCCCTGGGGCGGGGTCAATTTTGACCCCTGGGTCATGATTTGAAATAACTGTAGTAGATGTCCACTAGGCAATGCCACTTGTCAAATATCAAAGCTCCAGGGCTTATGCTTTTTGAGAAGAAGATTTTTTAAGATTTTCCTATGTAGAATCAAGTAAACCCTGGGGCGGGGTCAATTTTGACCCCGGGGTCATGATTTGAACAAACTTGGTAGAAGTCCATTAGGCAATACTTCACACCATATATCTAAGCTCTAGGGCTTTTGGTTTTTGAGAAGAAGATTTTTTAAGATTTTCCTATGTAAAATCAAGTGACCCCTGGGGCGGGGTCAAATTTGACCCTGGGGGACATTATTTAAACAAATTTTGTAGAGGTCCAATAGGCAATGCTACATGTCAAATATCTAAGCTCTAGGCCTTCTAGTTTATTTTTAGAAATTTTTTGAAGATTTTCCTATGTAAAATCAAGTGACCCCTGGGGCGGGGTCAATTTTGACCCTGGGGTCATGATTTGAACAACTTTAGTAGAGGTCCACTAGGCAATGCTACATGTCAAATATCTAAGCTCTAGGACTTCTTGTTTATGAGAAGAAGATTTTTTAAGATTTTCCTATGTAAAATCAAGTGACCCCTGGGGCGGGGTCAATTTTGACCCCAGGGTCATGATTTGAACAAAACTGGTAGAGGTCCACTAGGCAATGCTTCACACCAAATATCTAAGCTCTAGGGCTTCTGGTTTTTGAGAAGAAGATTTTTAAAGTTTTTCCTTTTGGTTGCCATGGCAACCAGAATTCTGTATGGAATTCAATTCTTTGAACAATTTTTAAAGAAGACCATCCAAGGAACATCCCTGTGAAGTTTCATCAAAATTGGCCTGTTGGTTTAGGAGGAGATGTTGTTTAAAGGAAAGTGTGGACGGACGACGGACGGACGGACGGACGCCGGACGGTGAGCGATTACAATACCTCACCCTGAGCACTTTGTGCTCAGGTGAGCTAAAAATCAGAAATTGCTGATCACAATAACAAGTACTTAAATAAATCAGACCAAATCAAACAGGTATGTTAACTTCCATATGCAATATCTGATGTCTTTTCAATGAAGATTTCTGATTGAATCTTTTACCACAAACTGTACACTCGTAAGGAAGTTCTCCTGTGTGAACCAGTATGTGTCTGTTGAGAGATGAACGAGAACAGAACGATTTTCCACAAATTGTACAGATATGTCCATTTTTATTTGACACAGCATCTGAAAATGTAAGGGAAGATGATGTAGATGTGAGGAAAACCAGCAGTGTTGTTTCTAACCAAAATTTCCGTCATTTATACTCTCCTAACAAGTATTTTCTCACTACAACAGGTTTCAAAAGTATTAAAAACAAATTCATTTACCCTTTTATTTTGTAAAATGTCAACAAAACAGTTAAAGTGAAGTGACAGAAGCAAGATCACATCTTAAAGATAGTTACAAGAACAACTGTTCAAGTTGGTTTCCAGCGAGTTAAAACATCCCATACAATTTATTTACACTTAAATTCTGCAACATAGATCCAAACAAGCAAATATCACAGTTCCTTGGCCAAAAATTGTCATTTATTTATTATGTGTAGCAAGATGAGATTTCAAGTTTCCTTTCACATTGAATTGTCTATCACACACAGTACACTTGTATGGTCTCTCTCCAGTATGAATACGCATATGTGTCTTCAACTTCCAATTCGATGTACAAACTTTGTTACAGAATTGACATATATACTTTAATTCTGGTATCAAATACCCAGAAACAGAATCTGTAGTCTCAGTGCTGTACATAGAACTGAGTGTAGCTGACTGTCCACTAACAGTGGAACTTTGCAAAGAGCAAATGGTGTTATGCAAAGTCAAGGGAGGTAACTCAAAAGTACTGCTTTCTTTTCTTCCCTTCTGTACAGCAAAGCTACCAGTCTCTGAAAAGATACAATTCAATTATTAGTTGAATTTCTTCTTCTGTAATCTTGTATTCATCCTGATAACTCGTTTTCTGCAAAGGCTTATCTGGCAAACTGTCAGCAATGAAGAGCTATTTCCCCAAAGAACCAGTGTATGTTTATAACTGGCAAACATTCCACATCAAAGAACTGTTTTCCTGAAGAACACAGTAACGTCAAGGAAAGAAAACAATTTGCCAAAAATTCTGGCAAAACAGATGCACAAGTTACACAACAAACAGAGAATATATTCACAGTTGCTAATGGCAACATTACAACAACTTTTAAGACAACTCCAATGAATGTAAACAGCAAACATCAGTTAATCCTCAACATAATGTCAACAAAAGTTCAACATGGCAAGTTTTCTACCCAAGCTGGTACACAGATTCATGACGGCATTTGGGATTTCAGTCCTGGCTCACAGTTTGGTCACTGGATCTTAAAACTTTAGCTTGGTCATCACCAAACTTTTACTCAAGAAACTGCATAAACCAAAGCATGCACAACTGACAAATACAGACATAGAATACTAATATCTCCAAAAACAAGTGTACTTTCATGCTATATTACACCTTTCAAAATATCTCTAAACGAAGTGTTTTCATCTTCTGTACAACTGTCACTGGTGACTTGCACAAGGTCTAGTCCAATGTTTGAACTTTACTATTAACAGGGTTTTTCATCCTAATAAAAAAAAAAGAGGCTCACACTCCTCCACTACCCAATTTAAAAAAATCTATGGCAGAGATAGTTCCCAAAAAGCCACCAAGTATTTCCAATAATCTTAAGGTTTTGTTTACATTTTAGCACTTCCCCAATAAAAGATGGTCTGGTATTGTTTCTTTATCATACTTTTAGTACAACAGCACATAGCAGAGCAAGTTAAGTATACCAATCTAACACTTCCAGTTTTGCAATCTGCCTTCAACATGTTCAAGGAAGATTACTTTAATTCCATTTTTTACCTATTTTTTTCTGGTGTTGATTTTTCAAGGTGGATATAGGGTCTATCCATTATCGTCTTTACAACATACACAGCTTTTCTCAAATATTCATCTCTAAATCAATTACTTCCCCTTGCGGTACATTACTGTAAGGGGAAACGCTAAGTCACAGAACACAACCATGATTAATTCTGCGCGATTACCTCCCTTAGTGTTAATTACTGTAAGGAAAGATAACTAAGTCATAGAATAGCCCTGTAGTTATTATCTCCCTTAGTGCTTACTGTAAGGGGAGACCGCTGCCACTGAAATGTGGGCCAATACATCCATATAATTATACTGCATGCCACATATATTTTTTCAACTTTTCATTAACCTATTTGGCTAAGATTATAATATATTTTTTTCTACTAACCTGCTTTATAATATGTACAAACCATATAATAATACATGTACAAACCATATTTCATAACACATGAAAGCAATTTTAATAGTCTTATTACACACTTGATAACATTGACTAAAGTCTACACCAATATTTTCTTCACTAAGGGGCTACAGTTCCAATCAATGTATAACTTTACTCAATTGAATGACACCTTCTCAAAGATGTTTCATTCTAATATAACAATCAGGGCTCAAGCTTGCAAAAATGATGCATTTTTCCTCACAGAGGCGAGGTTAAAGCATCTTTTATAAACTGATACCTTCAATTTGGCCTTTTATTTCGTTTCTTTTTTTTAAGGGTGACTTAATATGTTATTCCCATCCCCCACCGACACTATTTCCTGTAGGTCATCAAACATGAAGAGACAGTTTCCCACACAGTGATTTGCGATGTCAAAACCACAAGTCCCAATAACTGAATTGTAGCTGCAATTGTGGTTACTGATATGAACAACTGAGCCCTAATTCTAAAACAACAACAAACTATCAAGTACAATATATAAATATTCTCAGTCAAACTTCTGTCAATGTTTCTTCTATATTGTCACTAGTCAAAAGTAATAAAATCAACTGTCAGACATTTTACTACATAGGTCTAAAAGTTATAAAAATAACTGCATTGTTAGTGTAAATGTGCATGACAAGAAGGTTGACTAAGATTATTTGCATAAGAAGTTATTAACAAGTTATAAAAAGCACATACTTCAACCTATGATAAGTTGCCGTATTCTTCCTTGATGTTTAAAGTCTCCATCACACTCCATGAACATAGAAAAAAAGATCACCGAGTCACATGCTGCACCGAAATTTGTGTGCTTAGTTGAGATAATATTATAAACAATTTTTCAATTTACAGTTCACTAAATCTTTAGCAATTCTCGGGTCTCTACATGTAACTGGTAAATTCTGCTCAAGAATAAGAGGCTGTGGCTAATGTCTTTAAACACTGTCTTGGATCAAACCTGCTTGTCTGATAGTGATAGCCTTGTACCATCCCTACTCAGCTACCAAGACAGAACTGCACATTTCATTATCTCTTATGAGCAGACTCAATCAAACTAAGTCTGAAAACATTTGGTTGAGTTCTATGCTTTCAAAGTAACTTCTAAAAGTTTTTATTTAACTTTTACAATTATAGAATTCTTTAGTGCTATGCAGCTACTATAAAAGGCCCTACTGTCAAAAGTTCTAAATTTTAGGTCCTGTGGGATCAAAACCCTTCAACAAATGTTCAAAGTTCCTGTATAATCCAGTTCAACTTATATAATTAGCATTGTCTGCTATTGTTTTGCTTGGTTGTGTTCGATCTTGTAAGTTATTTTTTAATTCGCAGAAAACATGACTTAATATAAAGAATTCCATAAAAAATTGAGGTTCAGTACAGTAGTCAAGTACAGCAATTCTTTGTGGACAGAAAAACTAGCATTGCAGTGTTTCATTCCACAAACTAGATCTGCTGCTTGCTAACTTACTTTGCTAACTTACTTTGGCATTACGCTTAAAATGTTCAGCTTCCATATCATACATAAATTTATTTCTCACTACATGTAATTAAATTCTCAGTTGCAATTTTATACTTCTCCCAGACTCATTTTTAATCTAATGAAACAAGAGGGCCATGAAGGCCCTGTACTACTCACCTGACCTGACCTAGTCTTATTCCTAGCTGACCCTGTGGGCCATAAAGGCAGGTACCATTGCTCCCTTGTCCTGGTTTTAATAGCGGAAGACACTTTGGGCCAGGAAGGCAATGTACTTCTCACCGGACCTAGTTTTAACCAAGATGACCCTGTTCCCAAAGTGAACACAAACATTCTGACCAGGTATCTGGAGTGTTAAAAGGGCTTTTCTATGATTTGACCTTGTGTCTTACTTTTTAACTTCAAACTTAAAACACAGGTTTCATTTTAAAGATATACATTCATACCATATTTTATGTGGATCAGGTAACAAAATGTGACAACAAAGCTTTCTACAATTTGTCCCAGGACATATTTTTTCAGTTCAGATGATCCAATTTTCAAACTGAACACACATTTTATAATTGACATTCTGACAAATTCTCATGAAGATCAGGTGAAAAATGTTGCCTTTAGCATGTTAATAAAGGTTTATTACTTCTGAACATTGTGACCTTATTATTACCCCAAAACATCCAATTCATCTAATAAACAGGCTGAAAATATAGCATCAAGAGTGTCACCCACCAGTTTCTTGATCTGACCTAGCAACCTGTGTTTTTACCAAGATCACCAAGTTTTGACCTTGACCTAGATCTTATAAAGTCATTCATTCTGACAAAGTTTCATTAAAACCAGAAATAAGATATGGCCCCTAATGTGTTAACAAGGGTCTTCTATTATCTGACCTTGTGACCTAGTTTTGGACCGTAGATTACCCCAATTTCAAACTTGACCTAAATTACACTCATTAAATATTCTGTGTTCATTTTTTATAAAGGTAGGACATAGAAAAGCAGCCTCTACAATTATTACAAGGTTTTTCTATGGTGTGACCTAGTGACCTAATTTCTTACCTCAATTTATCTAGTTTTTCATCCCATATGACCCAGAATTGAACTGGCTTTAGACTGTATTGGGGCAAACATACATTTCATAAAATTGTGCGAAAATTATGACACATAACACAATAGACCCAAACACAGTGCAATCAAAATAGCTCACCTTGAGTGCTAAATGTACTTGGGTGAGCTTAAAAGCATCATTATCTTCAATTTTATTAACTTTACTAAAAAAACGCTTGAGACTGGAGACTCAGTTTAAAGGATACATCAGTAACTGTAACAGGAATGCAAGCTAAAGCACTCTGCACATTGTCTTGAATGCATCCTGTGATTTGAGAGATATGGAGCAGACACATACTAAAGCTATCTGACTTTTGATCTCCAAATAAGACTTGACCTTTGACAATGTGACTGATTTTTTTTTTTGCACTCTGCACAACATCTTCATGAGTTTAACACCGATCCTAGTTTCACTGAAATCTTTCCAGTGGTTTAGAAGATACATAGCTGACACAAAACAAAGCTATCTGACCTCTGATCTGCAAAACTTCGACCTTGGACCAAATGGCCTGTGACCTTGACCTTAGCTCAAATGACCCCAAAAACGATTAGGGTCATCGACAGCTTAAGTCCTATCTTCCTATGAAGATTGGAAGTTCTGGGTCAAATGGTTCTCAAGTTATTGATCTGAAACCAGTTTCCATGTTCTGGTCATGTGACCTTGACTTTTGATAAAGTGACCCAAAATGCAATAGGGGTCATCTACTCTACATGTTTAATCATCCTATGAAGTTTCAACATTCTGGGTCAAGTGGTTCTGAAGTTATTGATCAGAAACGCTTTTCAATGTTCAGGCCCCTGTGACCTTGACCTTTGATCTAGTAACCACAAAAATACTAAGGTCATCTTCTCTGTAAGCCCTATCAACCTTTGAAGTTTGAAGGCTGTAGGTCAAATGGTTCTCCAGTTATTGATTAAAAATGAAGTGTGATGGACAGATGGCCCCTGTGACCTTGACCTTTGATGGAGTGACCCGAAAACAATAGAGGTCATCTACTTTGTAAATCCTATCACCCTTTGAAGTTTGAAGGTTCTAGGTCAAATGGCCCTCAAGTTAGTGAGCGGAAATGGTTGTCTTCTCTGCATGACCAATCATCCTATGAAGCTTCAACATTCTGGGTCAAGTGGTTCTTAAGTTATTGATCGAAAATAATTTTCCATGTTCAGGCCCATGTAACCTTGACCTCTGATGGAGTGACCTCAAAAATAGTAGGCGTCTTCTACTAGATAAGCCCTGACACCCTATGAAGTTTGAAAGTTCTAGGTCAAATGGTTCTCCAGTTATTGATCTGAAATGAAGTGTGAAGGACAGACAGACAGGGCAAAAACAATATGTCTCCCCCAGAAGAGGGGAGGGGGGGGGGGGGGGGGGGGGGGTGAGGAGACATAAATATTCATGTGCTGCTCTTTGAAACAGTTTCAGGAGATATGCATCCAGGTAGGAAGACCTATAGACTTTGTGGCAGAACAACCAACACTTGTGACTCCAATATATCTCCTACATATAATTGTATGTATATATATACACATAGTATCTTGGGATATAGTATAATACTAATTCAACTATGCTCAGTAAAATATGTACATGTAGCTTATACCTTCATCTCTTGACATGACATTAAGTAATAGATATACATGTTTTATATAGCCATGTGCAATACCAGCAATACTTTCATTGATAAAGTATGAACAATTACTGATATGTATATGGAAGAATAGGCAACATATCTTAATTTTTTAAATCAATATCCTATATGCTAAAGTGTATTCACAAACAAGCATTTACTTGCATTAATAGAAGTATCTCAATCTTATATTTTAACATTAGTCAAAGTTTCAACAAGAGCTGTCTGATGACAGCGCGCTCGACTATTCGAAGAATTGATTGAAGAATGGGGTCAAAGTATTTCCACGGATATTCAGACAAAAGAAATAAATAGATTAGACAAACAATGTTCCTGTATTACTTTGATTTCGATAAGTCTTGCACTAAATGGCAAAATATGAGCCAATTTCAAAGTCCAAAAAGGGCCATAATTCAGTCAAAATAGTTATGTACTCTTGCCTACAGATGGAAATCATAATAATAAACAAGTGTTCAAAGTTTAAAAGCCATATGTCAAATAGTTTTGACAAAACATGGACTTGTATGAAAACAGAACCAATTTCAAAGTCCAAAAAGGGCCATAATTCAGCCAAAATAGATAATAGAGTTATGTTCTCTTTCCTACAGATAGAGACTATTATACTAAACAAGTGATAAAAGTTTCAAAGCCATATGTCAAACACTTTACAAAAAATATGAACTGGTACAAAAAACTTAACCAAGATTTCTAAGTCAAAAGGGGCCATAATTCAGCAAAAATCCTTGATGGAGTTATGTACTCTTGCCTATAACTGGACACGGTGATGGTAAACAGGTGTTGAAAGTTTCAAAGCTTTATCTCAAAAGACTTTGTCAAAATATGAACTGGTACTTAATATTAACCCAGATTTCTAAGTCAAAAAGGGCCATAATTCAGCCAAAATCCTTGATGGAGTTATGTGCTCTTGCCTATAACTGGACATGGTGATGGTAAACAAGTGTTGAAAGTTTCAAAGCTTTATCTCAAAAGACTTTGTCTAAATATGAACTGGTATGAAAAACTTAACCAAGATTTCCAAGTCGAAAGGGGCCATAATTCAGCCAAAATCCCTGATGGAGTTATGTACTCTTGCCTATAACTGGCCATGGCGATGGTAAACAAGTGTTGAAAGTTTCAAAGCTTTATCTTAAAAGACTTTGTCAAAATATGAACAGGTACGAAAAACTTAACCATGATTTCTAAGTCAAAAGGGGCCATAATTCAGCCAAAATCCTTGATGGAGTTATGTGCTCTTGTCTATAACTGGCCATGATGATGGTAAACTAGTGTTGAAAGTTTCAAAGCTTTATCTCAAAAGACTTTGTCAAAATGTGGACTGGTACGAAAAACTTAACCAAGGTGTGACGCCGACGCCGACGCCGACGCCGTGGTGAGTAGGATAGCTCTACTTATTCTTCGAATAGTCAAGCTAAAAAGGTTAATGTATAAACTGTCAGTCACACTAGTAGAATGTCAGTGATAAATTGTCATTCTTGCTACTCAAATGTCAGTCAAGGCAAGTAAACTGTCAGTCACACTAGTAAACTGTGAGTCAATGTAGTAAACTGTCAGTCACACTAATAAATTGTGAGTCAAGGTAGTAAACAGTGTAAGTCACACTAGTAAACTCTAAGTCAAAGTAGTAAACTGTCAGTCACACTTGTAAACTGTGAGTCAATGTAGTAAACTGTCAGTTACATTGGTAAACTGTGAGTCATGGCAGTTAACTGTCAGTCACACTAGTAAACTGTGAGTCAATGTAGAAAACTGACAGTCACTAGTAGTAAACTGTGAGTCAAAGTAGTAAACTGTCAGTCACACTAGTAAACTGTAAGTCAAAGTAGTAAACTGTCAGTCACACTAGTAAACTGCGAGTCAATGTAGTAAACTGTCAGTCACACTTGTAAACTGTGAGTCAAGGTAGTAAACTGTCAGTTACATTGGTAAACTGTGAGTCATGACAGTTAACTGTCAGTCACACTAGTAAACTGTGAGTCAATGTAGAAAACTGACAGTCACTAGTAGTAAACTGTGAGTCAAAGTAAAAAAAACAAACTGTCAGTCAAACTAGTAAACTGTGTGTCAAAATGTAGTAAACTGTCAGCCACACTGTAAACTTTGAGAAAATGTGGTAAACTGTTAGTTACACTTATAATCTCTCAGTCAGACAGTAAACTGACAGTGACAATAGTAACTGGCAGTCACACTCGTAAACAGTGTGGCAAGGTAGTACACTGTAAATCATACTAGTAAACTGTGAGTCATTGTAGTAAACTGACAGTCACACTGGTAAACTGTGAGTGAAGGTAGTAAACTGTCAGTCACAATGGTAAACTGTGAGTCAATGTAGTAATCTGACAGTCACACTTGTAAACTGTGATTCAAGGTAGTAATTTAACAAGAGGACCATGATGGTCCTGAATCGCTCACCTATCCCCACATGACCCAGTTTTGAACTGAGTATGACGTCGTTATTTCTATTATTTGACAAGGTGACCTAGTTTTTGAGCACATGTGACCTAGATATCATCAAGATAAAAAATTCTGACCAATTTTCATGAAGATCCATTGAAAAATATGATCTCTAGAGAGGTCACAATGTTTTTCTATTATTTGACCTAATGACCTAGTTTTTGAAGGCAAATGATCCACTTTTGAACCTGATCCAGATATCATCAAGGTGAACATTCTCAACAATTTTCATGAAGATCACATGAAAAATATGGCCTCTAGAGGTCACAAGGTTTTTCTGTTTTTCAACAGACTGACCTAGTTTTTGACCGCACATAACCCAGTTTCGAACTTGACCTAGATGTCATCAAGCTGAACACTCTCACTAATTTTCATGAAGATCCATTGAGAAATATGGCCTCTAAAGAGGTCACAAGGTTTTTCTATTTTTAGACCTACTGACCTAGTTTTTGATCCCACGTGACCCAGTTTCGAACTTGACCTAGATATCATCAAGATGAACATTCTGATCAATTTTCATGAAGATCTCTTGAAAAATATGGCCTCAAGAGAGATCACAAGGTTTTTCTATTTTTAGATCTACTGACCTAGTTATTGACAGTATGTGACCCAGTTTCGAACCTGACCTAGATATCATCAAGATGAACATTCTGATCAACTTTCATGAAGATCTCTTGAAAAATATGGCCTCTAGAGAGGTCACAAGGTTTTTCTATTTTTAGATCTACTGACCTAGTTATTGACCGCACGTGACCCAGTTTCAAACTTCACCTAGATATCATCAAGGTGAACATTCTGACCAATTTTCATACAGATCCCATGAAAAATATGGCCTCTAGAGAGGTCACAAGGTTTTTCTATTTTTAGACCTACTGACCTAGTTATTGACCCAACGCGACCCAGTTTCGAACTTGACTTAGATATCATCAAGGTGAACATTCTGACCAATTTTCATGAAGATCTCATGAAAAATATGGCCTCTAGAGAGGTCACAAGGTTTTTCTATTTTTAGACCTACTGACCTAGTTTTTGACCGCACATGACTCAGTTTCGAACTTGACCTAGATATCATCAAGATGAACATTCTGACCAACTTTCATAAAGATCCCATGAAAAATGTGACCTCTAGAGTGGTCACAAGCAAAAGTTTACGCACGCACGGACGGACGACGGACGCCACACGATCACAAAAGCTCACCTTGTCACTTTGTGACAGGTGAGCTAAAAATCACAACAGTAAACTGGCAGTCACATTCATAAACTGTGTGTCAAGGTAGTACACTGTCAGTCATACTAGTTAACTATTAGTCAATGCAGTAAACTGACAATCACACTAGTAAACTGTGAGTCAAGGTAGTAAACTGACAGTCACAGTAGTAAACTGTGAGTCAAGGTAGAAAACTGTCAGTCAAAATAGTAAACTGTGAGTCAATGTAGTAATCTGACAGTCACAGTCACACTTGTAAACTGTGAGTAAAGGTGGTACACTGTCAGTCAAGTCACACTACTGTGACTAGTAAACTGCAAGTCAATGCAGTAAACTGTCTGTCACACTAGTAAACTGTAAGTCAAAGTAGTAAACTGTCAGTCACACTAGTAAACTGTGAGTCAAAGTAGTAAACTGTCAGTCACACTAGTAAACTGTGAGTCAATGCAGTAAACTGTCAGTCACACTAGTAAACTGTAAGTCAAAGTAGGTAAACTGTCAGTCACACTAGTAAACCAAGAGTCAAGGTAGTAAACTGTCAGTCACACTAGTCAATGTGAATCAAGGTAGTTAATTGACAGTCACACAAGTAAACTATTAGTCACACAGTCACACCAAGTAAACTGTGAGTCAAGGTAGTAAACTGTCTGTCAGTCACACTAGTAAATGTATTGTCACATGTATATAATACAATTTGGCATTTATTATAAGAAGTTACTAAATAAATACAAACAATTGAGGAAGTATTTTCTATAACTCTTTTATTTCAATAGGAAGCCATGGGATGCTTGTTTGCAAAACACTAACAGAATGCACACACACTGTCTCAATTTACATAAGAAATCTTTGTACTGTTACAAGCTACAACCAAACACCATAAATTTGTTTTGCAATTGCGTTTAAATATCAAGATGAAAAATAAATCAGGAGTCATTTAGAGTCAATTTTTGAAGAGAATCTCTCCTGTAAACAAAGACTGTGGTTGCAAACTGTTGACCATTTCCAAAGTTTTATAAAATGACATTTTTTGTATGAATATTTTCTCACTAGCTTGATTTTCATATATGCTAGAAACATATTTCCTGAATAATACAACACTACAATCTCAACCTTAAATCTCTTCAAACTCCTTTAATTTATTTAAGTGAAAAGATAATTCAAAACAATTATAACAAGGCAGTCTGAAAGACAGCTAAATCCGCTGCTACTGTTATGGATAATGAAAGGGTAAACCTTTGACCTTCAGCTGTGACCTTGACCTTGAACTGACATGGCTGACTCATGAATTCTGCACGTCTTGATGAGGTGATCATTTGATCCAAAATCTTTCAAGGGGTTTATGAGATACAGAGCTCAAACCTTTGACCTTGAGTTGACATGGCTGACTCATGAGTTCTTGATGAGGTGATCATTTGACCTAAGTTTGATGAAAATCCTTCAAGGGGTTAAGGAGATACAGAGTGGACACAAAATGGAAGGCTCAAACCTTTTACCCTAAGTTGTGACCTTGACCTTGAGCCAGCATGGCTGACTCATAAGTTCTGCACATCGTTTTGATGAGGTGATCATTTGACCAAAGTTTTATAGAATTCCTTCAAGGGGTTTAGGAGATATAGGGCGGACACGAAATGGAAGGCTCAAACCTTTGACCTTGAGTTGTGACCTTGATCTGACAAGGCTGACTCATGAGTTCTGCACATCATCTTGATAGAGATCATTTGACCCAAGTTTCATGAAAATCCTTCAAGGGGTTTAGGAGATATGGAGTGGACACAAAAGTGTTACGGACAGGCGGACGGAAGGATGTATGGAGACCATTCCTATAACCCCCATCACTTGTGGCGGGGGATTAATTAATAATACTTAAGTACACTGAATTAAATCTGTTTTTTCTTTGATGCAGGGTCTTTAAAGCCTTTTTGCAACTATAGGATTTCCAACATTTTAAAGATAGCTCCATGTTTAAAGTTACTTTCTGTTGTATTGCAAGCATTTATATCTTTTATGAAAAGCAACTGTTACATTAAATTCCACTTTGTTAGTTTGTAATTGCTTATTTTTCACAGAGTGTAGAAACCTGTTTTTAGAACATGATAATGAAAGTATATTATTTTCATCGATTTTCCCATACATCAAAAAAAAAATCCCCATAATATATGTTAACAATCAACTAATGTGACCGCTAGCAACTTACTTGTTAGTTCTAAGACTTCTGAAAGATAGTTTGACCGTTACTTGTATGTTTTGGTTTCCAAAGTATTAATACTTTTTGCACTTAATCATTGTTTCTTTGTAGGTTTCTTCAGTGATTTTTTTCTCAGATTGTGAATGGGCCCGGTACTGGAAAAATTGTGAAAATTTGCATCATTTCTCTCAAAATTGTGATTTTTTCCCCCTTAATTGTGATTTTTTTAAATAGTTTGTGAATCAAAATGTTTAAGGATTGAATGTGAATATATGGGTGTAAAAAGATAGGCATCTAAAACTAAGTTACATTCATATATAAATTTATTCCAAAACAAATGAGGATACCATTTAACAAGAGCACCGCCTTGCGGGTGCTGACGCTCATCTGATTTTTTTTGTATAATACAAATATTGTCCTACCCATGATTTTCTAAGTCTAAAAAGGGCCATCACTCTTGCAAAAAGCAGGATAGAGTTATGTTTCTTGATGTACAGTGTCCACTTATGATGGTGAAAAACTGTTGCAAGTTTTAAAGCAATAGCTTTGATAGTTTATGAGAAAACTTGACTTAAACATAATATTCAACCAAGAAAATGATTTTTCTAAGTCCAAAAGGGGCAATAATTATTGCAAAAAGCAGGAGGGAGTTATGTTGCTTGCTGTACAGGGTCAGCTTATGATGGTAAACAAGAGCTGCAAGTTTTAAAGCAATAGCTTTGATAGTTTAAGAGAAAAAGTTGACCTAAACATAAAACTTAACCAAGAAATCTGATATTTTCTAAGTCCAAAAGGGGCCATAAATCTTGAAAAAAGCAGGATGGAGTTATGTTTCTTGCTGTACAGGGTCAGCTTATGATGGTGAACAAGTATTCCAAGTTTCAAAGCAATAGCTTTGATAGTTTAGGAGAAAAGTTGACCTAAACATAAAACTTAACCAAGAAAACTGATTTTCTAAGTCCAAAAGGGGCAATAATTCTTGCAAAAAGCAAGATGGAGTTATGTTTCTTGATGTACAGGGTCAACTTATGATGGTGAACAAGTATTCCAAGTTTCAAAGCAATAGCTTTGATAGTTTAGGAGAAAAGTTGACCTAAACATAAAACTTAACCAAGAAATCTGATATTTTCTAAGTACAAAAGGGGCCATAAATCTTGCAAAAAGCAAGATGGAGTTATGTTTCTTGCTATACAGGGTCAGCTTATGATGGTGAACAAGTATTCCAAGTTTCAAAGCAATAGCTTTGATAGTTTAGGAGAAAAGCTGACCTAAACATAAAACTTAACCAGGCAACGCCGACGCCGACAACCGCTCAAGTGATGACAATAACTCATCATTTTTTTTCAAAAAATCAGATGAGCTAATAAATGATTCATACCTAAACATATTATGACTTAACGTTTCATACCCAAATGCACTATAAATTAACGTTCAAGGGTCGATAATATAGGGTGACGAACGTAACAAATCTAGATTTCCTCGCAAAAGTTGATAACAAAATTTCTCAACTATTGCCGTGCTATAGACAGATCGATCCGCCTTCTGGATTTTTGCCCTATCTTGCGAACGGAGCAGAAAATTTCACCCTCTTGGGTACCCCATTACATCATACTCTAATCATAGTAATGTTGTTTCTCAATGCGCAGGCATGGTACGATTACTACCAGTAAGAAATGCAAACATGGCAGCCTCCATAAAATGCTTTTTTTATGTTCTTGTGAATAAACTTGAAACTTGAAGCTTTTTTTTATGTTTTTAGTACTTGTTTTAGAGGTTTTCACACTAACTGTGAATGGGTCCAGTAGTGTGAAAGACCGTTTGCAATTGTGAACGGGTCAGATATTCAGTACCATTTATATAAAGAAAAAAATCACTGTTCTTAAAGCCCAACACCATGACATGTTTACATCCGGAAATAAATGTCTGTGCATATTCAGAGGTTAAATGCTTTTTTTATAATTGCTAAGTGTAGTGGACAACAGTTAGCTGTTTTGTGGTATTTCCTACTGAAATCTTTGACTTTCAAAGTACACAGATTTTAACAATTTTGGCTGCTTCAATGTTGAAATCAAAATTATTTGACCATGTGCAAGTATTAAAAAAATGTATGACGAAATCTACCGGTAATTGTTGTGTGGAAAGTAGCTTTGAAGTAATACGAGGCAAAGGCCCCTTCACAATTTTGGCAAAATGACCTATCATCAGACTTTAAAATAAATATGTTGCTGTTAAACATATGAACTTGCAGTGCATTTGTAAGATTGTTTGCCTATTTTATTATTAATAATAGTAAAGGAATTCATTTATGAGTCATTCATACATAAAAAGCCAAAACTTTGGAAATGGTCTGAAAAGAAAAATGAAAAAATTCCACTTACTGTATCCCTGCTGACCTGCCATATCTGCCTGGCTCCCCGCAGCACCTTGTGAGGGGTCAAAGTTCATTCCCATAGAAACATTGTCAGGTACCCAGTTATCTGGGGGTAATGCAGGTCTGCCGGGCTCAACACCCGTAATTTCCAGTTCAAATTCTGATTCACTTATAGCTTCAACTTTCACAGAATTAGGATCACTGTCTATGTTATCCTGATTTTCACCAGTTCTACTTTCTGACTGTTCATTTGTTCCAGTAGATGAGTTCGTATTTTCTTCGTCTTTATTAATTTCAGTTTGATTATCATAACTAGGTTCAGTTTTCATTGGAATATTTTCCATGGTTTCCTGAGGTGTTGAGACAGCACCCGGCTGAAACGAGCCGGGTCCCAGACTAGTTTCCGTGAATGAGGTATCCGACGTTCTTCTCGGCCTAGGAATGTGATATGGTTCGTGTCTATTGGCTGGAGATCGGAGAGGGAATACTTGAGGTGAGAATGGTTGACGAGGTGAAGACTGGTATGGCATACGAGGCCGTCTAGGGCCAGGCCCAAGGTCATATTGGCCTGGCATTGGAGCCTGCGCCATCGACTTTTGTCTCTCTTTCTCCTTCTCTGCTTGCAATTTCTTGTGATGCCCTGGAATTAAAAGACACAAACTGCGATTTTAGACTTAAAACCTGAACAAATCTTCACTATAGACAGGTAAAGGAATACTTAATATCTGCCCGAAAATGCTGTTTAATTACAACATAAACTGAAATAGAATTTCATTCTTGTCAAAGGTAGCCATATCTCAGAAATCTTATGCTTTGTTATGGCACAAGACCAGTAGCTATTCTATAATTCAGTACTTTTATGTACATGGGAGTCACCCAAAGTATACCTGGCAGACTGCATGAAACCTCATGTGGTATCAAAATGTCAACATTTTAAATATGTGAATGTCACGTACGAAAGCATTTTGCAACATAACAATCAACTCAAACTTAAATACAGTTGAATCTCTGAATCAAGAATTCTGAGGGTTCCAGTGTTTTACTTCGAGATGTCCAAAATTCGACTTAAAATGACATTTTCAGCCTGTGTTTTCAGGACAGGGCTTTAAAAAATCTTCTAGATTTCGAGATAAGTAAGTTTGAGATATCGAATCTCAATTATTGTTACAGGAAATTCTGGTCAGTATGTTTACTATTGACAATATCAGTACATGTATATTCTATCACTACTCTACAGATATTCAATATTCTTTTATAAACAAGAGCTGTCACTAATGATGACAAATGCCCCCCCGCAGCACCTTGACCTTTGACCTCGTGACCTTGACCTTTGACCTGGTGACCCCAAAGTCAATAGGGGTTGTGTTCTCAATAAGTACTATTAGCATGTGAAGTTTGAAGGTCCTGGGTGCAGTGGTTCGCGAGTAAAGTGCCTTCATGCAAGAAGTTAACATTGGCCCCTGTGACCTTGACCTTTGACCTGGTGACCCCAAAGTTAGTAGAGGTCGTACACTCAATAAGTACTATCAGCATGTGAAGTTTGAAGGTCCTGGGTGCAGTGGTTCGCGAGTAAAGTGCCTTTATGCAAAGTTAACGTTGGCCCCTGTGACCTTGACCTTTGACCTGGTGACCCCAAAGTCAGTTGGGGTTGTGTACTCAATGAGTACTATCAGCACATGAAGCAGGTGAAGTTTGAAGGTCCTGGGTGCAGTGGTTTGCGAGTAAAGTGCCTTCATGCAAAAAGTTAATGTTGGCCCCTGTGACCTTGACCTTTTACCTGGTGACCCCAATGTCAGTAGGGGCCGTGTACTCGATGAGTACTATCAGAATATGAAGTTTGAAGGTCCTGGGTGCAGTGGTTCGCGAGTAAAATGCCTTCATGCAAAAAGTTAACGTTGGCTCCTGTGACCTTGACCTTTGACCTGGTGACCCCAAAGTCAGTAGGGGTCGTGTACTCGATGAGTACTATCAGCAGGTGAAGTTTGAAGGTCCTGGGTGCAGTGGTTTGCGAGTAAAGTGCCTTCATGCAAAAAGGTAACGTTGTGACTAACAAACGAACGAACGGACAGTTGAAAACTAATATGCCTCCCTTCGGGGGCATAAAAAAAAGTGTAACTGTTTACCCAAATGAAATTAATCTGAATATGAGTTTCTTAAGTGATAGTCATGCTCCATGAAGCACAATGGTACTGAGATTTATTGTGTAAACAATTTATGATAAAATATACACATTATGAAAATTAGATGTAGCTATTTTAAATTTGGCAACTTTACTGCTTAAACAGTGGAGGAAGACCAAAGTTTTTTTTAAGTTTCTTTTTAATTTACGAGGTGTTTTATCTACTTTATTTTTGATGAAAAGCAAAGATAAAGTTATTTGAATCCTCTCTTCCCAAATGTGAAAATATATAGATTTCTTTTCAATTACCATAATAGCTGTACAAAATCAAAGACAAATTTGTTCAGAGCTAACAGCAGGATGTTTTGATTTCCTGCGAAAGGTACATTTTTAAGGATAATGTGCACAGATTGAGTTTTTTTTAATCCGAGATGGGATTTGTATCCTTACAATTTTTTCCTAGCATATTCTCTATCCAAGCTACATTTGTTGCATTTACTAACTATTCTAACAATACCACCCGACCACCTGACCAGGAAAAGTCTACAGTTGTAAGTGCAGTCACAACTCGATAAATGGCTGTCTGTCAATATCAAAGTAAAGCATTCCAAGGAATAATCTGTAGAATCTTCAAAAAGTGTTACTAAAGGAACATGTTATTTGTTTAGTTATTCAACCTTAACCAAGCCAATTTTTTTTTCTTGGATTGGTCCATCATTCAATCTGGGCAATATCATTTATTATTCAAAGGGGTGTTCGCTGAAAATTTACCAACTGAATAGAACAGTGCAGACCATGGATGTGCAGGCTGATATCGGTCTGCACTGGTCGCATTAAAGGCAGAATCACTTGCTGCCAGCAGGCTTAAGGTTAACAAACAATAAATGGTGAGTGATCACAACTCACACTGTACATGCTGTGCTCTCTCAAGCTAAAAAGGTCAAACCTAATCAGCTATTATGCTACTCCTCGTTTAAATGGGTCAACAGTGTTGTTGTACTTATAAAATAGACTGGGCCGGTTTATAGGTTGGTCAGGACTATGGATATGCGATATGTATTGTATTTTGTCATTATTTTTTAGCATGGATCCCCTTCAGTTTGGAACCGTCCATGTTTACAAACACGTTTGTTTATTTTATGAGGAGTACAGGGCTCCAGATAAGATGCGTATTAGCTTAAATTACGCTTTGAAATAATGCAAATACGCATGTCTGATAATTTTTAAGCGTATAAAAACGTATAAGAAATTACAGAAATGCCCGCAATGACTTTTTTCTAGCATAAACAAAATCTGAATCGTCTAAATGCTTTACGTAACAGAGCACGGTCGGCATTAATTCTCCCACATAGAATGTACACATGCATTGAATGGTACTCTATAAACCTAAGTTAAACTATACTATACACTCAATGCGTGTGTAAATCAAATAGTTGGGAAACATTATTGATGATACGGTAGTGGATTTTAAAGTGGTGTCGATTTGAAATATCAACTTCCGGTGTGGAGAAAACAACAAAATGTCTCTTTCTAAGAATGTAAAAAGTGAACAAACAAACATTTTTAAACCAACAAAAATGATCCCCAAAACATATTTAAAGGTATATTGAATATTCTATCGGATTCAGTAGCGAGTGTTTAAGCCAAAGCAAGCCAAGGGAGAAGAAAAAAAGCAAAAACTTGAATGCTGAATTGAAACTGAACTGCAAACAAATTCATGGGTGTTACACCAAATTAATAAATATGTTATAAAACCGTTTTCTGTTTTTTTTTCACATTTACAAATTTTCAGGAGTAAAATTACTCCTGGTAAATTTCAGATTTTACCATTTTACTCATTCACAAAAATTATGACGAGCAAATACTCATAGGCCAAAAAAATTATCTGGAGCCCTGGGAGTAATCGTGGCATAGATTTGATCAAGAAGTCAATATGAGATGACAGTCACCTTTGATCACATGACCTAAGAAACAGCACGAGTCATCTACTGACTATAGACAAGCATCTATGAAGAATGACAGCCAAAGAGTTCTTTAATTACTGAGCAGAAACCATTTTCAATCCCGAGCTCACTGTGACCTTGGCCTTGGCTGATCCCTAATATAACAGGTGTCATCTACTGACCACAAGGAAGTCATCATAATGACTGACCATTCTGACAAAAAAATATCCTCTAGTTATTGATCGAAAACAAAATGGTCAATCGACTGAGGGACTAACCTAAATGTGATAACCGTAGGCCAAAGCATTTAGTTACTGAGCAGAAACGTTTCCAGTCTCAAGGCCACTGTGATCTTGACCTGGTGACCCCTTCAATAATAATTAATATGGGTCATCTACTGACTACAGGCAATCATACTATGAAGTCTGACCATTGTGAAACCAAGCAGTGTTGCATTCTCTAGTTATTGATCAAAAACCAAAGATCTACTGTACAACAGATGGATTGAAAATGAGCAAAACTCCCTCCTTTTTTGTCTAAAGAAGCAAAAATATCTTATCCTCAACATTTTTGCAACAAATAATGAATAACAGGCTACCAATTTTACCAGGCTAGGTCGATATGAGCCAAAGTAGCAAGTCTTCCGGTCCATACTCACCTCGCTAGTTAAAACTGATATCATAAGACAGAAGTCTGTCATTCTCTATTTATCTTAAGCAGTGTTCGAATTTCACGGTAGTCCGACAGTCCGTGGCTACCAAATTTCAGCTCGGGCTACCGATTTTCCACAGGTACAAGCCCGACTGGGCTACCGAATTTTCCTCATTTGTTTAAAAAAAACATGCTAATTAAACGTGTACTGCATCGTGATTTTCCAGACTGAGAAACGCTTATGGAATTATTGGTTTTTGCACTCTTACGTGTTGACAATCAAACACGGTGTCAAAGACGTAACCGCAGCTCTAATTGGCTGAATACAATCACCTCTAGCGTAACGGATAATTTGATTAGCTTTCACACTTCTCGCGAAAATCTCACAAGTACCTGCAGTAGGTGGAGCTTAAATTATGCTATCAGCGTGTGTGTAATGTGTATTCAGCACTCGGTATTACATCTTACAAATTGTCAACAGTCCGAGTTGCAGTAATTGGCGAGTGCGGATCCGAAAAAATCGGGCATAACAGTTTAGATTTCGTTTTGGCAAGGAGTGTCATGTCCAATGCTTTTGGACTCTGACGTAGTCTAAATAATGAGACCTCGGGCAGACCGATTTTACATTTTGATATTTTACTTTGTCTACCTAGAGGCGGATATCGACAAGTCAAAATAATATAACGATATTCAACTCTCGAGTACAATTATTTGGACTAGACTCTGACGATGCTGATCTGGACTGGAGTATTTAGAGTTAAAATTTTTCAAAAGTACTGTACGTCTTTTTATTACTTCAAACATGCATAGAGTGTCTGTAAAACAAAATGTTATATGGTGCAAAAGTTATGTATTTTAAGGTGTTAAAGTTCGGGCTAGTGAAATTGGTGTCGGGCTTGGAAAATTTTTAATCTGGTAGCCCGAACGGGCTATTGGAGTCCGATCTGAATTTCGTACACTGCTTAAGTACTCAATATCTTACTTTTTAGACAGAAGCCGAGAAACTGTGTTTTAACATCTTCTTGTTCTTCAAGAAATCCTTTGCCCGAGTCAGAGCCGAGGTGACTGAGTGTGCCATCTGCAACACTTGCTGTCAGTATAACAGACTCTTCATCTGTGTGGGTTGCTAACTGCTCAACCTATGGAGAGAAAAGACGGAAATTTGCATTTTGAGTGCCATAAAGGTAGCTGAGAACATGCTGTTGTTTCTTTTTACATTCACCAAAATAAGTCAATGATATGACACCAAAAAGAAGCAAAACAGTCAGACCGTTTTATTGAAACAAGATAATCCTGCATGTTACATCCATTTTTTTCCAACAATATACATGTAGAATTTGATTAACCCAAGATTTTCAAAGTATGAAGTTCTACTATTAATATAGCCAATGAAATAAGGAACGGTTGTGTGCCTGATTTTTTGCTAGGCTCAATCAAATTTTTATGTTTATAAATTGTCCCAGCCCTAGTTTTCATAATGGGAGTCTGTCACATGGAAAATCTCAATCTTGAATGACACTATGTAATATTACAATAAAGATTTTTAATAAAAGTGAAACTTCTCACATGTGAATTAAATTATTAATTTCTTTCTTTCTTTTGGCTAAATAAGATCTATCATTCATACTTGTGCTTATTTTTGAGATATTTCTAAACATCAAAGAGAATCTACAAATCTAAGAGAACAAAAAACAATGTAAATTACTATTTTTTTGTTTTTTGGGGGTGGGAGGGAGAATTTTTTATTTCTTAGCAGCTAAAACTTAACAAGAGAGACAGACTGTCACAAAATACGGCCGTAACCAAATTTGGCCATAATCCAAGAGTGCCTAAGACGATTTGGCTACCATAGTTATCAAACTTAGCCGAGATATTATGCCCACAAACACTGTTCGACTGAGAGCGGACAAGGCTAAATTTGCAGTTTTCCAGTAATTCAAGCCGCGAAGGGCCATAATCCAAGAGTGCCTAGGGCGATTCGGCTGGTTATTGAACTTAGGCTATAGCTGCGACATTATACCCACAAACATTATCTGCAAGTTTGTGAAAGATAAGCTGAAAACTGTTCAAGAGAGCAGACAAGGCTAAGTTCGCAGTGTTTCAAAAAATTCAAGGGCCATAATCCGAGAGTGCCTAGAGCGATTTTACTGGTTATCGAACTTAGCCGAGATATTATGCCCACAAACATTGTCACCAAGTTTGGTGAAGATCAGATGGAAACTGTTTGACTTTGAGGGCGGACAAGGCTAAATTTGCAGATTTTGAGTAATACAAGGGCCATGACTCAGAGTGCCTGGGGCGATTTTGCTGGTTATCAAACCTGGCCGAGATATTATGCCCACAAACATTGTCACCAAGTTTGGTGAAGATCGGATGAAAACTGTTTTGACTTAGAGCGCCGACAAGCTTTTGGATGCCGACCGCCCGCCGTCATGGGTGTTCACATAATATGCCATGCTCTTTAAGAGACGGGCGTATAAAAAAGCCACGAAACCAAGTCCAACACAGACAAACACCAAAATATTTCATCTTTTGAATCTGAAATCATTTTAGCTCAATATAATTTTCAGAAATTTGATACAGCAGGCTTAGTGATATATTAAACCTCTGATACACAGATTTACACAGACAGACATGAAAATCCATTCTGAATGAAATGCCAATAAAATACAAATGTAGAAAATTTTCAGTACGAGAGAAAGGTGTGATTATATCAGTATAATTACCAGTTGTATCTGAGCTTTTAGTACAGCTTTAACACTTAACTTGCTAAATTTCTATAATGAACTTGTCCATCTTTCAATTTGGACAGCACCATTAACTGTCAAAAGGGGTGATTACCAAAAAGACACTGACTGAGTAGCGAACAGTGCAGGTCATGATCAGACAATTTATGTTGCAAAGAGAGAATCAATCATGTCCAGCATGATAAGGTATATCTAGATTTCACAGTATGTGAGAGAAAGGTGTGATTATAACAGTAAAATTACCAGTTGTTGTATTTGAGCTTTGAGTACAGCTTTAAGGATCACTTTATATCCTGGTATATCTTTGATCACTTCCATATCAGGGGCAGCCATACTGTGTACTTATCTATGGTATGCAGCCTGTATCAGAAGTAGACGTTTAACTGTCTGAAAGAGAAAAGGAAATGAATTAAAATTAATTGCATTAAACAATCCGATTAAAATCTCACTCTTCTCATACATGAAGATCTGACAGCGGCCAGTTCTACACTGCTTTTGCACTGTATCAGATTTCCGAAAACAGTATAAATTTACAGTTCAGCCAATGAAATCACTTATTGCAGAATTAACGTAGGCTCGACCATCAAAATAGCGCTGCCCATTTGTGCTTTGAGTGCTGTTTTGGAAAAAGTTAAAATAAAAGAACTAAAACCTAAACAAGTGGAATGTTTTTCACGAAATAATGGAAAGGAAAGATTGTGTCCCTTAACTTTAAATGCTGTCGTCATTAGCATTATAAATGCATGTTAAACACAGTTAAAAAATTGGAATCCTAGGCACAGATTTTTTTTACTTCTACTTTCACTTTCAAAAATTTGAAACCAAGGCATTGATTGGTTAGTGGAAAGGTCGCGAGAAGGTGACCTCCGACGAGTCACTGTCAGATCCTCATGTGTAGCGTTATTGAGGAGATGATTTTAATTACACTGCTGCATTGAATAGAAGTTCTAAACTCACTCAGAATGGTACTTTTTTAATACATGTCTTAAGAAATTACACAATAAAGTGCTATGTAAAAGATAATTTAACAACACATGAACATATTTCTGACACTCATTTGGCCAAAAGGTGCATGAACCATATTCTGCAGCTGAACAAAGTGAATTCAGGTGAAACCGAAATTGCTAGCGACACCATGGGCCTCAAAGAACTTAAAAATTTCGAGTCCAGCCAAAAGTCTAAAGAATCATCGAGTACTTTGGTTCGTACTGTCCTGGCCTGTTCGAACCGTGAAAAAAGTGGGAAATGGAACCCACCATTTTGCTAGTGGAAAAAAAACAGCACTAGCAAAAAATTGTAAGTGGGAAAAATAGTTAAATTTGATCCTTGTGAATTAGAAAAAATTATCACTAACAAAAATGAAAACAAATATCGTCTAGACGCAAACTTAGATATCCGATAATTACATAAATTTGTATACAGTAACAAGCCCCTACAAGCAATCACGTGATTATCAGTAAAATAACTACCCCCAAGGAGTTTTTAAAAAGCAAAGGACAGTTTGAGCGGATTTGTAGATTTTCGGACGTGATTGTGAAAATATTTGAGTGCCATGATTTCCTACTCGCATTTTTTTTATTCTCAATTAATTTCGCCAGTTAGTGACCACTAAATTCGATCCCTGAAAAAATATAATATGCTGTAAACAGAGAGCCTCTCTGCGCTTATCTGTTCACAATTCATCAAATACCAGTTGGAGTCCTTACACCCTGGCATATCTTATAGCGTTATTTCTATAACAAGAGCTGTCCGTAAGACAGCCAAGCTCAACTATTCAAAATATTGTCCCAGACGCAAGAAAATATTACCCAAAATGTTAAAATATCAAGTTTTGTTCAAAAGGGGACATAATTTGACCAAAATGTGCATCGGAGTTATGGGACTTGATGCTATCAACTAGTTTTATAACCCCGAAGACACATGTGAAGTTTCAATTCAATATCTGCATTAGTTTTGGAGATAGCGGCTTGCATGTAAAACTTTAAACACATCCTTATTATATCCTAATTCCTATGGGACTAAATATTTTCCAATTTGAAACATTTATATTTACGCGTCAAAATTCCCAATTTTGGGGGTATAGGTTATGTTCCCAATTTAGCTAGAAAAAACCCTGTCCTTGGACAAGCTATTTGTGTTGAAAACGTTAGGAGTAAGTTTTCATTAGTTTTTCTGACTTTTCATAGAATATGGAATTTTTTGTAAACATGTTGAAATGGTAAGAAAAGTTGTTGTATGATTGAGACATGTACTCAGTTTGTTTTAAAAGACGAAAATATATTGGCTGAAGGTTGGCCGGGGCAGATCGGGAGGGGTGCTGACCCCCAAGTGTCTGTGGAACTGCAGAGTGGGGTATCAACTGTTGAGCTTCCAACAGAGTACAGCCCCTGCAAACTGAATGCTCAACTCTCTACAGTGACCACTGTATCCCACACCTTCCAATGTACGCCGATAAAAAGCCATAAAACCATAAGTTTACAGACTGTATACTGTGATTTATCCTCTATTATTTTGGTTAAATTATTAAACCCCCACAAAACAATCTGATCATGGAATTATTTTGACTAATCCCAGTGAATGAAATTACAACATACCTAGCATTTATGTTCTGCCTTACATAATGGATTCAAAATCAATGAAATGTATATGAATCTAAGAATAATTTACAACCGTATAAATAACGGGATGAATAAATGGTTGTGCAAAATTTAAAGGGACAACCAGCAACTCTCAACTTCTTGCTGATTTTTAACTTTATTTCAATTTTTTACATAATCAGTGATTATTGAGTACAAAAACAGGTAAGGAATTCGAAAGTAGCAATACTGCTTTAAATACCTATCGTAAAGGAAACGTCAATATCTCTATTCTTTAGACAAAATCGATGTTTTATTTCAAAATTTCAAATGTTCCAATTTATTTCAAAGAGAGTATTCAAGGGAGGTAAGTAGACAAAGAGCGCGTGGTGTGCAAAATTCGAAAGGATTTTTGAAAAGTCAAATCCGAAATATCACTGTAATGAAACATGTACTCAGTAATTTTTAGCTCGATTGGTAGAGTTACTGGACTCGCCCATTCGTAGGCTTCGGCGTCCCGATTTGGTTAAGTTTATATTACAGCTTCGATCCCAGGACATTTCAACCCCAAAATTGAATTTCCTTGGACAATTCGTCCCCAAAGACATTTCGACCCCAAGACATTTCAACCCTTTGATTTTATATTATCTTGATTTTGTTTATGACGACATTTATGACCATTCTATACATAGAGCTTGACGTCACTCTTTCCGTCAGTGCGACAGTATGAAAGCGCTACCGTACGATGCAATTTTGACTTTAAAAACACGACTTTGAGATTATTTTTTATCCAAAGGTATGATTATAATATCGCAATTACTGAGTGAGGCCAATTTAAATCTATTGTTTTATTGTTGATAAAAGGACGCAAGACTATATTCTTACCAGTGTTCAGATTTAAAACCTCACGTCATGTGTTTAATCTTAAGTTTGATTCATGTCATCAATAATCAGTAATTTTCTACATAAGCATCGCCTTTGTCCTCTACATTGATTTGCCAGTGCCTCGTATTCCATTATTATTTTTGTCAACTTCATTAACATTTCATTGTACTCTACATTAATACTAACTAGCTCTACTTCGTTTTCTACAGTAACTGTATTCGTCGGTTGTAACACCGTTATACGCTTCTTCGAAATATAACGATCCTCAGAACCTTTTTAAATACTGCGTGGAAGTGTTTGCAGTCCTTACAAAGCTTCCCGTACATAAATATTTATAGGCTATATATATATGCAATTTTTAAAAACGTTTATTTTCAATGGTGGTCAAAGCGTGGTATATATATGTGACCAATATGATTGTTTTTGCCAAACAACATAAAGGTAACCTTGGTGATGATGTTCATTATGTATAAGATAATATATACGATAACTTGTTGATGATTATGAAGATGATGTTGGTTACATAATGGTATAGCCTGAGATTCAGGCGTTGATATTTTGTTTGTTTTTCATAACATATGCTGTATTTATATATATGAGCACACCGTTGCTGCTACTGCTCCTATGTAAGTACTTGGTCGTTTTAGTTTCTGATAGCATCAACTGGATACATAGCGATTTGCTGAACCTGGCAGAAGCATTATGAAAAATCGACAGGCTGGAACCCAGACGTGATGGTGTGGACATTCAGTTTTTTTTCACGTACGTACATCCACTCTATCCGTAACTAACATTGAAATGCAGCTTTTTTTTTCTCGCTAGCTACAACTCGCGCCCATATCTTAGTTAAATGAGACGTACATGTATACCTTGAGTAAAGGTTCATCTACAGATGAATTTACACACGGTATGTTCCTTAGCAAAGGAAACGTAGGACAAAGGGACATGACCGCAGAATGTAAACTACGTTAAAGTTATATCACATTTCAACAAACTAGGTCAATATGAGTCTGTATTATAACGAAACATCCGTGCAAAACAAAGAAATATATTACTATGTTAACATTTATCTTACTAATGCGCATTATAACTGATAAAAAGGGATTCACAATGAACAGGCAATAAACTTTTCTACCAGCCGTATTGATCTTTCATTCAGATAAATATGTTCAATAAAAATGGTAAACTGATATAATCCATCAATTTATGTTTTTATGGACAGTTCTTAACATGTCTGACAGAACTTCTTTCTTAACTGCAAAAGAAGACCTATCATAGATTACTCAAAACATTTGTTGGAGTACTTTTCTTTGACTTAGAGGGACACACTTTCAGATTTATGGCAATCAGAAGTTTGGGAAATGTTAAAATGTTTTCAAAAATAAAGCAAAGAACGTTTGAGAGAGTATCTGTTTATAAAGAACTATGGAAGGCCGTCAGCGCCATGTAAACTGCCAAATGCTAAACGTGATTATGCTAAATGTCAAAGTACAAAGCAGATAAATGTGACATGTAGAACAATAGTTGCCGAATGCTTATCGCTATAAGTCCTTATTTATATGAATAGGTGTTGAAGAATGCATCGCTGGCATTCGTTACATAATTTTGTCTTTAAAAACAGTCAAATGTAAACAGTTTCGGCACCAGTAGAACTTGCTATTGCGTCACCGATAGAACATTATATGTTTTCAAATAATTGAAAGTTATACTACAATTATTTTAGGAATAGCCTACGGATCCTTAACAAATTATAAAGTTAAGGAATTTGACATTTAGCGCTTAAAAAAGTATTTACCATTAAAGTACATGGCATTTAATACTCGGCATTAAAAGCATATTGGCAATTAGCATGGCACACTGACATTCTATAATCAAAGCGCTCAAAGCGCTGATGGTGGCTGCTAATCAATGATTAAAATATTACAAAGAAAGCGACAACTGAGGAATTGTTAATATAAATCATAAGAACTTTTTTTTTGCATTTTTTTTTTAATATTCGGCTTTGGTTTCAAAATTAATCCCTTTTCACTGCCAGTCATTGTTTACATACACACTGATTCAGTCTTTAACGAATAGTTTTGATCCTTTTTGATTATTTGTGACGAAAACTACAACATAAATTACATAGAAGATGTTTTACTATGAATAAATAATATAAGCTTTTTCTCCAAATCATTCAGCTTTAAAGATTTCTTTTTAAAGCTTTCGGGCAGTGTCTGTCATGAATTATTATACACACTGATTTAGTCCGTATCAGATAGCTGTGGTTTTCATGAGACTTTTTTGAAAGAAAACAACACAACCATGCACTACAAATGCACCTCAGAATGTCAATTCTGCAGCCAGTGTATTTTAGAGGTGCATTAATTATCACTCCATCTGTTATACTCAAAAGTTCGCTAGACATAACAGCAGGCTTCGCAAAAATGCTGGACATTAAGTCAGACAAACTTACAACTTTAGTCAGACCGAGAAAAAAGTCGAAAATATGTAACTGGCGTAACGAAACCGTTTCAATTTTTATACATATATTTGTATCCAGATATATTGAGACGCACCATGAGAAAACCAGCATAGTGCGTTTGCGACCAGCATGGATCCAGACCAGCCTGTGCATCCGCGCAGTATGGTCAGAATCCATGCTGTTAGCTTCCAAAGCCTATTGCAACTAGAGAAACCGTTAGCGAACAGCAAGAATCCTAACCAGAGTGGTGTGCGGATCCGCAATTTGATATGGGTCCATGCTGGTCACAAATGCACTATGTTGTTTTTCTCATGGTGTGACTCGAAGTGAACAGAATCTGTGTTGAAACAATTCCATTTTTAAGTTGGTCAAATCTGTTATCCGACGACTTGCTACAGTCTGACAGATTGCCGTTTCAAAAAAAGCGAGTATTAGTATCATCGCTGCGCCCACTTTCACGGGCTTACAAGTTGATGAAATCGTGATACAGTAGCACCACTTAGTCAAAGCGAGCTTGCAACGCTTCTCAGCTTGGGCGACCTGTGGGTTTCCACGTTGATAATTCGTGTTTTGTCAGACGAAATTATACCGAATACATGTGTATCTATGCATACATATATTATCTTATATTGTACATTTGCTGAAGGAAGATTATCCGTGAGGGAATATTATTTAGAAAACATATACATGTCTTTGATTCTCACGGCAGGTCACATTGCAAACAATATCGAATGAATTTTAACTGAATGTTCTTTTATTTTTGTTCACTCTCGTATTGCTAAGCATGTTTTAGTATATTTTGTTCTTGATATAACGATGAACTGTACATTGTTCAAGTTATATCAATAACGTATTGTCCTGTTCATAAATCATCTCACTAAATTTGCGCTAGTTAGTGTTAATTGGCAGTATCAACGCCTGAGGAAATCCATATCACTGCTGATTATCGATTTCTATAAATAGCCTAATTAACATGTGGTCATATTTTTGCGTGCTTGAAACGAAATCGAGACAATGCAGTCACATTCTTAGATCACTAGGCTTGCTTTAATATAATATCTTACAATTTGATAGCTATGACGAACATTTAAGTTTGTTCTGACATATTTGAAAAGTGTTACAACTTGCTGGAAAAGCTATCAGAGGTACAAACTGGTATTGTCTATGGACCGGAAATGTTTGGAAACTTTTCCGTTGAAATTCCGTTTCTATTTTTAGCCGCGGATTATTGCTAGCAGAAGTCATTGTTCTTTATCAAATAAAGCCTTAAATTTCGGGAGTTATAAATGTGACACTGCGGTTAGGAAACATTTTTGAATTGTCTGTCTGGATTCCCAGGCCAGGTTTCTATATTATATAAGCTACCTTTTCTACGTTATAAGCTACGTGACCTCTGGGGCAGTACTATGCAATAGCTAGTCAATATCATCGCTCCAGTTCAGGTGGCATGAGGTCATCGTTTATTCACGTGACCATAAATTTGCATATTTGTATTCATACACGTGGTTGTTTTAATTAAAACGTTGACTTCAGTTTGTATTGATTTTAGTCGCCGAATTTACATTAAAAATGGTATTAAGGCATATATTGTAGCTCTGCCTATTCTGCATGTTGTGTAGATGATTGTTTACCTGGAAAGCGTGGAACTATTTTTGGTTGTGTTGTTAGGATGGTCTTAAGAACTGACAAGATTTCTCAAACGGAGTATTCTTTTTGACACTGGTGGCAGCAGCCACCAAAAACATTCACATTTAAAAAGGCTCTCAAAGGCATAAGTCACGCAACAGAAATTAAATGTTAAATAGAACAGTGCTATTTGTTGTAAAACAAAACATGACCTTTATCTATTAAATTAAAGCCTGTATAGTTGACTTAAGTAGATATTTTTCATGATATATTCAATCAATAATTAAACTCTTAAAAACGTTTGGTCAATTATTTCAAACATAATTTAGAACATTAATGTTATAACCCCGTTCTAAAAAGGAAAAGGACCAGTTTTCTGAAAGCAGCGGTGGAAATACCTAGATTCACATGTACAGGACTTATAAAGGTATGATATGTTTTTTTTTTATTAAAGATAAATGATTAACCAAACTGTAATATGTAAATTCTGTACCGGGCCGTGCTGCGTTGTACTAATTTTTACCCATGTCCCAGATATTAGTGTATTCAATAAGTTATACATGTAGACGTGTTACAAATACACGGATATATTTTAAAAATCTTGACAGGTATTTATTATTTATATTCAACATATGTTTAAAAGAATGCACAAACTAATTCCACATATTTTTATTACATGCAGCTTTATGCAACATGACAATATTTTTTCTTAAAAATGGTTAAATCAGTTTAAAATAAAGCTTAAAATTGGCCAGTTGTGCAGTTTTATTTAACCGGGTCTGTCTTAAGAACGAGTAAGCTTTAGCCGTAGCATGCTTGCACACTATATGTATATATTATGGAAAAATAAAGTACGTGTACTCTATAGTTTGCATTTTAGCATAAAGTTACTGAGGAAAAAGGTTGTGCACAATATATGTACTTAGACAGGGGCGTAGCTACCTTATGCTCAAAATACGCAGCTGTGTATACTCAGTCTCATGCCAGTCATGGTCCTAGAAAAAATGAAGAATTCTTTAAAATGCAGTTTAAACACGGATGGGATACGGTTTTCACGTTTTTTGGCTTTTTAATGTTGTGTTTGGTTGACTGGCAACGGATTATTTCTGCAAAACGTATAAATTTTTAAGGCAAGTTTTTGACGGCTCCATTTTCAAATACTTTGATGTAAAATGCATAATTGGATTAAAGTGTTGTAAAGTATAAACATAAAAAACTATTAAAAACATAGTGGGTGAAAATCCTTGGATATTTTCCAGAGAGACTTTGCTTAAAAATTATCGTTCTTATTTCTAGAATGCTAATTGTACTTGTTGTCCTGGTAGGAAAACAGTGCAATGAAAATGATTTTCATGGTGTAAATTGACATATCATGGGTAAATAATCCATATTCTACAAAACAGACAATTTCGTAATTTTTATGCTAATTCAAAGAAATAAACAAAAACTAAATCTTTGACAGGTTATATCGCTGATAAAACAGTAATTTTTACATAAAAATCGCAGAGTAACAAAGCACTAGTTTTCGACCCCGTTCTCGTTTCTGTTCTATTAATGCGCCTTTGACAAACATGGGTATAAAAATGAATAGTAGTGGGTACTACAAACAGTTAGTGGGATAAAGCCGTACATTTTTGTATTGTGTAAGCATTTATTTGTCAAACAGTAGTTTCTGTGTTATATCATAATTTCTCGTGGTACTAACTTCTTTTTTATTTGTCACCTACCATTTCTATCATATATGAAGCATCTAAAATGTAATTTGTCATTTTCTGTGTGAGGAATGAAACAATTTTAATCGTTGCCCTCTCCCGGGGGACTGAGATTGGCAAAACGGCGTCATCTGAAGAATCTTATCAAATTGTTTAACCCTTACCCTGCTAAATTTCTATATTGAACTTATCCATCTTTCAATTTGAATTGTACCATTAACTGTTAAAAGGGGATGCTTACCAAAAATATACTGATTGAATGGCGAACAGGGCAGACCATGATCAGACTGCGCGGATGTGCAGGCTGATCTTGGTCTGCACTGGTCGCAAAGGCAGAATCAACCGTGTCCAGCATGATAAGGATTAATCAAGCGCGACCATCGTTTCGGAATACTGATTGGTGTTGGAGCTTACTTTGTATCAGTAGTTGCTTTACAAATAAATTACTTTCTTTCGGACCCTAAACTAAAGAACCAGGAGAAGAGTTTACAATAGTAATTATGCAGTGTTTTGAAAACTGAAACGAAGTATTTTTTTAGCAATGAAATCGATAAATGGATTAATGAAAAATGATAAAAGAGTGTTCAGCCGTAGATGGGTTTTGAGCCCTCGAAGCCGGTACGTCAACCATTGATCTCTAGAGGACCCAAGATAAATCTCTTTATATTTGTTCCAGAGGAAATTGAACGAAAAATGGCCGGTGAGAAAAAGGCGGAATATAACTTCTTGGGCAAGACTGGAATGAAGGTGTCCAACATTTGTCTTGGTACCATGACATTTGGATACAACGATGAAGGACCTATGGGAGTCGTAAGCATTTTTTTAACAATACATTCATATAGTGATATATATGATCAAGGTAATACTTCAGTATGGTGATGTAAAAGGGGAAGCTAAGTTGATAAACTTAATTTCTAGAAAACATGCTGTTCTGGATTTTCAACTCTAAACATGCCGTTATGACCGGACTTTGGGTACATAAGAGTATGAAAAGTCCCAAAAGTTCCACATTAAAGGTTCTCTGAAAGTAATTCGCCTTAATAAAACAAAAAGTGTTGATAAGTTAAAAGACGGTCTGACGGATTTGCGGACAGAATGACAGACGTACAGACGGAGAAAGTTCTAAATGTCCCACATGAACATGAAATAAGTATATCATTTCAGTTTTTTGGTAACCCAAGGCAATCTAGTGAGGCCGACGCACACAAGATCTTGGATCGTTATGTAGAACTTGGTGGAAACTTCTTAGATACTGCCAACATGTACTGCAGCGGGAAGTCAGAGGAGATAATTGGTACATGGCTGGAAAAGTAAGCATTTGCAACATTTAACTTGATTTGTTAAACTTTGATCCGTTAACAGATATTACATTTTTGTATCTGTTTCTCCGATATTGGTTTTAGTACTATTTTTACAGTAAAGGAGGAATGTCACGGCGGTATTCATCACAAAACATGTTAAGTCTTTTAAAAGACACCAGTCATCAGTCATTGACGGCTTTTCAGGGCATTACGTTATGTCTCATTGGCGTGCACGGCTTATGTAGATCGAGCACTTTTCGTTTTGTCGTCCTGGTGCGCGTTTTGTAGTTTTGGTGCGCTCGCCAATACGACAATATTGGAAAAAATGCATTATAGCGCGCACGCCAGAATAACACAACGAAATGTGCTTCATAATCTGCTACATAACGAAATGTCCAAAATCAGCCACCGTAATTTTGGAAATGAAGTTGCTTCTGTAGGCATGAAGAAAAACATTAAAACGTTTAAAGTGTCTTTTAAATAATTTAGTCAGGCAAATCAGTACAAGAGCAGAACAGGTTTATTCTCTTTCTTATAGGTTTATCATCTTTAGTTTATTCTCTATGTTGTAGGGTTATTCTCTTTAGTACACTCCATGGTATAGTGTTTTTCTCTATACTAGTAGTATGTATATGGTAATTCTTTTTGGTTTATTCTCTGTGGTTTAGTATTATTCTTTTTTAGTTCATCTGTCACGTAGAAACAGGGTGAGCTTTTATGATCGCACTTCGTCCGTCGTCCGTCGTCCGTACGTCCACAATTTTTTTGTGAACACGATAGAGACCACATTTTGCAATCAACTTTAATCAAACTTGCACACAACTTGTATTGGCTTAATATCTCGATTCTGTTCGAAAACTATCCAGATCACCGCATGGGTTCCAGAGTTATGACCCCTTAAAGGGCAAAACTTTGCTATTTTGGCTTGTGAACACGATAGAGACCACATTTTG